>NC_082668.1:18745000-19367500 GCF_025265405.1 Mesoplodon densirostris | reverse complement strand
CTAAATGGATGTAATCAGGCTTGACGCTAAAAGCTGCCTTCTGAGCCTTTCTAGTCCCTCAGCCCAGGATTTCTACATCCCTTGTCCACTCTCCCCGCTGTAGTCCAGGGACCACAGGGACTCGAAGATGCCTGGATCATTTCTAGGTACAGTACATCCCACACTCCTTTGGATCTAGGTTTCACTGAGGAGGAGAGAATGCCCTGGTTACCTAATTAAGCGTTTCCTAACTGATACACTCTCCACTTCCTTGTAGGAAGCCATAATCTTGTGGGTTTAAGATTCCCACTGAGTTTGCTAAGCCCTTATCCTCAGGTTCACTTAGGAGGCAAGAACAGGCAGCCCTGACACCAGGCTGACCCTAGGGAACAGAACAGCTACTCCAGGGTTCATCTCCAGGTGAGGGGACGAAGGAAGGACCCAATCTAGGCTCTGGTTACAGGGCATCTGCAACACCTGCTGATAATAAAACATTATCTGTCAAGGCTTTGGCCCTCCAACCCACCAAAACAGAGGAAGAGGGTGGGAGAGGAATTTATTCCCTCTGATGCCCACCCCAGGGGCCCCCCACCCCCACTCCACCCCAAAGGCCACTAGCCAGAGTAGAAAGGCACCTAAGGGAGGGTCTAAAGAAAAGACTGACCAAGAGATGTGAAAGGCTGTACTGGTCCCTTCCTAGAAAGGGAAGGTGGGCAGTGGATATGAGAGAAAAGCTAAGGAAACACTTGGCCAAATCAGCTTTCTTCCTTTCCCACTTCCACTGAATCTAGTTACAGAGGTGGCTTTTGTAAGGTCTGTGGGAGAATAAAGCAGAGAATGGAAAGGAAATATTCAATTTGAATATGTTGAGTTTGAGATGTCTATTAGACTTTCAAGTGGAAATGTTGAACAAGCAGCTGGAAACACAAGTGTGGGGTTTGGGAAGATCTGGGCTGGAGATACAGGTGTAAAGATGGTATTTGAAGCCATGAGATTGAATGCAATCAGTCAGAGTGAAGGTGGGTAGAGAACAGAAGAGGACCCAGGACTGAGTCCTGGAGGGAGTGTGGAAGAGAAGGAATCAGCAAAGGAGCTTGTGAAGAAGTAACCAAGAAGTGGAAAATAAAGCCAAGAAAGTGCACAGCTCTGGAAGCCAAATGAAGATAGTGTGTCAAGAAGGCCTGGGTGACCAGCTGTATCAAAGGCTGCTTGTAGATCAAAAAAGATGAGAACCAAGAACTAACTATTGGACTTGGCAGTGAGAAAGTCAGCAGTGACCTTTTCAAGAACAGCTTTGGTAGAGTGAGAGTCAAACCCCACTGAAATGGTTTTAAGAGAGAACAAGAGAGAAATTGAGCATCATGAAAATAGACAGCTCTTGAAAGGAGTTTTGTAGCAAAGGGGGCAAAGAAGTAGGGTAGTAATTACTGGGCAAAGCAGGGTATCAATAGGAGGATTTTTAAGGTAGAAAAATAATAGCACATTTGTATGCTAATATGATAAACTTACAGAAAGCAAAAAGTTAGAGAGGGGAGAATTACCGGAGCAATTTCCTTGATAGGTAACATGGAATCTAATTGCACAAATAGAGGGACTGCTCTTAAATTGGTAGATGGCTAATTTATCTATGCAAACAAGCAGAAAGTCAGTATATGAGGGTATATATGTTAGCAGTAAGTAGAAGTGGTGGCGTAAGTCTGTTACCATTCACTTCTTATTGATTCTTCTTTTTCCCCCAGCAAATTAGGAAGCAAGGTTAAGGTGATAGGGACTTGAGGAAAGAGAAGAAGGTATGAAATAGTCATCTAGAATGATGGGAGAGTGAATGGATTAGGGAAGTATAATATGACTGCCTGGCATTATTAAGGGTGCACTTGAAGTTCTTGGTCAAGAATTTAAATTGAAACTAGTCAGCATGCTTGTTTTTTTTGTTTTGTTTTGTTTTCTGACTATATCTGGCTGCATATGCAGGTATGGAAGAGGTAGAAAAGTTGGGTTTAACTGTATATGACACAAGAGATGGGCAACAGAATCAAGAGTGCATGCAAGGAAGTGATTATAATGATTGACCATAGAAGCTGAGTAAGGAAAGGAAGCAGGACATCAAAGGAGTCAAGACAATGAAAAGGAGGGTAAGGTCAATGGACTGGAGGTCTCTGTGGAATTAAAGGCATGTTGAGTCGAGGTAGAGAGGGAGAGCTGGAATGAAAAGAAAAGGAAATGGTTGGAAAGTAGGATGTATAAAATTGAGATTACGGAGGGGTTGCGATAACTGGTGATGACAGAGTCCAGAGTAGACCCTGGAGCAGCTTCTAACCAGTGGCACTACTGACCCTTTGGGTTAGACAGTTCTTTGTCATGGGGGCCATCCTGTGCACTACAGGATGCTGAGCAGCATCCCTGGATGTTACATACTACACTAGATGCCAGCAGCACCCCACCACAAATGGTGACAACCAAAAATGTCTCCAGCCATTTCCAAAGGTTCTCTGAGGGCACAACCTCCCCTCGTTGAGAACCAGTGCTCTAGAGTATGTCCATAGTAATCAGTGAATGAGTCAGAGCAGAAGTCAAGGTAATCAGAGAAGACTGGAGAAAGTGGTGGTGAGTCAGGAGCTAAAGTCCTCAAGACATGAGCTGGAATGACTCAGTCAGTGCGTTACAACAGCAATGAAGAATAATGGATGATATAATCTTAGGACACGAGATTCAAAGCCAGGCTTTTTAGGGAAGAGGAGGGAGAACAGTCGGAAAGCAGCAATTAGAAGCACGGAGGACACGTATCCCACCTTCAAACTCAGTAGTAAGAGGACTATGGGAGAAGAAATAGCTACCATGTGAGAGGAGTGTGAAAAAGAAACATCCTCAGGGGAAAGCCAGGTTTCTGAGCAGGAAGGAGAAAGAAATGCCCAGAGAAGAGACTGAAGCTAAAGAAGATTCTGCTGATGATGTACTATTAATTCCAGAAGGCACAGTGGAAGGGTTCAGCAACTGGGGAAGGGTGGGAAAAGAGGACAGAATGGAGAAATGCAAGATGTGTTCCTCAAACTGGAAGGTGGAATCCAGTGGAAGGTCCACTAAGGGGAGTGGTGGTGAGGAGGACACAAATCTTCAGAACAGAAAAGAAGGAAGCCTCTGTTTTCCTGGCAGGAAGGTGGACACAAGGTAACAATCTGCTGGGAATACAGCACATGCCACTAGGAGTCATGCTATAATTACCAACTGGAGGCTAGAACTAGTCTAGAACAAAAGGATAGATTTCTAAGCTCCAAAGAATAGCACCAGCTTTAATATTAGGGAGTCAACCAAACAGACACATATCTCTCAAGAGATGAGGACAGGGTTTTCAAGAGTCCAGGAGCTAAGGAAACTTTCAAGAAGGGTGAAGCTTGTGTAAGGTTAGTGAAGACAGGCTTGAAGACCTAAGTAGAACTCTTGGGGCCAATTAGGAAAGTGCCTTCCTCATTAGATTAGAAATTAGGGCGATTTAAGAGGGCCAGAGGAGCTCTAAAGAAGCAATGAAATATGGCCAAGAATCCAGAGGACTTGATCTCGTGCTTACACTCTGGAAGAGAATTAGAATTTGTAAATTCCCAGAGGGACTGAGAATTATCCCACCGGCAACACACCCACCAAGCCAGACAAGACTTAGGAAAGGAACAAGGACCAGTGGGCCCCGGAAGCTAAACCAATCAATCAGTCTAAGAAGAGGCAAAGAACTCTATCAGGATAAGGAATTGGTGCTGGGTAAACTCATCCATTTATTTTTCTTCCTTTTAAAAAAATTACAGAGAAACATACTGACTTAACACTTAAGTTTACATTTAACACAAGTTTAAACACTACAGAATTATATAAGTAAAAGACTCCCTCTCTTCACCTCCAGTCCATTCCTCAGAGGTAATCACTGTGAACAATTTGGTGTATATCCTCCCAGACATTTTTTTATTCTTATATAAACATACACAGAGGTGATTTTCACCCCTAAAATGGGATCATATTACACATATTTTTATGCATTTTTCTTTTTTCACTTAATAGTATATCATGGCCACCTTTTCAAGGTATAGACAGGTCTACCTCATTCTTTTTAATGGCTTCCTTGTATTACATTGAACGGATAAACCATAATTTTTCTTATTTACATAACAGTAGGCATTTAAACTGTTTCCAATTTTCCTATTATAAAGAATGCTACTTTGAACATACTTGTGTATATCTTTGCATGTTAATAATTCTAACAGATTACATTCCTACCTGCTGGATTAAAGGATATATCTGATACTGCCAAAAATTGCCCTCCAAAAATAATGTATCAATTTACCTTCCCGCTAAAATTGTATAAAGAATGCCCAATTCCCCACACTCTTGCCAAAACTATAATAATCCATCTTAAGTTTTGCCAACTGATAGGAGAAGATCGCATTCTTGTTTTAATGTGAACTCCTTTTTGTTTTGTTTGTTTGTCTGTTTAGGTAGGGAAGTATAGTTCAGTGTAATGATAATGAGAACTAATTTCAAATCCATTTATATACATGAACACTGAACCAAGGAATGCCATCTTTATCAATATACTGATTGCTAAATGGAAAGAAATATGAGAATAATAATTATAAACATAACCAGTACCTTTGAGAGTTTATTATGTGCCCAGACACTGTGAAAAGTACCTAAGTATATTATCTTATCAAGCTCTTACATCTCTATAGGGTACATTAACATACCCATGTTACAGAAAAAGAAACTGAAGCCAGATAGGTTAAGTATCTTTCTCAAAGTCACACAGCTAGTAACTGAGTAGAACCATGCTTTGAAACCAGATCACTTGACTCTGGAGCCCCCACTCAGACAAGTTAAGTAACTTGCTCAAGCGAAGTTGCACAGCCAGCAAGTGGTGCAGTCAACCCAGACTGTCAAACCCAGGACTGTCTAACTCCAGAGCACACATATGTAAGGTGCTTGTTTGTTTAGTAGAACTTGCATTATTTATATGAATAATGTAGTGATGGTGTGGGGAAGAATTTAGTCCTAAGTAAACGTGGGTTTTTTTTTTTTTTTTTGGTTCTGGTTTTGGTATTTTGGGTTCTGTTCTGTCTAAGGGTTAAAAAAAAAAATAAAGTACTGAGATTGCCTTGGCTGAACTAACGGCAGAGCCGCTCAGTGCATGACTCCAGGGCATCATACTTTATGTGAATGGAACTCACTGGAGTTGTGCAGTACACAACCTGCAGGGCCAAATGTGGTGGCCCCAGGACCAGACACAGACTGACTAAAGGAAAAGGGATATTTCTCCCATAATTAGGCCAAAAGAGCTAAGGGAAACAGAGTGGCCCCTAGTGGCTCAGAACGGTGTTAACAACCACAAAAGTCTAGCTAGAAATCTCCAGAACTGCTGAACTAGGGTAGTTGCTGTAGTGAAATCAGGAGATATGAAAACTAATTGCTGCTCTCTCTACCTAGAGGGTTCCCTTATAAGGGAATGCAGGATATATCAGGACTACTCTTTAGAGAACAAATGGTTCCCTAGGAAACAAAGGGGAACAGAGGATAAGTATCACCCACATCTTGGGTCTCAAGAATAAGATGCCTACAGAATAAATGAAGAAAGGAGAAGAAAATTATTTTACTAATCTAGAGAAGGTGGTAGAGAAGAGGGGATACATAAATAGACTCAAGACTAGATAGTCAGTCCTGGAAACTTCTTAGCAATCTTATAAAAGGCACCGCCCCCTCCAAAAAAAAAAAAAAACCTAGAAAATTAGGAGAACCTTGAAAATGTTCTCAAGGGGGAAAATGATGCTAAAAGAAACCCAGATGTGGTGAATATAAAATGAATGGAATTTTGGATTCATTCCTACTGTCAGCCTCTCTTAGAATTGAGGCAAAGGCAATTGCAGACTTGGGAAGAAAGGCTTAACTTGACCAAATTAAAATGGCCTAAAGCCATGAAGAGACCATGGGTAAAACAGAAACATACATCAGCTGGGCAGAAGATGGGCCTTGAGAATCAGCACAGTAACTGAAAGAAATGGAGCAGATTCAGCCAAGGTAAATATGATTATAGTATCAATCACATGCTTGATTGAGAAGCGGATATTCTGGTTAATCATATTTTCTGGTTTAATATTTACCATTTGTTACATATACAGATTATCAATTTTCAAAGAATTCAAAAGTATACTGTAAAGTAAAAATAACAGTAAAATATAAGACATCTCATAATCTTCTAATGATATGGGGTGTTTATCAAAAGTATCAATCATCACTATAGCCCAAGGCTTGTGCAGAATCTGGTCTCTGTTACTGACGTGTCAAAAATCTAGCTAAGAAGAAATAATCTAGAAAGATGGAGATGGCACCACATAGGGAGATGACAATGCCCAGAGGGTTAAGAGACATGATCTTTTTCAGTTCAAAGGACTTAGTACAGTAAGAAGCACGATGAGTGATAATAGCAATGGGACAGAGGAAAAAGGTCACGTTCGTTTAGACAACTCACCGGACTGTCAGTTCTCTGAGAGCAAGGACTTTGTTTTGGTCACTGCTCTATCACCGCATCTAGCACAGTGACCGGCACACAGTTGGCACTCACAAATATCTAAAGAAGGAATAAGTGTTGTTCTGTTTAATATGCCCCTTTTCCATTCTCTCAAAAAATATTTCTGGGAAGAAAGAATGAATGTTGTTTGCTGTGTCTAATATCCTTTTCCACATTCTCTACTTAGGGAAATTCTTATCCTTCAAGGTCCAGCTCAAATTTCTTCTCTTTCTCAAAGTCTTCCCTGATCTTTTCCTGCTGCCCACAACCCTACCTCCTTCAAAGAGCCAAAAATCAAACCTACTTTATTCTTTTCTTCCAGAGCACATTAGTTCGACCCATATTTGCTCTCATTTCATTCTGCACTGCATTACAGTTCAGTATACACACGTCAGGGGCCCTTCAACCGGGTTATAAACTCCTTGGGGGCAAAATTCTGGATACAATTATTCTTGAACCCCCATCTTCTAACATAATACCTTGCAAATAAATAGCCATTATCTAAATGTCTGCTAAGTTTAATAAAATAGAATTATATTCTTGGTGTCTAATAAGAAGGAAGCATATAATAGGTGCTCAAGAAATGTTTATTACATGAATGACCTGAAAGAAAGAAAATATCAACAAAGCGAAAGTTCCTTGCCTCAAATCAAAGGGCTGGGAGGCATCATGCCTTGAAGTTAGAGAAACGGTCTCTTTCTTGCCTGGTTCATGTGCCCAGTATTGGGCATTCTGGCACCGAAACTGTAGAGATAAGTTTGGGGGAGCTCCAGGAAGAGTCACATAACTGACTTGGGGTGAGGGAGGAAAGGATAAAAAAGGAGTGATTAGGGGCTTAAGCCAGGCAGATGGCCTATGACGTCTGAGACTGGACACGATAACCTTCTGCTAACATTGGGAGAGTGTAAACACCCAAGAGGGGAGGAATTGTTTAGCCTGGTCCAAAGAGCTAAAAGTAGGAGAAAGGATGAAACAAGGGATGGAAGATCAAAGCCCTGGGACAGGAAAGCCAACCAGGAGAGACACTGCTCTCCCTGGACTGAGAAAACCATGTCATATACATTTTCAGATATCAGCCAGTGTTATTATCCTCATCCTCAGGCCTAAAGGAGGTCTACAAACAGACGGATTACTGAAACTAGAAGAACTGAAACCTAATATCAAAGAGCCTATGCTTGGAACAGAAAGTCCTTTTACCATTATGCAAACTATAGTCCCATACTCAGTGTTATTAAAGCAGTGTCCAAAAAAACCACTGCTTCAGACTGCACCCATAAGTAAAAGCACCTCCAAGAGGAGATGAAAGAAGAAACGGTAAAGAGAAAGAGATCAGCAAAGCAACGGGCCTGGAATTCCGTCGTTCAGTAAAACACATGAAATCTCCCATCTGTGCTCTAATTCGCTATTTTCCATTTTACTCTAACAAAGTCATCTCTCAAAGTGGAGTTTGCTGAAAACATATTCATTACTTCCTATGCCCAATCCCCTCCAAGTCTGCCTGCCGGCCTCTCAGAGAAGTATTAGTGGGCTTTAATGCTGCCTACAACATTCAAAGTAAGTGCAGTGAGTGGTAGAGATAGAGAAGATATGGTTCCCTGCTTCAAAGAACTTGTAATCTACTTGAAGAGACAAAATATAAATATGTGAAAATAGCCAGAAAATAATTGCAAAGAAACATTTGATATATGCAAGGAAAGAAGAAAAATATATCCTGAAGAAGAAAAATAGAAATGGACTGATTGAAATCAATATATGCGTTTATAAAAGCTCGAAGGAACCTTATGGGATAGTCTATCAAGATTGCTCATTGACAGATGAATTAAACAGAAGCCCAGGGAGCTTAAATAATATGTCCAACTGACGAATAAATAAGTGGAAGAACTGGAATTCAAATCAAAGTAACACCACTGTTCATTGTAGCATTCATTACAGTAGCCAAGTTATGCAAGCAACCTAAGTGTCCATCGATAGATGAATGGATAAAGAAGATGTATATATATATGGGTGTGTGTGTGTGTTGGAATATCATATATATAATGGAATATTATATATATAATGGAATATTATTCAGCCATAAAAAATAAAATCTTGCCATTTGTGACAACATGGATGGAACTAGAGGGTATTATGCTAATTGAAATAAGTCGGACAAAGATAAATACCGTATGATCTCACTTATACGTAGAATCTAAAAAGCAAAAGAAACAAACAAAACAAAATGAAAACAAACTCATAAACACAGAGAAAAATGGGTGGTTGCCTGAGGGAAAAGGGGTAAGGGAGACAAAATAGGTGAATGGGATTAAGAGGTACAAACCACCAGTTATAAAATAGATAAGCCATGGGGATGTAATATACAGCATAAGGAATATGGTCAGTGATACTGTAATAACTTTATATGGGGACAGAGGGTTAGTAGACTTATCATGGTGATCATTTCATAATGTGTACAAATGTCAAACCATTATGTAGCACAGTTGGAACTAACATAATACTGTACGTCAACTATATTTCAATAATAATTTGAAAAGTCAAAGTATTCTGACTTCAAATCCAGGGCAGATGACGGGAACAAATGCAGAGAAGCAAGAATTAGCAATGCCTGTAAGGAGGAAGGTGAGCAGATTGGCTTAGCTGCGACAGAGGGCCTGTTTCATAGAGTACTGAGAACTAAGAAGCCCTTGTCTATTCCCAGATAACGAGTGGCTCCATGTGAGACCCTACTTCTCTCCCTCCTCAGGAACACCCACCATATGTTAGTGACAGGGGCCCTGCAGGACTTCCGCATTTCCCACACAGCATGTCCTTCTCTGAGACCTTATCTTCTAGCAGTCACCATTTTTACTCCCAGATGCCTGCTAGTCCTGAGGGCCCCAAAAGCTCCAAGATACACATATGGCAAAACTAACCCAGAAGCTACTCCACATATGAACTTCTGGTTCTGCTCACAACCCCACCCTCCTCCTTTGCCCCCACCAATGCTGAGGAAACCAGATGTACAAATGGTTAACGGAGAAAAAAAAATCCCACCCAGACCACTTGAAACGCGGCTAGTCTGGCTGGGCTTCGAGTCCACTCAGCGACTGCGCCATGTCTGCTATTTATAGCTTCTGGGTGCCCAGCCCGGCTTCCAGGTCACTAATTGTGGCCCAGCCCCGAGCCAACCCCCACTCCTCCCCCGCCCTGCAACACAGGGAACGAGAAGCAAACCCAGCTCTGTCCAGCCCAGGAAGAACAGCCAGGAGTGAGATCTGAATCCAAGACCCTATATTATATGTCCCGTGGAAGGTATCGAAACTGTCCCAAAGGGTCTGCCCTCGTACTGCGTATCGTGGAAAGCTGAGCTGTATCTCTTCCTTCTATAGCAGGCACCCCTTCCCGAATTCTTCAAGATCATCCAAAGTTGAATCCTGAGTTCAGCCTAATCCATTCAAACACTAGAGAGGGGAGGACATCAGCCAACAGTCCATAAAGAGCATATCTCTTTGAGTAAGTGTCTAAGCATCTATGGATTGGTAGGCTTGCCCATTCTTAGGGTCTATTTGTTAGATTATCTACCCATTTATTTGAATTACTATGCTACAACAAGACAAGTACCCAAGTACTTTTTAGTTTTATTAGAGTTCTATGTATTAAAAATCCCTTCTGATTCCAAGATGCTATTACTTGAGTATTATTCCATAATACAGTTTTTCTCCTAGGAATGCAGATGATTCTGAGGTGGACAATGACCATTTTTTGATATGTGAAGCTTTGTGAAGTCACCCTGAGTGGAAAAAAGGGGTTTTTAGGGTTTTTTTTTAAAATAAAGGCACAGGGCCTCCCTGGTGGCGCAAGTGGTTAAGAGTCCGCCTGCCGATGCAGGGGATACGGGTTCGTGCCCCGGTCTGGGAGGATCCCATATGCCGCGGAGCGGCTGGGCCCGTGAGCCATGGCCGCTGGGCCTGCGCATCCGGAGCCTGTGCTCCGCAACGGGAGAGGCCACAACAGTGAGAGGCCCACATACCGCAAAAAGAAAAAAATAAAAAATAAATAAAATAAAATAAAGGCACAAAGATTAATAACAAAAAGACTTGGCAAAAAGACTCAGTGAAGCTTTCTGTGTTAGATCTGTATCTGTGCCGCACTGGGACAACCACCAATGGGCCACATTCCCAACCATCAATTCTAATCTGAAGCCTTGCCTCCATCCCAGTTAAATCTGACCATTGTCAATGATGTTCATATTCAGAGCAAAGGATTACAACTAGAAATAAAGGAAGAGGTAAGGGCTTAGAATAAAAGTGAGAAGTCTCCTTCCTTTCCTGGTGCTCCAGTGCCTCAACTATGGTTACCATTCTTCTCAGACAGCCCACCAAGTTCCCAACCCTCTATATCCTTGACCGATACTGCCCAAGACTATACATCCCAATGTCAGTCTTCTCCTTCTCACTTTGGGGTTCATTTGGGCCACTGGGTAATATGCCAGAGGTTCTGGTTATTGGAGCCAGAACCAGAATGCTGCTGTGCTATCTCATCATCACCCACAAATACCAATTCCCAGCCCCAAATGGCCCCAAATCTTTCCTCCCAAGACCACAAGGGGGAAAAAGTTTCCAAATTAAAAAACTAAAACTGGCAACAAAGGTGCCCCATGGCAGTAACCTTTAAAACTGGCCATTAAAGTTTATAAGTCAGACGGGCACCAACATGAACGATCAAGAAGAGAAAAACAGCCCCCTCCCTTGGGGACCTGGAGCCACAGCCTTCCCCCTAAAGCCACAGAGCTGATGTCACAAGAAGGGCTTGCTGCCGTCAAGGGCTCTCTGTGTCCTGACTACAACCACTCACAATGTAGGCAGCCTGTGTGTGCTGGAGGTGGGTGGGTGTCTGACTGAGAATAAAGGAAACAGGAGGGGCAAGGAGGCATGGGTTGGGGGTATATAGGAGGTAGGGAAAGGTGAAAAGGAGGAGAAAGACAACAAACAACAAATCTCCTACCATGAGGGTTGCCTGAAATTCCCAGGCCAGGAGGGGACAAGCCTGTCAGCCTGCCTAGGACAGTGGTTCTCGACCTTTTTCTTCCCACCCAACACACATGAGGCATACCAAATATTTTCATCAGTAACTACAGGTCATTATGCAATGATCCTAACCATCCTGGGGTTGGCGGGGGCACATATTGGAATTTTTTTCGGTAAGGGTATGAATGCTCAGAAAGGCCTCCAAATCATTCTGATCACCTCCCCTGTGGGTTATGTGCCCCCTATGAAGAATCATCGGTTTAGAGAGCCTACTTCTCCTTCCCTCCCTTCCTTCCTTCCATGTATTCAACAAATACATTTTGAGAGCTTACACGTGCCAGGCATTGTTCTAGAGGCACTGGGTAGACAGCAATTCCTGCCCTCATTGAGAATCCATGCCTTCACAGAGGAGGAAAACAACATAATAAAAAAGTAAAAAGTAAAATCTGGGGTACATTGGGTAATGATAATTACTAAGGAGAAAAACAGAGCAGGGAAAGGGGACAGAAAGTACTGGTGGGGGTGGGGGGGCGGAATTTTAGATAGGGTGGCCAGGAAGTCCTCAACTAGAAGGCACAGGGAAAAGGCCTGGAGGAAGAGGAGGAACCAGTCATGCAGGTATCTGGGGAAAGAGCATTCTTAGCAGAGGGACCAGCGAGTGCCAAGGGCCTGAGGTGGGACACACGTCTAGGATGTCCAAGGAAGACTGAGGTAGCCACTGAGGCTGGAGCCCACATCCCACTGTTCACATCAGAGTTCTTCCTCCACTTCAGATCCTGTGGCTCTGATCACCTGATGGACTAAATTGTCAAAGCCAGGAACGTGATCACAAGCAGAAAAAATGTAAATACATCGGTGAAAGGGGGCACAGGTCAGTAGGTAAGATGAGCTTAGTATTAAAGTCTTTCTCATTATTTAAACAGCTCAGAGTTCTTTTAAATAAAATCTCATCCATTTGCACAAAATCCCTCCAAGGAACAAAGGTCATATCCCCTTAACTAAGGACCAGAGGGAAAAATGGCTAGCTCAAAATCATGTATTAAACGATTTTAAAGCTAGAAGCTGGAATAGAATTTACTCTTGATACCCAGTCCGATGCTCCATGATTCATCAAATCATAGCATATTAAAAGCTGGAGAGTCCTTAATAGATTATCTTACGCATTCCCCTCATCTTACACAAGAAGCAGCTACCAAATTAGAACCCAGGGTTCTTGGATAAGGGTTAGCACTCCTTAGAAAGCAAAGGAGGGGGATAGTGCAGATTTTAAAAGAGGGGACCATTTCTCTCAAATCTCACATTTCTAGAGTCTCTCCTGCAGAGGGAGGTGATGGTGATGACATTAGGATTACCGAAGACTAAATAGTGTTCTCTGTCCCCTGACCCCTAGAAAAAGTCTGTTATCTCCACATGCGAGGCCCACTCCCCTTTACCTAGCTCTCTTCAGCCCAAATGTCCTTTGTGAGAAACAGCGTGGCCGAGCCAGTGGGCCGCAGGTCTGGAGGCCAGATGAAGCCTACAGCATGGATACAGATACATACACACACACAGACCCACACAGTCAGGGGGAAGGAGGGAAAAGGAAAGCACACACAACACAACACACCAGGGCAGCTGCAGAAAACAACTGCTTGTTAAGTTAAAATTAAACTCTGCACAAATATTGACCTTTGGAGGGGACAGACACCGGTCCCATATTTACCAGTTTTATAAATGGGACTGACCGCAGCTGCCCCACGCGCTTGGCCAGCATGATGGCAGGATGGGGCGAGGCCATGCTTTGGGGGTGGGGGATGAATGAGAGGGGCAGGAGACATTTTAAACACTCTCTTAAACGTAGTTACTACTGGTAGGTCAAAGTTCCCAACAGCCTTAAAAGAGGAATTTCTAGGAAAGCAAATAAGGCAGTCTCTGAAAGTGGGGGGTCAGAGAAGTAGGGATAGAGAGGAAAAAGGAAGTGTCAGAAAGAAAAAATTGCTAAAAATAGTGAGAAATATAACAGAGATTGAAACTGAATGGAGAAAACACTGGGGAGCTTATCCTTTTGAACCCTGGCCCTTGGTCAAACCAAGAGTCATAAGGTAGAAGACCAGGTGACCAACTTAACCCAGTGGAACAATCTAAACTGACTTGGATGGAGTCGTGGCTCTGCTGCTTACTTGCTATGTAACCTTGGGAAACTCAGGGACCCCAGCTTCCTCATCTGTAAAATAGGGGTAGTAATATAAAAACATTGTCCTAATTCACAAAGACCACAACCAGAAGACAATGTAAATGTAAGCACTTTGCCAACTATAAATACCACGCAGATACAAATCATTACTTTTATTAATTCTATTCCAGCTAACTGTGCACCTTTATGCTCCAAACTGGCCAATAAACTGCAGTCTCTCTAAGAGCAAAGTCAGGAGGGGTCAGAAGGGAGAGCCTGAGCTTCCCCTGAACTTGTTTAAAAGCCTCCTAAAGGCATGTACCTAATCCTTCCCTTGCTGCAGGATGACAGGGAGGCCAGCTCGCTGAAATAGTCCCCAAAAGCCACACTCACAGCTGCAAAAGGCCTAGGTAAGCAGGAGGAGAAAGGACTCATCAGTATTATTTCCCTGAAAGCTGATCTCTGGCAACCTAAGGTTCTGCAGGAACAAACATCACAGACGCTGGGCAACTTAGCTCTGTTCCAAACTCTGATGACTTCACCCTCTTTTATACTTTCCTTTACACACACGACTTTCATGATCAATAATAATACACATAAAAGGCCTGGATCCAATCTCTACACAGGGCATGATAACACCCTCTCCCCCAGTTGTGCCACCAAGAATCACAATTCTGAAAGTACTTCAACTTTGAACAATACATGAAAAGATTTTGCTGAAATTAGTCACCAGTTTTATAGAAAGCCCCTGTGCCTTTATGTGGTACACTGTTTATACACCACACCTTAAAAGCATGGGGTAGACAAGCATCTATCACTTAGGGCACATGAGAACGGTAGTGATGAAATTAAAGTCCTTTACCTCCTCCTCTGTACTAACCAGACACATCACTAGTATCTTCCAACTCTGCTTCACTTGTTCAATGTTTTACCTTAATATATTACAGTTTATATTGTTAAACGTGTGTCATAAAACATAAACAATGTACAGCACAACCATGTCAGCAGTTCAGGAGGAATTTCCAACGCTGCAGTCTCTGTGGTCACAGGACAGGAAGGTGGTTTGTTTTTTTTTTTTTGCGGTACGCAGGCCTCTCACTGCTGTGGCCTCTCCCGTTGCAGAGCACAGGCTCCGGACGCGCAGGCTCAGCAGCCATGGCTCACGGGCCCAGCAGCTCCGCGGCATGTGGCATCCTCCCGGACCGGGGCACGAACCTGTGTCCCCTGCATCTCCCCTGCATCGGCAGGCGGACTCTCAAGCACTGTGCCACCAGGGAAGCCCAGGAAGATGTTTTTTATTTGGTGCACCAAACACGTGCTGAGGCAGAGACTCCAAACAAATTGGGGAGGGGGAGACAGACAGGAAAGAAAAGGGGAAGAGAGTGGGGAAATTACACTCCACGTGGGGAACCAGCTTCCCCGAACTGTGATCCAAGAACTTATTTTAAAATGGAATCACTGTGAATTTCCATAACCCTCTTCCTATGGCTTTATCCTTCTGCAGGGACAAAGGGAAGTGATATGCCCCCAGGTCCAGCTGCTCAGGGCCTCTAAGAGCTTTTGTTATTCTTTCATAGAAAAGAGTTCTCTCCTCACTCCCCTCACCCCCTTTCCCATAGGCAAAGGACTCCCCCTCTGTAAGTTTTAGTTCCATCTTCTGTGAACTTTGGAGAAGCCAAGCTAGCTGAGCTAGCGGACCTTCTCTGCAGGAGCCTAAGATTCCTTACCTATTAAGCTATACCCAGAACTGATATTGTTTTCAAGTACTCTCTACTTCTAGAAAAAGGGAAATAGATGTTACCATAATTAAGAGTGTCATCCATTTAATACTCCAAAAAAGTCCATCCTCACTCTAAGTACCAGTGCTCCCAGGAGAAGCCCTGAGCAGAACGTGTCAGTCTGTCACTCTTCAAGATCCTCCTGCCTCAATGCTCTCATCCAAATAAAATCAATGCTTTAGATAGGGAGGTGTCTAGGCTTGGAAAATGGTACAGGAGCTGGAAACAAGTATCTTCAAAAGCAAACTATTCTTAAGGAGAAATTCACAGCTAAGTAAATCTCCAAGAAAATAATAAAGGGCACAATGGGACAAGCGATTATTATCCAGCAGTTAGAAGTGACATGTCCAAAGATGCTTGACGAGGGGGTCTCTTGACCCTCTACCCACAGCTTCACCTGTGAGACCCCGGTGATCCCCTCTCAGACTAAATTCAGGCTGCCCAAATTCAACGTAATGCAGCAAAATGCAGCCCCACTTAGGATTTCTCGTTGAATACTGCTTGTTTCAATGATCTCCTGCTCTCTCCTAGCCAAACTGGGAGACTGACCTCTCAGAGCAGCCCCTGAGCAGATCACGTGCCAGGGCAGATTCCCACTTAGAATGCCTTGGCTTGACCAAGCAAGCAAAATGTCTTTCTTGGGGGCTTCAAGGCAGGAGGGCACTTTAATATCAAAGATGACAGCTCCGCAAATGCTCCAAAGGCCTATTCAGGCCTTTGAGCAATGCTTATTCAGGACTAAGAAATACAAAATGAAGCCAGGGTCCCCAGAAATGCTCTGATGTAGCCCAACAGTAAGGTCAAGACGGGGACTCTTACACAGGGCCTGGATAAGGCTGGGAGCAAAGTGAAAGCACAAAGAAGGGACCCACAGACCTGGAGAACGTCTCCATACACAAGTGCACATCTATTTCCTGTCTGAGGCTCAGACACTGCAGAAGTTTTTGACTGGGTAAGAACTATGTCTGTTACCCAGAAACAACTAAATTTCAAGCACATTAGGAAGCATCCTTCTCTGGTAATCTCTGAAGCCCCTAGAGAAGTAAATAAGGAAACACTGCTACCGGGTACCAGTGAGTGCTGCCGACTCACCAGCCCTGGGAAATGTCTGAACAGAGACTTATTCAAGCCAAGGGAAAGCGCTGTTAAAATACACAAAACTCCTTTGACTAATGTGAGAGGGGGAAAGAGCGTCTATAATTAACAGAAACTGTCACAGGCATTGGGGGCTCCGACATGTTCAACGCAAACTGCTTGAAAAGACCTGGTCTTCTAGAAGAAAGCTGGGATTTGTGAGTGGGGAATCCAAGAGGCTGGGGATAGCTTTTCCAAAAGAATCCCACCATATTAAAAAAAAAAAAAAAAGGAAGCAAAAGAAGAAAGAAGAAGAAAAAGGAGAAGAAAAAGAGGCGGGGGTGGGGTGGGGTGGGGTGGGGGAGAAAGGAAAAACCCAAACCTCAGCTGAATATTTTTCCACCACTGGAACTAAAAAGCAGAACAGAGGGAGAAAAGTCTGAATGCAACCAGTTTTCAATCAGGGCCTAATTAGAAAGAAAAGTGGCAGTGCTATTATTACAGATCTGGGGAGGAAGAAATGCAGTCAATGACTTTCGCTTGGGCTGAGCCATCCACTTGAAAGCTGTGATGATTAGAGGGACAATTTATGGTGAGAGATGCTGGAGGGAAAGGGAGCAACAGAGGAAGAGGGCCTAGGGGCTGACTGCTCATGCCAATCAAGAGCCAAAGCACATAGTCAGAAGCATTTATTGATCGCTCGCAATTTGCAAAGCATCACATGAAAGGCTGTACGGAGGAATAGAATAAAGATCGTTAACAGATGTAGCTCTGACCTAAAGAGGCTTATAAACACTATCCCTGCAATAAGCACCCACCTCTTAACTCTCAGCCACTATATATACACATGCACAAGTCTTCAGAGAAAATTTAACCTCGACTTCTTTTACAAAGTCCACTCTGACCACTCATGTGGCCTGACTCTGCATTGCTCCCAGCTCCCTCCTCATTTCCACACACGAGACACAGAGACCTCACGAGAAAAAACAGGCCGTCATGGAATATAATTCCTGAATGAAGCTACCTGGATTCGCCTCAGCCCTCAAAAGAAGCCAGTCAAGGTCTACACCTTGGCTCAGGCAGGCTGAGACATCAAGATGGGGAACCTGAGAAGAGCTGGAAGAGTATTTTCTGCTTTCCTTATGATCCTGAAGGATTCAGGTCCACTTTCTAGGTAAAAGTCATAATGCATGAGAACAAGCAGAAAGGAACTAGGGATGGGCACCCTCCTATACACGTGGCTATAGGAAGGAAGGGATCAGCTAGTTCCATTCCATATTTGCAAGAGAACAAAGCAGTTTGATTGGTAGAAGCGTGAAGTACTTTCTTCCCTTGCTCTGGGGTACCCTCTCCTTTGTTGATTTAGTTCAGGCAACTTGGAGGAGGGACAGGAAGGGCTAGGGCAAACATGTCACAGCCTGCAGTGAATGGGGCCAACAGAAAGGAGAGGCAAAGAACAGAGCTGAGAGGAGAGGAAAAGAGGAGAGGCCTCTCTTCCCATCCCACAACCTGGGCTCCATCCAACACAAAGTTAATTCCTAACCTCGGCTCACCACCCTGCCCACTGCTTGCATGATTTATCCCCCTATCTGCCTGCGTCGCCTTTACAAGCCTCCTAGCCCTGCACACCATTATAAAAGCTGTCTGTGCTGCTGGTTCGACCTGGCCTGGCCCAGGCTCTTGCCACAGTAACCCTTCCCCACGCCTACATTTTACAAGCCTTCCACCATCATGGAAATCTGAAATCCCACGAAAGAACAGTAAACATCGCAGGGAAAAGAAAATACCTAGCCAGGCCACTCCGGACAGCAGAGTCACAAATGGACTGATGTCTATAAGCCACGGATGAAGCCCTCTAGGCAATAACAATGAGCTGCCTTCTTGCTTGAGCTCAGCTGGATAATAACAAAGAGATGTACACCCAGATGTGCCAATCCTTCATGGGGCACAGCCAAGCATCCTGGTGCCCTGAGAATTCCCAGGCTCAAAGAATCAGCCAGAATGTCAGGGAAACTCATGAGTAAACACAGGTGTCAGGTTTAGAGAACCACGTGGAAATGTGAAATTTTAAATAACATAAAGAGACTGAACATTATTCAGACCACAAACGAAGTCAGAATCAGCTCTATCACCTTCTTATGGGCTCCTTAGGGAGGCAGCATGGTGTAGTGGAAAGAGCATGGGCTCTGGATTTAGCCGACTCACTCTGAAAGCTGGCTTCATGACTTACTAGCTATGTGACTTTGGGAAACTTGCATTCTCTGAATCTCAGTTTCACTCTCCACACCATGGGAAATACCAACTCATAAAAAGGTGGTGAAGAGCAACAAGATTTGTAGCCAGAGGATCTAGCGCTCAAGAGGTACCCCAAAACGGTAGCTATTATGATTACTGGGGATGTTAGACATCCTAAAACGGGGCAGGTGGGGGTTCTACTGCTTCGTCACGCAAATTCTAGCCTGCTGAACAGGTTTCCCCTTTATTCTAAGAAAACTTTCCCTTTCTAAACCAGATTCCACCGTTTCATCTCCTGGCCAGAGAATGAGCCAAAAGGGAGGCCCCAGGGGGAGTATTCTTTCCTACCCACTGTCTTGAGTACCCTTGTCACTTCATCACTTTGAACTCATATGACCCTCCTCACTAGGCCCCCGTTGGTTCCTCCGGCCTCAGTCCATAAAGGCTCTTCTTCTTTCTCTTCATATGCCTCAAGAGAACCTCCCACTGGGTTCCATTCTCTTCAAGAAGTGCCTGACTGCCCTATTACAGCAGAGTCTAAGCCAGAAGTCAGGGTTCATACCTTCCCCAGCTAACTGAGTGGAGAAATGGACACTAAAGAATTCTCCATGAGTCTCTGGAGTTCCAAAACGCTCTGCCAATGAGGCTGAGTGCTCCCCAGAGCTCTGTTATTCACTTGGGGGTAGGTAGTGGGGACACGGAGGGGGAGGGAAGGGGGAGAGCAGGGAGAGAAGAGAGCCTTGATTCAGGGGCCAGACTGAGTCCGTGCCACAGGCCAGGCTCCGCTGAGGTTTCTCGGGTGAAACACGCCTCTGTGATGGCTGTGCCTGTGAAGCGGATGGAAATGCCCATAAAGCCGTATCAAACCCTGCGCAGAGAAGGACAGGGATATATATAGAACCAGGAACCAAAGGGGCCACAGGGGAGTCAGGCGGACAGCTCCGCCCAGCCCTTAAACCCGCCCCGGAGAAGGGGGGAGGCCCAAGGAACAAGCTCAAGGAATGAAGGTTGGAGACAGCCCGGCGGGTTTGCGAAGGGAGTGGGGAAAGCAGGGGTGTCGGGGACAATGGTAGAAGAGAGCTAACGACTGGGCTGTGGGAATCAGTCAGGGCTGGGGAGCCGTGCCTGCTCCAACACCTGGAGGCCAAAGAGCCGGCCTCTGAGTTTTGGCAGATCCTGAGGTGACTTCTAACACTCGCTTTGGTGTCCTACAGTCTGGACAGTGTCCTGCTGCCTTCTCAGAACCAAAGAGCCTCTCATGAACCAGCTTCCCCTGTCCTCCTCTGCCCTCCTGACCAGCACCTCCGGTTTAAATTCATCCAGGGGCCAGTGTTCTCCATTCCCCACTCCCTTAACCCCACTCTCAGCCTCCCAGAGAAACCGGGGTGGGGGGACAGGTCGAAAAAAGAGATCTACCCATGAGGAAAGTGTCTCGAAACAAGAAGGGTATCCCAAGATGGGCATCTGTCGAAAGACAGAAAGAAATTCACAGAAAGGCTCACAGACTGAGGCGAGAGCCTCAGAACCCACGGCATCCGGTAGCATCAGGCCCTGAAGAAGACAGTCTCGCCAGGCACAGAAGGTGAGCTGGCCCTTCTTCCACTCTTGGATTTGCTGGGATCCCCCTCTCCTCACCAAACCTCTGGTCAAAGTAGGACTTGGGAGGTACAGTCCCTGGCTGAGGGGGAGTGAGCAGACACTGAGCCCGCAAGGATTTCCTACCTCAGCAACAGCCGGGGCAGCCAGTCCCCTCTCCCTGTCCCCAAGAGAACCCTTCCCTCTCTCCACGTCGTGTCTTCCCCAAGCCAGCGTGAGAAGTAGGACAATGTTTTGGCGCCACCTGCTGTCTTTTCCTGACAGCTGAGTACACTCGATCCTAAAACTGGATGGACCTCAAATTCACCTTCTTTAATTCATCACAAGCCCTAAAAGAACGGAATCCAAACAATGGACAAGTCCAGGGCTCCACGCTTCTCCCATTCCTTTGGACGGATGTCTTAGGAACCCCAACTAGCCAGAACCTTCTTAGTGGGTTCTGAGTTCCAGTCTTAACAGCCATTAGTCTGTGAGGTTCCTTCTCCAAGAGACTTGCTGATTTGAGAACTGTGAACACTCGACAAGCCCTTTCTCTAGTTAATAAATTCCATATATTTTAAAAATATTTCTGTATCACACTGTCTGGTTTTCTTGGTTTTAAGTAGAAATTCTAATTTTGCACCGAGATGACATGATCCTTTGTCATCAAACAGTAGAATGAAAGCAGTGTCACCAACCAGCAATGACTTAGATATTTCACACTGCTCTACCATTCCTGTGGTCCTCACTATGGTCTGGGCAAACATTCTAATAAGCAATATGCTCACTGAGCGGTCAGTTCATCTCACAAATATAAACATTTGTTCATCCATTTAACAAATATTTCTGTAGCACCTACTATGAACGAGGCACAAGCTGGAGGTACAGTGGTGAATAAGACACACAAGCACCCAGCTCTCATGAAGCCTCCATTTTAGCATCATTTATCTGATTCTTTAAGGTAACCTAGCAATTTCTCACCCATCTTAAAGAATATCTAGGTGAACAGCAAAGATCAAGAAAAAATGTAAACAGACTTTGTAAAGAGACAGAATGAAGAAATATAAGAGGAAGGATATAGAGTGGGACAATGAATGTGTATAGAAAAAGAACGGTTAATATTATTCCTTCCTCATATTCCTTATGAAGAAATGTTTTTTTCCTAAAACCCATTCCTGCACCTAACTCTAGGAACTGCATGCCAGCTTCCAAGGTCAGCTTCCTCAGACCTCAAGAAGGATTTAGTAGGTCTTTAGTAGAAAGTATGGAGGGATGCCTGGGATTGACAGCTTAAATTCTATGCAAGTATTTCCCCAAATGTCACCATAGGAAATATGTGGGGCTCCATAAAAAGTATTGTCATCTGGTAGAAGAGGGAGAAACTTCTGCTAGGCTGTAGCACAAACCAGCAAATCGAGGGGAATAGAGAGTTAACCATAGAATCTTAGGGCCAGCCATGCCCTCTCCTATTGCTTTCCAATTGTTTCCAAGCAGGGACAACACCTGTCGTTAGGGAAACAGTCTTAAAGAATTCTAGGGGGGTAGTTTCCAAAGCTTCCCTGGTAACATTACAGTCAGGTAAAAAATTCTTCTCTCCACCTCAACTATATCCTTATTGCTATAATTCAAGTTCATCCTTTCTTGCAATATCGTGTATGAAATGTAGAAAAGCATATCTTACAGATGATAACTTTTCATGTTTAAAACAATGAGCTACCACTCAATCTACTCTCTCAATTAATTAATCCCGTTTTCTTTGGATACTTTTTTTTTCTTTCTTTTTTTAATAAATTTATTTATTTTTATTTTTGGCTGCATTGCATCTTCGTTGCCGCGCACGGGCTTTCTCTAGTTGCGGCGCGAGGGCTTCTCATTGCAGTGGCTTCTCTTGTTGTGGAGCACGGGCTCTAAGCGCGCGGGCTTCAGTAGTTGTGGCACACAGGCTCTAGAGCACAGGCTCAGTAGTTGTGGTACACGGGCATAGTTGCTCCGCAGCATGTGGGATCTTCCCGGACCAGGGCTTGAACCCGTGTCCCCTGTGTTGGCAGGCAGGTTCTTAACCACTGCACCTCCGGGGAAGCCCGGATACTTTTTTAAAAATTCTGTTTCCATCCCTTTTATTATTGTCCTGATCTTCCTATGGGCACTAAGGCCCCATGCATCTTTCAAACATGACACCAAAATCCTAAGTGGCCAACTAGTGCTACAATGGAAGGGTGGCCTCAGGCTCTCCTACTCTTCTTTTAATTATGCAATCTGGAATTATGTTCATCTTTTTAAATAACCAAACTACCAAAAACTATATCACAGTTGGGAGCTCTTACTAGTTAAATCTTTCAGAAAAAAAGGGGGAAATTTTCCCACCTAGGAAGTAGAAGGATACTTTCTAGGAAAGACGTTCTATTAAATAAGATACTGGAATAGCTGAAACAGCTGACAAAAGGTGTAGCAGGCAAGGCTGGTAAGCAGGGCACCCGGGGGAGGTGGCATTTAGAAGGGCTTTACACCTTGTTGAGGGTTATTAAAGGAATTGCAGGAAATTCTACTTTTCTTTCCTTTCAAGCGCTCCCTGGAAATCCTTCACTAATTCCCTCACAGAGAACGACTTCCTCATTTGTCTTCGCTCAGCGCTTTGTGTATGTCTCCAGAACAGTACTCTCACTTTGGATAATAGATATATGTATACCTAACTGTCTCCCCTTCTCTTCCACGCGCCTCTTGGGACAGGAATCATGGCGGTTATCCCTGTATCCCTAGCACTCACTGAGTACTTACCAGTGCTAGTTTCCTACCCCACAGAGTACCTCATACAAGAACCTAAACCCAGCAGTACTCAGTACACACTGGACAAGGACAATAGCATGAACAACAGCCATCCAGCACGACTCCGCTAAGTTGTCAGACCAGCTCAGGATATTGGCATGAAAATTCCTCTTTCTCTTGGCCCAGACATTTACTCTTAAGGTTTGCCTTCTCCTCAAGAGACTCCAGGAAATAGGGCTAGTTTTAAGTTCTAGAAACTCTAATCATTCCTGTTTTCTCCAAGCTAAGGGCCCGAAGGAAGGCTGCAGATACCTCATGAATATTGATGAGCCTCTGCGGTCACATGAATATTAACAACACCCTGTGGCTTTCGGGAACAGCAGCCCAGCTAGAAGGTCTAATATTAACCTTGGCTAGTCCCAAAAGGTGGGAAGAGCATATGCCCATACAACTCCGTGGCGAGTAAAGAGCGAATGGCAGAGTCTAGTTGGGGGTTGGCCCCTATGCAAACGCTGGGCACAAGGGCAGTTACAAAAGGACTAAACATTGTGCCCACGTCCCTGGCACTGAGGACTCTGTTAGCTGCTACCCAGGCAGAAATCCCCAATGCTCAAGCTCTACAGAAATAAGGATGCAGAAGCTACGTCCTACTCAATTCAGAGAAGAACTGGTAGGGATACCCTGACCTAGATCAAGAGCTACAGTAGAGGGGTAGGGAAGGTTCAAAGTCAGATCTCATTGGACAAAAACCGGAATCAAATAATAAGGCTCAATTAGGCAACAAAATACACAGTTAGCAGGTCACACATTAACAGTAATGAAAGACCCACAGGCTGTGGAATTTCCAGCCCTACACCTTCCGTGAGACAAGCGGACACAGAGACCAATGACTCGGGGGTAAGAGAAAAGATGTTCTAACATTGAAGGAGCAAGAGATAAGAGGGGTCGGGTTCCTTAAGCACCTACAGATTCTGAACCCAGGAGACACCAGTAAGAATGATGACTGTTATGAGAAATACATAAATAAAGGAAAAGTACCATGAATCGAGTTGACCAAAGAAACCCAGCCACCACTGGCCCTGGGTCTAAGCTCAAAACCTACTTCTATGGCACATGACAACACTATTAAAAGGAAAGGCAGGTTAAGTGCCCCATGCGAGGAGTGGAATTAATGCTAATAATAGGATTCCTGCTGTACTCGCACACCAAAACAGACTTTGCTTAAAACTAGAAAACACCTCTTTACTCCTCTTGCCTGATCCTACCCAAAGGCCTTGACCCCCAGCTCTGTCTGCATATCTGACCCCACCCCCTTCGCACACACTCCAGAGGAACAGAGAGGCCTGTGGGCCTAACCCCAGCTGAGGTGGTGGAGGCCACACCTAGGAAGAGGGTGGGGACTACTCACGGAGCTGTGTTCTGTCACACAATTACCATATTAATGTAGCTCTAATAAAAAGAAACACTTTTACTAATGCCATATAATAAAGTATTTATAGAATCCAGGGGGTGGGGGGTGGCAGGGGGAGGAATCAGAATTGTTCGCAAGAGCCCTGGCAACAGCACCCCCAGTATTCGTCACGTAGCTCAACTTCAAAGGGTCAGCCTGGGCGACCTGGCTGGCTCTCACTAGCCCCGATCAAGGTGGCTCCACTCCCTCTCCAGAACAGTCTGCCTCTGACTTCTTCCTGGTTAACAAAGAAAGAGATGAGAAATTGAAAGGACTGGGAAGGAAGAAGAAGGAATGTCCGCAGAACTGCGTGGAGGCCTGAAAAGGCTGGGGACCAGGGGATGGCAGTTGAAAGAATGAATGGAATGTGAACTCTAAAAGGTTCTATTCTGAGGCTAACCTTGTATGTCTCACCATCCAACATACCTGCCAGTTTTGAAATTTGCCAAAACAGGATTCTCTGTCATTGCACTCTCCCCTCTGCAACCCCTCTCACACTCCCCGTGCCGACCCTACACTCCACTTGCAGCCACCAAGAGCGCGGTGCGCTTCACACGTATGACAACCACAGCGTGGCCCAGCCCCCCACCCCCACGCATGGTCCCTACGGCCACAGCGTCTCACACACAACACGCTCACCACAGCACACTCCTCCCCACGAGCTCTCACTGGCTGCCTGGATTTCCCGGGCACCTTCCCAACTTAAGACACATCCTAGATAAAAACATTTTCTGAGTCTACAACCCTCTTTAACATTTCAAAATTTCCTATTACCCAGAAAATCTCCCCAAAGAGAGAGCAGTGAGGGCTGTGGCATTATTACAGAGGAGACTATAAACAGAACAAATATAGAGCTGCTTTATTACAAGGCAGTGTGGGGTTGGTGGCTGGCTGATTACAGGGACACTCCCCAGAGCTCTCTGCAGTCCCAGACCTCAATAAAGGCCAGACTAGAGTCGCTTTCAACTGAGGGGCAATTGGATCCGGGGGGCCCCTAGGATCTCTTCAGATTCCAGGCCAGGATATGAACCTGCCTTGGTTGAAGATAAGAAGGAAAGCAAACACAATCTAAGAACAGCCATGCTTGGCAAAGAGCCACCAGACCATCTCCTCAAAGGCAAACACAATTAGAAATGGTTTGGGTTTCTTGAAATCAACAGATATCAAACTTCAGATTAAAAAAATATTAAAAATCAAGAGCAAATTGATAGATGTAGAGTCTACACACATCAGGGATGGTGTAGAGTGAGGAGACAGAATGGATTCGAAGACAGAAAGAGAAACAGTGCAGCTTGAGTGACTAAACCAGCCCATATTACACATAAAATCATAGAAGGAAAGAGTGGGAAATCCACAAGTCTTCTCCTCTGGGCTCTGGGCACACGGCGTCCCTTCCTGGGTGACTCACAGTGGGATCACCTTCACCCCTGCTTCATGTGGTAAGGGCCTCTTTATAAGGAGACACACCGCGAGCCTGCTCCTCCATCGCTGCAAGCCAGGGGGATTGCGTCACTGACCTCCACACACACTCACTCCCTCCTCTTTCCAGCCGGCCACCACACAAGGGATCTTGTCTTGTGGTCCCCGCGATCCTTTCATCTAGGCTCCAAACCCACTGTCACCTTGGCCCTGAATCACTCCCCAGGAGACACTGGGAAAACATTGCTGGACAAAGAGCGTCTGGGTCCTATATGGCTAGAATTTACTGATCCCTGCTGGTGAGAGAACCCGGGCCACGCTCTTCCCTGCCCAAAGGCCAGGGCACAGGAATCATTTTGAACCTAGCCTTGTGGCCAGCTCTGCCTACAGACTAGGTTTCCGCTGATTTGGCTGATAGCAATTCCCTCCAGCTCCCAAGAGCTGAAGGATACAAGGGGCTGAGAGGCAACCTTAATGGTCCGAGCTCTGCCTTACTTGTTCAGTGGCTGAGACATTGTTAGAGCTGGAAGAGGGCTAGCAAGTATCCCACTCAGTTCTGTTCTCATCCCACTTGGCTATCCTGTTCCCAGGGCAGCCCCAAGGGAAACATTTTGGCAGCTGAAAATGTCAGTGTTTCTCAGATCCTTCTCCAAAATAGAGGATTCCCCCCCAACTGCGTCTCAGCTCATTTCTATGTCCCATGGTCCTAACATTTTCCCCTGACCTTTTGTGTGATAATACTCCAGTTTGGTGCTTGGCCGTTTTTTCTATAATTTCAGACCTGTGTTTCAATGGGCAGAGTTAAGAAGAGTTACAGGAATGCTTTTTACTCTCTGAGTATCCTCCCTTCTGAAATGTATTTCATTAGAACAAGAGTCTCTGAGACAGTGTGAGATAGTGGAAAAGAGCTCTGTACTAGAAAGTCAAAGGATGAGGTTCTGGCTTCAACTGCAATTACTTGTGGGACACAAGGTCACTTAATTCTCTTAGCCAATCCGTCATATCTCCTTAATCTGAAATGGCACTAGTGGAGTGAAAAATATTTTTATGTAAATTTGTTTTCTTTTTAGCCTTTTTAAAAATCTGAGTAGGTGATCAATATATTATGTTGAATTTTCCTCAGTGAAACCTGCTCATTTCACCAGATGGTTATGAGAATCAAATTAAATAACAAAGGCAAAAATTCTCTGCAGGATACATAGCACCACAAAATTTGCTGAGTACCTACAATGGATGAGACAAGTTAAACAAGACCAATAATATCCCTGCTTTCAGGGGCTTCTCTGGTGGCGCAGTGGTTAAGAATCCACCTGCCAATGCAGGGGACACGGGTTCGAGCCCTGGTCCGGGAAGATCCCACATGCCGCGGAGCGACTAAGCCTCTGTGCCACAACTACTGAGCCTGCGCTCTAGAGCTCGTGTGCTACAACTACTGAGCCCGCGTGCCACAACAACTGAAGCTCGCACGCCTAGAGCCCGTGCTCCGCAACAAGAGAAGCCACTGCAATGAGAAGCCTGCACACCGCAACGAAGAGTAGCCCCCGCTCGCTGCAACCAGAGAAAGCCCGTGCACAGCAACAAAGACCCAACACGGCCAAAAATAAAAAATAAATAAATTTATATAAAAAAAGAAAATATTCCTGCTCTTGGGGAACTTACCATGTAGTGGAAGGAGCCAGAAAAACCAGTAAGTACACTGCAGTGTTGATAGGTATGATAGAAAAAATAAAGTAGCACGTAAGAAGGGCAACTAGGGAATTCCCTGGTGGTCCAGTGGTCCAGTGGTTAGGACTCTGTGCTTCCACTGCTGGGGGCCCGGGTTCGATCCCTGGTAGGGGAACTAAGATCCTGCAAGCCATGCGGTGCTGCCTTAAAGAAAAAAAAAGAAGGGCAACTAGCCTGAACTCAGAGGGCCAGGGAAAATTCCCTGGAGGAAGTGACATCTTCAGTGAAATCCAAACAATAACAGAAGTCATCCAGGTGAGAAGGTTTTGCTGACGGTTGGCAGGAGGTTTCCAGAGGGAAGAGCACGTGCCCAGGACTAGAGATAAGAGAATAATGGGCTCTAGGAACTGACAGCCATTCACTGCGACTGAAGTGAAGATCTGGGATGGGTTTGGGGGTGTAGATTTGGAAGTGTAGATTTGGGGGTGAGTGTGGCCTAGCAAAAGAGTGGGAGAGGTAAGTAGATGCCAGATCATAAAGGGCCATAATGGTTTTACTAAGGAGTTTGGACTTTATCTTAAGGTCAATAGGGAGCCACCGATCAGTTTTCAGCAGGAACACGTGACCAGATTTACTTTAATCAGGAGCTTCCATCTGGTTTCTTGTCCTTTCTTGAGTATCACCCCCCACTCTCCAATGAGGGCTGTCAGGTAACCCAGGCAATAGTCCACATTTCTAACCCAAGGGCCATTTCTTATCTCTTACTTGAATTCCACCAACTCTGCCAATATTTACTTTTCTCCTCAATCCTAGATCTTTCAACCTGTAGAAACAATTTGGTGGCCTCCTAACAGAAGGCTAAGATAATGCTGCCCAAACACATGATCGATCTGTATAAGAAAGACCTCATAACTGGATGATAATGACAGACTAGCAAATGAACTGTATGAAAAACATCCCCTCCTTTTCTTTCTTTACCTCATTAAGTCACCTAGAGCCACAGTTTAAGGTTTAGAATCAATACCCTAAGGGAAAATCATCATGTCATTAACTTTATCTCTTGGCCTCACCATTTAACCTTAGAATTGCAGAACCTTGGCACTGGGAAAGAAACCTTTAATCCTCTAGCCCAGCCTTCCACCTGAGTGTCAGAGCTCTTTGGCGTGACTTGGCAATTGAGATCAGATTATTTCTTACTGCCTGAAATTTCCTTAAGAATTTATTTTTAGATTCATCCCCCACTGAACAGGTTTAGGGTGGGACCTCTATGTCCAATAGGGAATAGCTCAAACTCACTACGTCTTAAGGTTCTAGAATAATGCTATTCAAAGTGTTATCAACAAACTGGTCCTGGTCCATGGACTCCTTGTTACCAGCCCACACATAAGGTAAGTACAGAAATCAAGTGTAAGCATTTGAAAACTTTTATAGCAACCTGATATCGCCATGACATCCAAACACATGTTCAGAGGACTCATCTCAATGAACAGGGTATAAAACGGTTTGAGTATTATCGGACTTGTCACATGTGGCACCTGCTGCATATGAGTTATGCACAGTAAGACCATGTGTCAGATTACTTTGAAAAGCACTGTTCTAGAAGGTTCCATGGGAAGAGAAGAGGAGAGGTCTTGGGGTAGGAGGGCTAGCTCTCCTCTCCCCCCCACCCCCGTTCTGGGTACAAGAGAGCGAATCTGCTGCTGAGGATGAGGAACAGGAAGCTGCTCCCACTAAGCCACTGGCTGTGTGGGGTGAAGAGGAGGGCAGGAGTTGGTGGCCAGGTTATCAGGCAATAACAAACTCAGCATCCAAGCACGCGACTTCCAGCAATGCAAGGAGTTTCCTTTGTTTTGGGAAAACAAGAGCTGCAAGAAGCCTCTCCTTGACACGTTCTTGCCTGGCTTCGGGAGGAGCCCAACCACTCCTGACACACAAACAGGACAGTCCTGGCCAGTGAGAGACAAGCCAGTACCCTGACCACAACCCCTGTTTGCTTTTCCTTTTCCACCACTTCCTCAGTTGGAGGGCCACTGTGGGGCCATAGGGAGCTGCCAGCCTAGGTCACCACTCAAGAACTTCACCCCCAATGACCCAGTACCTACTCCATATGACTCTTCCGATGCCCTTTTTACAGCCTACTTTCTCTCCCCAGTATGGTACTTTTGGTCTGAGACCAAGGGCATCCTTCCCTAGAGTTGTAGGTAAAGCTAAGCCTGAGAGCACTACTCTGACAAAGGTCAGGGTATGCTCTAGCAAACTATGCCATTTTAACTCTAAAACCAAGAAAATCAGCACCTATACAAGTGCCCAAGAAGAACAATATATGAGCTTTCAATAAAATGTTCTGAACAAGTATTTTTAAGTTATCTGAATAGTCACTTAATTATATTAGGTTCTCAGATTCAAGAACCCAGTTATCACCAAGACTAACATATATAAAACAATGCACCTCTTCATGATGCAGAATGTTGTCAAAACTAAACTTCTAGTAGCCAGCTAGGGAGTGAGGACCCAAGACCCAAACATGCGACACCACCTGGGAGTCTAGCTCTTGGGGTATAAACAGAGTAGGAGTGTCAACCTCTCAGACTCACAGGAGAGCACCTTCTAAGACCAAAGACTTCGGAACATTTTCTCCAAGAGCACTGAGAAGTAGGGCTGGCAAGTCCTATTTATGACTTTACTATGATCAATCAAGAGCCTTGGGGACCAGGAAATCTTCCTCCCCTTCTGATTAATCAAGGGAGCTTACTCTTTACCCTGCTGGCTCAAGAGTCCAAGTTTCTATGAAGACTCATTTGTCCAGTAAGAGGAGGGGTGTGGCGGCGGGACTCCCCCCACTCCAGGCCTCCTTTATGCCAAAGAAGGAGGAAACAGAATAAGCAAAATAAAATTCATAAAGCGAAGCAGTAATTATGGTGTGGTCAACAAGAGGCTGTCCTCAGGCCCATCATTATGTGGCTAAATTTAACGCCCTGCGCGGCCAGGGGAGCCGTGCGCCCCGGGCACCGTGTGTCCACACAGACGCCAGCTTCGCCACCTTCACCCGCTCGACAGCCGCCAGGGCTGCCAGAAAGCAGGTCACAATTTTTTTTATAGTCTGTTTACCAAGATGCTGTTTTTACTGCGAGGTTTCTCTCATTTTATCTCTTTTTCCCTTTTCCCCAAACAGACTGGCCTGTATTTTCTGTCCTGGTTTTTTTTTTTTTTTTTTTCTTTCTCCCTCTCTCAGTACTATTTTCAGAACTCTAATTTTATATGGTATGTCCCTTTTTTTTTTTTTTTTTTTTTGGTAAATATTTGCCATGACTAAGCCAGGCACATCCAGTTTAAAAGGCTCCGTCCCACAAAACGTCAGGTCTTTAATGATATGCATCTCATTAGCCTTCCCCATGAAAGGGGGTATAGAAAAAAAAAAAAGCAACTTACAGACTCTCTCACTTTTTATATCTAGAGAGACCTATATTTATATATGAGGACAAGCTGGAAACTGACATTCTGAGCCTCGATATGAGGTTAGTACAATGGCCATTTGATTCAGGAGAGAGGAGCTATTGGTCTGTGTGTCAGTTGATTGCTAGTTGATCCAGGCGGTTCTGACCAGATCAGTACAGCCAGAAACAATGCTCGAACTTCTGAGATATCAGGGCTCACTAGACCAGGGGAACAAAACTCCAGGAAGTTCTCTGACACTAAATTTTCTAAAATGGAACAAAGAGAGTCAAAGGGGCACCGATATTTCCCTCCTCCACCGGTGGATGAAGTCAAAGAAAAGAAAGCTATGAGTTAAGAGAGCGCTGAGAGAGACCCCCCCTTCCAGTTAGAACTTCATACCTCCCTTCACCAAAGGGCTTCTCCAGCTGGGCAAAGCCCCAAAATTGATGGGAGGATTTCTTACTGTACATGTTAGGTTTGACGAAAGGGGCCGTGTGTACGTTTACTGCACTGAACAAAAGGCACAGCATTCAATACCCACTCTCCGAGGACTGATCTGTGATGCATTTAAAATCACCTTGATCCTCCAAGAGGGAGTCAGATGAGCCCTTACTATTGACAGTTTTCAATAAGAAATGTTGGGGGAGGGAAATAGATACATGGATTGAGACACCCTGAGTGGCTGCCGAAGCAACATCTCATGGGGAGTCTCTACTTTGTTGGCATCACCAAAGGTCCAGAGTCTTTAACTTGGTTTTCATTGGTTAGTTTAGGGATAATCAGACTCTAGAGGATTAACTGATGTTAACTAAAATCATAAGAGACCAATTTAGAAATTAAAGTACCAATTTATGAGTTTACAAGGTGAGGGCTATACTATTCCAGTGACTGATATATCTTCAGCTGATTTTTCCTGGGACGCTGAATAAACACTGAGAGTGCTACTTGCTAAACACAGAAAAAAGGCAAACACAGCAAATGACTTTATGTGATAGTTCATATACACTGCGGAAAAAACTAGCCATTCATCCTCATTCTACTCTAGCATTGCTTTGGCACTGTGCTAGACAAATTAATCAATTGTTACTCCTTGGCTTTTCTTTTCCTAAATTCTGTACAACTCTTCTCCTCTGTTAGTACATCTCCTCAGACCTCGTGAATTAACTATATAACAGTTTTTCTCAAATTGCTTGTAAGAGCCAAGAGGTGTGCAAGACGTCGAGTTGGAAGAAAGGGATATGGGGTAAGAGATGAGGCAGTACTTGGGGCAGAGCTCTCTAGCCATGGACCACTTCCCTATCTCAAAATGAAGTTATGGGGCTTCCCTGGTGGCGCAGTGGTTGAGAGTCCGCCTGCCGATGCAGGGCACGTGGGTTCGTGCCCCGGTCTGGGAAGATCCCACATGCCGCGGAGCGGCTGGGCCCGTGAGCCATGGCTGCTGAGCCTGCGCGTCCGGAGCCTGTGCTCCACAACGGGAGAGGCCACAACAGTGAGAGGCTCGCGTACCGCAAAAAAAAAAAAAAAAAAGAAGTTACGAGATAGTTACGAGTCTCCCTATTGCTCATAGATGGGTCTCAGTCTTGCCTCCTGCCCACAGAAAGTTCCATGTGTAGCGGTGTAACATGCGGCAAGGCAATGGGACATGATGGAAGAACACTGGGCTGGAAGTTCAGAGCCCTGGGTCCTGGTGCCAAATTCTGGGTCCTGGTGCCAAAATCTACCACTGTTTTTCTACGTAAGAGTTCTTTTACCTTTGTAGGCCCTAATTTCCTCATAAGTAGAGCAAAGAGGCTTGATATATCCTTAGATTGATAAAGTCCCATCCAGCTCTTAAAATTCTATGGCTCTAATCTTCTGAACAAGATATCTGAGATGCCATAATTTCCTTCTTAAGGTACTAGCCTAGGCCCTTGAGATCTATAACCTCATCTCATAAGCAATATATTTACAAACAGTTGGGTGGATTACTTCTGTAGGTAGCTAATCTCATCCACTTTATATGGATTCTTATTTATCTCAGTATCAGAAGTGACCCCAAATTGGGGGGGATATTCTGCTTGAGACTTGCATCTCCTTAGGTACCCACTAAATTCAGCAGTTTCACTCTGCTCTTCCCCGGCTGCCGGGTACTGCAGAAAACTAAATGCTAAGATGCTCACTGACTAGTCCTTCTTTACACCGAGCAGTATCATCATCCTTGTCTCAAAGCTCCTCTTCATCCCTAGCTTCACTCACACCAAGTTGGAAGGAGTTCTTTGGAATAAAGATTCGAAGAAGACAATGTACAGCATCAGAACTGCTTAGGCTTCAAGGGTAAGAGTAACAGATGCCAAAGAGCTTTTGAAGGATTCCCTCAAACCACCACACTTAGGGAGAGCCTCTCAGATTGTATAAATGAATAAAATCCCTAGATGTGTCTTTCCTTCAGCAGCTATTCACTGTACAAAATCCCTCTGAACTTGTAGCTCAAGATTCACCTCTTCCAGAAGTACCTTACCCAAACTAGCCTGGTATGAACCCCAGATCCCATCCAAATGAATCTATTTCTTCCTCCTCTCAGACAACATATATTTTATGTATTTAGAATATTCTTTGCATATGTGTAAACATGGTCTAATCTCGCTCTTCAAAAGTCCATCCTTCAAGGGCAGAAACCATGTTTTAACTTCTCAGTATGGCTCCACGATGTTTAATATTTCACTGGTGCTTAATAAGTACTGTCCACACAGAGTTTAAATTTCCAAATAAAAAAACAAATAGACCAAAGATCACCCACACAGAATGAAAAAAATGCTTTCTGAGACTCCAGGGCAATTTCCCCTTTGACAATTCCCTTATGGGAGATAACAAGGATGCCCACGAATCCTGCTGTCTTGTTCCCTAAACATTGGACAGCTGAGCTGCCAACCTACAGGACTCAGACTCCCTCTCATGTTTCACTGTGGCTCATTATCCAAAACAGGTTTCACCCACAAGCGAAGGCCATCATAAGAGATCACTTTAGGTATAAGGCTATATAAAGTCAATAGATCAGGCAAAGCTTAAAGGTAAGTCGTTGGATACTTTTGTTTTCTCTCTTCCTTTCTATAACCAGAGACGTTTACCAGTGTGAGAAACTTTTCCAATGCCAAGACCTTTGACCTACAAGCACTCATTATTGTGTACCTCCTACTATAGGGCACTGTGGTAGGTTCAGAAGAGGAAACAAAATGAGCAAGACAGTTCTGCCCTGATGGAATTTATCACCTAACAGGGGCGATAAGTACAGAAATTCTTATATACAAGGCCAAAGTGATAAGAGACACAGGAAAGATACAAAGCGTTGTGGGATCTCAGAAGAGGGAAAGAATATAGCTTATACCTTGACTTCTGTCCGTTTCACTATTTCTAGCATAACCGAAACGTCATGGAACCATCTGATTCTCTTTTTAAGTAAGGAGAATTAAATGCCCTTGGAAAGAACTGCACATTTCCTGGATGAAAAGGCTACATCCCCTGGGGAAAGAAGAGGGAAATAGGCAGAAATCAAATCGTCTATCTTCAAAATATCGCCTGTGCCTTCATGCCACCCACAAATCCCAGAGGAAGGCCTACCCCCTCGCTCTGCTCCACTCCGTAGGTCCTTGCTTTCACACTGTCATTTTCCCTTCACCACCGTAAGTTTCTCCTTCTCCAGTGGCTTCTTTGTTTTCCAACACATATGTGTCTTCTCTTCTTTAAAGGGGAGTTTTGCTGGGCCACTTCTAGCTCTCCAGCTAGCTCTCATTTCCTTTTCATTGTGAAACTTCCCGATGAGAGTTCTACACTTATTGCCTCCATTGCCTTATCAATCGACCCTTCTTTAGCTGCCTACAATCTGCTGATATTGCCCAAGATTCCGAACTGCCTGATGATGTTTCCTCGGGCAGTCAGTCTAGTCTCTATCCGGCACGTGGCACAGTGGATGACCCTCCCTGGTGATGGGAAGCACATGGGATTTGAATAGAGACAAATTCTGTGACCCGAAGTGACCCGAAGCAAATTACCTAGCCCTTGAGCCCCTGCTTCTTTATCTTTAAAATGAGGATATGGGCTTCCCTGGTGGCGCAGTGGTTGAGAGTCCGCCTGCCGATGCAGGGGACACGGGTTCGTGCCCCGATCCCGGAAGATCCCACATGCCGCGGAGCGGCTGGGCCCGCGAGCCATGGCCGCGGAGCCTGTGTGTCCGGAGCCTGTGCTCCGCAACGGGAGAGGCCACAGCAGTGAGAGGCCCGCGTACAGCAAAAAAAAAAAATAAAATAAAAAAAAATAAAATAAAATGAGGATAATATCACCAACCTCAAAGGTTTGTTGTAAGGATTAAAAGTTATAACTTAGCTGAAGCACCTACTGCTGTATCTAACACACACGCAGTATGTACTTGATAACTGCTAGTTCCCCTTTCTTAGCTAATTTACTCCTCTATCCAGATTCTCTTCCTATCTCACGTTTCCTTCACTGGCTCCTACTACCTTCCAATTATGATTGTTCCCCAAATCTCGATCATTGGACTTCTGTTCTTTTCTCCATGCTGTTCCCAGCAAAAGATGCTTCCATTCTCGTGCCTTCAAATGCTGCTCCTTTGTAGAACATTCCCAATTCTATTTCTAGAGGTCCTTTTTCAACCTAAGCTTCAATCCTATTTTTAACTCTTTCCTGAACATTCCCACTTGTATGTCCTATAATCAATTTATATCCAACATGTATTGAAAAAGATTTTCATCTTATGTTTTTAAATTAACTCTAATTATATATAAGGCTTTTTTTTTTTTAATAAGCTAAGGCATCGTTAAGTGGTCACACTGGAACGAATGGGCTTTTATGAAACCCTTCCTCTACTAGGGGACGACGAGGGAGACTCAACTGTGTGAATTGTGGCAAAATGTTCCAGAGGTATGTGAAGCTTATAGGTTAGACCTAAAAGGACTCGATATTTGCCAGAAATAAGGTATCAGTTATCACTGCCTCACTACCCAATTCTCAACTAAGTGGATTTCTCAGACCAGAGATTGAAACCAAATGAGAGACTAGCAGTGGATTTGGTGAAGCTAAACAGAAAAAAAGAAAAATAGTTTTCATTTTAGAAGAGTTGGTAACTTCCTTTGAATGAAATAAGGTGCACAGCCCCTGCGGCAGTGTCTGTTAAACTGTGTTAGCCAATCTGGGTCTAGATGTATCTAGACATGCAGGATTTAGTTTTCCACAGGCCCCTACAAACTCTGTTGTCTTTTATCCAGCTGGATACATGTTTCTGTTATATACCTACCCCCTGTAGTCATCTGAGTTTGTAATACCTGGTTTTGAGCATTTTAGGATAAGAGAATTTAAATGTGATAAAGCCCTTTACTACTGCGATTCTCAGAATCAGAAAGCCCAACTTTTGGAAATGAGTAATTTTAACCCATTTGTATTCTCGATATTGATTTCCTTTTTGTTTTCCCACAGATTTTTGGTGGTTTTTTTCCCCTCAGATTTTTAATAAATTTTCTTTTGAAAGTATAAGCCCTTATAGAGCTTTGTAAAAGGAAAATAAAGAAAGAAGCCTTTTTATACATTCTTGGGGCAAAAAGAGAGAAGTGGTGACCCCTGGTAGCAGGGCTCAGTGGTGACTACAGGAATCCCAGTAAGAAAACCCCAAAGAGAAGGCAAAATTCAGAAGAAATATGGTTGAGAAACATGTGCAGCCATCCCTTCCTCCCTGGAGATTTTCATTCCAGACCTCAAATACTGGTGGACTTGTGTTTTAAATAAGGAAAACCATTCCTTTATATGCCCAAGATTAGATTTAATTGAGCCCCACCCATGATTTTTCCAGTCTGTCAATGGCACCACTATTCTTCAGATCACATAGGCAAAGCACTGACAGCCTAATCTTCCTAAAAGATCACTTTCATATGTCACTTCTCCAGTCAAAACTTCCAATGGTTTCCCACTCTCTATAACAGTAATTAACTGCAAGAAGAAAGCGCCCCATCTCCCTCCTAGGAGACGTGCCGCTGTTTGAAAATCACTGCATGTAATGATAGATGTTAATAACTGGACTGAAACGGGCAAATAAATGGATTACAGGCAGAAAAGAGCTAAAAAACATTTACCTTCAGAACAAAGCACCAATCTTCCAGGCCAGGACTTAAGGCCTCCCCACAACCCAGCCTCAAGTTATTATCTTGCTAACTTTATTTTCTACTAATCCTCACCCACTCTTCTTCTTATTTTACATCCTTTGTCCATGTGTTTCTCAATTAAAATGCCTTCCACATAGTTCCCTAGCAAAATCTGAAAGAAATACTGAAGTCCAGTTCGAGTCATGCCTTTTACAGGAAGCTTTTTCCAATCACTCCACTACTGTGGCCCCTGTAGCCAGTCATTAAGTACAGCAAGCTCTTTGATGGCAATATTGCCATTTATGCTCATAATACATATGCACAGCACTGAATACTGTAAGGATGAACTAGCTGCAAGTCTCTCGAGATCAGAGAACTGACACACAGAATCGTATGGAGGATGTTCTCATGCATCTGGATGCCCATGAAGGAAACTGAAAAAACATCCTCTGAATGCTATGTCTTCCTCTACATATTGAAAAACAGATATATGGCAGAGGAGCAGCCCTTCCAGCCTTGGAAGTAGAGCCCAGAGAGAGGACAGACTGAGGAAGGAAGAAACTTAATAACTTACTTTGGGCTCTATGACTAATGTTCTTTCCAGGATTTTGTCAGGTTCTTATTCCTTTGTTTTTTGAGATATTTAATTTCTTAACTGGCTCTAAAAAAAGAGGTTCTAGGATCTCTCAGTAATAAAAGATTCAAGGTTTATACTTCATCCCAAAATTGGGACTGTCTCCCAGTAAACTAAGTGTCAAAGAAACAAGGCAGGTAGTAGAACGGCAATCTGCCAGTGATCTTCTCCTTAGGCTACTCATCTGTTTACAGTAGGGCTGTCTAAGTCTCAGGCTACCAACAGGTGATGGTTTCATGGCCTATTCATAAGACAGTAAAAATAAGGAAGAACGGGAAGATATGATTCCTTCATCCGTCAACAAATACTTCCTGAGTGCCAACTATGTGTGGAGGCACTGCTTTAGGCACTTGGATAAACCAGCAGGCGAAACACACATCCTTGTCCTCATTGAGTTTATACATTCGGGCAGGGGGAAGACAGGTCATAAACCATAAGCATAATAAAATAAGTAAATTTGATGGTAATATGGAAGATAAGTGCTATGGCGAAAAAATAAAAAGTAGAGTATGGTAAAGTGAAATGGGAGTGCCAGGTGCAGAAGGGCAGGGATGTGGCTTACAATCTTAAATAGGATAATTAGGGTAAACCTACTGAGAAGGTGACATCTGAACAAAGACATGATTGTAGTCCCTGTAGATATGCCGGCACATTTCTTGACATGCCTCCCCTTAAGAGGTGGAGCTTAATTACCCTTTCCTGGAGTGTGGCCTGGACTTAGTGACTCACTTCTAACGAAGAGAATATAACAAGACAAGACGGTGATAAGGTGTCACTTCTGAGATTAAGTTATAAAGAGACTGCAGCTCCCATCTTGGTCTTGGTCTTGGTCTTGGTCTCTCAGCCTCTCGGATTATTGGCTCCGGAGGAAGCCAGGGCCGTGTCATGTGAGCGGCCTTATGGAGAGGCCATGTAGCAATGAAATGGCACCTCCTGCCAACAGTCACATGAGAGAGCTTGGAAGTGAATTCTCCAGCCCCTTATGATGACTGCCTTTCCAGCCGAGATCCTGACTTGCGGTTTCAAGGGAGACTCTGAGCCAGAATCACCCAGCTAGCCGCTTCTAGATTCCCGACCTTCAAAACCATGTGAGATAATAAATGTTTATTGTTTTAAGCCACTAAGTTTTGGAGTAATCTGTTATACAGCAATAGATAACTAATACAGACAGAAAAGAAGGGAGGGATTTGGCCATACAAATATCTGAAGAAAGAGCGTTCCAGGCAGAGGGAATAGGCAGTGTAAAGGCCTAAAGGAGGTGATGCTTAGAGTATTAGAAAACCAGCAAGAGGCCAGTGTGGCTGCAGTGGAGTGGGAGTGGGGGGAGAAGGAGGAGATGAGGTCAGAAAGGTAATAAGATCCAGATCATGTAGGATTTTGTAGGCCATCATAAGGTCTTTGGGCTTTACTCTGTAAATGAAATGTGAAGCCAGCTTTGAGCGGGAGAGTATCATGATGTGATTTGTGTTTTAATAAGATCACTTTGCTGGTAATGGGCCCAGAAGGGAGGAGAAGTAGCAACAGGGATACTAATGAAGAGGTTAATGCAAAAATGTGGGTAAGAGACGATGGTGGCTCAGAAAAGAGTGGTAGCAGCAGAGGTGAAATTACAGGTGTACTTTGAAGGTAGAGCTAAGAGGCTGATAAACTGGATGTAGGATGTGAAAGGACAGAAGTCAAGGATGACTCCAAGGTTGTTGGCCCTGGCAAGTAAATGGATGAAGTTTCCATCAACGTGGGAGGGGGTTTTTAGAAAAGCAAATTTGGGGGTTAGGATGAGGAGTTCAGTTTTGGACATGTTGAACTTGAGATGCCATTAGACTTCCATGTAAAAATGTTGAGGAGGCAGTCTGAAGTTAGGGGCAAGGTCTAGAATTAAGATTAAACCTGGGATTCATCAACACGATGATATTTAAAGCCATGGGACGAGATGAGATCACTAAACGAGTGAAAAAAGATCAGAGCATCACGGACTGAGTCCTAAGGCACTCCAACATTAGGAGGTAAGGGAGAAGAACCAGCAAAAGATTCTGAGAAGGAACAACCAATGAGACGGGGAGAAACAGGAGAGTATTGTTCTATGGAAGCCATGTTAAGAAAGTATATTGAAGAGAAGGAATTGACAAGCATTTTAAAGGAAAAACCTAAATGGGAAAGGATTAGCCAACTCAATTGTCCTCTGTCTCCCTACCCTTCTTTTCATTTCCACATCCTCCCTGATGTCAAATTCTACAGCAGTGATAAGTACAGGGGGCTGTGGGGCTAGCAGGGTAGTGTACTTATCCCTGGAGGAAGGAGAGCAGACTGAGAAAAGGAAAGACTGTCATGGAAGACTCACAAAAGGGATGACACCAGTGCAGAGTGGGCAAAATTGAACAGGAGTTTGGCATGAGGACAAGAGACTACCAGGCAAATGGGTCACGAGACGTACGGGCAGGAAGCTGTCAATACTTGAACATGATGAAAGGGTCGGGTGCTACTGGGGAGTGACAGAAGGTCAGGCAGAAGAGGTCAGCAGGACCAAATCATGAACCATCTTGTGTGGCGTGCAAGGAGTTTGAACTTTACCCTGCAGGCTGCTGGGAACCACTTAAGGACTTTAAGCGAGAGCGTGACATCATCAAGTTCCTGTTTTAAAGAGATCACTCTGACATAACTGCAAGTTCAACTGCAGGAAAATAAGTATTGACTGGTAGACAAGTTAGGAGGCTGTGGCATAGTCAAACCAGAAACGGGGTGGGGAATGGCTAATCTAAGGCAATGGAAGCCGGAATAGAGAAGAGCAGATTCAAAAAAGGGTTAATAAGTTAGGCTCTGGAAGTAAGGACAAAGAGAAGAGGGGATAACTCGCAAGTTCTAGCTTAGAAAACTGAATGGATAATGGTACAATTCCCCAAGATAAGGAATATATAGAAGAGAACTGGGTTTGGGGGGAGTAGGTGATTAATTTTGGACACGTTTAGGGTATTGCATTTGGGACATCCAGGTGGGAATGTCAAATATGCAGAAAGAAATATGGGCCTGAAACATAGTGGAGATATAAAACTGGTACTCAGGGGTGTACTAGTGATAGCTGGAACTGGGTTCTGGATGAGATCACCCAGAGAGAAAGAGAGGGAGGGGTGGGAGGAGGGAGGACCCAATCCTGGGTAACACGAACATCTGAGGGTAGGGAAAGGATGGAGAGCCAGCCAAGGAAACCAAGTAGAAGCTGTCTGTGAACTTAACAGGACAGCAATGTTCAGGTTAAAGAACTCTGCATCTTCCCCAGGTGTCTTTGATATAAGCTCTAGCTTCAGAAGAGCAGCAATGAATATCTTCATAGCTTGAAGTCTCTGCTCTAGAATCAGGCTGCAACCAGACAGGGGATGAAAATACTAACTAAAACTAGACAGGACACAAAGGCCATGGCTACATTTAGGATGCTGAGTCAAATCAATGTTAACTATAGTTGTAGAACTATAACTACATAATAGAAATTGGTTAAGATATTACACGGAACAGATTCTTTAAGTCTTACAAGGCATTCAGAAAGCAGTAACGGGAGTGACTGCTATGCTGAATATCCTCCTCTGAAGACAGAGAAGGAGAGAACTGCAAAAATCTCTATCTCTGCTAAGGCCTCCCTCCCCAAGGAAGCCAACTTCATGCAACTGCCCAGGTTTCGGTGTACAGGGCTGATTCCCAGCCAGGGGTTGCCAGCTGCAGAGGGCGGGGCTCTATTTTGGGCTGCCTGCTGTCCCTGAGCCCAGCCGCGTCTGGTTTGAGCAGCATGCAGCCCCAGTGACTCACACACCCATGCAAACCGCCTGTGGCTCGTGGCATGGCCTCGGAATGCCAGCCTTAGGCCAGCTCCCTCCTCACCCCATTACACTGGGATAAATAAATAAAGAGCACGCCAGCAGCCGTACAGCCTGATGGCAACCAGATGAAGAGAGGGAGGCATGGACGCGGCCAGGGGAAGGAACTCCCTCCAGTGGACCCTGCTGAGCGTGGGCCATGCCAGCCCACTCATCCTAAACTTCCTCTTTAACACTGTTCATACTGGCATGTAGTAATAGCCCCCAATTCCTTGACTGGTCTTTTACTCCTAGCCCCTAGTCCTAGGAAATGCTCTACATGGGGATGTTGCCTTCTGTGAGAATAGGGCCAGCCCTGACTTGAATGGGCACTGCCAGGAATCCCCCTCTAGTTAGGCCACCATCGATTGGCCCCCTTGAGCTCCCTGGAAATGAAAATCAGGCTCCTAAGGGGAGAGGAAAAACAAAAGGACCAAATATGAAGAAGTAACCCCTGTTCGATCCTTAAATATTCTTCCTGGACTTAGTATCCTAGAAACCTCCCATCCTACGGCCTCCTGTGCCCTATCTCGATGGCCTCTTGCCTAGCAATAGGCCTAACGAGAAGAAGGAAAAACAGACCCAAGGCACTGACCGCATGGCCCCCCTGCACCTTCATCCCGAGCTCTCTGTCTCTGGTTTGTTTATCTTCCTATGTTGCTTATTTTGATGGCACATCCTTTCAGCTCAGTCTTGGGTGACCCCGTGACCCTTCTGTGTCCTGTTTGTAGGACCCCAGGCAAGCAGAGTAACTGAAAAGATGCACTGGCCATAAGAAATGCTGCAGTCCCGGTAGGAAACCTTTCGGTTCTAGCAGTTCTGCAGGACATTCCGAGGACAGGGCAGTGATCCCAGGGGTCACAAGAATTCTACATTATCCTAGCCCTTGACTCTCCTCTATTTGTGCGTATAAAAGTAGCAAAACAAAATAGGGATAATCCTAGACTATGAGTCAAGAAGTGTGGATGGTCCTAAACATACAGCTAGCACCATATGACCTTAGGCGAGTCACTTAACCTCTCTGAGGCCCAATTTCTTAATCTATGAAATGGAAAGCTACAACTATCTATCACCCAGATCCTTTCCAGATATAATAAAATTCTACAAGTCTATGCAGTTTGGATGTGATCCACCCAGAACCTAGAGGACCAGAGTTCTTGAAGTAGTTGGTTCCAAACACCAATCCCCTCCCTGGGCTAGCACCCGTATTCCGTATGCTTTCTCATTCAGTTCTGCAGTGTTCCTCCACCCCAGTAGCATGGAAGAAATGAGACTTCAATTCTACAAATGAGAAAATAGAGGCTCTGAGAGAAGTGATTTATCCAAAGCCGCCAAATAAATCAGGAGAATAACTGAAGATCCCAAATATGGGTCTAACAAGCAACACTATATCCACAGCCCACACCGCCACAATTTTCATAAAATCCCTCCAGTGTAGGCGTATCAACATATTCACCCACAAACCTGTTGAGAACCTATTACTTCTAAGCACTATGTTTGGTGCTGGGAACACAGAAACACATTCAACGTGGTCCTTGCCCTCAAAGAGTCCATAGATCAGTGGAAAAAGATATAGTCTTGCAGACATACAAACAGCATCATGACAAAGTTATAACTAGTAAAATAGAGGCATGAACCAAGGCACTATAGTAGCAGGAAAGAAGGATTATCTTTACAAGGACAGTCCGGAAAGGTCTCCCAAAGAAGCTGAAGCTGACACTTGAAAGATTAATAGAAGTTTACAAGGTAGATAAGACCAGGGCACTGGGCATTCTAGATAAAGGAACAATGTGTGCAAAGACACAAAGGCTAGAGAAAACAGCATTTTTGGTAATTCAAAGCCATTCTGCATGGCTGAAGCATAAAATACACGGAGAAAAATGTTGAGAAACCAAGCTGGATACGTATGCAGGCACTAGATCAGGAAGGGACCTCCCTGCTGAGCTAAGAATAAGCCTCTCATTGTTTGACTAAGGGGCTGAGGTAGGGAACTAGTATGCCATCCCAGCCTACATTAACCTCCTTAATACCCAGACCTATCTGAGAGAAAACTATCTGAGGGAAAAATGGGGGAAGCTATCTGAGAGAAAAAGGGCCTAGGAAATCTCTCTCTGTCACAAGTTTAGGTTTAATGATCTCTCTTTCCCCATGAAGACCTGAAACCTATTCTGCTTCAGGACTTAGCAACACATGCTTTCCTTCTCCTCCAGAATTACAACTGCTTCAGTAGTTGGACTGAGCGCTCAACTCACATGTTTTGTTCTCACTGTCAAGACCTCAAGCATCATGAGGCTACTGCTCAGTCAACGGACAAAGGCAGAACAGAAGGTTCCAGATCACCTGCTTTTTTGCTCAGCCCTGTGAAAAGCACTAATTTCAGGTTCAAAAGAAGTAGGAGTCGCAGCCCCTGTCCACAACAAGCTTACAAATTAGCCTAGAAGACAAGACAGAAATATAAATAATCTATACATAACACAATATTATAACAGCATTATTTACTTACACAATAAAGTACCAACCTGGGTAACATGTATAATTAGAAAATAGTGCAATAATACTAGGGTACCAACTGTACGACCAACAAGTCTCAGAAGAGTTAGAGAAAAAGATCAATATTGACTGGTATTATCAAAGGTCACTACTATTAATATTACCCCTGCTTGGCATTTAGTAGATGTTTCTTTTGGCCAAGCTCAATCCTTAGAAGGGAAACCTAGGCAGGAGCTTCTGACAGGCCACAATTATCTACTCCCCATTCATTCCTTTGCCAGTCCCCTTGTATAAACACTGTGATTTTCCACAGCCTACTGTGCCCACAAGACAGTCCCCAAATGGTAGCCCTGTGCTTTTCACCTTCCTCTACTGCGGGATGTCGAAGGGGCCCGGACAAGTAATAATGACTAGCCCCCTGCTCCACAATCCAGACCTGGTATCAGATCCCAGCAAGCAAAAATTTAGCAACTGGTCAACCAAGGTTTCCAAGAGAATTCCAAACAAAGTCCCTAGGTACTTTAGCAGAGATGTTTTACAAATGTTCATCAGCTCACTTTCGCCTTTTACATCTTTCCCCCTACTTCTCCCCATCTTCCCCAGGAACATCTTAAGCTTTATCAGACTTTCTATAGGTAACTTTTCCACAGAAAGGGCTCTCCAACGATGCAAGCAAACCTAACACCCAAAATGCAAGTCACCACTCAGGCACCTGGAAAGAGGAAGTAAAGCAAAGCTGCACAAGGAGAAAGGAAATAACAAATACTCTACCTCTACCATGAATTGTTCCAAGAAGGAATTCTCTTCAAATGGCTCTGTCTTCAACCGATCTGTAACAAGAAGGGAGGCAGAAAAGAAATATGAGTCTTAGAATGAGTTTCCTACCTGTGAGATGGAAAGGGAACAGAGCCCAGGATTTCTTGGGAAAGAGGATAAAGATGCAACACCCAGAGACACCTCGTCCAGTGGGAGAAGAGGACAAACAGGAGCAGGAAAGGGTGATTAGCAATAAATGACAGGCTCAGTGGCAGCATGTGCTCTAGAAGGTTTTCCCACCACAAAGACAGGTGAAATTGAATTTTTATTCTGAAGTTGGAGCTATGCAGCTTCCTAAAGTCCCAAGTCCTTTTTCCCTCATGAGATTTTATATAGCTGTTGGCCCTTTCCAGAGTCTTTCCTTGCCATTGCCTAGGGCATGTCTAGACTCAGTTACAGTTTCTATTGGATACTTGGGCCCCAGCCAGGTACTTGATGCAAAAGAAGTGTCATCTAGTCTCCAGTCCTGGTGAGCACCCAGCACCCACCCTCGGGAAAGCACCTCCCTAATGCAAATGAGTCTCTCCCTTTGCTAAGGCTCTTCGACTGTCTGTACCACTCCCGACCCAGCTCCTCAAAGAATGTCCTCTCACCTCGGCTCAGCGTAGCCCCACTCTCCTGGTAGTCCTGGATCTCTAGATCTTTCATATGAAGCAATGTTGCTAGGTCCCTCACCTGGCACTGCAGTGCCAGACTCATGCCCATCAGAGGACGAATCAAATGTTGGGAGACCTTCCATGGAAGAGATACCAATTAGCCAACAGATAAACATAAAGTACTCCCTAACAGTGTATAAGGTACCAGGAAAAAATACTGAAAAACAAATGTTTTCACAGGAACTTGTATTTTCATAGTCAAGCAACCCATTTACATGAATGTAAACACAAATTTAATAATTAAATAAGTATATGAAAGAGGTTCAAGGATTTTCTTTGTGGCACAGATAAAAGGATGGGAAGAATAAAGGAGAACATGTATGAGTAGATAACCTAGAGCTGTGATTTAAGAGAAGGATGTGATACAGGTGGTAAGAGCTAAGTGTGGACTCAACTCTAAGCAAAAACTGAGAGGGCTTCCCTGGTGGCGCAGTGGTTGAGAGTCCGCCTGCCGATGCAGGGGACACGGGTTTGTGCCCCGGTCCGGGAAGATCCAACATGCCTCAGAGCGGCTGGGCCCGTAAGCCATGGCCGCTGAGCCTGCGCGTCCGGAGCCTGTGCTCCGCAATGGGAGAAGCCACAACAATGAGAGGCCCGCATACCGCAAAAAAGGAAAAAAAAAAAAAAAAAAAAAAAAACCTGAGAGATGGAAGCAGAAGATCCAAGTACCTCCAAGCAAGTAGGTGCAACTAAAACAGAGTATGCTAGCTGGAGTGTAATAGAAGACAAATATCAACAGAAAGTAGAGAACTGTGAAAGTCAAATCAGACCCAGACACCAATTATGAACCATTTCAGGGCTGATGATAGCCTATGAGGCCAGAGTTTCCATCTGTTCCCACAAATGCAGCAAAGTCTAAGGTCATTGTTGTAACAGAAACAAGCCAGTCACCAAGAGACCAGCCTAGGAAGGAATAAACCACCCCTCTACACAGCTTGCTCTTAACCAGAGGTAAGAAGGATGTAAGCATGGCTATACTGCAGCACAGCTAGAGTGATGTTCTCATATGGTAATGCATAGCTATATAGAATAACCATTCCATTCACCTATACAAGGTGTCCATTAGCTGTCAAAAAAATTAGCTAAAATCGATAATTTGTGGCTGGGGGATATTATGAAAGTTCCTTTCCCTTCCCCCAAGGAGATGAACTAAAGGAGGCAGTGAGAAGAAACGCCCTAGATCACAGGTCAGCAAACTTTTTCTGTAAGGGCCAGAGAGTCAACATTTTCAGCCCTGTGGCCCATATAGTCCCTGTCACAATATCCAACTCTGCTGCTGTAGCAAGAAAGCAGTCATAGAAAACATGTAATAAATGAAGGTGGCTGGGTTCCAGTATAACTTTACAAAAATAAGCAGCAAGCCAGGTTTGGCCTGTTGGCCATAGTATGCCAACCCATACCCTAGACCTAAAAAGGATAGCTTTTAGACAAGAAATCCCACAGAGGCTTGAAGTGAGGAAAAGGTACTAAAGTGGCCCATAAGATGTGCAAGCCAGACTCATCTGGATCAGGATCAGAAGTCTGGACTCTTCAGACTTGTATGTTTTCATTTCCATTAATTTTCTAGTAAAACTTATTACTAAAGACTTCAGGTGTATTGTGGCTCAAACTAACAGGAAATGATTCTTTTTCTCTAAAGACAGAGTAGAGGAGAAGACACTGGGTGTGTGTTAGGGTTGCGGGAGGTTAGGATTTAGTGGCAGCAGCTTTTGCACCAGCACTAGGACCCAAGAAATGCAGGGTAACAGTGCAGAGTGGAAGGCCGGCGATCAGGCCCAGCTATAGACACCCGTCACTTCTTTCTGTCACGTAGCACGTCCCAACCTAGAACTGTCTGCCAGCTCCGTCCTTAGTATAAACTTAAACCTCCAGGAAGTACTGCTCAGAACGTGACAGAAGCTCTGCTTTTGGAAAATGTATCTGCTCTAGACTCAACTCTCTTTCCTAGGAATTGTTTTTAAGTTTGGTCCTTCTCAAGGGAGATCAGGAGGAAAATTAGGTGAATACTTGTATGAAAGCAAGCCAATGTTTGGTGAGTTGAATTGAAAATAATTGCCACTGCTAACCAAGCAGCATCACCATCCATTTGCTGGTAGCACTCAAATAACAGAAATTCCTAGAGTTAATAACCAACCTTTCTCTGGGGGCTACTTTCACAGCAATTCCTTTGAGTAGTGGTAAATATAACAGCGTGAGACATGATGAGAAACAGTTTTTAATCAATGCCATGTCTAATTAAATGTGGTAATTATTGAAATTATTGATAGGACTCCAATGTCTATAGAGCATTTTTTAAAAGCTTTTTATCCTTAAATATTTCAACTTCTCAAATAATTTCACAGGATTGGGTTACACCACTCTGACTCATTGGGGTATAACTCATTTCAAACTTAGTTGAACCCTAACTTAGATCAATTAATTAGAATAAAACATTGTGGCTGAAGCAACAGATTTCAAAGCAAATCTACAGACACTACAAAGAAAAATCTTGAAGTGCTTTAGGAGGCTGGGACACTCCCTCCCCTTCATTTACAGACAGCAACATATGAAACGATGCAGTTCAATAAATCAATTCAACAAATACCTACTGGGTGCTGAATACATGCTCTGACCCTGTGAGGCTTCTGCGCTCAAAGAGATCACAACAGTTAAGGAAGTCAGGAAGTGTGGTGGATACAGAACAGGAGTCGTCAATCTTCTCCAGAGGAAAAGCTATTTATAATTTTCCCCAGCATCTTCAGATTTCCCATAGAAATGTTCATAAGTCATAGGCAGAAGAGCAGGATGGCAGTTATCAATCCCAAGATGAAACGTATCATGTTTAGATATAATGAAAAGAATAGTAGACTGGGAATTAGGAGACCAAGATTCTAGCCCTGGTTCTCATAGCACCTAGATGTGAAAATGGCTTAACCCCAAATATTCTCATGGTCCTTGTCTTTTTTATTTTTATTTTATTTATTTATTTTATTTATTTATTTTTGGCTGAATTGGGTCTTCGTGGGTGCACACCGGCTTTTTCTAGTTGCGGCGAGCAGGGGCTACTCTTTGTTGCGGTGCGCGGGCTTCTCATTGCGATGGCTTCTCTTGTTGCGGAGCACGGGTTCTAGACACGCGGGCTTCAGTAGTTGTGGCTCGCGGGCTCTAGAGCGCAGGCTCGGTAGTTGTGGCGCACGGGCTTAGTTGCTCTGCGGCATGTGGGATCTTCCCGGACCAGGGCTCGATTGCATGTCCCCTGCACTGGCAGGCAGATTTTTAACCACTGAGCCCCCAGGGAAGCCCCTTGTCTTTTTTTAAAAAGACAAATTATGGAGTTGGACTATTTGCTCTCACAGGCCCACTATAATGCTAAGGTTAAGTAACATTACATATGTTCTCTTATTTAATCCTCACATCTCTGTGGTAAGGTCAGGATTGGTATCGCCATTTTACAGATGAAGAAACTGAGACTCGTAAAAATTCAGTAACTTATCCAAGGTAATATAAGTAGTCAAAGTGATGGAGCTGAGTTACAAATTCAGGTCTGCCTGTGCTCCTTCTACCACCAAAAAAACCTTCAGATGTGACTCCTGGGAATCATAATCTGGCCAAAGAGGTGACAAATTTGAAACTCAAAATATGGAATATAAAGAATTACATTAGAAAAAAAAGATAAGAATAACAACAACAAAAAAGAATTACATTAGATACTAGGAAGAATAGACAGTGGGAAGGAGGAGGGGGTGATGAAGAGAAGTCGGCCAGAAGTGGAAATGGGCTCAGTGCTAGAAAGCTTTGTATATTCCATAATATCCTGCAGAGACATAAAAAGTATTACATTATTAATGTGAATGTGGTAGGGAGTGTGGGGAAACAGGTACTCTCCTACTCTCCGACATGACTTGGAGGAGTTAAGCTGCACAGTCTCTCTGGAAGACAACACAACATTACGTTAGCGAGATCAAAGATGCAAATACTCCTTGATTCAGCTATTCCCCTTCTAGGAATTTACTCACACATTTACACATAGAAAAAGTAAATGCAGGATATTCACTACATATAAAAACAAAAGAATGGAAACAATTTAAGTGTCTACTAGCAGCAGAGCAATTAAATACACGTTGATAAACTCATTCATCAAAATGCTATGTTGCGGGCTTCCCTGGTGGCGCAGTGGTTGAGAGTCTGCCTGCCGATGCAGGGGCCACAGGTTCGTGCCCGGGTCTGCGAGGATCCCACATGCCGCGGAGCGGCTGGGCCCGTGAGCCATGGCCGCTGAGCCTGCGCGTCCGGAGCCTGTGCTCCGCAACAGGAGAGGCCACAACAGTGAGAGGCCCCCGTACCGCAAAAAAAAAAAAAAAAATGCTATGTTGCCATTAAAAAAATATTAAGGCAGGTCTTCTAAATGTATTGCTGTGAATGATTTCTACGTTCTAAAACTAAGTGAAAAAAGCAAGGTACTGAACATTGTGAACAGAACGCTGCCATTTGTGAAAATACATATATCTAGATATGTATTTGACTATATGAGTATATTTATATATACATATACATATACTGATATATATATGTATATATACATACATATACACACACGTATACATGTGGCTTTCCTTGAGAATTCACAAGAAGCTGACAGCAGTAGTTGCTTCAGAGAAGGAAACTGAGGGACTGGAAAGGGAGTAGAAAGAAGACCTATTTCTTCCCTACATACCCTTAAATGCTATTTGAAGTGTTTGCCTTTTGCATGAGTTACTCATTCAAAAAGAATTAAATAAAAACTATGACAAGAATGAGTAACAAACAAAAATTATGACTGTGTGACCTCACAGACACACACACAAGCCTGAAATAGTATCCGCCTACATCCTCACCAGTGTCCACTGGCTCTAACTTTTTCCCTATAAAGCTTCCTCAGGTACAGGGATTTCCCTGGGATGGTATTCTTCTTCTTTTAATAATATACCTTGAAGCATAATTATTAATAAATTGTTCTCCCCATGGCCAACCAAGATTCATTCTACTCTAAACACTGTTGCCTCTTTTTATTTATTTATAATTTATTTTATTTATTTATTTTTTTGGCTGCACTGGGTCTTTATTGCTGCGCGCGGGCTTTCTCTAGCTGTGGCGAGCGGGGGCTACTCTTCATTGCAGTCCGCGGGCTTCTCATTGCGGTGGCTTCTCTTGTTGTGGAGCATGGGCTGTAGGCATGCAGGCTTCAGTAGTTGTGGCACACAGACTCAGTAGTTGTGGCTCATGGGCCCTAGAGCACGGGCTCAGTATTTGTGGCGCACGGGCTTAGTTGTTCTGCGGCATGTGGGATCTTCCCGGACCAGGGCTCGAACCCGTGTCCCCTGCATTGGCAGGCGGATTCTTAACCACTGCGCCACCAGGGAAGCCCCTGTTGCCTCTTTTTAAATTGCAGCTCCCCAATTAGAGGAATTTGCCTAGAATAGATAGGTTTTCTTCACCCATTACTTTCAATTATAATATCATTATACAAGTGTTCATTAGTGTATTCTTTTAAAAGAAAAAACTATTAGAGTCCATCAGCTTCCAACAAGAACTGCCTCCCCAATCTCACTCTTCTGAATTTCCAGGGCTGTGTGATATAAAATGAGAGTAGCTATTGCTAGGGCTTCCCCAAGGCTGCCCAAATGTTTTGGTGCCATAACAAGCATTATTGAGGGAACAGTGCCTCCTGGTGTTACTTAGAAAAATTTACAGGGGTTTTGAACAAGATAGATAAATTCTACCTAAAGCAAGGTGGAAATTTTCACAAGAAGTTCAATTAAAATCAACAAAATTGAGTGATTATTATTTGCTAAGCACTGTTTATGGGCCTTAAAAATTCAGAGGTTAGGGCTTCCCTGGTGGTGCAGTGGTTGAGAGTCCGCCTGCCGATGCAGGGGACATGGGTTCGTGCCCCAGTCCTGGAAGATCCCACATGCCGTAGAGTGGCTGGGCCCGTGAGCCATGGCCGCTGAGCCTGCACGTCTGGAGCCTGTGCTCCGCCACGGGAGAGGCCACAACAGTGAGAGGCCCGCGTACCGCAAAAAAAAAAAAATTCAGAGGTTAATGAGCAGCAGTTCTCCAAACACTCAAGACTAGCTTGGGTCAAAAATACTAGATCAAAAATGGAAGTTTGTTGAAAAGCACTTTGTTCCATCACCCTACTGTTGCCAAAGCATCACACTACCTCTGGGAAACTAAAGAAGGGAGACAGGAAATGATGCCCACTTGCCTTCAGATCCCTCTGCTGATAAACCTACAACCTTAGGACCCCCATAGAAGACCCTGTCCTCTAATGCTAAAACAAGCTCTGTTTATATAAAAGGGTGGAAGGACAAGCAGAAGTAATTCCTGCAAACTAGTTTTTCACTCTCAACTAACTAATTGCTAATAAAAGCTCTTGGGGCCTAGAAAGCTACAAGTGAGCAGAGGACATTATCTTCTGAGTCCCTGAAAATGGGCTCTTGAATCAGATCTACCTGGGAGTCAAATTCCAGCTCATTCATTTATAAACTGGATGACTTTGGACAAATTACCTTCAATCTCAGCTTGCTACTCTGAAATATGGCAATAATACTTATCTTGCAGGACAGGACAGTTGTGAGGATTAAATGACAAGATAATGTTCAGAAAGGTACTCAACACTGGTATACAGCCTACCCTACTGCCAGGGTTATCTTGATAAATTACAAATTGGATCATGTTAAACCCCTGCTCAAAGTCTTTCAGTGAATCCCTGTTGCCTTTGGGGTAAAATCCAAACTCATTAGAATCCTTCAAGATCTGGCCACTGTCTACCTCATTTCTCACGGCTCCCTGTAGTCATGAAGTTCCCCCACTTGCCCCACACTTATACATCTCCACACCTCTCAGAATGCATTCATGCCTAGAATGATCTTTTTATTTTCTCCCAGTTATTTTCTACTCATCTTCAAACCTCAGGTCAGAAACTATCTCTTCAGAAAGGTTTTTCAGATCCTCAATCATCCTGGGCTTATCTCAGTCAAAGTATATACCATAATTTATCCTGTTTCCTGTCTGTCTTCTCATTAGATTATGAACTCCAGGAATAGGCTATATTGTTTTAGATCTGGACACCCAACAATTAGCCTATAGCAGATGCTTAATAAATGTTGAATAAATGAAGTAACGAATAAAGATACCCGGTAAAGCATGTAGGCCCAAACTATGCTCCTTTTGTAAGGAAAGAATGTACCAGTCAAGAAAACTTTTTGCCTTCTTTCTAGTCAAGGAAAGTTTTCTAATTGGAGGCAAATGTCAAATGGAGTTTACCAAAAAAAAAAAACCACCTAAAGCTTCATTTGAGAATCTTTGAGAAGGGAAAGCAGCTGGCACCCCTTTCCCTACCCCATATTTGAATTGCACTTACCAGTGAAGGGCTAGCTAGGATGCAGTGGAAATTCCAGTAGAATGGGAGACCAGACAGCTCACTCCGCACCCGGAGTATCAGAGCCTCTGCCACACGATCACAGGAGAATGTAGCTTTGCCAGCGCAAGCAGTGTCCTTCAACAATGGGCGAAGCAGATCATCCAAATGACGAAGAAAAGCCGCAGGAGGAGCAGTCAGGCGCTTGTTCAGCTCCTAAAAAGAGAGCAAGCATTGTACAGGGTGAGAGGGCTAAAAGGAAACTGACTCCCTGGTAAGTAACAGCAAAGGGAAGCTCTGGTTAACATGAAGACAGAGGGCAGAAGAGGAAGGGAAGGGAAAATAAAAACATCAGAACAGGAAAGAAGAAAACAAAAAGAAGAGAGATCAACTGGCCTACTTCACAATTCTGCCTTCCACTGAATGCACTACAGAAACACATACACATACACACACACACACACACACACACACACACTCATATGGAAAGATCCTAGGGCTAGAGGTAGAAGTGCAGAACATTAATGGGAATTGTAGCAACCTAATTTGACCTTCCTTGGCTACCTATAGGCCAATGAGCTGGGTGATGTCAATGCCCCCTGACCTTCACTAGGAAAGAAATTCTGTCCACTGCCACCCATAGCAGTACTTCTCTTCACACTTACCTTGGCTCGCTGGCTGATCACACTAGTGTCCACCTGTTCATGCCACACCTGTTGAAGATCTGAAACCAGCAAGGCATAGCCCTGCTTGGTGATATAAGCCTTGGCCAAGAGGGAATTCTCAGCAAGCTGTAGCCGCGCCCACGGCTGCATCAGCAGGCCTTGCTCCAGTTCCTCCATCTGCAGGAGAGTCTTAATTTAGCAAAGTGCCCCCAGGGTGCTGTAGGCCTGGGGGGACACCACTCAGAGAGTTCTCTATCAAATACATCTTGTGAAAATCCTAAGAAAACAGAAGGCATTGATTTACATTCTACCTCCTCTCCTTCACCCTCCCAGTATATAACCAGCTGAGCACCAACCTTACCACCTCTTGCCACTAAAAATCTATTTAGAATTGTGAGGGGTTTTTTTTCCCATATTAAATTCCTAGAAAACATAAAATATCTCCTTCTTCTATAGCGGTTAAGCCTCAGCATATTGGTACTAGTATTTCTGCTTTCTAATAATATAACAATATGGAAACCTAAACCATTCTTGTTGCATCTTTATCACATTCCCAATGAATATGTCAATGCTATCCTTTCCCAGAACTTCTAGAAGAGAAGAAATAGTTCTTGTTTTACAAAACATCGTCATAAGTGTCATGCGCAGGAAATTCAAATTATTTGATCATTATCTAAAAACAAAACTCTGGGCTTCCCTGGTGGCGCAGTGGTTAAGAATCCACCTGTCAATGCAGGGGACACAGGTTCGAGCCCTGGTCCATGAAGGTCCCACATGCCACGGAGCAACTAAGCCGGTGCGCCACAACCATGGAGCCTGCGCTCTAGAGCCCGCGAGCCACAACTACTGAAGCCCGCAGGCCTAGAGCCCGTGCTCCGCAACAAGAGAAGTCACCGCAATGAGAAGCCCGTGCACCGCAGGGGAGAGTAGCCCCCGCTCGCCGCAACTAGAGAAAGCCTGCATGCAACATCGAAGACCCAACACAGCCATAAATAAATAAATAAATAAACAAATAAAATCTAAAAAAAAAAACTCTGGAAGCTCTCAGAATTTTAAATATGTGTGTGTGGGTATATATATATATATATATACATTTATATGCCCCCTAAATATATTTTTTCTCTAAATATATATACATTCTCTAAGTCAGGGATTCTTAATCTAGAGTCTATGCATGTAAACCCTCTGGAATTATATGCAAAATTTGTGCATACCTGCATGTACCCATTTGGAGGGAAGAGGTCCACAGCTATGGTCAAATTCTCAAAGGAATCAATGAGACACAAATAAAGAGCTAATAACTCTGTGTCCAGAAGCAAGGAGAAAAGCCCCAACCCCATTTCAAGAAGACCCTGAATGACTAAGAAGTCAATATAAGGCACAGCACATCACAGAGGTAGAAACCATGAATTAACTCCACTTCACTCATCATCCACACCCACATCCAAGGCACTGGCCATCAGTGATATCATGCCCTATTGCACATCCTGGAAACCAACCTTTCTACTTCAGCAACTAAATTTGTAGCCTTAATCTGGTAGATGTTCAGTAACTGTGGCTACTTTACAGGCAGTTTGATCATTTTTCCTGAGGGTAAAAAAGAAAAAAAGAAAAAAGGGTGGACCTCCCTGGCGGTTAAGAAGACTCCATGCCTCCACTGCAGGGGGCACGGGTTCAATCCCCGGTCAAAGATCCTGCGTGCGGTGTGGCGCAGCCAAAAAAAAAAAAAGTGATGTAATTTCAGTTTATAAACACAAAGTGAAGTTGGGGGGGGCCGCAGATCTTAGAATACAAAGAAAACAATGAAAATCCTTGGATTTCATTAACGTGGTTAACACGGTGCTGTTCTTCCAGTCATTTTCATCTCAATCTAAACCATTATTCTTCCAACCATAACCTAGTTTTTGAAGCGTGGCCTTGTAACATAATTTGTACAGTCACTAGACAGGTGAAATAGAACTATATATATTGTGATTTTTATCTGCAGCAGCCTCAAAACCTTGTGTTCAGAGGATGGTGTTTCAGTCACATTCCCACCTGCTGTTCCTACTGGGAAGAGAAGATCTTGGAATGATTAAGCTAGTCCTCACGGGACCAGAGTTCCACATTGCCCAAGGTCAGAAACAGCAAGTCGGTCACAAACAGCAAGTCGCCAAGCCCTTCTCTCCCTTACAGACACTCCCCAGCGTGCGCTCTAAGAGTCACCAAAACTGGGTTGACTATCCGAGCCTGTCACTTCGGAAAGCCTGGAAGCTCAGGACCCTCACACAGTATGTTTTGTTTTGCGGGTGGGGGAGGAGTTTAAAATGTGGGATCTGGGATCAACAAGCCCCCTAAAAAGGTCTGAGATATTCAGCATCAGACCTGGGTTAGCTGCTCCCACCACGCGTGTCCTGCTTTGAGGCCTCTATACCTCGCCTTTAACCCTCACATTAACCAGAGTCACCCGTTTATTATTTTGAATGAGGGAGGGGACGCGCCGAGGGCCAACAGAGGAGTGGGGTGGCCTAAAGCGGGTCGGCCCCAGTCCCGCCCCTTGGCCGTGAGCCCCTCCCTCGGCGCAGTTCCTCCGCCATCCTGCAGAGGGCAGCAAAATCCCGGCGACCGTCCGGGCTGGGCCACGCCCCGCCCCTCGGTCCTTTTACCACAGCCCCACCCCGGGAGACCTGCCTGGCGTCCAGTTTCCATTTGCCCTCACTAGAAAGCACTTCACCGTCCACGTTTCTATTTTTACAGCACCGGCTGCATGAGGCGCGGCTCGGTACCCCTCAAAGGGCAACAAAGCCGAAAACCGGCTACTTGGTGGCGCCGAGCTGCGCGCATAGGAGCACCCGCACAAACCCCGCCTCGCGGCCGGGAGGCAAGCTGCGCACGCGCGGCCCCCCGGCCCCGCCCACACCCACCCCCGGAGGCCTGTCCCAGAACCCCGGCCGCGCGCGGGTCCCTCCTGGGAGGAAAATTTGGGGAGGAAGCGCGTTGCCAGGGCCAGCCCGCAGAGTCCGAGCAATCTCTCGCCGCCCAGCCCCGGCCCTGGCCCCGATTAGAGCTCGACCCCACCTACCGTGAGTGGCCTGGAGAGCTCTCACTTTCCCCGCGGCAAGCTGGCCCGCCCGCGCAAACCGAAAGGCCTAGAGTAGGGGCATTTCCCCCCAACCACGGGGAGGCGGGGTCTTGGGACACTGGGGCGGAGCCCAAGCCTGATGTGGGCGGGACATCTGGGCCCACGGAGCTGATAAACTGGAGCCGTCGGAGGTGGAGGGACTCCGTGGCCGGGAAAGCGAGAAGAGGCTGGAGGACCCCCTGGTAGAGAGGTGGAGGGGTAGTGGCGCCCCTCAGTGTCGCGCTGGCAGAGTAGAAAGCATGCCGGACGAAGTGCAGGAGAGGGGATCCCGGATTTGGATTTGTTGATAAACCCGAAGTCATTTCCCTTCCCTACGCGTCCAACCTCTTTTTTTTGTTGTTTTGTTTTTAAATAAAACGAGGGGATTGAACGTCACTAGATATCTCTTTTGGGTCTCCACCAGCACTCGAGTTGTTTAAGAGATGAGTCTCCCAGGCATAAATCCCATGGTCTGACCTCATCCTTTACCTCTCCTGTCTCATTTCTCCCTCCATGCACCCCCAATTTATGCTCCATCACCACAGAGAAGCTTGAAATCCTTCAACTCATCTTGCACTTTGTACAACTTACTGTTTTGCTCGAGCTGAATAGTTGAGCCTAAAAAATTCTCCCCATCCCTGTTCCACAACGAAAAATCCTCTTGTTAAGGCCAGCCTCAGTGCTGCTTCTATGTAAAGCTTTTCCCACTATCCCCAATCAGAATTCATTATTTCTTCCTCTTTGCTCCCATAGCATTGTTTCGATCTTTATTGCAGACTGCTTTCTGCTTTGGATTTTAGTTGGTAATTACATGTCTTTTTAAACCATAAGTGTTTGAGAGGGCAGGGACCCTGTCTTATCCATATCTGTATTTCCAGGACCTTGCACATAGGAAGCGCAATAAATATCAGTTAGTGAATGCTGGGGTTCGAATATAGACAGTTCACAGGCAAAATATCATTCAATCATGGCCCACTAAACCATGGCCCTGCTCTAGAACAGTTGAGCCTAATTAAGAGAAGGAAAGGCAAACACACCTGTTGGGAAATGAGACCTTTAGGTGGGCCCGTGTGAGAGAGAGAGAGAGAGAGAGAGAGAGAGACACACACACACACACACACTCACTCCTCTCCCTGGGAGAAAGTAGAGCCTGGGATCTGGCTCTCCAGCAAGCTGAGAGATAGGGCTAAAGTAATCAAGGTGGAAGCTGGACTCCTGGTAATTACTGGGACCTAAGTTCTTCTCTGCTAGACCCAGGGCACTGCTCCCCAAAGCCAGGCAGCAAGTCGGCTGTCTCTCCTGGCTCAGAGGGCACTCCTTCTTCATTCCCAGAGTCTTCGGGCAGTGGGCAGAGGCAACGGAGGGGCTGGGGAATGCAGGGACACAGGTTTTGGATGGAGAAAGGAAGCTCATACTCTTGAGCAGGCTTCTCCCTGGACTTCTGAGGCGTCCGAACCTCTTGGGCAGTGAAAGAAGATGGCAGCCCTTGACCTAGGCCTCGCTCAAGCTGTGTGCCTGCAAAAGAGAGGGTGGTCAGGGCTTCCCTGGTGGCACAGTGGTTAAGAATCCGCCTGCCAATGCAGGGGAAACGGGTTCAAGCTCTGGTCCGGGAAGATCCCACATACCGTGGAGCAACTAAGCTTGTGTGCTGCAACTACTGAGCCTGTGCTCTAGAGCCCACGAGCCACAACTACTGAAGCCCACACGCCTAGAGCCCGTGCTCCACAACAAGAGAAGCCACCACAATAAGAAGCCCACGCTCACCGCAACTAGAGAAAGCCTGCGCACAGCAACGAAGACCCAACAGAGCCAAAGATAAAATAAATTTTTAAAAAATATTTTTTTTTTAATTCAAAAAAGGAAAAGAGAGAGAGAGAGGGTGTTCAGGCCATTGCCCAACCCAGGGAGTGATGACTTCCGGGCCATTCCCCAATCTGCTGGGGCCTGGCCTCAACTTACCAGGAATGGTGTTCTCTAGGAGGAAGCCCAAGAGTCCCGCCAGGAAGATGGGCTCTGTGAGCAGTGAGCGTAGTAACACATCCAAGGGGCTCCAGCCTACAGGGGGTTGGGGCCAGGCAGGAGGGGAAACTCTGATCCTATGCAAAGCCAAGGAGCCTAATACTTCCAACCTAAGCCCAAGTCTTGGACCAAGGACAGATCTTTCTGAATTGTTCCATGCCCCCCTCCTTTGTCCCTCTGCTCTCTATTTCCCACACCCAGGCCCTTCCCACAGGGTCCCTGCTCAACACCCTATCTTCTGAGCATACACGTGCCCTCCAGATATGCTTCGATAGTTCCAGGCTCCCGGCCTCCTGAAAGTTTGGTATTAAAAGCCCCAACCTTATTTCCCATTTCTTACCTTCTGTGCTCTAGCCTGGGTTCCTCAACCTCAGTACTACTAACATTTTGGACTAGATACTTTTCTGTTTGAGGGGGCTGTCCTGTACATTGCAGAATGTTTAGTAGCATCCTTCTACCCACTAAGTGCCACTAACAATCACCTCTCCCCTGCTTATAACAACCAAAAATGTCTCCAGACATTGCCAGATGTTCTCTGTGGGACAGTTAAGAACCACTGCTATTTGCTAAGCTGAGCTAGCTAAGTTATTTGCCACTCCCAGGACATACCCTATGACTTCCTACTTCTATGTCTTTGTTTATGGTGGTTCCTCCACCAGGAATGACCTTCTCACCAAATATGTTTTTAAATCTTACCATCCTTCAAGACCAGCTCAGTGTTACTTTCTCCATAAAAGTTACCCAGATCATCTCCAACAGAAGGCATCTCTCTCACCGCCGAGCACCATAGCTCTTTATCTGAACCTTTCTAGTTATGTTTCTACACATCTCATCTCTTTTTCTAGACTGTCACATCTACAGTCACCTTTGTATCCCAAGAGGCTAGCACAGTGTTCAATAAATATTTGCTAAACAAATGGATGGACTATACCAAAGCCCTTCTCTGGGTGCGGGGGCCTGGAGTCCAGACAAACTCAAGCCTTGAGCCCTTGCTTTCCCACTGCAGAGCAACTTCTCTTTCCATCCCCCCTCTTCCCACCTGTGCTCAGTAGGACTGGAGCTTCCCGAAACCATCTTGGCAGCAACAGGGCCATGAAGATGGAGAAGCCAACAATGAAGACATTCCGCCCAGAGTCAATGTCAGCCAAGTGGAAGCTGGAGAATCCAGTAGACAGAACCACGGCCTGGGTCACCCCCAGCACCCCACCTGTCTCATATAGAAGTAATGAAGATGTTGGGAGAGGGCTGGCACAGCAGAGAGTATTGCAGTCCAGGGCAGGTTGTAATGGGCAGAGACCACCAAGAGGCTCAGGAGCAGAGAAGGCCAGTCAAGAGGCCAAGTTATGGCTGAGAAAATAGCACAGCTGACACATACATCCATATATTAGGAGGCTATTCAGAAAGAAAGGGTGCTGACCACCAGCAACCAGTTGGGCCCTGCTGGGGGGAACTGATTCAGTACCAGTCCTGCTGATACATCCACTCACCAAGCACAGGCAGCGGGATGGTGGTGAGGAGCTGGACCAGCCTCGGGGAGAGCCCAAGCACCACGCAGAGCAGCCCCACCAAGTGGGCCACTCGCCGAGATCCAGCCTAGATGACGAAGATACACTAGAACACAGAGCCACCTCCTCGACCGTTCAAGGTTTTCACCTGGCCGACACCTTCTCATCGTTTGGATCCCAACTCAAATGTCACTCTCCCAGGAAGCATCCCCCGGCACTCTACCTAAAGGGGCTTCCCTTACTCAACCACTATCCCACTATCCCACTTACTCAACCACTATCCCACTAACCACTATTCCCTTACTCAAACACTATCCCTAAATAGCACTTATCACTCTTGGAAATTATCTTCTTTTTTTTTTTCTTCAATTGTCTGTCTACCTCTCTCTCTCTTGAAGTCCCCAAGAGAGCAGAGACTTCATCTGACTTGCTTCTCTCTAGAACCTCAGCCCTGGTACAGTGCCTGAGGCACAGAAGGAGTTCAGTAGTGATTTAGTGTCTTCCTCACACTCCTAGCCCTTACCACTTCTAGGTACCTCTCTAAATGAGATCACTGCTGTGACGTGCCTGGCAGAGGGCTGGGCACAGCTGGCAAAATCAGTCCCCTTCCCTCTCCTGCACCTCCGGCTCCCCTCCCCCCACCCCTGTCCACATACCTGGAGAAGGCTCACTGTGCCCACGTTGGGGAAGCTGGATGCAGTGCCCATGGGGCTCCCCAACAGCCCAGCCAGCACACTGCCCAGACCCTCCAGGCTCAGCCCTCGGCTACAGGCATGCGGAGGTGGAGAAGGCAAATGCAGCAGCTGGCCACACAGGGCGTAGCAGCCCAGGGAGCTGGTGGAAGCTGCCAAGGCCATAGAGATGCCTGCAGCCAGAGCCCTGGGTGTCAGCAAGGGCCAGTCCCACTCAGCTGGGGAGGGAGAAAGAGCTGCTTTGGGCCAGACTCACGTCTGAAGCATCCCCCTGCCTCTGACAGCCTATGACACAAGAACCCTAAAGGCCCCATTGTCCCTGAAGATAATGTCTTGGGACAAAACCATCAAACTCAGGGTAAAGACCCATCCCTTCACTGTGGTCTACAAGGTCCTCTTTGGCCTGACCCTTACCTCTCTCTCTAGCCTCATCTCCCACCACACTCTGCCTCACTTCTTTCACTCCAGATACACTGGCCTTGTTTCAGGCCCTTGTACTTGTTGTGTTGCTGGCCACTAGAGGGCCTTTGCATATGCTGTCCTCTCCACCTAGAATGCTCTTCAATCTTGCCTTTAACCAATAAGCTCCTACTCATCTCTCACATCTCAGCTCGGTGATCACTTCCTCAAGAATGCCTTTCCTGGGAATTCTCTGGTGGTCCAGTGGTTAGGGTTCCATGCTCACACTGCTGAGGGCCCAGGTTCAATCCCTGGTCGGGGACACCCCACAGGCCACACAGTGCAGCCAAAAAATTAAAAAATTAAAAATTAAATAAATAAAAATAAAAACATAAAAAAAGAGTGCCTTTCCTGAACCCTCTAATAAAGTCAGATTCCCCATTATGAACTTCCATCACACAAGGTACCTGCCCTTTTTAATTTACCGCATGCAATTTTACATTTACTTGGGTGACTATTTAATTAGTATCTGTATTCCCCAACAGATGATAGGCTTCGTGAGTGCAGGTACTGTGTCTGTCGTGTTTATCACCATGTCCCCTATCACGTGCCTAGCACATAATAAGCACTCAAGAGACCATTATTAAATTGATGAGCGAGCAAATTTCATATACAATGCCTCCTCAAAAGCAATCTTTGTGCACAGGTCACCAACTCAAATGTCTGTGGGAGTAAGTAACATAAATGTGTAAATTGGGTAAGAAGTATCAACACGTAGTGGTGGGGCTTACAGATGTCTCTAAACAGTAACAAGACACCTGTGGCGAGCGGCTGGCATTGCCCCTCAGACTGGCAATTTCTCTCCCTTGTGTGTTTTGAGAATCCACACAGCTAATTTCATTAACTCAGAGTCCAAAGAAAGAGACACCTTTGTTTGAGTAAGAAGATGGAGGAGGAGAAAACCTACCTGGGTGAGGCAGCCAAACCCACGGTGCCTCGGCAGACAGCTCCCGGGGGGTGATGCTGAGACCCAGAAGGGCAGAGATGATCCACACACAAGCTACTGGGATCAGCACCTGAGGACAAGACTGAGACGGAAAAGAACCCCTCCCCCAGAACTTCTCAAGCTAGCCTTGGAGGGGTAGACAGAAACCAAAAGGTAGGGGGCCGAGCGAGCATTCCGCACCAGCCCTTCTAACTTCAACTGCCCCTGCCCAGACCTCCACATACCGAGAAGAGCCTGAAGACAGGGATGTGAGTGTGGGTTGAAGAGGTTGAAGCTCGCCTCCAGGGGTGAGGCGGTAACAGGCGGGCGCCCAGGTGCTGAGAACAGACCACCATGAGCAGGATAAGCCTAGGAGAGGGAAGGAGCTTTACGAGCCAGAGGAAGCAGGCATCCTGAGGCGGGGCAGTGGAGGTGGGAGTGGCAGAATACCGTAAAAGGGGGTCCCGGAGAAGAAAGCCCCCCATGGAGGGGGAAGGAGGGCACCTTGGGGGCCAGTGGGAGACAAGGTGAAAGTCAGGGTGAACAAATGAATCCAGCAAAAGTCCTGGATTCCAGATCCACAGAGTGTTGTCCCTTTCGAGATGGCAGCTGAACCTGGTGGAGCCATCACCTCTGCCCTCCCCCGCTCCCACACACCCCACCGGGCACCACGCCTCTCAGGACTTACGTACAGCGATGCCAGGCCCCAGTGAGCAGAGCAGAACAGGGCTACCTCCCTGTGGGCCGAGAGCCCTGCCACAACTAGGCTGGGGGCCAGCACCAGGGGCCCACAGTGGGGGAACAAGTGGCCAGGACCCCCGAACAGCCCCAGCATGACCTGCAGCAGCCCGGAGACCACCACGGCCCCGGACACCTGGTGGAGTGGAGAAGTGGACAAAGAGAAAACATTCTGCTCAATTGAGATGACCTCAGCCTGGACATCTTAACTAATTCCAGGGAGTTCCCTGGTGGCCTAGTGGTTAGGATTCCGGGCTTTCACTGCCGTGGCCCGGGTTCAATCCCTAGTCAGGGAACTGAGATCCCTCAAGCCACGTGGTGTGGAAAAAAAAAAAATTCCAGGAGGGCTTCCCCCCACCCAACTCTTTGTCCTAGAGCATCTCAGTCCCTGAAAAGTGGAAACAAGAGCCTCCCCAGTTGGGCACCACTCTTAGCTCTCCTCCGCATCCCCACGTACTCACTTCTCGGAGAGAAGTGTTCCAGAGCTCCAGGCCATGGCAGCCAGGTCCCCCACACAGGCGCAGCACAAGGGAGGCTGGGAGAAGTTGGGGACGTGGAGAGGAGAGAGGTAAACAGGTTGGAGACCCATTGCTCTCCACTTCTGGCTGGTGCCTGACACAGCTCCAGCACTCCATGGTGCCTAGCCCTCCCATCATTGCCCCAACTCAATCCTGCACCCACGTACAACTGTGTGCTCAGGTGAGCACCCAACCTCACCCTCACCCTGTGCCCTTGCTCTGTGCTCACAGTTTCCAGGTGTCCGGGTGGTCAGAGGTAGCTTCTGACTGGTCAGCACCAGACCAGGGATAAGAAACTCTAAGGATGGAGCCTGGATAAGAGGCAGCCTGTAGGAACAGCAGCCCCGGCAGGTCTGGAAACATGGGGCAGCTGAAAGCCTCCCCGAGCCTCTCCTACGCGCTGGGACCCTGTCCCCTTCTCTCCAGGGAGTTCCCCTCACCTGCTGCCCATCCAAGTTTGCAGGGCTGTAGACACGCCACATGAAAAGAGGCTGGAGGCCAGGAGCTGGGCAGGGGAGGAAGAGGGTCCTCCTGCAGGGAGACTTTGAAGCAGGAGCAGGTGGGAGGCGCAGAGCAGAGAAGCCAGGACCAAGATATGCTGCAGGCAGAGGAACAGTCTTCAGAAATAGGCAGAAATACCTACTTCCAGAGGGTTTCTCATGCCACACCTCCTCCCTCCAAACACCCCCTTCAGCCAGCACCAGCTCCTGCACCTCTGCTCTTACCTGCAGAGCCAGAAGACAGCTGAGGCCCCAGGGAGGACACCCACACACAGAGGCCCAAGAGTGAGAGGAGGGATTTTGGACAGCAGGCGGCTGCGGCAGGGAAGCCATGGTACCCTGGGATCCCACGGATCGGAGTTGTATGGCGTTGGGGGGTGATCGGCTCATGCTGCCCTGCCTTTCGTCTTGTCTTGCCTGCCCTGGAGTTAAGGAGGGAGAGTAAGAGGTCAGAGTTTGTGTGAAGTTAGCTGCCTGGAGTGGGCAGGGGGTGGGAGTGTCAATGAAGCAAAGCGAAGGGATGAGGGATTTGGGGCAGGACACAGCCCTTTCACCTTTGCCCAGCTCTTGCACAAATTCCATCACCCATTAACCGGGGAGCCAAGTTCTGGACCCCTCCCCCCAAGAATCTCCATCTAGAGCCCCTGTCCCGGGATAGGAGTGGTGGGGAGGAAGCCTCTAAAATAGGCTGGGGAGATTTTACAGACTGTATTCCCACCTCACGACTGCCATTTGGAACCACCACGATTACACTGCAGTTCTCAATCCTATTAGGGTCCAGCCCCCTGGACTACCTCAAAAGGAAACATCCCTACATCACGTACAACAGTGACCACAACTCCGTATAATGTCCTCACTGTAATATAAAGGAGAAATAAAAGTAATTTACCCTTTCAGTATGTGAAAGCTTGGGCCCAACTAAACCAGAAGACAATGAAGTAGTCCAGTGCCCACTCCCATATGTGGACTCACCGTGGACGTGACAGCTGCGATGCCAACTGGTATCAGCGCTTTCCTGGTGACACATGTACCACAGGCACTGCTGCCATTAGGGTCCTGATGTTCCAAAATAGTGAACAAGCTCTTGGTAAAGTGATGAACAAAGCATAGTTTTAATTTACACAGAGGTGCATTCCTAGCAAACCGAGTCTTTTTCCAAATGTGCAAAATCTATTCTGTGTTTACATGTAAAACACTGCATAATTCTAGGCTCAGATAAACAGGCTTTGCACATACGTGATGTACATCCGGTGGTTCAAAAGTTGTCTCAGGAATTCTTCATAATAAGAGGGGGGGCGGTTCCTGAGCATTTCAGGATGTGTAGCATCCTGTACAGGGTGACTAAATGCCAGCGAGTCCCTTCCCTTCAAATTTTTTCAATCAAAAAATGTCCCATAGGGACTTCCCCGGTGGTCCAATGGTTAAGACTCCATGCTTCTACTGCAGTGGGCATGGGCTCCATCCCTAGTCGGGGAACTGAGAGATCCCACATGCCACACGGTGCGGCCAAAAAACAAACAAAAAGCCCCATAAATTCCCAAGATGCACCCTAGGTAGCTGCACCACCCCTGCTGAGGATATTCTTCCATGGTCCCAAATAACCTTAGTCCAGCGGGCTGCTCGGTTTTCCTTCTTCCAGTGATAACCCAGCCTTGGTCTTCTCTTTAATAACGCTGACAACAACCACGTGTCAGAACAGAAAGGATGTCAGGAGAGAGGTAAGGTGTCCTTGGGCTTGCCCTCAAGCTCGTGGGGCTCTGCTGGATACTTGGCTTGGCCTCTCTCCACGAGATGTGCTTAGGGATCCACAAAGACGGTGCTCACTCAGAACTTGTGACAGACAAAGCTACTACCCCCAGGCGTGGCAGTCACCTTCTGGGCCCCACTGCATCCAAGTCAAGCAGTGCTTGGGGCCCCAGGGTGCTGGGAGCAGGGATGAGGGAGAAGCTTGATATGGGAGCCTATGACCATCAAACAACAGGGAAGTTCTGGAATGGGGCTGAGAGAGAATGAGTTGCAAGATGATGGGACCAGAGAGTAGGGAGGCTGAGAAGGTAGATACGGGGAGGAGAGTTCTTCGAGGGCTGCTGCAGAAGGAAGAGTCCAAGCCACGCAACTGAAACTGTTTATTGAAATCTTGGTTCTACAAAAAGCGTGAAAAACCCAGATACAAAGCAGTGGCCAGAGAGGCCTGTGAAGAGAACACCCGGGAGAGGAACCAGAAGAGAGGGACGCCCAGGAGCGGGAGACTAAGAAGAGAAGGGTGGAAGACGAAAGGGCCACGTTGCAGGTCCCAGCAGTCCCTGGCTCTTCTAGACTAAGTCCCAGGGACGGGTGTGGAGAGGGTTTCCCCGCTCACCCCGCCTGCCCGCAGCAGCTCCCACCGTGGGTGGCCCTGTCAGTCCCTGCCTCTCCTGCATCAGGGACATCACACAGACCATGGCCAATGTTTCCTCCCTCCCTCCCCCCATCCTAGGAAACTCAAAAGTCTAAAAGAGCCCAGGGGAAACGGAGGGACAGGGGCTCCTCCCCCGTCCACCTGTGACACGCCCCTGGTCGCTGAGCTGAAGCTTCTCCCGGCACCACCACTGCCCTGGCCAAGCAGCCAGCCACGGAGGGACGGACGAGCAAGTGCCCTCCAGTCCTTCTGCCCCACAACGTCCTTAAGCTCCATCACTCGGGAGGACAGGGAACCAGCCAAGAACCCAGATCATGCTTTGCTCCTCCAGGTTCTCAGGGACTCCCAAGTCCTCTTAATGCGTTCCTCAGAACCCTAGCTAGCCTGGAAAAATGAAAGACTTCAGGCGGGCCAGTTCCATGATGCCGAAGAGGGAGCACTGCTGGGGCTGTGGGAGCAGTGGGAGCACCGGGCTCCAAGGCCAGGGGGGAGCCAGGCCGTGGGAGTGGTACCGGGGGCTGGGGGGCCCAGTGGGGACGGTATGGTTGGGGTGGTGGCAGCTACGGCAGGCTGGGGAGTCCTTCTGGAGCCTCCGGCAGAGGGGGCAGCTGTGGAGAAGAGCGAGAGGAGCAGGAGCAGCCGGGGGAGGCGATGGTGGCGGAGCCCGTGAGGCCGGGAGGCTGCCCCAGAGCGGACGCAGCCCTACGTCGACTTCCGGGCAGCTGGAGACGTTAGCAGGTATGCAGGGTTCCTCCAGGCCCCTGGAGGCCAGTCCAAGGTCTGGGGGGCCAGGTGGGGGGCTGCAGGACAGCCCCAAGGACTGGTGTATTACGGCCATTGATGCCACCGCTAGGGCCACACTGCTCACGTATGCCATAGCTAACAGGCAGGACAGCTGCAGGAGGGGGATTAAGAAAGGTCAGTGCCCAGATCCCCTTCCCCAAACCCGCTTCTCACTGTCTTTAACACACCCACCCCTCATTTCTGGACACCTGTACTCAAGTGAGAGCTCTCTATCACCATCTACTCCCAAACCTCATCTCCTGAGCCTTTCCGTATTTGCTTTACATCATCCCACCCTACACCACAGCCGGCTCAAGCTCGCTATCCTTCCTGACCCCTCCTCACCTTTGCCAGCCGCTGGCAGAGGGAGCCCAGGGCCAGCTGCCAGGCAGGCTGCTCCAGCAGCACACACAGGTCTGTATAGGTGTACCAGCCCCGCCGGCGGCCCTGCTGCTCAGCCACGCTGCAGAAAGAGGAGGAGAGACAGAGAGAGCCTGTAACCCTCCTGCAGCTGGCCCACTGGCACCCTCTTTCCCCTGGGGACCCACCAGGAAACACTAGGGAACTTGTTAAATGTACAGATTCCTAGACTACCCGTTGATCCAGAAGCTGAGAATGAGACCAAGATGTGTATTTTAAATAAGCTTCTCCCAGCCTCTCAAAGGTTATTACAAAGAGGACCGCAGACAGCTTTGGGAACCACTACCTTGGGCGATTCTTTTTCCCGTCTTCTCTCTCCCCCAGTTACACACACCCTCATCTCTGTTTAGCTCCTATGGCTGAAGCCTCCCACCAAATCCCTCAACCCCTTCCCAACTCCTAGAACCTACCAGCTCTCCAGCCAGCTCAGCACCTCAAAGATCTCCCGAGGGTCAGTGTAGAGACGCCAATCCTGTGGGTAGGAAGAGAAGAGCGTCGAACCAGGCTTGGATATGAGCCACAGTCAATTAATAACCAGACCTAGAGGAGCAAGTACAACCACTGCTACGGGTAACACTTGGCTCTGTGTGCCAGATACTGTTCCAAAAGCTTTTTTTTTTTTTAATTTTTATTTGTTTGTTTGTTTGTTTATGGCTGTATTGGGTCTTCGTTGCTGCACGCGGGCTTTCTCTAGTTGCGGTGAGCAGGGGCTACTCTTCGTTGCAACGCATGGGCTTCCCACTGCGGTGGCTTCTCTTTGTTGCGGAGCATGGGCTCTGGGCACGTGGGCTTCAGTAGTAGTGGCATGCAGGCTTAGTAGTTGTGGCTCACGGGCTCTAGAGCGCAGGCTCAGTAGGTGTGGCACACGGGCTTAGTTGCTCTGCTGCATATGGGATCTTCTTGGACCAGGGCTCGAACCCGTGTCCCCTGCATTGACAGGTGGATTCTTAACCACTGCACCACCAGGGAAGTCCTGTTCTAAAAGCTTTTACGTATTAACTTATTTAGTCACCACATATCTGGTTTCACATTGCAGCCTCCATTAAAAGCAAGGGGAAAACGTATTCTTGAGGGTGGTCCATACTCATAGGGAACCCAGAACCTAGGGACAGACAAAGTCTGGAAGCAAATAATCAGAGCCCAGTAAGATAAGCTCTGACTCAGAGTGTCCCCTGTGGTGCCTGGAGGATTGGTGATGAGGGATGCTCCATTTCTGGCTTCACCATGCCAGGAACCTCCAAAGGGTGTGCTTATTCCAGAAAAGCTAGAAGGGACGACAGTAACAAGGGAAGGCACAGGGAGGACAAGCAAAAAGAGAAATGAAGAGACAGCAGAAAGCTGGGAGATAAAAGGCAAAGGGGGAAAGGAACATAAAGATGGGCCAGGAAAGCAGAGCGAGAGAGAATAGTTACTCACCATGGCACTCAGGAAGCCCCTCTCCAGGGCATTGAGAGTGGGCACGGCCACACCCCCAGCAGCTCCCCATTCATCACTGAAGACTTCCTCCTCCTCCCCTTCATCATAGAGGTACTTACTGGCCACCATCTGCAGAGGTACCAGAGGCGGTGTCAGTAGAGCTCACACCGGGCTCCCAGCTCACCAGAGAGATGAAGGGAAGAGGGCATCTTACCATGGAGATCAGGAACAAGTCAGACGATGACACATGCTGTAGGTAGTCTGGGTTTCGATGCCGGAGCCGCTCAATGTACACCAGAGCTAACATCATAGCACACGGGGAAATGCATGCCTCCCTGGGTGGCGAAAAGGATTAGTAACTAAGCCCAAGGGTCTTTCAGCTCTTGTAACTCTTATGATGCTCATCCCTGTATCTTTACAACTTCTCCTTAGAAATAACCGTTCCCTCTCTCTAGGGCCCAAACACTCTCATTCCATCTCTCTCAATTGCAGACTCACCGGGACACATGGGCTACATATTTCTTCTGGAGCCTGCGAATAGGACTGGGGGCTGCCTTCTGGAGCAGTTCCACAGCAATGTCTGCAGGGGCAGAAGGAAAACAGAGTGAGCAAACAACTCCTCCAAAGTTGTCCCCACTGTTATCAACAGAAGACCCAAAACTGTATTATCTGAGGCCTTGGGGGCAGAACCATAATAACAAAATAGACATCGAATTCTCCCACACTGAGACGAAAAGCCCTTTCCAGGTTTGAATTTCAGCAGGAAGGCTTATTTCCCTGTCACCTGAAATTATATAGATCTGTTCTCTACTCTAATTCATTTGAAAAGGTACACATGCGTTGTTTCGGAAATATATGACATGTATCCTCGGAAAATTTAAAGCTTCTGGTATACAAATCAAGAATGATATAGACTTGTAAAACAGCCGTGTTTCCTCCTCATCTAGGCTTTAAAAAAAAAAAGTGAAATACAAACCTAGTGCTTACACCAATCAAATGCACTAGCTATGAAGAGACAGTGCAGTTCCCAGGGTACACCTAGAGTCACTTTGGTGACCACTGACAACCCCATTTTCAGGCTTCTCGTTGGCCCATTCGCACAACACTGTCTAACCTGCCACAGGGCTGGAGAGCTCCTCCAGGCTACAATCAGCTTCCCAGTCCCAGCCATAGTAGAGTCTCCTTCGGATCCGGGCACTCAGCTTCTGGTGTCCTGGGAGGAACTGAACAGGACAGGAGGGTGGTGGAGTGCGAAGGGCAGGGAAGGATATGATGGAGATCGTGAAGGCTTGAAGGCGGGCGCGGGGCGAGAGGCTTGCCTCACCGCTGGCGGGGCCCATGCCCCACCCAGCCCCGCATTCTCCGGACTGTTTGCCAACAGCAGTCTGTCCACAGGGGGTGGAATCCTCCTCGCTGAGGGCTCTGGAGGAGAAGTTCTCTGAGAAGGGCCCCGGCTGGCCACCTCCTACTCCATAGTCCTGTACCCCGCGGCTCACCCCCGGGGCCCAAGCAGCCAGGGCCTCGAGTAGGCACGGTAAGAGCGACTACCGCCTGGTTCCCCGGCAGAGTCATCAGGCGAGCTCGCGGCCCCGCTCGGGCCCCGACGGGAGCGCCCGGAGTCCCGGCTCCAAGCTCGGGGAGGCAGGGGAGGGGGCGGGCCGTACGCTCACCGTGAAGTCCTGGAAGCCGGTGAGGGCGAATGTGCCTTCTTCGTCCAGCAGGAGCCCGGCCAGGTCCATCGCGCCGCCAGCCGCCGCCCTGCGAAGGTGGAAGGAAAGGGAACGAATTGTAAGGGAGCCGCGGAACCGCCAATGAACGCCTGTCCACCTGCCCGTCGGCCTCCCTCAAGCGGGCCCCCACCCTCGCCGGTGGAGCACCCCCGCCACTGGCCAGAGGCGGCAGGCGGGGCCGGGCAGGCGGGAGCGTCTTCCTGTTCCGCTCCGGGCGGGGCTCCGGGCTCCCGGCCCCGGGATCTGGGCTCCGGACTCGGGGAGTGGAGCTCAAGGGCCAGGGCGCCCACCTCACCCAGTAGAGGAGACCCGGCTTCGAGGCGCGTGCTGTGCCTTTGCCGCGCCGCGCGTCTGCCCTGCGTTTAGAGGCCGCGGGGGCGCCGCTGGCCAGTCAGCGCCTGACACTTCCTGCCGCCCGCTGGCCCGAGCCGCCGGCCCCGACCGCCGGGAAGGAGCCGGGCTATTATTCCTGGTATCGCTGAGCCCCAGCGTGCCCTCGTCTGAGAAATCGGAACAATTCTTAGGGGACCTTGGCGCAGTGAGGATGAACGAGCCCGGCTGAACTTTTCATACCGATGTAAATAAAACAAAGACTCAGAACAGGGAGTTGCTCGCGATTGTTTTTTTAAAGAGGAGATAATACGCACACACAGAATAATATACATAAAAAAGCGTCAGGAAGAGTACACAAAAATTTAACAGTAGTGAATTGTGTACAAAAGGCAAGAGCACTTTTGGCTGTACATCTTCCTTTTGTACAGCTTGGAATTTTAGGCCTAATTAAACACGTATTTTGTAGGATTATTGCAAAGATTAAATGATCTCAAGGAAACACAAAACGCTTGTTATGTTTTAAGCCTCAACAGATGGTGTTAACATGCCCCCCAAAGAGTAAACAGCACCTAAACGGTTTTATTTTTAAACTCACCCCCAGACCCCAATCTCTTGCTTAAGCAAGGGATTGGAAGTCTTCCACGCGTAAAGGCGGGAGAGTTTACAGAAAGATGGGAAGGAAACTACTTCTCTTAATAGCTGAAGCTGTTTTTGAGCCTGTCGAGTCACGCGCTGCTGTTTGTTTATTCGCTGAGGAGACGGAACTGGGAGGACTAGTACCGTCGAGTGTTGCGTAAAGGGACGGTCGCCGCCCTACCAGAGCAGAAGCAGGCCTCTCGGGGTATACTGGGCATCTGAAGCCCACTCCCTGGCCCTATCGGCCGCATCACTCCAGAAATACCGGGCCAAGACCAGCCTCCCTAGCCGCCCTGACTACACAAGGAGAAGAAAATTGGCTGGGGTGGGTAAAAGCAGAGATTTCCGTCCTTCCGTCCGAAAGAGGCAGACACCGCTCGGCGCAGCCAAAACAAGAAATCTGCGTAGGAGCAGGGTCACCGGCAACCGCCTGCGCGCAGACTCCGGCCGCCCCAGCTCGGCGGTTAGGGCGTGTCACGTGACAGATTCGTCGCTCCGCCGTCACGTGACGCCCGTCCGCGGCCTCAGCGGCCCTCTCCGCTGCGTGCGCCCCCTTCCGCCTGACGCGCCCCCGGCGGCGGCCGCGCAGCCCTGGCTCCTCGCGGGCTCGGGCGGCGGCTGTGGCGGGGCTATGGCGAGTGGCGGTGGCGGTGGCGCTGGTAACACCGGCGCAGGTGGGGGCTCGGGGCTGGGCCTGAGCCTCGGCCTGGGCCTGAGCCTAGGCATGGGTGAGGCCAGCGGCGAGGCGGAGGAGGAGGCTGCCACGGCCGAGGCGGTGGGACGCCTGGCCACGGCTCTGTGGCTGCGGCTCCGCGGCTGGGAGGCGGTGCTGGCGGCAGCGCAGCGGCTGCTGGTGTGGGAGAAGCCGCTGCACAGCCTGGTCACGGCAGCCGCGCTCAACGGCCTCTTCTGGTAAGGGCCGCGGAGGAGGGGGGCGGGGCCGGGCTGCGCGGTAGAGCGGGGGCGGGAGAGCCCGGAGTACCATTCCTCTTTCTGGGGAAGATGCTTGTCCTGGGGGACTGACCCATCAGCTGTTTTTTAAAGGTCGTCGTCCGCCTGGGTTGCCCCATTTCTCTGTCTTCGGGTGTCGAGTTAGGCCTGGAGGTTCCCATTCCCCCATCAGTGGGCGGTTTTCCGCCTTTGCGATGGATGTGGGAGCCTCTCTCACCCACTCACCGCTGAGCTGCCTGTCTCTCCCTAAGGTTGCTGTCTTCCTCCTCCCTACGGCCCTTCTTCCTACTCAGCATCTCACTTTTGGCCTATTTTCTGTTGGATCTCTGGCAGCCTCGCTTCCTCCCTGACATCTCAGGTGAGTGTTACTTAATTCATTCAGCAAGCCCCGTTGAGCACTTGTGTTGTGCCTGACTCACCTGGCTGGGTTGAGTGGTGAGGGGAGCGTACAGCAGGCCACCTGCCTCCCAAAGCACGACTGCTTCCCCAGATGGGAAATATAATTTCCCCTTTCTCAAAATTAATGTTATTGTGTGTCGTAGTTACGACTGCGGACTCTGCAGCCAGATGGCCTGGGTTCTATTGCCTGCTCTCCCATTTACCCTGTATGTGACCTTGGAAAAGTCACTCGATCTCCGATTTGCGTTTGCCTGTTTCCTCAACTATAAAACAGGGACTGTAAAACTTATTTCATAAGGAGGTGGAGAATAAAGGAGTGAATAGAGTTTATGTGCCTGTGGTAGGGCTTCATATATGGTAGGAACTATAGGAGCATTAGCTCTTCCTGTGTTTTTGTTTTTTTTTTTTTAAGATGTTGGGGGTAGGAGTTTAGTAATTTATTTATTTATTTTTACTGTGTTGGGTCTTCGTTTCTGTGCGAGGGCTTTCTCTAGTGGTGGCAAGCGGGGGCCACTCTTCATCGCGGTGCGCGGGCCTCTCACTATCGCGGCCTCTCTTGTTGCGGAGCACAGGCTCCAGACGCGCAGGCTCAGTAGCTGTGGCGCACGGGCCTAGTTGCTCCGCGGCATGTGGGATCCTCCCAGACCAGGGCTCGAACCCGTGTCCCCTGCATTAGCAGGCAGATTCTCAACCACTGCGCCACCAGGGAAGCCCCTTTCCTGTGTTTTTTGTTGTCCACATATTCACTTAATTGACATGTTGGAGTAACTAGGTGCCAGACGGTGTGTGAGTTGATTGTGGTGTAAACGTGAATAAGATGTCGTTCCCATTGTGGAAAAAGGTAAAGTCTAAAGAAGGAGACAGACATACAAACGACAGTAACAATGTAATACTTCCTGCAAATGGCATTTCAAAAAAGCACTCTGGGACTGCAGAGGAAGAGCAGCTGTGTCTGGCCTGGGGAGTGTTTCCCCAGAGCTCTACACCTCAGTAACTTGTTTTCCTTCTCTCTCTAAAGCATCATCCCCAGAGGAGCCACACTCTGACAGGTGAGTGCAGGCCACCCCTTGAAGACAAATGGCCAGTCCCTGTCTTGCTTTGGTGCTAGCGTGTCACCGCCACGATGCATAGCAGTACTGCAGCTTCTGCAGGCACAGACCCCAGCATAGTGAACGCACTGGTAACACGCTTGGTCCCAGGTTCTTGCGTAGGTGTTCGTGTGCCTGCTCCTTTCAGGGCAAAGGGTTGGGAGCTCTGGGCTTTGTTCCCCAGGACCCGGACGGCCTCCCTCTGGGAGGTGGGGTTGTCCACTTCCTTAGACCAAAGAGCTCATTGACATTCTCAGAGGGATTTGAGTGCCTAGGAAGCTGGTGTCTGAGGCCTCCAGGGGTCGTGTCATGTCTCCCCAGTGAGGGTGCGGGGTCAGGCGCCCGGCCGCACCTGCTGAGTGTGCCCGAGTTGTGCAGATACCTGGCTGAGAGCTGGCTCACCTTCCAGATTCACCTGCAGGAGCTGCTACAGTACAAGAGGCAGAATCCAGCTCAGGTAACCTCCCCCACATCACACAACAGTTCTCTACGCTGGGGAGAAATCGAGGCGGGGGTGGGGAGGAGTGACTCGAACTCCCCAGCTGGAGACTGAAGGATAAGGCCTGGTGCCTTCTTGAGGCAAGATTTACAGCTAGTAGTCTGGTACAGGAGGCAGAATAAGCTTCTGCTGTTTGAATTATAGGTATTTGGCAGTGTTTATTGCAAACTTCCTAGTTGGTGGTCCTGGGCATCCTCTTGACTAAACTGGATCACCGCATTCCTAGAGGGCATACACCTCCTTCCACCAGCTGAGCAGTAGTATTTCTTACCCAGATAAGTGGAGCGCATACCTCAGCCCACAGTTCTTAGATCCTGTGCTCTCCTCTGCAGTTCTGTGCTCGCGTCTGCTCTGGCTGCGCTGTGCTGGCTGTGCTGGGACACTATGTTCCGGGGATTATGATTTCCTACATTGTCTGTGAGTAGGGTCTGACCTCTCCCCTTTCCAAAGCCCTGTCTTTTGTTTTCTTTGCATGGACTGACCCAGGGGCGGGTGGTACAGTCTGCCCAGTTACCCATTTACAGAGTCCTCCAGGGGATGCTGTAGTAGTAGTAACAGTGGAATAGTCATCTGGGGAGGGCAGTGGATATGGGAAGAAGTTGGAACAGCCTCAGGAAGGGACTTTGTCTTCCTTCAGCCTTTTCTATTTAAGCATCAGTTGAATGAGGGCCCTTGGGAAATAGGCTTAGGGATGTCTGAGTGGACACTCTAACCCCCAGTGCTGAGTATCCTGCTGTGGCCCCTGGTGGTTTATCATGAACTGATCCAGAGGATGTACACTCGTCTGGAGCCCCTGCTCATGCAGCTGGACTACAGCATGAAGGCGGAAGCTGATGCCCTGCATCACAAACACGACAAGAGGAGTAAGGGGATCCCATGACCCAGAAGGGGGGGAATGGGGGAGGACCTTGGCTTGTAGCTTGTGAAATGCCCTAGGATTTAGATACTTTCCATACCTTTGGCAGTGTTTGTCCCCCACCACTGTTCCTGCTTGGTCACTGCCCAGCTGTTCTTGGTTCTCTAGAGCGGCAGGGGAAGAATGCACCCCCCGGAGGTGATGAGCCACTGGCGGAGACGGAGAGTGAGAGCGAGGCAGAACTGGCTGGCTTCTCCCCAGTGGTGAGGTCCAGGGAGGTGGGCTGGAGGAGAATTGCTCTGCTTTAGAGCAGCCACCTCTCCAGGGGGTGGGTGTTGGTGGTGGGGCAGGGATGCTCCTGGAAAATGGGCTCTCTTACCCCCTTGCCTGTGGCATTCATCCTGGTTCTCCTGCAGGTGGATGTGAAGAAAACAGCACTGGCTTTGGCCATTACAGACTCAGAGCTGTCAGATGAGGAGGCTTCTATTTTGGAAAGTGGTGGCTTCTCTGTATCCCGGGCGACGACTCCACAACTAACTGACGTGTCGGAGGGTATGGGAAGTCCTTTGTTCCCTCCAAGCTTCCTGTTCCCTGTCGTGGGATGCTGGCTGTGCTCTCTGGCAGTTGCCCCCATAAGTGTTTCCTGTGGGGAGCTGATCCTCTAGTTCTACTCCAAACTCCTGAAAGGCCTTAATGCCTAAGGCCTGGCCCAGCCTTCCATGTCTTGAGTTCTCAACCTCGAACTGATCGGCCTGTTGCAGCTACTCAGCACAGCAGGCCCATTCCTGGCCCTTTGTTTTCTGCCCAGATTTGGACCAGCAGAGCTTGCCAAGTGAGCCAGAGGAGGCCCTGAGTCGGGAGCTGGGGGAGGGAGAGGAGACACACCTGGCCCCTCCCGAAGACCTGCTGGGCTCCCCTCAGGCCCTCTCGAGGCAAGACTTAGACTTGGAGGAGGAAGAAGATGTGGCGTGCAAGGAAACCTTGCTTCGGCTCTCATCCCCCCTTCACTTTGTGAACACGCACTTCAATGGGGCAGGGTCTCCCACAGATGGAGTCATGCTCTCCCCTGGAGGACCAGTGGAGACACCGAACCCAGAGGCAGTGAGTGGTGATCTCATCACTCCACCTAGCGCCCTGTCACCCCTACTTTGCCTTGCTGAAACTGACCCGGCCCCTTCCCCCTCAGTACTCCCGCCTCTTCCCCAGGACTCACCCCAGCCCCTGCCTGCCCCCGAGGAAGAAGAGGCACTCACCACTGAGGACTTCGAATTGCTGGATCAGGGGGAGCTGGAGCAGCTGAATGCAGAGCTGGGGTTGGGGCCAGAGACATTCCCAGAGCCCGCTGATGCTCCACCCCTAGGGCCCAATACCCCGTCTCCGGTACAGTCAGCCCGAGAGGCTCAGGCCACGGCAGAGCCGTGAACCCCAGGGGAAGGAGTTGCAGGCACAGTAGGGCTTCTTGGCTAGGGGTGTCACTGTTTCCTCCTTTCCCTACTGCCCTGGGGAGGAGCAATATGTGGGGAAGCTGGCTATCAGATGGCGCCAGTCCACCCTCCACCTGCCTGCCTGCCTGCCTGCTGTCCTGGGCCTGGTACAGTACCTGGGATTGGTTTTAAGCTTGTAAATAATTTGACATTTGGGTTAGTGGATGTGAACAGGGCTAGGAGAGTCCTTCCCACCTGCTTCCCTGCCTCAACTCCAGTCTCCTTCCACGATGCCCCAAGCCCTGGTGGTCTGCCCCTTCTTTTTCCTCCTATCCTCAGGGACCTGTGCTGCTCTGTCCTCGTGCCCCACTCGGTTGTTTAGTTCAGGCACTTTATCATTTTTCTCTCCTGTGCCATGCTCCTCTCTGCTTTATTTCCCTGCTGTGTCCTGTCCTTAGCAGCTCAATCCCCACTCTTGGCCAGCTCCTTCCCAGCAGGTCCCGGCTAAGCTTTAGGGAGGCTCCTGTCTGGGAGGTGCAGACGAAGCCCGGGGTGGTGGGTCAGGTCAGTAATCATGCACTTAGTCGCTGTAGCTCGTGTAACCTCCACTGCACCCTCGCCCTGGTTCATCCCAGCCTTTCCCAAGTCAGGATGGGAGCAGGGATCCCACAGCACATGCGCCAGCACTATGTTAGTGAGCAGGAGCTCTCTTGTGGGGCGAAGGGCTTTCTTACTACCTTAGGGAGGAATAAGGAGACCTGCTTCTCTGGGCCATGGTCCAAGTGTGGTGGGCCCCCCTACTAGGGTCAGGAAGTGGACAGTGACATCTGTGCAGGTGTTGACTGGAACAATAAAGTATTGATGGCTAGAACTGCTGCTGCCTGCCTGCCTCACTGTGAGCTATGTCCCTCACTCTGTGCTCTGCCCTTACTTCGTTGTCCTCCATCGCTCCTGGCTGTTTATTTACCTTCGTGCAAAACAAGGCAAGAAGCAACGATTACCCTGACAGATGTAACCTGCCCTTAGCCATGTTCTCTGATGGTGTGATATGCTTGGTGAGATTGAGCACGTACAAATAAATTGTATGCAGGAGGAAATTGCTTTGGCTTCCCAGTCAGTAGAAATTTGGGACCATAACAGTTGTTTTCTACAGTGTTGCCCACAACCTTAACACCGTCTTCTCAAGAAGTCCTTACCCATCTACATGCTGACAATTAACTCCTTCGGTCCTCGTTTATCTATCCTGGGAGAACCAAACAAGCAGGACCTATACCTGTATTAAGACTGATTCCAGGCCCAGGAACATTAAAGAAATGGTGTCTAGCGCTAATTGAATGCAGGATATGTGCTTGGCACTCCTCTAGGTGATTTATATTAACTCGTTTTTCCCTCATGACCCTGAGATAATAGATACTGTTATTTCATTTTACAGATGTTGACTTTCACAAGGCCACGGCCTTAGTATGTGGTGGAGCCAGAATCCAAACCCAAGCAGTTTGGCTCCAGCAATCACCCTGGAACAGGAAGCCCCTGTCCATTAATAGGGCACGAATGGGAAGATACTCAGGGTGTGGGAATGATAGAGCACCGATCTGCATACTATCTCAGCTTCACAAAGAGTGGTCTCTTAACGATCCTTTCTCTTTGGGGGAGAACAAGGTTAAAGGAAAGCCCAGAACTGGGCAGATGGCCTTTTTTATGAGTTCACATCCTCGGCCTTCAGCTGGAGACACCATATGGCAATGCTACCTGGCTTTTTGAGGCTGACTTCTATGCTGCATCTCTCTTAAGCGTGTGAGAAATTTTTCTTTTCCATTTGTTTTACATTTGCCTGAAAGACTCAGGGTTTCAATGGCCCTCCCTGTCTTTTGTCACTGAAGGAATATGAACTTGTAATCATCTGGAAATTTCTGAAGAGAATGAGAAAACAGTTATCATCAAACAGGCAATTCAGGAAACGTAGAATTAATCAGAAAAACAATGGCTGCCGTCTGCCCCACCCATAAACTACTTCCTTGTTAAACTTGCAGCTTGAAGATAGAGCCAGAAGCCTGTAGTTGGGTCAAAACATTAACCATATGTTTGGAGTTCCGTGAGAGTCCATTCTCTTTTTTTTTTTTTTTTTTTTTTTGGCGGTATGCGGGCCTCTAACTGTTGTGGCTTCTCCCGTTGCGGAGCACAGGCTCCGGACGCAAGCTCAGCGGCCATGGCTCACGGGCCCAGCCGCTCCGCGGCATGTGGGATCTTCCCGGGCCGGGACACGAACCCGTGTCCCCCGCATCGGCAGATGGACTCTCAACCACTGCGCCACCAGGGAAGCCCGAGAGTCCATTCTTGACACTTGCTTTGGTCTGATGGTTGCTATACGTTTGTCTACAACTTTTTATTATCAGGTGTCCTGGCTATTTCCTGCCCCGTGATGAAAGAGACAAGAAGAAAGCTTTTCATATGAGTGAAAGAAAAATGAGCAGAAATGTGAAACCTACAGTTAGGCTAAAGAAAAAACGAAGTACAGGCTGGGGGGAAAAGGGTTGGTTGCATGTTTATGTTTGCAGGGGGAGGGCAGTGCACTTTAGTTAACTATACATTCAAACAGCTAATAGTGTAATGTTGCTGCTCCTAAACTTAATTTTAGGCTGCATTACTGGAAAGAATATAATACCTAGAGTATACTGTGCACAAGTTAGATTACTTCCAGAGGATGGCTTGCTATGCTTGTGGACAAGTTGGCAAATAGCAGAGTGCCCAGAAGAGGATCACCAGAGATGAAGGCTGCAAATGTCATCATGTGGAGCGTATGGGGAACTGTGAAGTAACAATGTTCAAGCCAAGAAGGGAATGCTGAAGTAAGTCACATTAGCTGCCATCAAACTTTGCAGGGTTATCTGTAGTACTGCAAAGGGCAGAAATTAAATCTTTTTTTTTTTTTGTAATATGCGGGCCTCTCACTGTTGTGGCCTCTCCCATTGCGGAGCACAGGCTCCGGACGCGCAAGCTCAGCGGCCATGGCTCACGGGCCTAGCCACTCCGCGGCATGTGGGATCTTCCCGGGCCGGGACACGAACCCGTGTCCCCCGCATCGGCAGATGGACTCTCAACCACTGCGCCACCAGGGAAGCCCCAGAAATTAAATCTTTGAGAAGAGTTTGATTAATAATAGTGTAGGCAGAATTTGTTTTTCTGGTCAGGGATATTGCAAACAGATTTAAATGATCTTTAAAAGTACAAGGATCAAGGACAGAGACTATAATAATTTTCCATCATGCAAGGACAGTATATCACCATGTTGTTTTTCTTTTCATGTCCAACTAAAGTCTCTTGGACTTCCTCCTCCTGCTCCCTTAAATGTTGGTTTTTCACTGGGTCTATCACTGGCTCACTTTTTCCTTGCAGTCTGCCTGGGCAATTTCACTTGTTCACCCATTCAGTTTCCACTCATGCTGGTGACCTCTAAATCTTAGCTCGTTTCCCAGAACTTCCGACTGAGCATCTCCACTTGAATGTCCCACGAGCACCTTCTATTCAGCATAACAAAAACTGAACCCATGCTCTTCCCACTCTGCATTCCACCCCACTACTCCCCTACACAGATAGGCTTTTTCTGTATTTACTATCATGCATGTCATCACCACCAGCTCTGAAGGCCTGCTTTTCTCTCATCCCACACCCAGTCAATCCCGAGTTGCTGCTAATTGGATGTCCTAAGTATTTCTTGATTCACCCCCCTCACAGCCCTGATTCACAACCTCCTCATCTCTCACCTGGCCCAACGCAACAGTTTCCCTGCCCACACTCTTGTCCCCCACTGAAATTTATGCCCAAAAAAGTAGCTAAATAAGTTAAAAATACAAATTGGATGAGCTTTCTGCTATTTAATAGTAATCAAGGCTCTCCTCCTACAAGGTATCATTCAAGCTCCCTGATACGGTTAACAAGCCTTCTGAGGGACTTCCCTGGTGGCTCAGTGGGTAAGACTCTGCGCTCCCAATGCAGGGGGCCCAGTTTTGATCCCTGGTCTGGGAACTAGATCCCACGTGCATGCCGCAACTAAGAGTTCGCACGCCACAGCTAAAACCCGACGCAACCAAAAAAATATTTTTAAAAATAATTTCAGGGCTTCCCTGGTGGCGCAGTGGTTGAGAGTCCGCCTGCCGATGCAGGGGACACGGGTTTGTGCCCCGGTCCGGGAGGATCCCACGTGCCGCAGAGGGCTGGGCCCGTGAGCCATGGTCGCTGAGCCTGAGTGTCCGGAGCCTGTGCTCAGCAACAGGAGAGGCCACAACAGTGAGAGGCCCGCGTACCGCAAAAAAAAAAAAAAAAAAAAATTTCAATTAATTTATGAAGAAAAAAAAAAGAAGCCTTCTGTGATCTGCCCTTGCCCTGTCTTGGTCTTTACACTACAGCATCAACCCCAGACAGATTCCTTCCTTGGCTCAGCTGCACTGCCCTCCCCCACCCCTGCTCTACGCCCACACCCCTCATCCCTCCAGTTGCTAAACATTTCACTTGTCTTCTAAGATGTACTTCAGACCACGTTCCATTTTCGAAGGCTTTCCTGATGTTCCACGTCACCCACCCCGCCCCCCATACCAGACCTGCTCTCCTAGTGCTCCTTCAGTATACTGCTGTTTTTCCACATATCACGTAGAATCTTCATATGAGTATGGTGTATGGAGTACAGAGGTGTATGTGTATATGGATAGATAGCTGTTGACAAGAGGCCTTAGTTCCTTATCACACTGACCTCTTCCTACGGCTGCTTGAGTGTCATCACGACATGACAGCTTCCTTCCCTAGAGCAAGTGGTCCAAGAGAGAGCAAGAAGAAAGCCATAGTGGTTTTTATGACCTAGTGTCAAAAGTCACACTCTATCACTTCCACCGTATTCTATACATTAGAAGCAAGTCACTGAGTCCAGCCCAAGCTCTTTAAGGGAAAAGTAGAAAAAAATTTGTGGACTTTTTTTTTGGCTGCACCGCTTGTGGATCTTACTTCCATGACCAGGAATTGAACCCGGGTCATGGCAGTGAAACCACTAGTTCTAAACACTAGACCACCAGGGAATTCCCTTGTGGACATATTTTAAAACCACGACACCAAGCTTATCTGGAAATTATATTCAAGAATTTGGACTGGCGGGGCTTCCCTGGTGGCGCAGTGGTTGAGAATCTGCCTGCTAATGCAGGGGACACGGGTTTGAGCCCTGGTCTGGGAGGATCCCACATGCCGCGGAGCAACTAGGCCCGTGAGCCATAACTGCTGAGCCTGCGCGTCTGGAGCCTGTGCTCCGCACTAAGAGAGGCCACGATAGTGAGAGGCCCGCGCACCGCGATGAAGAGTGGCCCCCGCTTGCCGCAACTAGAGAAAGCCCTCGCACAGAAACGAAGACCCAACACAGCCATAAATAAATAAATAAATTTCTTAAAAAAAAAAAAAAAAAAGAATTTGGACTGGCAATCTACCCATTATAAAAAATAAAGACAATGTATCAACACATGGAAAATGAACAAATTTAGTAATAGTGAATAATATACACCGTTAAACAACTAACAATACACATATGTTAGATTATTTAGTATATGTTAGTCGTAGATCTAAGTGCTTTACATGTATCATTTTTGTAATCTTCACCATCATGCTTGGATGTAGGACCCCTTCCCCATTTTACAGATGAGGAAACTGAGGCTTAGTGAGGTAAAATGGCTTGCCCAAAGTGTGAGGGCTTCTCATTGCAATGGCTTCTCTTGTTGAGGAGCACGGGCTCTAGGTGTGCAGGCTTCAGTAGTTGTGGCATGTGGGCTTCAGTAGTTGTGGCTCGTGGGCTCTAGAGCACAGGCTCAGTAGTTTTGGCCCACGGGCTTAGTTGCTCTGGGGCATGTGGGATCTTCACGGACCAGGGCTCGAACCCGTCCGTGTCCCCTGTGTTGGCAGGCAGATTCTTAGCCACTGCACCACCAGGGAAGCCCCTTGAGCCAGATAATTATTTGTTGGTGGTGATAGGGGCTGTCCTGTCCATTGTCGAATGTTTAGCTGCATCATCCTTGGCCTCTACCCACTAGATGCCAGTAGCACCCTCTCCCCCACTATCCCCTTCCCCCTCTGGACATTGAACAACTACGGGGTAGAGGCCATAAGTTATTCACCTCTATGCCCAGGGCCTAGTATAACATCTGATAAGACTTGGTCAATATTTAGTGGGTTGAATCAGATACATGTGAAATCACTGTGTAACCTATAAAATCATATGAGTTTGAACTGTGCGCCTAAACTAGGTCTATAATTAATCCACAGGAGAGTTAGGGCACTTCAGGAAAAGTGACTGAATATTGTCACAAAGATTGTATGTCACGTACCTGAGAAAGCAAGGCAGACCTCAGTGAAGGCAGGCCATGCTGGTCTTCTGATTTCCTGGGGTCTGAAGTCAGTTCCAATCAAAGAGCTTCCACACCTGGTTAGTTAAATAGTAATATTTAGATATTTAAATAGTACCTTGCTCTGAAAGGGTGTTTGATTATTGATAACCCATGGAGAGATTTGGGATTTTCCACACTCTGAGAAAACCACCACTTAAGATTCTTCTTTTCAGTTGCTGAGGAGGATATAGAGTCGATTTGGGGGAGGCAATGTTGTATAATGAAAGAACATGGGACTTAAGGCAATGCACAAACCTGGGTCCAGATCCCATCTCCAAAAGCAAGTAACTTCATCTCTCTCAATCTCACTTTTCTTATCTTCAAAAGGGGAATACATAATATCCACTTCAAAAGGTTTTCATGGGGGATTAAATAAACTAAGAGATGAGTAAGAGTAGGACAGGACAGTTAGCAAAACGGTTTTTCTTTCCCTTTCAGTATGCACTGTTTCTCTAAGAGTCATTTGAGGAGGAGGAAAACCACTAAACTAAACAGATATCATTAAACTAATATTTGAGTAGAATTGGGCCCGAGACACCCTTGCTGGCATCCTCACGTTGACCTTGTCTGCTTTAAACCTGCTGAAGCTGAGATACGAGGTGTCTGGCCGTGACTGCACCTGCTGATTTGTAGAGGAGACCATTTCTCCTTTTCCTGTGGGAGGCTGCAGCTCAGCTTCCCACAGCTGAAGCACAAAGCTGCTTAGCAGGTCTGCGTGTGCTTTGTTGGTCTACAATAAAAGAGACTTAAGCAATGCTCAATTGCTAGTTGATATCTTCTGACACAGCTTGTTCAACGTGGAAAGTGTTACTGGATTTCTCGCAATGTTCTCCTTTATTCGGAAGCAGGGAACCTACATCCACACTACGGAGCAGGAGGTAGTGGCTTTGGTCTGTTCATCAGCCTTTTAAATCTTGGGAAGCTCCTAGGCTGCTGATCAGCATGCAGAGCTTAATCTGGACTATAACCCATCAGTCAGGAAAAGTTTTGCCTGAGACAAGGGAAACTGTGAGGGCTTCGTTCTCTCTTGTGGCCTTTGGGGTCTCTGACAGTTAAAACATTCTGGCTTATGCTCAAGAGAGAACTTCCAAGATTTTATTTTCAGGGTTCTCTAAGCTTTTGGTTATCTGAGCATTTGTGGAGTGGGAGCGGGGAAAGAGGCAGTGTTTCTCTTTGTTTAGTCTGTTCCACACAAGGTTCCAAAAAATTGGAAGCCTACCACTCTAAAGCCATGAATGTAGAGAGGAAAAAGATGAATAAATAAAATTCTGAAAATGAAATGATTATAGTTTAACATGAAAAAAAATATTTAAAATCAGACAGCTGTATATTAAAAGGATTTATAAAGCCTTGGAAGTAATTTAAAATTAAAAAGCAAGTAAACAAAAATAAATAAATAAAGATAAAAACAAGTAAACAGAATATTAATGTATAGAATATAATATCACTGTATCAGGAGTCTTTCCAGAGCTGTGAGGGGAGGATCTCTAAAGCTGGTTGGGAAACTCAGTGATCATTCCACTGGTACCACCAGAGCCACCATCAGATGTTGATGATACACCAGCAAAAAGTTCCATCTGGGTGAATCAAATGTTCACTTTTATTAAGGTGAGCTGCCACAACAGGTATATCACGAAGGAAGCTTTGGGTTGCAAAATGTAGAAAACATTGCTAACAAGGACATTTACTCTCTTACATAACAAGAAGCCAGATGTGGTATCCCCAGTTGGTTAATTTATCAGTGACCCTGGATCGTTTCCATCTTTCTTCTCTGCCATCTTCAGCATGTTGGCTCTGCTTGGCTCCACTCATGGTCACAAAATAGCTGCCTGAGTGCTAGATGTCACAGGTAATGTCCAGAGCAGAAATATTATAAATTCTCATCCAAATAGACTATATGCACATATAAATCATTCATGAGGGAACTGATAAAGAATACAAAAAATGGGTTCTCTGAGTCTTTTCAGGAAAAAAATGTATACATATCAGAATGAAAAAAATTACTAGGTTAGATACTAAACTGATTAACATTCCACAGGGCTAAAAAATAACAACTTTTAGGGCTTCCCTGGAGGCACAGTGGTTGAGAGTCCGCCTGCCAACGCAGAGGACAGGGGTTCGTGCCCCGGTCCGGGAAGATCCCACATGCCTCGGAGAGGCTGGGCCTGTGAGCCATGGCCGCTGAGCCTGCGCTTCTGGAGCCTGTGCTCCGCAACAGGAGAGGACACAACAGTGAGAGGCCCACGTACCGCAAAAAATAATAATAATAATAATAAATAAATAAATAAATAATAACAACAACTTTTAGGTTAATGTTTCTTCAAGGCTATACAAGAACAACACCGTATCAATTTCTACAGGTTAATGTTACAGAACTGTAACCTCTGTGCTTTTATCAGTAGTGGATTGTTAATCAAATATACTGTGACAACAGTTATATTCCCAGGAGTATCACGTGAAGGTTAAGTTGGATTATTAGGAAAACTCTAGCATTATATTAAAAAAAGAATGATCAGCATTTTTTGTCTTCTTTATTTTTTAAAAGTCTTTATCTTTTTAGCTCTAATTTATTTATTTATTTTTGGCCACGTGGCTTGTGGGATCTTAGTTTGGGCCCTCGGCAGTGAAAGCCCAGAGTCCTGATCACTGGACTGCCAGAGAATTCCCCATTTTTGTCTTCTTTAAAGTTTGGGATAAATTTTTCTTTCAGATACAAATTGTTTTACATGCCTCAACAAAGGGGAAGTTTTGTTGGCTTAGAGAATTTGGGTTTTTTCCCAAACTGAAGGTTGTAGCCCCTTAATGGGATGGTGGATGGAAATCAATGTAGTGTATGGCAACTAGCATTTAAAAAAAATAAAATAGAATATCAAAGTGTATCAAAAAAAATAAGGTTGGGCTTCCCTGGGGACGCAGTGGTTAGGAATCCGCCTGCCAATGCAGGGGATAGAGGTTCAAGTCCTGGTACGGGAAGATCCCACATGCCGCGGAGCAACTAAGCCCGTGCGCCACAACTACTGAGCCTGCGCTCTAGAGCACGCGAGCGACAACTACTGAGCCTGCGTGCTACAACTACTGAAGCCTGTGTGCCTAGAGCCCGTGCTCTGCAACAAGAGAAGCCACCGCAATGAGAAGCTGCGCACCACAACGAAGAGTAGCCCCTGCTCACCGCAACTAGAGAAAGCCTGCGTGCAGCAACGAGGACCCAATGCAGCCATAAATAAATAACTGAACAAACTATAAATTTATTTTTAAAAATAATAATAATGTCAATTCCCTGGTGGCGCAGAGGTTAAGAATCCGCCTGCCAATGCAGGGTACACAGGTTGGAGCCCTGGTCCATGAAGATCCCACTTGCTGCGGAGCAATTAAGCCCATGCGCCACAACTACTGAGCCTGTGCTCTAGAGCCCGCAAACCACAACTACTGAAGCCCTTGCTCCTAGAGCCTGTGCTCCGCAACAAGAGAAGCCACCACAATGAGAAGCTCGTGCACCACAAGAAGGGTAGCCCCCGCTTGCCACAACTAAAGAAAGCCTGAGCCCAGCAACAAAGACCCAACACAGCCAAAAATAAATAATAGATAAGTTAATTAAAAAAAAATAAGGTCAAGTATCAGGCATGTATGTGTGTGTTTGCGTGTGTGTGTGTTGGGTTATAAAATGTATTTCCCATTGAGAGTCATGGTTAAAAAGTTTGAAAAACATTGACTTAGACCATTTAAGACTCTTCCTAGGAGCTGCAAAGGGACCTATGCAAAAAACAACTACTTGGAAAAAGATGATTAAAATCAGAGTTTTGTCCTCAAGGAGGGAGCTGGGGAATGGCTATTGGGTAGAGTGGGCTACAATTGAAGACTGACCAGGTGGTGCTTGGTCCTGTTGTTCTCATGCTCCAACCCCCCGAGCTAAGAGACATGCCTTACAATATCTGTTCTCCTTCACTGACATAATAATTGGAATTTTATCTGGACACATAGCCACCCAGCTAAAGACTACATTTCCCAGCTTCCCTGGAGTTGGGTATGATCATGTGACTAAGTTAATGATTTGTACAATGATAGCTGGTCTATACAATGTTCACAGAAGTGATGTATGCAAATTCAAGGTCATTGAATGGTGGAGGTGGGGCGGGTGGAGGGTGGAGGGGATGCCTTCTTTTTCTTCTCCCTCATTCTGCTGCCTAGAACAAGGACTCATTTGGTACCACGTAGACAAAGGCAACACCTTAATGATGGTGAAGCAACAAAATAGGAGATGTCCAAGTCCCCGACAGGTGCTATCATACCAGCCAGCCCTGGATAATTACATAAGCAAGAATTCTTTCTTTATGTTTATGCCACTGTTTCTGAGTCACTGTTATGGCAGCTTAACCTATATCCTACCCAATACCCTCTCCTTATACATTGTTAGTAGAAAATGGTGCAAGTTTGAAGTGCTAAGGTACATAGACATTTGACACATCTGATTTTAAGGTGTGTGGGCTTTAAACCATATTCCCAGACAGTGCCTGTTTGTCTTCGTATCTGGGCTCCAAAACCCAGCAGGGTGAGGATTAGATTGAAGGTCAGAGGTAAAACAGTTCTTGCCTGTGACATGTGCTGCTTAGATTAAACCATATGAATTTGCTGTTTTTGTAAATTAAAAAAAAAAAGTCAACTATTAGCAATTTCATATGTTTAAATCTAACAGAACTGATGCTGGATTCCACAGATATGGAGTCTTGGAACTCACAAATAGCAAGTTCTTCAACAACTGTCCTTTCTGAAGGGCCTAGGCCAAAAGCTGAATCCCTATGGCAGAGGACGCTTAGGTGCATACCCGGATCAAGAGTCTCCTGCATGTCAATAGCCTGACTTCGGGTGTGATAAGAGTCTGACAAAGCCTTGGGAAATATAGTGAATCTAATGGGATAACTTATAACTATCTTAAAAGGGACAAAGTGAAACTAATGAAATAAAGGCAGTTAGCCACAGTTTTGTTGGGGGGTGGTGGTGTAGACTTTAGGAGGAGGCAAAAGAGGTAATGATATGATTTAAACCCATGTGTGTAAGCTACAAAATCAATCTCTTTTTATGGGGCTGTGTCCCATCAGTCATAGTATTGCAGATAACAATCTCTTCCTGTCCCTCAGTCAGTATGACAGTATGGTAGTATGGCAGATGGCAAGCCCATAGCTTGTATGTTACAGATCCAATGGTCTTATGAACACTGATTTTTTTGGCCTCGAGTCCAAATTCCCAGGAAAGAATCCGATTGGCCAAATATAGCAGATGCTCCTGGTGCCCTGTGCCTCATCTGCTTGGCACATCTTGGACTTCAGCTGTCGCTGTGGACAGCTCCTATGGTGCCTTCCCACCTCCAAGCTGAGCCAGCTTCAGTATTTCTGCCTCAGGGCTTTTCCCAAAGCTCCTCCTAGCCCAATCAGCTTGCACACAGGTACGGGTGGGCTGTGCAAGGTGGACATGGGGGACTTACCACTCCCAGGAGAAACCCCCAACTTACAGAAGACAGGAATCAGCCCAGCCTCCTGTCCTTTAGAAGGATGATTCTGAAGTGTATTTTACATGCTTCCTCCTAGGGCTCCCAGTGGAATTGGGAACCACAGTAGTAACCAGTTCATAACACACTTTATTAGTTTTCCTTCCTTCCCTGTCTCCCTCCTTCCTGCTCTCTTACTCTGGCTAGGATTACCTCCTACATGAATTATCTGCACCCAAATCCTTGTCTCAGGTTATGCTTTTGGGAAACACAAACTTAGTTACCCAGTGTGGGTCAGATGACCACTCTCAGACCAATCATCTTTGGCAGAAACATGGCTGCCCAGGGCCTACCCCAGGGTGTGAGGATGGGTTGAGGGAAGGAGCTGACAAAATTTCCCTGCAAGATTGGCCAAAGGTGTTCCATACACTCACTGAATGTTGGGCTGAACTTCTGCACAGAGGTAGGTCGAGGTGTTTCCCACAGATAAAGTCACAATTTTTTCTCTGAGGGAATTTCCTGGTGGTCCAGTGGTTAGGAATCAGTGCTCTCACTGCTGAGGACCCGGGTTCAATCCCTGGTTGGGGAACTAAGATCCCACAAGCCGCATGGCATGTGCAAAAAAAAAAAAAATTTGTTCTGTGTACTTTATGGCTGCTCTGGGAACAGAATTTCTTTCTCTCTCTCTCTCTTTTTTTTTTTTTTTTTTTTTACCATTTTATTCTTTCAGTGATATATTGGAAAGTTACTTATTTTAAAATTTCTATCTCATATCTAACCTCTATACTGAGATTTCATTAATTCTAAGCATCATCCCTAGTTCACGCCATATCTCTTGTCTCTATTATAGCAACAGCCTTCTACCTAGTCTCCTTTCTTCATCTGTTCCCCACTCTGAAGCCAGAGTGACTTTCCCAAAATACAAATTGGATCATGTTACTCTTCTGCTTAAAGCTATCTACAGTTTCCTATTACATTCGTGTTAAAATTCTCAACACTAATGTGGCCTCCATGACCTGAGATTTTTTTTTTTTTTTTTTGCAGTACACGGGCCTCTCACTGTTGTGGCCTCTCCCGTTGCGGAGCACAGGCTCCGGACGCGCAGGTTCAGTGGCCATGGCTCACGGGCCTAGCCGCTCCGCGGCATGTGGGATCTTCCCAGACCGGGGCACGAACCCGTGTCCCCTGCATCAGCAGGTGGACTCTCAACCCCTGCGCCACCAGGGAAGCCCCATGACCTGAGATTTGAACCCAGCTAACTCTCCAGCTTTATCTTCTGCTAAGCTGTCTCTTACACTCTAAGATCCCGATGCTATAAGCTTTTAAAAAGCTCATCTAAAAGATCTTGTTCCCTCTTATCTCCAGGTTTTTGTCCTTGCTGTTTCCTCTGTCTGGAATACCATCTCCTTCCACCCCACTCCTTTCTCCCTTGGTCTTCACCTAGCCAACATCTACTCACCCTTCAGGTTTTGGCTTGAATAACACTTGTCAACTCCAGAATGGGTGTACCTGAAATGCACTGCCGTATTACCTGGTAGATCCTAGTCTATGCATGTATCATACCGTGACAGGCACGTGGGAGGACACTCAGTATGTTGAAGGAAGGAAGGAAGGAATTGAATGGACTCTCTTGGGTTTTCTGGAATGACTGTCCAAGCCAGCTTGGTGATTTTCACTCTAGGTGAAGCTGACTCACTTCCCCCAAACATGAGACTCAGGCCTGGCCCACCAGAACAACACATACCCTGGCCCCTGGGCCATAGGTCAGGATTTGGCAGATAATCCAAGTCAAGGCAATCAGCCCAGTCAGAGCTGAAATTAGGCCTTCTGCTTGAGGAACCAGGAAAAAATGGTTTTAATTTTCACTAGCCTTAGAGCTGTAAGGTTGTAAGAAGGAGACACAGAGGGAAACAGAGCCAAAAGTTGGAGAAGGCTGGCTCCTCATTTCCAGCTGTAGCCTGGTTCTGTCTCCATTTTGGAGGACACTGTTCAACTCTAAGTTTATTTCACCTGTTTACTTGTCCCCATGCCCAAACTTTTGGGAAAATAAGAGTGCAACCAAGCCCACGCATGAGGGGCCAGAGAGGCATGTGAGAAACGAAATGTGCTGAAACGGAAGGTCTCAACCTGGGGCTCCCTAAGGTAAAGCAGGACATCAGTCCAGTGACTCTCTAGCTTCATTCAAGAAATATTTAATAAGCATTCAGCATATTCTAGGCATGTGTTTTTCAAAGTGTAGTACATGGATAATCTGTCAGAATTCTCTCCTATACTTCCTACTAAATCAGAAGCCCTGGGGGCTCAGGAATCTGCATTTTAAAGCAGCTCTGTAGGTGATTTGGATTCGCACTGAGGTCTGATAACCACAGGCACTGAGCTGGGTGCTGGGGCCCACCTAACACAAAGCAAGGCAGACGTGGTCCCTGACTTACCAGTATATTTATGTGGGGCAGGGGTAGGCAGGGGAGTGAGGGAACGGCTGATTACAATAAGATGATAGAGTGCTAAAACAGAACCAGGGAGACCACAAAAGAGAGGCGCTTAGCTCAAACTGAGGAGGGTCAGAGAAGTCTTACAAAAGGACATGGAAGCTAAACTTGGAGGAGCTACAGCCCTGAAGAGAAAGGTGTATTTCACAGAAACAAGGAGAGTAAGTACAGCAGTGGCTGCGAACGAAACGGCTAATGGGAGAGTGTAGAGTGAGAAGCGGACGAAGGACCCAATTGTGTAAGACCCCAAACCACCCCACCCCTCCAAAATGTCATCGGTCCTTGCCTTCGCCGGCCCTTTCGCCCTTCGTGGAGGCAGGCCCGCGCCCAAGGGAAACCACGCAGCTCCCAGCCTAACGCAACTGGAGGGGCGGGGCTCGGCTCTTCCGGGACGCTCCCCCGCCCCCCGGGGACTGCGCGGGACGTGCCCGCCCTGCGCGACGACGTCAGCGCGCCCGCGCGCGCCAGGGGAGGAGTGGGAGCTGCGGGCCGGGAGGCGCTGACGCTCCGGTAACCCGGGCTGGGCAGTGGGGAGGAAGGGGCGGGACAGCGAGTCCCCCCAGAGTGCGGGGTCGCGGTCTGGACCCGGAGCGGGAACCCTAGAGGAGCTCAGCATCGCTTCCTCTCCCAGCAGGCCCCGTCCGGTCCGGCGATGGAGTTTCCGGACCTTGGGGCTCACTGTTCGGAGCCGAGCTGTCAGCGCTTGGGTGAGGGGGTGAGGGGCGGAGCAGGCGGGAGGCGGGGCCGGGGCGGAGACGGGCTTGGAAGTGCAAGTGGCGGGAAGGGCGGGCTCCCGGGCTGGAAGTGCCCAATGGGGGGCGGGGCTCGAGGTTGGGGCGTGGCTTAGGAGATAGTGGGCTAGGTCAGGGGTGCGGTTCACTGCGAGTACGGCGGCCTTTTCGTTCCCCTGAGTGGGAGGCTTGAGTGAGCGGGAACGAGGTCGAGGTCCCCCTGGACCTGCAGTCCAACCCACTTCCTGCAGATTTTCTGCCGCTCAAGTGCGACGCCTGTTCGGGCATCTTTTGCGCAGACCACGTGGCCTACGCCCAGCACCACTGTGGATCTGCTTACCAAAAGGTGAGGGGGCGGTCTGAGGGTGAAAGGGGGCGGATGGAGGATGGCATGCAGAATCTCTGGAAGCCCTCTGCGTCCCATTTCCTCTCTTTTACTGTCTTTCTGAGGCTCAGTGCTGGGAACATTGCTTCCTTTTGCGTTTATGGGGGGATGTCCAGGTTCTTTCAGGACCAGAGATTTGGCTGGTTTGGGAGTAGGCCACACACCGAACCCTGCTCCCTGACTGTAGGATATCCAGGTACCTGTATGCCCACTCTGTAATGTGCCTGTTCCTGTGGCCAGAGGGGAGCCCCCTGACCGTGCTGTTGGGGAACACATTGACGGAGACTGCCGCTCTGATCCAGCTCAGCAGAAACGTAAGGTAAGCGTTGGAGGGGTTAACCATGGTCACCTGGGACTACAGATGCCTGGAAGTCTGTACAACTGTTAGGGTGGGGTTGAAGGGGGCTCAGAGTCTCAGCAGAGACAATCCTCCGTACTCCACCGCAGATCTTCACCAATAAGTGTGAACGCTCTGGCTGCCGGCAGCGGGAAATGATGAAACTGACCTGCGACCACTGTGGCCGAAACTTCTGCATCAAGCACCGTCACCCACTGGACCATGATTGCTCTGGGGAGGGGCACCCCACAAGTAGGGCAGGGTAATTGCAACCAAGTCCCCTACTTGCCTTTGGGACCATCCCATCCTTCTGAAACTGACTCAACCTCTGTCATTATAGTTGGGAAGCGTCAACCTGTCCCCCTTGGCTAGGGAGTCTTTTTATTTCCTTTTGAAGTGCATGTTTTCCAGACCTTGTGGAGGAGTTCCCCTCCAGACTTCCTTGGTCAGGCCAGGGAGGAACATGCAAGCTGACCGTGCCTGGAGGCATGCCAAGAGTGTCTCTTCCCTACAGACTGGCTGCCATCTCCAGAGCACAAAGCCTAGCTTCTTCTACAAAGACCATCCCCAGCCCAAACCAGACCTTGGCTTCATCTCCCTCTGCCAGCAGGTAGGCCTGCCTGTTTCTCCTCTTCCTTTTTTCCCTTCACATCTCTGACCTCAGCCTCTTGAATGTCTGCCATAGAGCCACAACTCAGTCTCCACCCCGGACAGCCTCTCCAGTGATTGCTCTGCAAAATGGCTTGGTGAGTTGGGCAGAGGTCAGATGGACAGAAGCAAACCCACAGAGAGTAAAGTCCAAGGCAGCTGGTCTTATTTTTCCTTTTGCAGAGTGAGGATGAGGCTCTGCAACGAGCCCTGGAACTGTCCCTGGCAGAGACCAAGCCCCAGGTCCCAAGGTACCTTCTCTCTGGTGAAAGAGGGTGGGACGTGGGCAAGGCCTCAGTTTGGAGGGAGGTAGGTGGGACCACGCTCATCCAATGCAGGATAACTGTTAGGAACTTGGCCTTAAAATTAAGCTTTTGAACTACAGTATATGACCTCTGACAAGTTCTTTAGCCCATTGGTCTTAATGCCCTCTATAAAATGGGGACAGTACTAATACCTTATAGAACCCTACCTATGAAAATTGAGATCATGCTCAGAAGTGCTCAGCACAGTGATGCCTAACAGATGAGATGCTCACATTTTAGATACTGTCATCCAGCTTAAGCTGTTCCTCCCTCCCAGTTCTCAGGAGGAAGAAGACTTAGCTTTAGCACAAGCACTATCAGCCAGCGAGGCAGAATACCGACAACGGCAGGTATGAGGACGGGGTAGAGACAGGCCCTGCGCTGGGAGGAAGTAAGGAGTTCACGGGGGGTTGGGGGGTGCTCTTCCAAGTAGCAGAGTTTTGGAATGGTGGTTATCCTTGTGTTTTCAGTATGACTCCAGCCCATGCTGAGCTCTGCAGTGAGGACTGTCCCCCTCATTTCCTTGATGTCGAACCCTGTCTTCCTCTCCTCCCCCTCTCCTTGCTCCAGGCTCAGAGCCGCAGCTTGAAGCCGTCCAACTGCAACCTGTGCTAGGGCCCTGGGCTTGGGGAGGGAGGCCCAGCTGAGGAGGACTGTGGCCCTCGCATCCCTAGGGTCCACAGGGAGAGGAGGCCCGGAGCAGCCTAGAGTGAAGATGAGGAGGAGTAACGTGGAGGCCGCCTACGGGGAGCATCAGGAGAAGCAGCTTGTGGAGCTGAGCCTACAGATGGCTCTGCTGGCCTCTCCAGCTGCATGGGAGAGAACAGCTCGGAACTGTTGCCTGGCTGGGCCCTGGCCAGACCCCACATGGCCCCCTGCATCCTGACATCCCCCGTATACTGGGGCTCCCCCCACGTGTAGGGGGCTGGGGGGCGGCTAGCAAGAATAAAGAATCTTGGCAGTCAGTAAGACACCAAAGTGGTGTGTTTCTTTCTCCTCTCCAACCAAGAACAGAAGAGTCCTGTCAAGAATGCTCACCTGGGGCCTCCCTGGTGGCGCAGTGGTTAAGAGTCCGCCTGCCGATGCAGGGGATACGGGTTCGTGCCCCGGTCTGGGAGGATCCCATATGCCGCGGAGCGGCTGGGCCCGTGAGCCATGGCCGCTGGGCCTGCGCATCCGGAGCCTGTGCTCCGCAACGGGAGAGGCCACAACAGTGAGAGGCCCGCATACCGCAAAAAGAAAACAAAAACAAACAAAAAAGAATGCTCACCTGATCTAAGGGTGGAGGCCCGCTGCAGTCCCCCACACCAGAAAGTCACAGTGATCCCAGCACAGTCCACACTTTTATTCCCCCCAAAAGTGCTTTTTTGAAAGGCTCCTTTCCTTCACTATAGCTAGCACCAAGGCCAGGATGAAATATGGCAGGGAAGAGGGTTATTTCCCTCAGTTATCCTTTGGGAGGGAAGGATACTTTTGTCACCATGCCTTAGTCTGGGGCTTGGTGTCTTCAGGGACTTCTTGTCCCTGCTGCTGCAGCTGCCACATGTCAGCATACACCCCGCCTCGGGACAACAGAGCCTCGTGCCTGGGGCAAGGAGAAAAACATAAGTCCCAACCAACTATCAGTTTTACCCCAAGAGTCCTCGCCACTAGTCTATGAGATGACAGGGAACTGGCGAGGGAGATCCTTCCAGAAAGCCCTGGGATTCCACAACCTTTTCCTGGGGCCCTCAATTCAGAGGCCCTTCCCTGTTCATCCTGCTGTGTCCCTTACCGTCCTCTCTCCACAATGCAGCCATCCTTGACGACGAGGATCTGGTCAGCACTAACCACAGTGGAGAGCCTGAGAGGTCAGAGATCAGTCACCTACCACACCACCAGTGTGGGCCCCGCTGCCTGCTGCCCGTCCCGTACCTGTGTGCCACCACGATGGTGGTGCGGTTGGCGCAGACTTTGGCCAGAGAAGCCTGGATGGCCCTCTCATTAGGTGTATCCAGCGCAGATGTTGCCTACAGAGAGGGACCGGGTAAAACTGCCCCTGCCACCCAAAACCCCAGTGGGAAGAGGATGCAAGCTGCTGGCCAAAGCCTCAGGAATCAAGAAGAACCTGTTTTGCGCTTGAAAACTGCAAGGTGTTTCTGTGAAACATGGATCTGTGCTAGCTTTCCCAGATGGAGAGGGTGCCCAGCAGGAATGGCTGGGGCACGGGTCGGGGGGGAAGGAGGGGAGAAGGCACTCAGGGCCCTCACCTCGTCCAGCAGAACGATGTCTGGAGCCTTGAGAATGGTGCGAGCGATGGCGACACGCTGCTTCTCCCCACCGCTCAGCTTCAGTCCCCGCTCACCCACCTGCGTATCGTACCCTGTGGAAATTGCCCACCTCCCTCGAGTCACAGTAATCAACTTGCTTTCTGTGACCAGATGGGCAAGGAAGAGGTGGAACCGAGGTCAGAGGGAGTAACGGGACTGAACTGGGCAGGAGGGGGACTCTGCAGGGGAGGCTCACCTTCAGGGAAAGCCGTAATGGTGTCATGGATGCCTGCAGCCTGAGCCGCAGCCTTCACCTCATCGTTCCCAGCTGTGATGCGGCCGTAGCGGATATTGTTGGCAATGGTGTCATTGAAGAGGACAGTGTCCTGGGGCACGACTCCAATGTGAGACCGGAGAGAGACCTGGGTCACCTGGGGCCAAAAGACCACATGCTCTGGCCTGTGAGACCCACTCAGGCCTGGAAGGTAGGATGGAATGGTGGGAAGCACATGGGATGAGAGGCCCTGCATGAGAATCCTGCCTCCACCTCCCCAAACCCTAGCTGTGCGGGCAAATCACTTAACCTCTCTGGGTCTGTTTCCCCATCGATAAAGAGAAAATACACTTTCTCTCCCTGCTTCCCTGGGCTGCTGCAGATCTTTGTGCCTCATACAGCACTATACCACTCATTCTCATGACTACTTTCCTTATGTAGGTCATCTGCTGCTAGAAAGGCTGAGGTGTCCTGGCCCAACTTTCTGCAGGGGTGACAGCTCCTCCTCCACTCCCTGGATGCCCAGCACCTGCCATCCTTTCACACACAGGCCCCTAAATTACAGTCTTCTCCCAAGCATCCTTACCTGGGAAATGTTCTGCCCATCTATTCGGATGCAGCCAGAGCTGATGTCATAGAAGCGAAACAGCAGGCGCAAAATTGTGCTCTTCCCTGCTCCTGATGGGCCCACCTGTTGCATGAGAAACAAAGGGAAAACATTCTAAGGCCCATCGGCTTTTAAATCTTTCTCTCCAAGAGGCCACCAATGTCCATGGAGGCTGCTACATTCACTCCAGTAACCTGGCATGACAGGGCTAACTCCACAAGCACCAGGTCCCAAGCTACCACGGGCACTCGAATAAGGGAAGCTCAAGGAGTCTGGGCCAGCTGGCTGGGTCTCCTCTTACCAGGGCCAGTGTCTGTCCAGGCATCACGGTGAAGGACACATCCTGCAGCGTTTCCCGCCTGCAAAGAAGGATGGGCGTGCTCAGCAGGCCTGCTGCACCGCCAGGGGCCCCCTCCAACACCAGAGCCACTACTGGGCCCTGCCCCGCTCTTGCTCAGGCTCTCTTCCCAGGTAGTGGTGGGCTGAGAAGCAGGGAGGAGGGGCAGGAAGGCAGTGTGTAAATGGACACCGGAAAAGGGGGCTGGGGGACAGTGAAAGGGGAGGGGCTCACCCATCGGTGTAGCTGAAGTGCACATTCTCAAACTCAATCTGGCCCCTCTGAAAGTGAAGGGGCCCTGCTCCAGGAAGGTCCTTCACCTGGGAGAGTGCCACCAATGTGTGCCATTACAGGCCTGGTATTCTCCAGACACAAAGAACGCCACGCAGGCCCCCGCTCCCCACAAACCCGGCTCCTGTCTCCTCACTCACTTCTTTCTCCTCTTTTAGCAGGTCAAACATGTTCTCCATGTCAATGAAGTTGGTCTGGATCATCCTGCAAGAAGAATGCTGGCTGGAGCCCCTCTGAGGAGCCGGAGAAATAATGGTGCACCCTGAACAGGTGAGGGCCAGGGTCAGGTTACCTGTAGTAGGTGCCAAACCAGTTGAGGGGCATGTACAGCTGGATGATGTAAGTGCCAAACAGCACAAAGTCCCCAACCTGTGGACATCAAGGGAAGAGGACAGAGTCACAGCAGGCCTGCGGGCTCTCACCCTGCCTGCTTCCCACCCAGGAACCTGGTGGCCTAAACAAAGATCCCGGTCCCCTCATCCCCAGGCCCAGCACAATTCCCTCACCTGTAGCTTCTGCTCACTGACAAAATATGCACAAAGCAGGGAGCCAGAGAGGAGTCCAAGTCCAATCACCAGGTTCTGGGTCTGATTTAGTAAAACCAGTGAAGCACTTGACTTCCACTCCAAACCCTGGGGCCATGACATGACAGGAAGGAATATCACATACATGCTGACAGTCACCAGATCCCAACCTGGCCCTGGGCACCTTCAACCTCACAGCCCACATCTTACTCCTCTCTGTCCTGGTAATTCCACAAGGCCAGGCTGTTGCTCTCAGTAGGCCTCAAACTAGCATCCTCACCTGATATTTGATGATGGCCTCGCGATAGCGGTCCACTTCATAACTCTCCGCATTGTAATACTTCACCTGATGAATTCAAACCACCGCTGTTCCACATGGCCACAGCTTTCAGCTCAATTCCCCATCCCTCCTCCCTAACTGCAAACAGCACACCTCGCACCCCCCAGCTGCTTATCAGCCCCGATGGTCCCAGGCACACTCTTCCACATCTCCGAGCCTCACAACACTGCCACCAAGGCCTCTGTTACCGTCTCAAAGTTTAGCAAAGAGTCCACAGCCCGTGCCCGGGTAGCATTCTCCTGTGTGTTCATAGCACGTCGAAACTTCGTTCTCCACTCAGTGACCACAATGGTCAGGGCTAGAGAGTGACAGGAGGAGGGAGAGGGAGACGAAGAGAGCAAGACATCACTCCCAGCAGCGGAGACCATGTGCATGTCTGCTGCTGGTCACACGCACACTAACCCTGTGCTACAGCCCAGGCACCCAGATTCCAAAGGGGAGGGAGTCTTAAGCTCCCCGAGGGAAGGGGCTGTGTCCAAGACCTCATTGCAGGCTGCATAAAGCCTGTGTGAAAATGGTTGTGGTGAACAAATGAACGCAAGCTGCATCCCGTTACAAAAATGAGGTTCGTCCTTGACTCGCATCCACAGCGGGCACCTAATGTGACCAGGATGCCCTTCCCCAGCCCTCCCTCCACCCCGGGTGAGCTGAGGTTCCCTCAGCAGAGGAGGCTCACCCGTCACATTGGGGAGCAGCAGGAGGCTATGCGGGTCCACTGATCTACAACCTCCCAAAGCTGGGTCACCTGAGTGGGGGCAGGGCTCATGCCCAAGGGAGTCCATGGATAGCTCAGGGAGGTGGTTTCACCAAGCAGCGCTCACCGAGGTAAAGACTCATGCACAGGAACACAATGAGGCCAAACCAGGCGTTGAAGAACATGCTGAAGTAGATGATGCCAATGATGATGTCGGCCAGCGTGGGGATGATGTTGAACACCAGGTAGCTAGGAGGTAAAGTCAAGCAACGAAGAAAGGTTTAAGGGCTCGGAGCCGGCAACTCTCCCTGGGGGGTTTCAGCGTAGTGTTTTGTTTTCAACAGCAACAGATTGGAATCAAGCTAAATGCCCCTTAAGAGGTAGATGGCAACGTAAACCACAGGATGCCCAAATTATAGAATGCTCTGGATCAATTATAATGAACGAGGAAGATCTTCATGTGTGGGTTAGAATACATCTCCCTAACATTCTGATAATAGGACCGTTCTGAGAATGACATCTACGTCATGACACCATTCATTTTAGGAAAAACCTCCACGACACCACATTAGTTCTGTGAGTCTGCATGTATATATGTAAAAAAACGCAAAAAAAAACAGAACTCAACGTACTGAATGGAATGAGAACCTCTGGAGAAGTGAGCGGAATTCAAAAGATATTAGCTCTCTGTCTTCTTTATTTGAATTATTACGAGAGCACGTGTACGTTAATTTTACAATTAAAAAAAAAAAAAAGAGGACAGAGAAGCAGCTCCTCAAGCTGGGTCGGTTCTCCTGACAGCCCCTCCACCCCTGCTTCTCCAGACCCGCCCTCCCACACTTCCTTTCCATTGGCTTGGCACCTGAGCAGCCCCGTGACGCTGGATGTGCCCCGGTCCACGATCCGCAGCACCTCCCCCGTGCGGCGTCCCAGGTGCCAGCGCAGCGAGAGCTCGTGCAGGTGGGAGAAGAGGCGCAGCTCCACCTGCCGCGAGGTGAACTGCTGCACCCGGATCCACAGGAACGTGCGCAGGTTGCTCACGAAGCCTGGGGGAAGCCAGGGGAGGCCTTGGTAGGGCTGAGAAGCCTAATGACGTCATCCCAGCAGCAAGATGTGAAAGGTCTGAGAGCACCAAGGGGCCTGGGGGAGGGACGCCTGTGGGAGAAGGGAGAGGGGCCAATACCAACCGAGGTGAGAGCAGGGTCCCTCATACCTGTACTGCCGGTGCCACCCCCTTGGAGGAACTTGAGGAAGACATAGATGATGACAGTCCAGACCAAGGAGCTCCAAGGTGCCTTCTGGGTCAGCAAGTTCACTATGGAGAGAACGAGTCCGAGCCCACTTATGGACCCTAGAACCCTCTTCAGAAGAAACTGCCCCAGGCATCCGCCACAGCCTCTTTCTGACCACCCAGCAGCTCTCAACTCGGTCCCACTTCCCCAGGCTAGTCCCCTGCACCAACCGGGCCAATGAAAGACCAGAGTGCTGAGCTGACAACCCTTCTCCCCCTCACCTATGTCCCTATAGAAGATGGGGACCAACACGTTCAGTCCCCGGTCCAGCCCCATGAGCGCCAGGCAGGTGAGCACAACAAACTGCAGAGCTGGACTCCCCCGAGGCCACAGGTAGCCACTCAGTAGGCGGAGTTTCCTGCCAAGGTCTTGCCAGGTAGACCGTGGTGGCCCCTCTGGTGACTGAACCTAGGATGGTGAAACGCATAAGGGAGGGAAGCTCAGAAATCAAAATGAAGTGCACTAGCCAGAAAGCCCCTAGGGAAAATGTACGGGATTACAGCTCCCCGGTAACGGTAACAGACCAACAGGCAATCCCTGATGGGGTCAGAAAAGCTAACAGGGCACAAACGGAGATTTAGGAAAGAAATGGGTTTTTATGGTGGGAAGAAATAATGACAGAGAATGGAATTAAGATAGATCCGAAATTTCAGAAACTGAGGTGTACCTGGCTCCTGTCTACGTCTTGATCCTCTTCATTGACCCGCAAGGTGTAAGACTGGGGACGAAGTCCAGGGGCCCAGAGCCCCAGGACAAAAAGCCCTCCAGAGACCACATACCGCAGCACCCACAGGCTAAACTGAACCTAGAATTAAACATATGTGGGGAGACTGTCAAGGAGGGCCAGAATCCCACTGTTACTACTTATAACACATCTAGGGACTGGGGTAGGGCACACACCCAGGTCCTCCTCAAGGGCCCAGCATCTAATAGGCTTTAAAAAAAATCCACAGTGACTCAGCACAGCCACTCCCCACCAGCTGGCTATCAGCTCCCAGCAGCGCTGGCCCCTCCTTTCTTCCCTTTCTTAGAGGCATTCGAAAGCATGGAGCCAGTGTGACCAGACATGCCGTCTTTCGTCCCAGCACCCGCTACCCACGCTTCCCCACCCCCCACGAGGTCACTCACCTGCTGGCTCAAGTTCGCCCTTGCCCACCACCATTGTGGGCTGTTCCAAGACACGAGGGCCAAGTTCTCGGCTGCAAAAGCCACAGTCCAGAGGAGCAGGAGACCCGGGCTGTGCGTGAACTTGATCCAGACGCCCATTGCTAGCTTCTGCCGTGCCTGGCTCCGTTCCGCCACGAGCAGCCCCAGGCCACAGGCGCTGGCCACAGTCCCCAGTACAGAAGCCAGCAATAGGTAGCCTGGCAGTGGGGCACCCTGGGCAGCGCCCACCCGGCCAACCAGGCCGGCTAGGGGCAGCGCCACCTGAAGTGTGGCCAGAAGCAGCTGCAGCACGTAGGGAGCTACGCGAGGGCCGGCCGCCCAAGACACCGCGTCAGCGCCACCTGGCCGCTCCGGACGTTTGCAGGGAAGAGCCGGCACCAAGGCCAGAGCCCCCAGGCCCACCAGCGTCGAGGGTACAAGCGTGAAGAAAAAGCAGGGGCTGAGGCCACCCTTCGCCCAGACCGGACCCGCGGGTCCTTCGGCCTCACAGTAGTTGCCCACAGTCACCATGGCAATGCGTGGCCGCCGGCCGAGGCTGAGGGGACTGAGGGGCAGGAGAACTGGACCGGCCGCTCGGGGCGGGGCGCGGAATCCCGGGTATCTCGGGTCATGGAGCCTCGGGGCGCTAAGCCGCGGGGGTCGCGGGGCAGGGACGAACGTGGACCCGGCCACACCACCCACTCGCTTCGCGCACGCGCCGCCGCCACGCACTCACGCCGGGCACGTACGCAGCCTCCGCCGCCCGCCCCTAGCTCGCGGCCGGGGGACCCTGTGGCCAAGTTGGGGCCCACAGGAATGTTCAGCCTCTTGCCTCCAGCCGCTCTCTTCCGCAGCAGCCCCGCCCACCGGGGCTGCTCCCAGCCCCTACCCAGGGCCCCATTGGCCGAGTGTCTCCGAAGGGGCGGGGGAATGGTGCACGCTGGGGAAGGCAAAATAGACCAGCGGAGCCGGCATGATCACGTGCTCAGGGCGGGAAATCTGATCGCACGTCCTGCCGGAGTCCTTGACCTCCACGGAACCTGGGATCGGAAGCCGCCCTCTCTTCGCCCACTAGGTCGGTATATCCAAGCGATCGCATTGGCCAGCTTTCCCACAGGGCCGACCCGGTCCCCAGCCACCTGGGTGGGTCACACACACCCCACAGCCCGCTTGCCCCCAGAACCTTGGCCACTCGAGACAACAAGCCGCGACCTGGTCAAAGTCCCTTCTTTATTAAGGGTTGTCAAGCTGTACACGGTCCCCACCCCACTCCGCTGTAAGTTCGGGCAGCGCAGCTCACCGCTCACCCGCAGCGGACCGCAGCTGCGTGAGGGGTGGAGCGGAGGGAAGGAGCTGGGTCCCAGCATGCAATGCGGCAGCCCAAAGCGAAGCCGTCCTGTCGCCCCTCCATCCCCCTCAAGGGACAGTGGGATGCAGGCCAGAGCTCTCTTGCTGGTACGAAGCCAGTCGAGGGCACACTTCCAGCCCTGTCCATCCCATGTGCAGGTGGGTGGGGGTGGGGGTACAATAAGCAGCAATAGGGGCCGGGAAGGCCTCAGTCTCCCGGGGGGCCCATCTTAAAAGTTGCAGAGGGCAGCAAAGAATTTCCATCCTGCTCCTGCAATTCAGAAACTTCCTTCTTAGTGTCAAAAGATGGCATGAGGGGAGCTAGGAGCTAAAGCCTCCACACCAAGACAAAGCAAAAGCTGAACAGAAGGGGAACAAGCGCACAGAACAGGAGCAAGAGGCACACATGCCGGTGATGTGCAGGAAGCAGGGGAGAGGTAAGCAGGCTGCAGCACTGGGAGAGAACTGGGGGCGAGGCCAGGTCCACAGCCTGAGCTGCTCATCTGTTCAGGGTGCGGGGAGAACGGCTGCAGAGGTTGAGGGTCCAGGCCCCACCTCCCCACTCCACAGTTGGCACAGGTTCTCCCTGCTTGGCGGCTTCTGTGGGGGGCAGTCCTCTGGAGACTTGCAGGGGTGGGTGCAAAGGTGGCAGTACTGGGGCTGGGCTGGGGACCAGTTTCTAGCACCACACTCTGGGCCAAGGGATATCCTGGGGATGAGGCTAGAGTCCTGTGTGCCCTGGTTCCTAGGCCCCCAATCTCTCTCCTGGGGCTGTGGCGAGCCCAGCATTGGCACCTTCCTTGGCCAGGCACAGGCACACAAACACCACACGCGTGGAGCCAGGCAACACTCAGAGGAGCCCTCCATGGCAGGCGGATGGGATGGCAGGGCAACGGTGGCCTCCATCCTGGGGCATAGGGACCCTCCTCAGCCTCGTCTATACCTGTGGAGAGAAAAGGGTCGGTAATGGAGATAGTCTTCAGCTATCTGCTTACGCAACAGAAGCCTGGAGATAAAGGAAACGGAAAACTTGATTCTTGAGGAGGTAAGCAAAGGAAAAATCAAGTCCTGGATTTCACAGTAGGTGAGGGAAGAAAAGGAAGTGTACTTTGGTGGGGAAGTTGCAGTATCTCTGCCCGAGAGGCCCACCTCCCTTCACATGAGCAGCTTTGACCTCAGCCTGGAAGTTACTGCTTCTGGCAGCTGTTTTTGGGTCTTGAAGCCCTTACCTTGTGCACCTGAGGGGGAAGCTCATCCTCTGAGCCCTCTTCGGGCACGGGCTCTGGGTGCCTTGATGCTGACTGCCCATCTTCAGCCCATCCTCCAAGGGGCAGCCGAGAGAAGTGAGAGGGAGCCCGGGGCACTGTTCCAGGATCTAAAGATACAAGTAAATACTCTTAGAATGAACACAAACAGGAACGAGAAGGGTTCTGGGGCTTTTGGGGGTAGGTGGAGGTGTGGGGGAGGGATTAGTCTCCTTGGGTCTGGTCCCTCTGACTTCTTTCATCCCCTAGAGGCCCCAGAAGGACCACCCTTCCCTGAAGACTCTGTGTCCTTCCCAGTGGATACCTGTGATGCCTCCGTAGCGCCTCTGGAAGCCCCCATGCAGGGCAGTGGTCTCAGGAGCTCCAGGTCGGGGTGCAGCACAGGGATAGCTGGCGGAGCGGGGGATAGGCTGGGGGCCCCGGGCACCCTCTCCCCCCTCTTCGGGGGCACTCTCCCCACTCTCATCACTCTCCCGGCGGTGCCACACATGCCGCTCAGGTTCAGCCTGGGCCTGCTGCTTGTGGAGCTGAGAAGTGGGGGATTCATTAGTTGGGGACAGAAGAATATCTGTCTGAAATAGCTACCTTCCACCATGGTATCGGCCAGTTCCCATTTAGACTGCCTCACCTAGAATCACTGACCCAGAGTATCTGATGTGTTAACAATGTGTAACATACACATGATATCTTACAGGTTAAATTCTCAGCAGATCCCTGGAACAAGCCTGTGCACAGATTGTAATAGCTCTCATTTTCCCCAGTCATTTGATTCTGGAACAAATTGGTTGTGAATCTAAGTGCCAGGAACTCTTTTAGGTGCTAGGGATACAGCAGTGAACAAAACAGCCAAAAATTCCACCCCCTGTGGGGCTTATATACTTGGGGGAAGTGGGGAAGGATAGATAATCAACAAATAAATAAGGGAAAAATACAGTGTCCCATGGTGCTAAATGCTATGGAGAGAAAAACAGAACAGGAAGGTTCAGGAGGGTAGGCAAGGGAGGCTTTTACTCAGGGTGGCCAGAGGTGGTCTCAAAGAAAGAGCATACTTGAATGAGGAGGGAGCCCTGTGGATATGTCAGGGAAGTAGAGTCTTGGCAGGGGAAACCACAAGTGCGGAAAAGCCCTGGGTGAAAGTAAGCTAGGCTAAAAAGGATAGGAAGGGGATATATGTGGGAATGGAGGTTGCAGAGCAGGTAAATGGCAGAGAAGAGATTTGAACCCAGGTCTTGCGTCACATCTAAAACCCTCTATTCTGTTTTCAGCTGCCACCTTGGTTCTACGACCCTGCCCCTTCCAGCCCACTCACCTGGTGCATATAGAGGGCATGCAGGCTCATCTCAGTGGATGCATATTCCGACAGCACCAGGCTCTGCGGCTGTCCTTCCCACACACTGCTCCCGGAGCTGGCTGTCCCGGCATCCACCCTGCCCCCCAGCACAGACAGCAGTCACCAACATTTCTGAGACCCACACAAATGGCTGGGGGCTACTGCCATGCCCTCCTCTCATGGCCCACCTCTACTCACCCAGAGCCTGTCATGGTGCTGGGAGCCCGGCCTGTGGGAGCGTGACCAGGCTGCAGAGGGGAGAAGGAGCGCAGGGCAGAGGCGACTTCAGCCCTGTGCCTGGAGCCCTGCAGGTCTCTGGGCAGTGGGGGGCCCCGGCAGGATGAGCCGGCTACCACATTTGCAATAAGGCTCAGTGGCTATGAAAGAAAAGGGTGGGTAGAATGCTCAGGGCATAGGGTGGTCTCTGAGTCTCCCAGTATTCTGCACATTAGGGCCCAGTGGCACAGACTGGACAGGAGGAAACTGACCCGGTAGGCCCTTCCGCCCCATGCGCACGTCCCATGTCCCAGGTCCTGGAGTCCACTCTTCCTGTCATCTCCCAGTCCCTAGGAACGCACCTCAGACTCAGATTGTAAGGATTGGATGGACGTAAAGAGGGCATTTTCCGGGAGCAGACCCCCTTGGGCAAGGCCTGCAGCTGCTCCGTCCCGCTGAACTTGCTCCTTGAGGAAACCTAGGAAGGCCGTGCTCTCACGTGGTGGCTGCCAGCCAGGGTTGGTGATGGCAAAGTGCATGAGTGACAACTCCGTCTTCCCATCCTCGGCTTGCTGGTACACTGAGGCCTCCGTCTGCCCACCGGATAGCCACTGTACGAGGGAGGCTGCAGTGAGCAGGATTGTCTCCTTACAGGAACCCTTTTTGTACCTTTCCTACTAGTGGGGAGGCCTTGCCCCTGGAGGACAGAGACCACAATGCACTGCTGTATCTTGTCCAGGGGCCCTGGTGCCCACCCCATGAGCGGCCACATGCCAGGCTAGCTGCTTGGTTTGTGCCTTTCGGGGAGCTTGGCCAAGGGTGCAAGTTTAAGGTTATGATCGAGCCCAGGCTCCTGTTTACAAAGCACTGTGTGCCCTGGTACAGGGTTGCCCCAAGGCAGGGCTGCCTTTTTGTGATTTGTTGGCTCAGAAGGGTGCCTTTTTGCAGTTTGCCCAAAGACACTGTATGTGCCGGCATCACCTCTGGCCAACTGCCCCCCTCCCTCCTTTCCTAATACCTGGGGGTGCCCATGCTGGCGAACATCCATCTGAGCGAAGGAGCAGGTATCTCCAACACCAACGACCTCCACGGTGAAATTGCGGAAGAAGTCTATAATCTCCAGGGCCCGGGGGCGCAGGCAGAAGATGAGGATGAGGGGTGTGACAATGGGGCTCAGTAACTCCTCCAGGATGAACACCTAGAAGGGAAGGGATCGGGGTCACAAGAGAGCAGGAGGGAGCCCAGGCCTCGCCACCAGGCTGTCAGCCAGTCTCTAGCAGGCCCTAACTCCAACTCCACTCACTGCCTTGTACTGGAAGAGCTGGGCAAACTCGTCCCGGGTCTGCGAGCGGTGGGCATTACCCTGCCAGTGGTCAGGCATGTAGTGGATGTGAGCGAGGATCACGCGGAGCAGCTGCTCAGGGCAGAACACCATGTGCTGGTCCGGAATAAAGGACCTAGTGGGATCAGGGTCATGGTGAGGCATAAGCCCCCGGGAATGCTAGTTGGCTTGCTCCCACCTGCTCCCCGGGCCCACCTGCACACGGTCACGGTGACCCCCAGGAGCGTGACCGTGGTGAGGACATGTTCCACAGCCAACACATCTTCGTCGTAGATGGTGAGGGCAATAAGCACGGCCAGGATGGAGCCAGCAAAGAAGGCGCAGTTCTTGGCCAGCAGTGTCAGCAGAGGGGACAAGAAGCAATTCATGTACTTGGATGCGGGCTTGTAGCCTCGGTTGAGGCGGGACTGTAGCTCGTGCTCCAGCTCGTTGAAGTGGCGGAGGTAGCAGCGGCCGTAGAGCGACCAGCAACGTGCTCCCAGGGCTCCCGGCTCCCGCTTCAGCACCTCGGCATAACTGAAAAAGGCATAGAGGATCTGCCAGATGAGGATGAGGGGGCACAGCAGGAAGTTGGCGATGCCAATCCACAGGATGCGGTTGCTGAGACGCTGGGCCAGCTCGAGCCGTTGTCCCCCCCGTTTGTACTCAGCCTTGAGGCTCCATTCATTGAGAAACAGAGAGCCAGGTCCCCAGAAGAGGATCAGCTCGAAGTTGTACTTGAGGCCCCGAGTGAAGAAGACAACCTCCCCGAGACCGGGCAGGCGGAAGCGCAGAGGCAGGAGGGATTTGTTAACCAGGGCCACCATGTAGTTCTGGAAACGGAGGATGCGGTGGTAGATGTCCAGCTCTGTGAGCTCACGCTTGTGGATGCAGATCTGGTGCTCTTTCTGGGTCTGCACGATCCGGGCCTGTACTTCTTGCCACGTGCAGTACGGAAGCGCAGACTATGGGGTGGGGAAGAGACGAGGGATGGAAGGTGGGGTGGTTGCCTCGGCCCCTCGCCCTGCATGAGCTGTGAGGCTCAGGGGTCCTCTGAGTGGAGCCTTTAACCGGATGCTCCTTGATCTGCCAAGGACGGGTGAGGCTGCCCGATGCCCGGGAATACACCCCCTCCCCCCGACTTCCCAAGCTGCAGAAGGCGTCCTGGCCTGTGGTTGTAACTGCCCAACTTCCCAGTCTCACCATGGGGATGCGCAGAGCATGCAGGTAGAAGGAGTGGATCTCCCAGTAGCAGCAAATGTTATAGATGAACTTGATGAGCCGGTGAACCCAGAAGACACCAGCAATGACGAGGATGGTGATAAGGGAGCCATTTTCCTGAATCCTGGTGGGGAAAAGAAGGGGAGGAGGAGTGGCCCTTGAGGAGCCTTGGCAGACATGCTGCTGTCCTGAAGGATCTGGAGAGGCTGAGCCTGAGCCTGTGTTCTGGGGAATGTCACTGCCTCACACTCCACTCCATTCCCCACCTGCTGGCTGAACAACAGGCTCTGGTGCCCTCTGAACTGCAGCACTTACCTGGCACTACAGACTTGGGCAGGCAAAAAGGCATCTGGCAGAGTAACCTTGACAGGCTCGGTAGGGTGAAGACTGTGGTTCACCATCTTGTTGGCAAATAGGATGTCGTAGTCCACACAGCTGACCAGGAAGGTGGTGAACGCAACCACAAAGAGGAACTGCCTGGGGAGTTGGGCAGAGAGGGCGCAGCCCGAGAGTCAGAGAGATACCAGCGAAATAACATGGGAACAAGGCAGAGTCTGGAAGCCCCAGACCAAGATTAGGGAGCAGCCTCTGGGGAAATGGGCTGGAGAACTCCCCGTGGGCTCTCTCTACTGCTTGGCCCCAGGGAACCCAAGCCAGCTCCTATTTTTTGCTCTTAGCTTCAGGCACCACAGAATCAGCCTGCTTTTCTACCTCATAGTAATCTCTGCCGCCAGTCGCTGGACTCTTTCAAAGGTCTTAAATTGTGGTCTGTGGTCCCCAGTACCTGATTTCCTTTTGAGACGGTAGTTAGAAGCCCTTTGCGGATTTGAACTCTTTGCTTACGGAGGGAAGGTTTCGCAACCCCTTGACATTTGGCAAAGCTATATGGCTCCTCCCTCCTAGCAGGCTCTCTACTCAGCAGCAGGCCTAAGGTGCAACCAAGGCAGAACAGAGACATTTTTCTCAAGTAAGTGGCTGGCACCTCCTGCCTGAACCATGCCCATTCCACTGGAGCTCTGATGAAATGATCAAGTCTGACTTCTCTTTGTGGAAGAGACAGGACTTGGAAAGCTTTCCTTATAAGCGAGATTAAAAAAGATAAGGCTGTAAAACGGCGTCACACCCAGTCCTTAAACTATAAATGTTTGCAGAGTTTTGAGCCTAGGACTGACTTGCATTGGCGGTTTGGGCCAGGCGTTGAGCTCGAAGAGAGGAAACACTGAAATGTATTCCTTCACCACATCGTCCATCCCTTCTTATACTTACATGAGCTCAAAGATCTCCCCGATGAGCATACAAGTGAAGCCATTCTTCTGGTGTAGATTATAAACGTGTAATTGCTAAGAAAAAGTGGTCTGTATAGACAGCAATTAAGAGCACAGGGACTTCCCTGGTGGCGCAGTGGTTAAGAATCTGCCTGCTAATGCAGGGGACATGAGTTCGATCCCTGGTCTGGGAAGATCCCACATGGAACTAAGCCCGTGCGCCACAACTACTGAGCCTGAGCTCTAGAGCCCGTGAGCCACAACTACAGAAGCCCATGCTCCTAGAGCCTGTGCTCTGCAACAAGAGAAGCCACCACAATGAGAAGTACGTGCACCGCAACAGAGAGTAGCCCCTGGTTGCCACAACTAGAGAAAGCCCGCACAGAAATGAAGACCCAACACGGCATTAAAAAATTTAAAAATTAAAAAAAAAAAAGTACAGACTTTGGTGCCACATACTTGAGCTGAAGTCCTGGCTCTATGACTTTCAAGCTGTGTAACTTTGGCCAAGTTACTTAACCTCTCTAAGCTTTTGTCTGTAGTGGTGTTTTGGGAATAATAGCACCTGCCTCATAGGATTATTAGGTCTGAGATAGTGCATATAAGGTATTTAACACAGAAGTGACACAGAATAAGTCAAATGACATTAATTATTATGGTTATCAGCATACCATCAAAAAGGAGAATCACGCTTAGAGAGGTTCCTTATAAACCAACACTACAAAATGCAAGGCACGTAGCTCTTGATAAATGTGAGGTACCATTATTTATAATGATCATTACTTCTCTAGCCTCCTTCAGGCTCAAGGTGCCTGGAAAGGATTAGAACCATACCCACACCGACTTCTCATCAGGGGCCTGGCTTAGAGAGGGGCTAAAGGTCCCAGAGCTCCAACACAGAGACACAAAGGATATTCGAGAGAAGAAGAGATCAAGGTTTTCGATGTGGTGCCAAGGTGCTGTGGGTACAGAAGCAGAGACGTCAGAGCCCTGAAGAAGTGGAAGCCCCTGCTCCCTCAGTGTTCCTCCACCAATTCTCCCCCCAGGCCCCAGCTCTGGCCGTCATGTCCAGGAACTCACACTTGCTCCCCTCAGGGACATGCACCAACAGGTCCTCCTCCCCGGGGGGTGAATCGCTGTAGGAGGCCTCTAGGCGCTGGTATTCAGTGTCAAACTGCGCCATCACCACCGCCCCCTGTCCTCCTTGTCCACCTGTGGGTAATGAGGAAGGAGAGACCCAGGTTCAGACCCCTGGTGCTGTTCATCTTCTCCCCTGCCTACTAGACCAGAAATGAGTGAGAAGGAATCCTGGGCTTGGTCTCCACTACCAGTCTTCTTGGATCAAAGGCAGAGAAAGAGCAGTAACCCACGGAGAGCAGCAAGCTCAGGGCTTGGGAGGCCCTCACTGACCAATGAGGTCAGTCATTCCCAGAGCCTTTATCGAGTGTCTACCGAGGCCTTGCTGGCCTGAAGGCAGATTCTGGCCCTGTGGGGGGTCTGCTTCATCTTCTATTCACTGGAGAGAAGGGGTCCTCCCCCTCCCCTCCTAGAGAAACCTTGGTCTCCCAAGAGACTAGCAGTTTGGAAGCACTTTGTAAACAGAGGTTTGAGATAAGCACATGGCCCTACCAGCTCCATGGGCAGTGTCTGCTCCACTCCAGCCCTCGATGCCCTGGCTCTGCAGCTGCTGGAGGAGAAGGTGTCAGGCCCCGGAGAGTGGGGAGTGGGAACAGCAATAAACCCAACCCTACCACCCCCCCACGCCCCACACTCAGGGGCGGCCAGGCAAGGGGCAGGGAGGCTGCAGTGGGAAAGAGGCACCCTTCCAGCCTAGGGCTATGCGTACTTCCTCTGGTTGTATTATACATGGCCACTCATTCAACTCTAGGGTCCCAAGAAGTGTCTTAATGAACCCGTGGAGACTGAGTCTCTACAGGGCTGGACTGTTTCTCCATTGCCCCACTTCGGCCTCAGAAATTAGATGGACCGTTCAGGGTCCACAAAGCCCCAAACCCAAAAGCCAAGAAGAGAGTCTTTTCTAAAGAGGACCTTTCTGGTCAACTCCTTCCCTTGCTTCCCTAGCCCCAAAGGCCCAGCAGGCAGGCAGAGTTCCTGGATGGGATATACTGATTGGGTCAGTGTAGACCCAGATCCTCGGTGAACTGTGGGTTGCCTTGGTCCTGGAGCTAGGCATGATCTAGGTGGCACTCAACCAGTCAGTGCAGACCCCGAGGCTGTGGAGCCCTGCCCAGCCAGGCCCCGGTGGGATTCCCTGGGCTAGTGAGAACCCTGGGTCCTAAGCTGACCAAGCCCTCAGGGAACTCACCACTTACTGGGTCAGTGTAGACCCAGGGCCCATAGAGCCCCTGACAGCCGGGCCTGGACTCAGGGGTTCCTGCGAACGTTGGAGGAATCGATCCAGTCCGACAGCCGATACCCGCAGGTGGGCTGGGTTGCCTCCCTACACCCAGCTGCCACGACCCGAGCCCAGCGCGCCCCCAGATCGCCCGGCCCCCGGCCAAAGGCTCGGCTCCCAACAGCGGACAACCCTGCGCGCGGCCCCGTCGCTCGCGCGCGCCCCCGTCCGCACGCCCCCGCTATCAAAACATTCCGGCTGCGCGCCCCCGCCCCGCCCGCGGCGCCCCTTCCCCCGTTACTCGCCGCGGGCTCACTTAGGGCTCCGAGGGCACCCCTGGCCAGGCCCGACCCGGGCCGTGAGATTTCGGTATCCGGTCTCGCGTTTCACCTCAGGGACGGTGACCCGAGTGATTCCAGGGTCTCCGTCGGCTCCACTGGGCTCAGCCGGACCCGGAGCAGTAGGCCCGGCGTCTGCCACTCACTGTCACCCGCAGTTAGCCTGACCAATGAACATGACGGGTGGAGACACGACGGCCAATCTCGGCGTCTGGGGCGGGATTAAAGGCTAGAGGCGGGCCTTGGAAGTCAGGGGACCAATTGTGCGCTCTACGTGGGGAGGGGTTCAGGTGCGGGCGAGGCCTTTTGTCCTCTTTGCTGCCCCGTAGTGACGAGATTGTTGTGCTTTTGTAGAAATCCGTGCTTCGAACTGTAGACGGCTGTCACTCCGCTTCCCCGGGACCTTTGGGGCAGCTTCTGAGGGCGGGGACGAGTTCACGCGGTTTAGTCACTGCTGGAGGTCGTCGCATGGGTAATGAGGAGCGGTTGGTTAAGGAACCTCAGTGATTTTAATTCTGTTGGACTGGATTTGGTTGCTGAATGCGCCATTTCACTCTTGTGTGGTCCGAGACTGGGTGGTGTGAGAAAGCGGGCTGGGGTCACGTATTAACCCCTGTCACCAGGGTGAGGGCCGTGGTGCCTTGCGGCGTGGGGGAGACCAAGTCATGCTGGCGGGAGACGCGGCATAGGATCTTGCTTTGGGGAGCTCTGTTTCTTAACCGCCTTTCTGCTCAGCCATGTCCCCCGCTCCAGCTGCAGCCCAGGCTTCTGTATCGGTCTCCCTGTTTGACCTCAAGGCAGGTACTCCGGTCCTTCAGGGCCTGCGCCTGGTGAGCCACGCTCCCGGGGAGGCTCTGGCCCAGGCTCTGCAGATTTCCTGTCCAGGTATCTGGGAAGGTTTGGGATGGACCCGTGAGGGACGTGACAGGGCTCTTTGGAGCTTATTGCGCCTTCAGGGAACACATTCTTATTGGTGTTTCCCAGCTTAGGAGCCCTTGTTGACATCTCCTTCTACTGGATAAAATTGATCAAACCTCAACTGCAGAGTGTTTGTTTTTTACTTTTCCTTTTAAGCTGAAGTTGGTGTATATGTTTCTTAACTGTTATGAATTTAAGGCAACATTTGTACGTGTAAAATTAAAGTCTATATATTTTGGTCAAAAAAAAATTCACTCGATCTCTGGATTTCTAGAACAGGCTCCTGAATTGTCTCCAAACAAATCTCTTGCCATTGTTTATGCCTCATCACGTTACCACCACTGCCTGCAAAAACACTTCAAAATTCCTGGACATAGTCCAAATTTAACTATTCCAATCAAATCATTCCTTCTTGCTGAATATAAAACAACTTACTCTTGGTTTCATACAGCTTTAGTTTGGCTGTTTCTCTTGTACCTTTTTAAAAAACAAACTGCACACTGGAATTGGAAATATAAGCTTAAAAAGTGGCATTTGGGAAGTGATTTTTGCATAGTTAAAAAGAATTTTAACCTTACCAGAAATCATTTTCTATGATTTCTCTAAACAATCCCTTTGGTTAATTTACATACAATGTTTGATTTATATTCATGTTACGTACATCTTTTCAGAAGCATATTTATTGTATAAAGTAATTGCTGTGCAATTCGCTTCATTATTACTAGATTGTAAATTCCTTGAAGGCAAGGACATGCCATCTCTTTTTGTATCCTCCTCTGCTTTGTATATCAGACACTGAATGTAATCCTAGATACTGTGGATTTAGGCTCCTTTTCTTCCTCTGTTTACCCTCTCCTTATTTAGGTTCAGGGGAGAGAATAAGCCCAGAAAGAAAACCACTCCAGGGTCCTCTGGATATTTCAGAGAAGTTGTTTTGTTCAACCTGTGACCAGACCTTCCAGAACCACCAGGAACAGGTAAAAGACCAGGTACAGAGCTAAATGGTGGAAGCAGAGGTGTAATGGTGGGTGGGGAGAGGTAGACATTTGTCTTTAATGAATAAAGTTCCATGTTTTAACTAAGAAAGTTAGTGTTACCTGGTCATACTTCCTGGAGTTCTGTTAGAGGTCTTGGATACCATAGAAGGCCAGGCTGGGTCATGCTTCCACACTGTGCTTCTTTCTTTGCCTCCAACTAGAGGGAACATTATAAGCTTGACTGGCATCGGTTTAACCTAAAGCAGCATCTCAAGGACAAGCCTCTCCTGTCTGCCCTGGACTTTGAAAAGCAGAGCTCCACAGGTTTTGACTGTTGGGAGACCTGTGTGGGGATAGGTCATGAGGATGGAGAAAGACCCTAGTTTAGGAGCTTGAGGAAAGGTCAAAGATGGGGCACCAAACTTGTGTATCTCATGTTGTTCTCAGGAGATCTTTCCAGCATCTCAGGATCAGAAGACTCGGACTCAGCCAGTGAGGAGGACCTGCAGATACTGGATGAGGAGAGGGCTGAGTTTGAGAAGCCTAACTGACCCCGAGGCTTCCACCCACATCGGGTTCTTTTCCAAAATGCCCAGGGCCAGTTTTATTATGCCTATTGCTGTGTCCTAAGCCCTTGCCAGGCAAGTGCCAGCACAGGTTGTATGGTCAACTCCAGCCTTCTGTACACTCAGCCTAGATTTCCCTTCAGCACAGTCCATGTCTCACTTCTTTCCTTCCTTCCTGTTGGGGGTGGGTATTACACTTGACAGCACAGTCTTGGATTGAACTGGCTTGAGTCTTAGAAGGGTCAAGTGTAATGGAATTAAGTTTGGAAATAGACCATTCTAGGTTTGAATCGTGGTTCTACCACTTGATCTTGACTACCTCCACAAGCCTCAAATTTTCTTATTTGTAAAACGGAGACAAATAAGTTGTATTAAAAGAGATGATGCATGTGAAGCACTTTGCATTGGCACTTATTTCTTGCTGTCAGTAAGTGACACAGATATGTTTGTGCTGCTGCTCCGTCATCCAGGTGCCCCCAGGAGAAGCAGAACTGCTGCTACAGAACCTGCAAAGCGGAGGTCCCAGGGACTGCGTGGTGTTCATGGCTGCCGCTGGGCACTTTGCTGGTGCTGTTTTCCAAGGGTGAGAGGGTGCTGCATGGGGTAAGGATGGAATGGATCCTCGTAGCCTGGGAGTACCAGCTGGTTTCCAGTACTGAGTCTGTGCTGTCTACAGACAAGAAGTGTTGACACACAAGACCTTTCAACGCTACACAGTGCGGGCCAAGTGGGGCACAGCCCAGGGGCTTTGGGATGCCCGGGGTGCGGCTTCCCGCTCTGCTGGAGCCAACCTGAGGCGCTACAGTGAAGACATGCTATATAAGGTGAGTTAAGTGTCCAGATCTGGTGCTCCTCTAATCCACACTTTTTCCCTCTCAACTGATTAAATGTTACAGTAGGGAGACTGGCTCCTGTATCCTCCGTCTTGGTTATTTTTGGGTAGATGAAGGTAGAATGGGGTGAATGCCCACGAGTCTTAGTCCTGTCATTCTCCCATTATCTTCTTTCTTTTTGGCTGCATTGGGTCTTCATTGCTGCGCGTGGGCTTTCTCTAGTTGCGACGAGCGGGGGCTACTCTTTGTTGCGGTACGCGGGCTTCTCATTGCGGTGGCTTCTCTTGTTTCAGAACATGGGCTCTAGGCGTATGGGCTTAAGTAGTTGTGGCACGAGGGCTCTGGAGTGCAGCCTCAGTAGTTGTGGCGCACGGGCTTAGTTGCTCTGCGGCATGTGGGATCTTCCCGGACCAGGGCTCGAACCTGTGTCCCCTGCATTGGCAAGCGGATTCTTAACCACTCTGCCACCAGGAAAGCCCCTCCATTATCTTCTACCTCCCACTCCCTACACATGATCTGTGGGTCATTTTTTGGTTGGAGATTTAAAAGTAGCAAGTGAGGAGATGCAGGGCTGAGTTACTTCCTTCTCTAGGATGTTCATGACCTGCTGGCAGGGCCAGATGGGGCTAAGGTGCTGGAGAAGGCTGGGATGATACTGATGGGTGTACCCCGCTCTGGCAGGTCCTTGTTCTTCGGAGGCCGTGAGGCTCCCCTGCAGTGTGGGGATCCCCAACTTTGGGATATCCCCCTCGCTACCCGCAGACCCACCTTCCGAGAGCTACAGTGTGTGCTCCGTAAGCTGACCACTTTGCATGTCCATGGTGAGCCTTCTGTCCAGATCCCCAGACTCCCTAGACCTTCCCATACCTCCCAGCCCAAGCCTCGGCTTCTCATTTGTGCATCCAGATGATTTTCTAGCCCTCGTACTGCAGTCTGATGGCATCTTCATTGAGAGAAATGAAGATGGGCTGGCTTCTCCTCAGCTAAATTTGAGAACCATCTTTTGTTTTATGGCAGGAGAAGACCCCCGGGAGACAGTCAGGTTGGATTTACCTCAGACACACTGGAAGACAATGAGAGAAAGGAAGGCCACTGAGGAAGAAAGAAAGGTCCGCAGTGATGAAAATGAGGCACTCGGGTGGAATGAGGAAGCTCCCAAACGGGGTTTGAGCACCATCTGGCAATTGTCAAATCTCTCTCGGGGTCTGTCCTAGAACTGAAGTGGCAAATCCCCTACTGTCATAACTTATTCACTTCCCTATTTATAGGTAAACCCTTACATACTACACACACACACACAGGTCTGTTTATAGTGTGGGGTATGTGGTAGCAATTACACGTTTTGTGACTTTTCCAAATCTATCATCTCTTTTGTTCATCGACGTTATCTCTAGTACTTTGAAAAGTCTTAGCATGAAGTCGATGCTTGAATGTGTGCTGTGTGGATCTTACATAATTTACCTGTCTTCTTGGATGCTCTGGTTTTGGGCTAAGGGCTGCTTGCCTCGCTGCAGACTGTTGGCCTGCGTGGCTGTCACTGCTGGTGCTTTCCTCTGTTGTGCACCACCCTAAGGCTGTCATGGGAATGTCCAGGGACTCTTGTCCCTGCATAGCTTCTTCTGGGCCTGTCCTTGTCCGGGCTGCGAGCCTCATCTCTGCATGTGATACTAATGGCTTCAGCTCTTGATGGGCTACTTTATCTTGGGTGACAAAATACAAACACTTTTATTTCGAGTGATCTGGATTATCTCTCTGTGTACATTCTTGTGCATCTGGGGCAGCCCACAACCTTCTACCCTCTGCTTATTCCTGAGATGGATCTAACATAGCAAATGTTTCCCTAGGTTCAGAGTCAGAGGGAGAGAGGATGGCTCCCAGGTACAGTTGGAGCTAGTAGAGGTGACACTGGGGATGCTGGGTCTTCGTGAATTTGAGGTATTGCCCAAGCAGAGGAGGAGAAAAAGGAATAAGAGGGAGAGAAACCAAGACCTGGAGGCTGGGGTGCAAATGACTCTTTCCCAGCAACCTCAAGAAGATGAGGCCTTTTCAGAGTCGGCCCCTTTGGGGCCTTCCCCAGATGAGGCCAAGTCCCCTGGTCAGCTGGAGCTCTGGCATGTGCTTTTGGCTGCTTGCCGAGCTGGAGATGGGGGATGCTGAAGCTCCGGCTAGCTGCCAGCCCCCTAGACCCTGGAGTTCTGTCTCTGCTCAGTGCCCCCTTGGGCTCTGGTGGCTTGACCCTCCTGCACGCAGCTGCCACAGCTAGGAGAGGCTCAGTAGGTAAGGGCCCTCGTGCCGACCCCTCCTGACGATGATCTTGGCACCAGCTACTTGGCAGTGTTTCCCCTGGTCTGCTTGGATGATGTGGGGAGGAGCCGGTGGCAGGTGATGTTGAACTCATTTTTTGGGTTTTCGCACCTAGGGACTCCCGGACCCGGCCACTGTACACAGTTGCAGCTGACAGATCAACACGTGATGAGTTCCGGAGCTTCATGGAGAAGGATCCAGATGCTTACGATTACAGCAAAGCTCAGGTCAGCTGGAAGAGGAAGCAGCAGAGTGGGAAGGCATCAGAGATCCTGGCTAGATCTTTTCTATTTTCTTACAGTTTTACCAAGGATAGTTTGTATAGGTCTTACCTTATACCTTCCCGGAAATCCTCCAGGTGCCAGGGCCACTGACAGAAGAAATGGAGGCGCGGCAGGCCATTCAGAAAAGGGAGCGGAAGGCAGCCCAGCGGCACCGGCACCGGCACCGGCAGGAGCAGCAGTGGGAGCAAGAAGAGCAGCGGGGATTTGCCGCCCTCAGCGACTGAGAGAAGGCGAGGCTGGAGGTTCTTTCTTCCCCACTAACACTTCCTTAGAGGTCTGATCCAGTGTGCAGCATCACTTCCTGGGTACCCTCTCCACCACTGGGGCCTTGTCCTTAACACAACTTCTCTTCCCCTCAGGGAGCTCTGGCTGCAGAGCGCCGACTGGCTGCCCGTTTGGGAGCCCCTACCCCTCAGGTCCCCGACCCTGCCATCATCAGCATTCGGTACGTAGAGGGGGTGGGCATGAGTGGGTAGGTTGTGATGAGTTAGAGGCCATTCGGGACAAGTAGAATGCGTGCCCGCTCAGTGCTCAGAAAGGCTGTTGAAGGGATTTGAGATGATCTGGGAACCTTTGGAATAAAAACAGAAGTGGCAGGAGGAGGGATAGGGAAGGCTTGGATTCGAAAGTTTCTGGGACACCTCTCCAGCCATTTTTCTTCCTCTTGTTCAGATGCCACTGGAGCTGTGGGACATCCCTCCAAGGCCTCATATTCCCTTTCACTACTTTGACTTCTTTCCGCTCCACACGCTGCCTCCAGGATCATCGCTGTCGGGCTGGGAAGCCCTCTTCCTGATCTCTTACAGCTCCACTTGGGGCCAACTCTAGGCTCTGAGAGGGCACATACACACTGGCCCTAGGTTTCTTCTTCCCCACGAAACCAGAGAGTATTTGGAAGATTGGGGTGAGGGACGTTCAGGGCGAAGGCAGGGCCCTAGAGGGGTGTGGAGCTGGTACTGTCCCTGGAACTTTAATCACAATAAAGTTTGGCAAGGGAACCGCACTTGTACTGACATTCAGACCTGTGGCCTTTGTTTCCTTATAGTCACCATGGCTAGCACCAAGGGATCCTGCCCACTCCATATCCCAGGTCCAAGGGTTACCTTTCTTTCAGTGCCCACTTAACTCCATTGGTTCAGAGGCACTTTCAGCTGAGAGGGGATAGATATATGTCTTATGCATAGTGCTACTGAGGATAGGCCTATCCAGGAATTGGATTTGAGGCTGAAGAGGCACGTTTTCTAGCTCCAGCAACGTGATTTTGTTGAGGGCTCCCCTAGGAAACAGCAGGGGTCTTGGCACGTAGAGGGTCTGTTGTGGCCCCCTCTTTGTCCAGTAGCGGCCCAGGTTAAACCCGTTGATCCAGGCTTGGCCCTGGGGAGGAGGAAGGAGAGGAATATAAAGGATCAGCTCTCAAAGGGGTAGAATTATCCCCTTTGGGGTTTCCAATCAGAGGAATAATTTCTGCTCTCCCTCCCATGATTTTCCTCTCTTACCACCCTACTCCCCAGCCCCACCCTCACCATCAGCAATACCTTGGTCCATCCAGGTAGAAAGAGAAATGTGTCCCCGCCTGAGTCTAAAACTGGGAAGGTTGTAGAGTAGAAGGTGGGGCCAGAGGGAGTTTGAGGATGTGAGCTTTTCAGCAACTGGTTGGGAAACCACGACTTTACAAGATTATCAACTTTCAGAGGGAACATCAGCCACTGGGTAAGGACTGTTTGCCCCAGAATTGGTGGCTCCAATAGGCCCTGTAAAGAAGGCAAATGAAAGTTCATCATTCTCTAAGTTCTAAGGCCAAACTATCCCTACTCAAGCCCTGGGATGCAGCTAGTGGCCATGTCCAGATCCCCACAAGCTGCTACTTTGCTGTCTAAGCCCTAAGGACATAGCTTTTTTTTTGCGGTACGTGGGCCTCTCACCGTTGTGGCCTCTCCCGTTGCAGAGCACAGGCTCCGGATGCGCAGGCTCAGCGGCCATGGCTCACGGGCCCAGCTGCTCCGTGGCATGTGGGATCTTCCCGGACCGGGGCACAAACCCGCGTCCCCTGCATCGGCAGGCAGACTCTCAACCACTGCGCCACCAGGGAAGCCCAGGACATAGCTCTTGTTTATCTTCCATTAGGCCCCTATCTTTCCAAGGGAGTTCGGTCAATAAGAATACTGGGGGGTGGGAATTCCCTGGCGGTCCAGTGGTTAAGACTGTGCGCTCCCAATGCAGGGGGCCTGGGTTCAATCCCTGGTCAGGGAACTAAATCCCGCATGCCACAATTAAAGATTCTGCATATTGCAACTAAAAAAGATCCCGCGTGCCACAACAAAGATCCCACATGCAGCAAGTAAGGCGTGGCGCAGCCAAATAAATCAATAAATAATTTAAAAAATGAAAAAAGAAAAAAAAGTATGGGGGCAAGGGAGTGGGCATAGCTACCTCACCTTGAAGTCACTGCTGTTAGACCCGAAACTGAGCCTCCCCATGTTCTCCAGCAAGACATCCAGTTTAGCCCCCTTTTTCCCCATCAAAAATAGGTTGTGTTTCATGTTTCGTTCCAAAACACCCTGAAACACCTGTGGATAAGAGTATCTGTGAAAGGGAGGAGCTCAGCATCTAGCCTGTGGCCACCACACAGGAAGCCACATTAGGACACTGATTTAGAGGGCAAAGAGAATGTAGCCCTTCTGTCACTTATCCATTCATAATGGAACCTTATCCTTAGTCAAACTCTTCCTCATCCCAGCTTATCCCCTCAAACGTGAGCAGGCAGTGGGAAAAGGTAGATATGGGAAACTTAAGACTAAAGTGTGCTGGGTAGGAGAGGAAATGGGCTCAGAGATAGCCTGGTATTAGGTTCTCACCCCATCCACCATCACGTAGGCACGGTCATGGACTCCGTTGTTTGGCACCCAGAATTGTGTTGGCTCAGAAATAGGTCCGGTACAACATATACCCATGGTCCTGGGTGTGTAAGAATAAGTTTATAAGCTGTGCTGAGAGAGGAGAAAGGATACTGTAGGGAAGATGCATAGCTGAGGGAACCCTTGGTATAGCTGTTGCCATACCCACCGGATGGGGGATTATGCTTTACCTGGTTGACAGCCTCAAAGGTCATTGGCAGGATTGAACGGATGGGCCCTTGGGGGCATAGGAAGTCTAGGAAAGCCAGCAAATTCCCATCCTGTTAGAGTAAGGGGAAAGTATCAGAATATGAGGGAACTTTCAGAATAGAGGGTAGGACAGGCTGGGCTATTTAGAGAATAAAGGGGTAGAATTAGAGAGTAATGGAGAGAAGCTTACCAGGTGTAGGCTCAAAGGTCCAAGCATCATCTTGGGGCTGGGGGGAGGTAAAGGTCCCAAGGGAACTTCCTGAAACTGAGCCCACATTCTCTCAGGAGCCATAGGAAAACCACACAAAGAACCCCTATTCCAAGACCCTAGTGCAGGGTTCTTAACTGGGGGTCCAGGGAAGGGCTTCAGGGGTCATGAAGATTCTGTAATTTTACGCGCGTGTGTGTGCGTGTGTGTGTGTGTGTGTGTGTGTGTGTCCCCAGGGAATCCCATTTGGGTGGGTGAGAAATGCTGCCATAGGGTGCTCAGAGGGCTCTCTGGCGCAGACAACAACCACTGATTGATGGGATCCCTTTACAAACCATTTGGGTACTCCCTCCCCCCAAATTAAGAAAAGCCTTTGGTGCTTAATGAAGTGGTGGGGCACCTTGCTGATGACATTTCGAATAGCAAAAAGCTTAGGTGTGGGGTCCCCTGCTTCAGATATGGGTGCATCGTAGTCGTAGCTGGTAGTAATTGGAAGAAAGCGTCCCTCCCCATCAGCACCTGGTCACACCAATGTAATCAATTCCATCTATCTTTCAGGTGATAGGCACTAAGCAAGGAAACGCGTGCAGAGAATTCTGCTATCAGCAGGGGCAGCAGTAGCCATATCCAGCTTCTAGAGCCCTGATCCGTGCAGCCCGCGGATCCCGATTCCTTGCTGCCTCCCTGCTGCCACCCCAGGGCCCACCTGGACTCACCATTCCAGTATCCAACGTTGGTACCTCCATGGAACATGGACCTAAAGTGGGGGAGAGCAGGGGGAAAGGTAAAAGCTGACCCACTGAATCTTAACCTTCATCCCCAGCACCCAGTTACAGAGTCATGCTGGCCCCGGTGTCTCCAGTTACATGTTCACACTGGCTCCCAACTTTAGCATGTTCTCTAGTCCTTTGGTTACAGCTGGTACGGAGCGTGTGGAGTGATTCTGGCCCCAGTAATCCAGCCAGCCTGTGTAGTACTCAGAGTTCACCTACAGCGTGAAGCGAAAGGAGCTGTGAGCCAGATGGGAACCGAGCTCAACCCATTTCCCACGCTGACACCTGCTTTGATCGCCCTCCCCTCAGGCTCCTCACCAGTGGCCCGCGAGGTTCATACTTCCGAAGCAGGGCAAAGATTTTGGTCATGTTGTCAGCTGCAGAGAGGAGGCAAAGGTGAAAGATAAGCAACATGGAACAGGTGCCCCTTCCCCAGACTTCACTCCGAACCCTTGCTCAGGAGACCTGGGCCAAAATCTACAGTGGTATAGAGTCCCTGGAGGGAGCCACATTTGAGGCCTTCAGGGCCATCTGTGGTGAAGAGCAGGATCTTGTCTCCAAGCAGTGCACGGAAGAGCCCAGCCAGGTGTCTCATGTAGCTCACGTCGCAGGCCCTGTAGCTACCGTATTCATTCTCCACCTGCCAGGGGAAAGGCAAAGTGGAGGTCAGCTATGAGGTGGAGAAATTAAGGACACCGGCACCTCCTTCCCCTAGCCCAGTCAACTTTCCACTTGTACCTGAATGCTAATGATGTTGCCCCCATTGTGGTAGAGCCATGGATGTATCTTGGGCAGCAAGACCTTGAACCAGGAGTCCACTGCGGCAAGGAAGTCTAAAGGAAGGGGCAGTGATCTGCTCATCAGGGCACCACCACCTCTGCAGCCCCCACCCCTAGCATCAGTGCTAGCAACTTCAGTGCTGCCTGAACTCTGGGCTGCACTTTGCATCCCACTTGTCCACAGCTGTGTCTGGGAAGCAGTGACTTGTCAGGAGAATCTCTGAACTCTAAGCACTTGTATAGTTGCACGGCAATGAAATTTGAGCATAGGAAACAAAGCAGTATTTCTTGTAAATTCATTTTTTAAATGTAAGAAAAATGTTAAAACACATCAAGTGGAGCTGTTATTATGTAATCATATATACTTGAGATTGCTATGAAGTAGCATGGGAGTTTACAAAAGTGTAGAATATCTGACCTGCACCCTGATGTAACTGACAGTCCAGGAGATTTAAGTCATCAAATGAAAGATCATTATATTAGGTATCATGCCTTAAATTCTCAACTCCTATTGGTGATTTCTGTTGACTCACCCTCAGAAGACTCATGCATGACCTCTGCCTCCTTACCTAAGCAACTCCAACTCAGGCTTCAGGTCTTAAACTTCACTTCCCCAAGGAAACCTCTGATATCCTAGATGAGGGTAGATCCCCCTGTTACACACTCTCACATCACCTCATACTTCCCTTTCGAGTGCTTAACAAATTATAATTAAGCATTTATTTCTGTAATTGTTTCCTGTTGGTCTCCCCCACTAGTGAGCAGGAACCTTGTCTGTCAAGTTCATTTGCTGCATCCCTGTCATTGAGGACAGTGCTTAGCAGACAGCGGACTCTCAAAGGTGGAGTCAACAAAAGATATTTTAGAGGGTATTTTTATATTCTTAAAACATTTAATTCCTTTACATTTTGTGTTCTGTATAAAGGAGGCCCAGGTTGTTTTGCCTCCTTTAATCCAAGCATACATTAACTCTCATTCAACAGGTATTTATGGGTGCTCACTATGCACTAAGCAGTGTTCTAGGTGTTAGGGATACAGAATGGAACAAAATGGACAAAGGTCTCTGTCCTTGTGGAATTTCCTTTCCAGTGAGGGAGGCAGTGAATTAAATAATCAGGTAAAATATGTAGCGTGTTAATGCCAAGGAGAAAAAATTAAGCAGGGAAGGAGGATATAAAATGGTGGGGCGAAGGGAGTTTAAATTTTAGAGGGTGGCCCAGGGAAGGCGTCAGCGAGGTCATTCTGCAGGAAGATAGAGGCAGTACCACGTGCAAAGGCCTCAAGACAGGAACAGCAGAGAAGCCAGCATGAACAATGGGGAGAAGAGTGGGTGTCAGGGAGGTGACTGGGCCAATTAGGTAGGACCTAACAGACCATTTTAAGGAATCCATGGTTCGTATTCTGAATGAGTTGAGAACCTATTGGAGAGGTTTAGACAGAGAAATGACATGATCTAAAATATATATTTAAACTTATATTTTAAGAGGATCACACTGCTGAATTAAGAATAGACTACATGGGGGAGGGGCAAAGAAGGGAAACCAGTTAGGAAGGTATTAAAGTAATCCAGCTGAGAGAGGTGGTTTGGACCAGGGTGGTGGCAATGGGGGCGATGAAAAGTAATTGAATTCAATATATTTTGAGGGTGAAGCTGACAGGATTTTCTGATGGACTGAATGAGGGGCCTGAGAGAAAGGTGTGAAAAATTCCACCACAGTGTTTAGCCCGATCAATTGGAAAATGGACTTGCCATTAACTGAGACAGGGAGGGTGTATGAATAGCTGGTTTGGAAGGAACTTAGCTGTATCAGTATGCCTTTTAGACCTCCAAATGCAGAAGTCAAGTAGGCAGTTGGATATATGGTTTTGGAAGCCAAGGGAAGGTCCTGACTGGAGATACATATTTCAGAATCATTAGCTATCAGATGGAATTTAAAGCCATGCAAATGAATGAGATCATAAAGGGAGTAAATATATATGGAAAAGAGAAGTGTCCAAGGACTGAGCCCTGACACACCCCAGCATTTAGTGGAAAGGGAAATGGAGAAGGATCAGTAAGAGAGTGAGAAGGAGTGGTCGAAAAGATTGTAGGGGGAGGGGCAGGGACCAAATAAGTGTGGTATCATGGAAACAGTGAGAAGAGTATTTCAAAGGACAAAGTGGTCAACTGGGCTGAATGCTGCTGACTGGTCAAGGGGGATAAGATCTGTGGCATCACCATGGATTCAGCAATGAAGAGGTCACTTGTTTTCTTGAGAAAAACAGACTGCATGTTGTTTTTCCATCAATACTTCATCATTTTAAATGTATTTCATAGTCAATTGAGTTTCGGAAATGCTATAGGTGGCATAAAGCTCTCCAGCACCCTAAGAAGTGAAACAGCACCTGGAGAGTCCCCAGCAGATATAAAGAATTTTGACCTTTTTAAAACAGTAAACTTTTTAAAAGGTGTAAAGCAGATAGAATTATTCCCTGCTCTGATGACTTCCTACTTGCACCTGAAGTGAAATCCAAATGCCTTGAAATATTGGGCATCTCATCTTTTCTTTCTCATGCTCTTTCCCTAGGTGATGTCTCAGTACGCATGGATTTTAAAGCCATCTTTACACCGATGACTCCCAAATTTATACCTCTAGCTCAGACCTCCTCCTAAGCTCCACATTCACATATCCTATTGCTTACTTAATATCCTCCCTTGAGTGATAAAAATTTAACATGACCAGAACAGAACCATTGTTTCTTCCCCAAAAGTTGTTCTTTTGCCACCCCTTGTCTTCTCTATCTTCCCTAAATCAATAAATGGCACCACCATCTTGACTGGCCAGAAACTTGATTCCTTTCTTTCCTCATCCTATCCACACTGCCCCCACCCCCCCCATCAAAATCTGTCAATCTCATCAAAATCTGTCAATAGAGTCCTGGTGACTTTTATCTCCAACCTATAGCTCAGTTCTGCTCTCTTCTTTCTATTTCCACCACTATCACAGTCCAGGAGCCATCATCTCTCTCCTCAGCTACAATCATAATCTCCCAGTTAAGTTTCTCCACCTCTACCCTTGCTCCCCTCAATCCATTTTCCACATCCAGGCTAACGTAATCTAAAAACAAATCAGATAATTCTGGTGAAACTCTTTCAATGACTTTCTACTGTGCTTATAATAAAATGCAAACCCCTTACAGTGGCCTGTAAGATCCTGCATTAACAGTCCCTATCTATCTACAATTTCTTGTCATACTACTCTCCCTTACCCACTGTGCTCCAGCCATGCTGGCCTCAACCATGCCATGTTCTTTCCTATCTCTGGGCCTTAAAAGATACCATATCCAGGAACTCCCTGGAGGTCCAGTGGTTAGGACTTCGCACTTTCACTGCCGAGGGCCCATTCAATCCCTGGTCTGGGAACTAAGATCCTACAAGCCCTGAGGCGCGGCCGAAAATAAATGAATTAATTAATTTTAAAAAAATACATCATTCCCTCTACCTGGTCGTTCTCACCTCACTCTTCATATGACTGGTGTTTTCCCTTCCCTAGAGTAACTGAAATGTCATCTTCTCAGGAAAGCCTTTTCTGGCCTTCCTACCTAAAAGAGGCCCTGTTATTCACTATCTCAACTCCTTGTCTGTTTTCTTGTGTAGTATTTTTAAATAATCTTATAAGTTTGGGGTTTTTTAAAATTCATGTTTCTTCCAGACTGGATCTGTCTGGTCCCCCAGTTCCTAGCATTCTGCTGGGCATGATGAAAACAGTAAATATTTGAATGAATGATCTCTGTTTTGGGCACTCAAAAGACCCATTTCGTTGTTGTCCTTTGCTTTTTTCTGTGTCAAGTCTTTTTTTCTCAACTCACCTGGATCTGAGGTTCTCAGATGAATTTTAGGTTTTCGAAGCAACCAGGCTGGGAGACCTCCCTGAGACAAACATAAAGACAACAGAGAAGTGAGTGAGGGACTTCCCTGGTGGCGCAGTGGTTAAGAATCCACCTGCCAATGCAGGTGACATGGGTTCGAGCCCTGGTCCTTGAAGATCCCACATGCTGCAGAGCAACTAAGCCCGTGTGCCACAACTACTGAACCCGCATGCCACAACCACTGAAGCCTGCGTTCCTAGAGCCTGTGCTCCACAACAAAGAGAAGCCATTGCAATGAGAAGCCTGCACACCACAAAGAAAAGTAGCCCTGCTCACTGCAACTAGAGAAAGCCCATGCAGCAACAAAGCCCCAACGCAGCCAAAAAAAAAAAAAGTGACTGGGCTTTGTTGTCTGGGAGTGGAGTAGGGGAGGTAAGAAGGGAGGAAGTTGAGTATAGTGATGGAAGTGACCCTAGAGTGGGGGCAGATGTGAGTAGCCTGGGAACCGCACTTGGGAGGCTTTGCTTCTATCCATTCTCCAACTAACTCACCATCTCCCACTCTGCACAGATGTAAGGTCCTGGTCTCAGTATGACCAACAGGTTCGCTAAAGTTGCCTCTTTCAGAAATGCAAAGAGGTCACGGCTGGCATTAAAGTTATAGACCCCAGGCTCTGGCTCGTGGTAGTTCCAGGGCACATAACTGAGAAAGAAAGAGGTTAACAAGGGCCCAAGGCAGGGAGATGCTGGGGAGGCCTATGGGCTCAGGCCTTGCAGGGAATCTCCAGGAAGCTGTTGGAAGGAGGTCCTGGCCCACCCTTTCCCACCCCCTCTCAAACGCAGCCAGTCTTCCTGTCCTGATCCCCTTCTTAAGGGGGTGGTAGGAAGAGTAAATCCCACCCTTCCATGGCTCCCGGGAGCACTTCTTACAACTGTACGGCGTTGAGGCTACTCATTCGCATCTTGAAAAGCCGGTCTGCCCAAAGCACTCGCGGTACCCGAAAGTAGTGCAGGCTGCCAGACACGTAGCGGAATGGGGCCCCGTCCAGGAGGAATCTGTCATGATCCCGATCCACTACAAACGACCGAGTGTCTGCCTGCAAGGGGAGAGACGGTGCTCAGCAGTGGTCTGGAGTCGGGGGTCAGCGTCTGCCAAGAGCAGAGGAGATGGAACTAGCCCTTCCCAGTATTCTGTTGTTTTCACTTTCGTTCTCCCCTCCGCCAGATCTGATCCTGTCTCCCCGCACCCAGCCGGGTGGTTCGATACTCTCATCCTACCCGGGGCAGCAGCAGCGTCAGGAGTGGCCGCAGCAGGGAGGGAAGGCAGAGCAGCTTCTTGGGAGCCATGGCGCTTTCGGTGCTCTTCTAGTCAGAGACGGTGGTCCGACGGTCACGTGGCGGGTTCCTGGGAGGGAACCTCAGCGGGCAAGTGGGCGGAGACCACCTCAAGTTGCCAGGCGAATTAGTCTGGACTTTGTCTACAGCCTGCAGCTACCCGCTATTCTACTAGTTTGTAAAATCCTCTACATCTTGCTACTCAAAGTGCAGTTCATGAGCCAGCTTCACCAGCATCACCTGGGAGCCTGTTAGAAATGCAGAGTCTCAGATCCTACCTCAAACCTATAGAATCAGATTTTGTATTTTGACAAGTTTTCCAGGTGCTCCTAAGCAAACTCAAGATTGAGAAGCAGGGATTTCCCTGGTGGTCCAGTGGGTAAGACTCTGTGCTCCCAATGCACTAGATCCCGCATGCCACAACTAAGAGCCCACATGCCACAACTAAGAGCCCACATGCTGCAACTAAGACCAGTGCAGCCAAATAAATAAAGATTGAGAAGCAATGCTCTACTACACTGAGCCCCCTGAGGGTGGGGAGAGTGTTACCCATCCTGAACCCTCTGCTTCTATCTCAGGGCCCGGCACATAGCAGGTTAACTCTAGACGAATGTCAGAAACAGGTTCAGAACCAAGGGAAACCAGAGGAAAGGGGGTGGGGTGGACCAGATTACAAGAGGGATCTTTTTCCTGGGGAGTCCTTTGCTGCTTCAACAAAAGAGACCATCTAGGCCATGCTATTTTCTTTGGATGTGCACCCCTTTCCAATTTATCCCTGCCTGCTTAGGCAAGAGACATCAAGGACAACTGCTTGGTTCCAAGGCTTGGGAATTTGTGAATTTCCATTACACCTGCCTTCACAGTCCCAAGCCTGGGATGTGAGGACCAGGATAATATTATTATTAATTTCTGCTTATTGACACTGCTGAGGGCTATGTGTCAAATACTGTGCTAAGCACTTTACCTCTCATTTAATCTTCAAACAACTCTATGAGGCAGATGATTATCATTTCCATTTTACTGATGAGGAGGTTGAAGGATACAAATATTAAGTAGCCTGTTCAATGTCACACAACTAGTTTAGTAGAGCTGGGATTTAAACAAGGCAGTCTGGCCTCACAGTTCATGCACTTAACCTTAGGTACTATTATACCTATTTTACAGTGAGGGAAAGTGAGCCTCCCAGAGGTTAAGTAACTTGTCCGGGTCACACAGCTAATAGGCTATTAAGACAGGATTCAGACCCTAGTCTGGTTCAAGAGCCTGAGCTCTTAACTACTGAGACTACGGTAATGGGATACAGGCCAGAGCCCTCAAGGTTGTACTCATCAGAGCTCCAGGGGTCCAGGCCGCCAGCACCCGCCCCTCTCAGCATCCACCTCGGGCTGGACCGCAGCTGGCTACCCAGTGCGCGGGAGGTATGACGCCTCCTACCTCTGGCATTGGGAGATGGAGGTCCTGGGGGGCCTCGGGCCCAGCCCGGCTTTGTTCCCTTTTGGCGTAGGTGCCTGCGTCTTGACTCCTACTGAAGGCCAGGTGTGGAACCCTCACTCGGGTCCTGGGACCCGCCCTCCCCCAGGCCTAGCCAGCACCGGGCCTCTCAGCTCCACGCCCCCACATCGTCTGGGTGCCCAGAGGTTGCTAGGATACTACGGGCCGTTACACAGGCGCGGGCTGATGACGTAATCGCTGTTTCCGGTCCCTGGCGCTTACCTCCAGCCGAAGCCGGGTGAGTGGGGAATTCAGGCTGGCCGACCGTGGGCTCTGCGCGCCGATACTGGGGTGGGCTCTGCAAGTGGTGGGTCCGGGCCTCGCACCTCCCCCCCGGACCCCCCCCCCCATGACCTGCCTTTGCGGCCCAACGGGCGTGGGAGTGGGAGCCGCCTAAAGGTGGGCCGGGGTTGGAGGAAGTGGCCTGGGAGTCGCCGCGGGGCCTGAGGCTTTTAGGCACCTGACCCCAGCCTTCTTGGAGCCGGCGTTGCCAGGGCCCGTTTTCTCTAGGTTCCGAGATCTGGCCCTGAGCGCTCCACGTTGCCACTTTAGGGGTCTTCTGGATTGTGCCCGGCCAGCGACCCTGCCGTTCTTTTCCTTCCAGCATGATCCGCTGGACCCCCAGCGACTTGCCTGAAAGAGACCCTCAACCTGGACGAACCCTTTGGCAGCCCCAGACCGTCCTTGAGGAGGATGACTGAGACACTATGGGCCACGCGCTTTGTGTCTGCTCTCGGGGAACTGTCGTCATTGACAATAAGCGCTACCTCTTCATCCAGAAACTGGGGGAGGGGTGAGTGTTTGGAAATTATTTAACTAGTCCCTAGGGTTATGGTGTTTGAAGGACAGCAGTCTGCACATGATAGGGGCACAAAAGTTTTATGCCTAGCCTCTGATTCAGAGCCCAGCTACGTGGTGGTCAAGAAAGTGGACTGTGGAGCCAGGCTTCCTAGATTCACCATGTATGGCCTTGATAAGCCATAGTTTCATCTGCCTTTTGGAGCTAATTATGCTTTACTTGCAGGGCTGTGAGGACTAAACCAGATACTGCGTATCAAATGTCTCCCCTACGGCCTGGTTCATAGCACTTGATAAATGTTGACTATTATTTATTTAATATTTATTGAGCATCTGTCATGTGCAGAGCCCTGCATTAAGATCATAGCACCTAAAGTGTGACTGTCCCTGGTCTTGAGCTCAAAGTGTAATAATCTTCAGACTTCTTTTTAGAGTCACACCTTGGGAGGGTTGCTACTAAATGGGAAATACACCACCCCGCCCCACCCTTCTCCCCAGGGAATTCCTCTGGGTGCAAGCAGTGTGGGAGATGACCATGGTCCTTCACTGACCCCTTTGGCCCACAGTGGGTTCAGCTATGTGGACCTAGTGGAGGGGTTACATGATGGACAGTTCTACGCCCTGAAGCGGATCCTGTGTCATGAGCAGCAGGACCGGGAAGAGGCGCAACGAGAAGCAGACATGCATCGCCTCTTCCGTCACCCCAACATCCTTCGCCTTGTGGCTTATTGTCTGAGGGAGCGAGGCACCAAACATGAGGCCTGGCTGCTGCTTCCCTTCTTCAAGGTCAGAAAGTCTCCTGGCTATGGAGGGGGTTGCAACAGAGCCACCTGCCAAGGGCTGTGTGAGCAGTCAAGCACGTTGGGAAGCAGAGACCATGTTCTGGTTTGACTACTTCAGATTTGGGGTTTCAGGAAGCCAGATGGGGCTGTGGGGTGTGTGGTGAAATGGTTGATAGGCTTTGCCATAGGGAAGGACTCAGGCTCAAGGAGCGGAGGCTAAAAAAACAGCAACTGTGGGGAAACTTGTTTTGCAGAGAGGTACGCTATGGGACGAGATAGAACAGCTGAAGGACAAAGGCAACTTCCTGACTGAAGAGCAAATCCTTCGGCTGCTGCTGAGTATCTGCAGAGGCCTTGAGGCTATTCATGCCAAGGGTTATGCCCACAGGTCAGTGGGAGGCTCCTGTGTACCTGCTGGGCAGAAAGGAAGAGCCTCATCAAGAGAAATGAGAGGTCTCTGCTCTCCTCCCAAAGAACAGCTCCCATGATTCTTTTGCCCCCCTCTAGGATTCCAGCCTTCCTGCCCAAGGACACTCATGGTTCATTTCCACTCTCCTGCAGGGACCTGAAACCCACCAATATCTTGCTTGGAGATGAGGGGCAGCCAGTTTTAATGGACTTGGGTTCCATGAGTCAAGCATGCATCCACGTGGAGGGCTCCCGCCAGGCTCTGACCCTCCAGGTAAGAGTCTCTAGGTTCCTTTGCCCACTTGTTCCCCATCCTCAACCCCTTCTGGTGCGTGCCCCAATTTGGTCACATGACCATGACCTGCGCCCCACTTTTGAGCTCTGGGGCCACTGTTCCAGGACTGGGCAGCCCAGCGGTGCACCATCTCCTACCGGGCCCCGGAGCTCTTTTCCGTGCAGAGCCACTGTGTCATCGATGAGCGGACTGATGTCTGGGTGAGGAGCATGTGGGTGGGAACCTGGGCGGGGAGGAGTGCTGCTCTGTACCTGCTGTGGAGTAGAACAGGTCTGTGGTTTCTAGCGCAGGGGGCCCCGGGAACCACATATGTCCTCATCCCCCCTCGACTTTCTTCCTGGAAACTGTCACTGACACTGTACTCAGTTGCTCAGGAAGTGGTATAATCCCGCCCTTTGAACAGGGTGAGTACAGCTAACTGTCAGGGCTGAAGGAAGTGGCTAAGCACAGGGTGCAGAGGCCTCCAGCTAACTCACAGTTTCTCTGGGCCCTGGTGGTGTCATGTGACTGAAGTCCACATATTGTAGTTTCTTTTCACTACAGAATTAAGGGGAGCGATACCACCTCCACTGGTCCCCTTCCAAGGAATAACCAAGTTATGCTTAGTCCCTAGGCTGTGTGCTTTATGCCATGATGTTTGGGGAAGGCCCTTATGACGTGGTGTTCCAGAAGGGTGACAGTGTGGCCCTTGCTGTGCAGAACCAACTAAGCATCCCGCAGAGCCCCAGGTGAGCAGTGAAGGGGGCAGCAAGCAGTTCAGACTCCTCCCAGCCGTTGGCGGGGCTGGAGCTGTGGCACAGGGGATGGCTGCCCTCATCACCCTGCCCTCCTCCTTCTACAGGCACTCTTCAGCCTTGCGGCAGCTGCTGACCTTAATGATGACTGTGGACCCCCAGCAGCGCCCTCATATTCCTTTCCTCCTGAGTCAGTTGGAGGCACTTCAGCCCCCAGCTCAGAGCCAGCACACTACCCAAATCTGAACAAACCAGTGGCCATGTTGAGAAGGTGGCCCCTGTGCCTTGGGAAGAAGCTCCCATCCCTTAGTGGAATCTCCCTCCCTTCTAACCGGGACAGCTCTCTTGTAGTTGGGGGCAGCTGGGGGGTGGGGACAGTCAGCTCAGTCTTCTGTCTCTCATTCTGCTCTCTTACGCCCAAGAGCAACAACTGGACTGGGGGTCTGACTGGGTAGTGGTGGGTGAGGGTGGGGAACGGGGAAAAGGGAACTGATAGAATGTGGTAAAGGCTCTGAGCAGGACTGCTGAGCTTACTTCATGATCTGCCTCCAAATCTGGGAGCAGGAAAATGTATGAATAGAAGAATAAAGTGAAAGTAGCTTGGTGTGATCTTAGTTTCATTGTGCCTGGAGTGAGAGAAGAGGTGCAGGGGCCCAAAAGTTTGGTTGCCATTTCCAAGGGAGTGCCTGGAGAGAAGAGGAACTGGCCTAGCGTCAAGAATGGCGTGACTTCATCATTCCACGTACGGAGGCAGGTGTGCCTACCTTAGATCTGGCTGGTTGGTGGTGGGCAATTCTTCTCCTAGCTTGTCTTACTCAGAAACTTCGAGATGCTCTGGTTTGAGCTGGCTTCTATGCCAAGAACTGTGACCAGGGCCGCCTTAAGCACCCTCAACTCATACTTTCATTTCTTCATTCCCAGGGCTGGGTAGCTTAGTCAGAGCAGCCCAGCTGGTTTTCCAGGCAAGGGCTTCTGGGTGAGACACCTGAAGAGTCTTTGGGACAGCCACATAACTGGTCTCCAGCCTCTGCCTGGGGGCAAGGGGAGTGGAGGTGGCAGCCATTTTGGCCCAGAATCTCTCCCAGATGGTTCTAGTTCACACATGGTTAATGATTAATGAGGCCAGTGTGGTGTGGCAGTATCCAGCTGCCACTTCCTGCCTACTCTACTGAGTAAACAGGGGCCCTGCCCTTGCTGGGCTTGAAACATGTTCCCCTGGGAAGGGCACTGTGTTCCTGAATCACCGGGGAGGGGAAGCAAGGGCAGGGTTCGCATCTCCTCCTCCTGAGATTGAAGCTTCTTCCCCGCGCTGTGCCCACCCCCAACTGCTGACGTCAGTGTGGGTCCCGGGGTGCCTATTAGAAAAGTTGAAGTTTTCCCCAGGGCCCTGGCAGGAGCCTCCCACCAGCTAGCACAGAGGCTGAGGCCAGAAAGAAATCACAAACAGAGGGGAAATGACCTGACTTTTAATGGCACAACCCTAGGCCCCAGCAAAGCATCAAGACCAACAGTAAGCTTTGCAAAGCTGCTAGGAGGTGCAGTGACGCAGACAACTCTAGGAGATCGCCCTTGTTCCCTCCCATCCCCCAGGCTTATGACTAGGCTCCATGCCCAGGAACTCTGGGCCAGCTCAGCCCCACTCCCAAGCCCTTATAACGCACAGAGGTACCTGGGCCAAGCCTTGCTTCCAGAGGCAGTGAATGCGGAGCAGCGGGAAGGATAGGGTAGCCGTCTAACTCTCAAATACAGAAAGTGCTGGGCTTAAACTCCTACTTGGAACGGAAGTGAAGCCTCAGATCCTTTAACAGCTCATGGCTGGACAGACAGGTCCAAGATTTGGTCCTCATCTCCCCCCTATCCTGGGCTCCTCTAGGATCATACACGGGGTCATGTTTCCTGGGCCTGGCAAGGAAGGTCTTTCTTTCCTGGCCTGAAGGTCTCACTTTCAGCCATGGAAGGGAAAAAGTCATGAGCAGCACATAGTGAGGGCAGCAGCAGAAGCAGCAGCAGCGCAAAAGGGGAAGGCAGCAGAAGCTTAATCACTCACAGAGGGGACAAGAAACCGTGCAAGGAGACTGTTTATTTTGAAAGGGTTTTGCAATAAACATAGTGAGTGGACTCCAGGCAGCTGTTCTATTCTTCTCCCTCATCCTCGTCCTCATAGGAGTCGATGCCTACTTCCTCGTAATCCTTCTCCAGGGCAGCCATATCCTCCCGGGCCTCGGAGAACTCACCCTCCTCCATGCCCTCGCCCACGTACCAGTGCACAAACGCCCTCTTGGCATACATCAGGTCGAACTTGTGGTCCAGGCGGGCCCAGGCCTCAGCGATGGCGGTCGTGTTGCTCAGCATGCACACGGCACGCTGCACCTTGGCCAGATCACCCCCAGGCACCACAGTGGGGGGCTGGTAGTTGATGCCAACCTTGAAGCCCGTGGGGCACCAGTCCACGAACTGAATACTGCGCTTGGTCTTGATGGCAGCGATGGCGGCGTTGACATCCTTGGGCACCACGTCTCCACGGTACAGCAGGCAGCAGGCCATGTACTTGCCGTGACGGGGATCACACTTCACCATCTGGTTGGCAGGCTCGAAGCAGGCATTGGTGATCTCTGCCACCGACAGCTGCTCGTGGTAGGCTTTCTCTGCAGAGATGACTGGCGCATAGGTGGCCAGGGGGAAGTGGATGCGAGGGTAGGGCACCAGGTTGGTCTGGAACTCTGTCAGGTCCACGTTGAGGGCCCCGTCGAAGCGCAGGGAGGCCGTGATGGAGGAGACGATTTGGCTGATGAGGCGGTTGAGGTTGGTGTAAGTCGGGCGCTCGATGTCTAGGTTGCGGCGGCAGATGTCATAGATGGCTTCGTTGTCCACCATGAAGGCACAGTCTGAGTGCTCCAGGGTGGTGTGGGTGGTCAGGATGGAGTTATAGGGCTCCACCACGGCTGTGGACACCTGCGGGGCTGGGTAGATGGAGAACTCCAGCTTGGATTTCTTGCCATAGTCAACAGAGAGCCGCTCCATCAGGAGTGAGGTGAAGCCAGAGCCAGTGCCCCCTCCAAAGCTGTGGAACACCAGGAAGCCCTGAAGTCCTGTGCACTGATCAGACTGAAAAGCAAGAAAGTAAAGAGCAATGTGGGCAGGGAAGGGGCCTGAGGAGCTCTTATCTTCTGGCTTCACAAAAGCCTAAAATTTCTCAGGAGTCAAGGCAAAGACTAATGAGTATCCCATAGCTGCAGCATGCTCTGGGACATGTACAGTTAGAGATGACCCCATGAAATGGATCTGGGAAAAAATGTTTCTGACCATTAGCATCCTCTCAAACGCTCCCTTCCTTCCATCCCAAGTTCTCACCAGCTTGCGGATCCGGTCCAGTACAGGGTCAATGATTTCCTTGCCAATGGTATAGTGACCACGAGCGTAGTTGTTAGCGGCATCCTCTTTCCCAGTGATGAGCTGCTCGGGGTGGAAGAGCTGTCGGTATGGGCCATTTCGGATCTCATCTGGAAGGGCAGAAACCACATCATTAGGGCAGAAACCACAAGGCTGTGCTCAGCACGTACCTCCCTCCCCCAGCCTGGTAACTGTGGTCAGATGTATGGAAGAGCTCATCCTTCTGCCAGCCTGAGATACCAGTGTGTGAGGGAAACCCAGACCTGCTGCCCAGGCCAGCCTGCCATCAGCTTGCCTTCTTTAGCTTCCAGCAGGGCAAGGGGTTTTTAGGGCCAGGAAAGCCAGGTCTACACACCCTCTCTCCAGAGAGAAGCTTAGAGTCACTTTCCATCCCGTCAATTCCACCCTCTCCTCCTCTCACCGATTACGGTGGGCTCCAAATCCACAAAAACTGCCCGGGGCACATGCTTTCCAGCGCCGGTTTCACAGAAGAAGGTGGTGAAGGAGTCGTCCCCTCCACCAATGGTCTTGTCACTGGGCATCTGCCCATCTGGCTGAATCCCATGTTCCAGACAGTAGAGCTCCCAGCAGGCATTGCCCATCTGAACACCTGCCTGCCCCACATGGACTGAGATGCATTCACGCTGAAGGATAAAGAGAGGGGACATGGCATAAGCTCCACCTACATAAGTCCTTACCTCATGAGCCTCTCTCCCACCCTATCACCTACCAGTTAGGATCACTCAGTTGGCAAAAGTGGAGGCTTGGGGCTGGGCAGAGGTCAAAGAGGCTGGCAGCCTGCCCAGGCTCCCCTGCACAGGACTTTCCAACTGGAGGCACCCAGTAGGGCAGGCCAGTCCCTCAGCCTACTTCTCCATGGGGACCTTGTCAAGGAAGAGCTGTGGCTCCACATGACCCTGCCACATTCATAGGACACTCAGGGAGGACGGAGAGGGCAAGTGCATATGAGACAGGCAGACACTGCGGTAACTGAGACAAGGACAAGCGATTTTTCAGCTGTTCCCAATCAGCTTCTCAAGAGCCTGAGGAGGGATAGAAGGTTTTCCAGAGCTATGAATTTAGAGCTAGAGGTCCCCAGCTTGATTAGTTCTTTGCTCTGAGGATGGAACAACTCGAATTTCGTATAACCCTCTCGCCCTTTCATTCTTGCGGGCTGCAGAGGTGTCTCAGCCTTCCAGCCAGGCGTCAACTGACCACGCTGGCCAGCAGGATGCCCTCCCCCCACCGCCTTTCAAGCCCGTCTGGCTGCGCTCGTCACCTCCACCCCCACACCCTGGGTGTCTTCACCACCTTCGTCCACTGCGGAGCCCTCACCGAGACTGCAGAGAGCAAAAGACGGCAGGCGCAGGCCATACGGGTTGTGGGTACTGGGGCACTCGCTGCCCTAGGCTCATCCCTGCCCGTGTGAAATTAACCTCTGAAGAGCCAAAGTGGTGCCACGCAGGGCCGGCGCAGCCTCCCTTTTCGACACCGAAATGGCGGGGTGACGGTTTCCAAATACCCAGAAAAGGAAGCGGAACCTGCGGTGAGGCCCCAGAGGTAAACGCCTTGCCCTGGGCAGGGCAAGCGCCATCCTGCACCCTGGCCCTGCATTCGCCCCCCCTTCTAGATTCTTTCCAGTTACATCCCGGCGGAAAGCGAGGATTGGATTTCGGTCCCGGTCCCTGGGCTATAAATACCACCCCCCTACACACACCTCTTTCCCCTCCCCCCAACCTGGCCCCGGCCGCACTCTCGCTCAGCGCCAGCTGTCTCTGCCCGTCCGTGCACCCTGATTCCGGTTGGAGAGAATCCGGCTCGCCTGACTAGGCTGAACCCCATTCTCGCCACCTCTCCAGGATCAGAAGAGGGGTGCTGAGTCACAGGGGACTGTGGGTAGGAGGGATACACACACAGTCGGAGGAAAGGGGGATGCTGCACCAAGTAATCTGACCCCCTCCACCTTCTTGCGCCAAGCACGTGTTTGGTCAGTTCCGGGGACCGGGAAGTGAGGGGGAGGCTAAGGGCGGAGGGCAGCCGAGCGGGTCTCCCTCGCCGGCGGAAAGGACTGGGCACGGGACCGCGTGACTCCCCTCAGGAGAATTAGGGCACAAAATGCTTGGTGGAGCAGGAGGGGATTCCAGGAGGACTCCTCTCTGCTCGTGAAGAATCCCACCCCACTCCACTCCCTTCCCCAGCCTCCGAAAGTGGACAACGTGGCTCAGCCAAAGTCACCGGGAGGGCGTGGGGTGGGGGAAATGCCCCCCCCCCACCCCACCGCCAACTCCTCAAGACCAGGAACTTCGGATGGGGGGCTCCGAGCACCCCGGGAGGGAGGTTCCTCGAAGAAGAGGGGCAATTAAGGGACGGGCGAGATACCGGCGGGGCCGCACTCACCATGGTGAGTCCAGGCGGTGGGTCTCACGTAGAGTCCGGGTGACGGGTCTCAGTGAGAACTGCGCTAGCTGCAGTGCCGCACCGCTCTTATACGCGGGGGGCGGGCCCACGCGCTCCGACCGCCCACTAGGAGCTGGGCGGCCCAGAGGCCACGCCCCCGAAAGATAGGCGGCCCGGAGGGGTGGGGCCAAGGCGAGTCCCCTCCCCCTGGCGTGCCCCCGTCCCTCACCTGTCCCGCGTGGGTTAGGAGTAGCGACCGGAGCTTTAACCCTTCGCTCCGGGTTTTGAGCCGACACTCAGAGCTCCTGAGCTCCGCTGTTGGGATGCAGGGCGCAGTGCCAGGACGAGTCTCGCCTGTACCTGCGTCATGGGGGCGCCTGTGGCTCAGGTGTTTTGACTTAGGCCGGGTGCTGTAGAGGCTGTTTTTCCGAAGTGGCTGTAGCCAGCCTTCGCCGGTGCCCTCCCCGACCCGCCTCCCTGGAGGCTCCGGCCGACTGCCTGGCTCTGGCCTGTCCCCCAGGAACCCCTTGCAGCCGCAAGCGGCCTGCTGGTCCCCGGCCGGGATGGCTGGCCTTCGCCAACGCCAGTGGGCGGCCGAGGACCAGGAGCTGCACAGCCTGAGCCCCAGGTTGCCGATCCCTTAGGCTGCTCCGCAGAGCCGAGCCCCACAGTCTGTCTGCGAGGGCCGACCCCCGGAATCTCCTGCGGCTCGCAGGCTACCCGCCGGTCAGTGGCCCCGTCATCAGCGCCGTCACAATTAGCCGGCCCTCGCCATGGTCACCTGCCCGTTTTCCTGCCGCCAGAACCGCCTGAGCTCTGGACCGAAGCCCTCAGTACCTGGATTCGCATCTTGACTGCCCTGTGTGACCTTGGGCAAGTGACTTAACCTCACTGAGTCCTTGGCATTTTCACCGGTGAAAGGAGACAATGATTCCACCCCCAGAAAGCATTGTTGTGAGATATCATAACGTTTGTTGACTCCAAAGAGGAAAAAAGAAAGTGGAGATTCCGATATCATGGCTGATTTTGACTTCCCCACCCTCTTCTGTCCCTAAGCCATAAGCAGGATCTGCGACCTGCGTCTCAACGCCCTCAGAGCTCAGGTGGAGGCCTCAGCTGAAGCTATTCCTTCTTTTTACGTTTCATTTCCATTTCTCGCAAGAATGGGCTTTTCAATCTACTTCTGCTTTCCCTTGCATGCCTTACATTTTCTAGCTGTCTCCCTTCACTGGGGAAATCATCAGAAGTGCCCTATGTGCCTATTGGCACGTCATTAAGAAACCTGTCTCCCAGGCTAGTCACTTAGAAAGGATTCACCTGCCTCTCCTATCATAGTGTTTCCTAGGGCCAGGGCTGCCTGACAAAACAACACAGCAGGATAAAATAACTAGCAATGGCAACTTTCTACCAACAAAATAGCTAATTGACACCTTACTTAGGCAAGGCATGGAAAGGAATACAGTGAAATATGACAAGGTCTCTTTTCCCAGTAGACTAACCATATGGTTGGGAGAACAAGACTCATTCATAAAAGAGAAAACTGGCAAGGGCATACAATGAGGCTGCTTTGGGAAATGGGGTCATGGTCTCTACAGAGCAAGGAGCCTTGGTGATTACAGAACACACGGCCTCTTGCAGACCTTTCCTGGCCCTCTTTTTTCCTTGTGCACCCCAACCCCAGCAGAATGAATATTTTAAGAGGATTGCGCTATCTTAGGCAAAATCCAAAACCTATTTGCCCTTCGGATTCAGCTTCTTTCTTTGTAAAACTGGGACAATAACTCCAGATTGTGAGGACCAGATGAATTGAGGGATGTGTACATACACAGCAAAGCACCGTGAATGCAGTTGTCTGGACTCTTAGAGCATTTTATTCATTTATTTTAGTGTGTGTAGCACATCATGCTGCAGTTATTCTTGTACATGTCCATCTTATTAGATAGCGACCTTGTTGAAGGTAAGGATTGTGTCTTATTCACTTTTGTGTCCGTAGCTCCTAGTATGGTGCTTAGCATGTGGTAAAGAGTTGCTAAGTGTGAGGTGAATTTTTTCACTACAGAGATGGGACTAAAATTAAGGTAAAACTCTAAGAAGTCAGAAGTTTCAAATTAGCAGCCTGGAGGCCAAATTCCCCCATAGTGTTAACCCCCATAGCGGTTATAATATGAAAAAAATCAGGAATTGTCTTTGGGGCATCCCCAAAGACCACCGCGATGTTAGGAGACTTGCCAGACAGACTCACAGGACTCAGCATAAACTTGTACTCACAGCTAAGGTTTATTACAGTGATGTAGGAACAATAACAACTGGATAATAAGGGGAAAAGACGCAAGCAGAGTCTGAAGGAATCTATGCCCTCTCCCTCCCATAAGGGCTCACACAGTGTACTCTTCCTCCAAAATGAAAATGGGACGTTTCCCTGCAGTGTTTCTGCCCAAGAAAGCCCGTTAGAGACTCGGCACCCAAGGTTTTTAGTGGGGTCCGGTCACATAGGCACCTCTGCCTTGCACTTACCAAAATTCCAGACTCTTTAGAAGAAAAGCAGGTGTTCAGCATAAATCATATCGTTTACACACACCATCTAGGCACAACGAACCATCTTTATCAGTTAGCTGTTGACTGGGTGCACTCTAAGAGCCAAGTTCCCAGATGCCAGCCAAGGGCCAACCTTGCGAGCAGGCCTTTCTAAGTCTCAGTTCTGCTATGTTAACTCTTTTCTGCACGATCATGTAAAAATCCAGATTTCTAGCTTATCTTGAAAAGAATTGGAAGATATGGCTACTCTAGGCCTGCATTCCCATTTAGCAATTGTGATAGGCAGAATAGCTCCCCACCAAGATGTCCACATCCTAATCCCTGGAATCTGTGACTATGTTACCTTACATGGAAAAAGACTCTGTGGATGTGATTAGGGTAAAGGTATTGAGACGGGAGATTATTCTGGATTTTCTGGGTGGGCCCAATGTAATCACAAGGGTCCTTATAAATGGAACAGGGAGGCAGGAGAGTCAGAGTCAGGGAAGGAGAGGTCAGAAGCAGAGGTCAGAGTGATGGCTTTCAAGATGAAAGGAGGCCATGGTAAGGAATGTGGGCAGCCTCCAGAAGATGGAAAAGGCAAGGAACATATTCTCCTCTAGAGTCTTTAGAAGGAAGACAGCCATGCCAACACCTTTAGTTTATCCCTAAACAGGTTTCCAATTCCAGTGTGCGGGGCAGGGGGCTTCCCCACACACCACCAAGCAATTCTCAGACACCAGCAGGGTGTTCAAGAATACAACTCAGGGCTTCCCTGGTGGCGCAGTGGTTGAGAGTCCGCCTGCCAATGCAGGGGACGCGGGTTTGTGCCCCGGTCCAGTAAGATCCCACATGCCGCAGAGCGGCTAGGCCTGTGAGCCATGGCCGCTGAGCCTGCCCGTCTGGAGCCTGTGCTCCGCAACGGGAGAGGCCACAACAGTGAGAGGCCCACGTACCGCAAAAAAAAAAAAAAAAAAAAAAAAGAAGAAGAAGAATACAACTCAATTCTGCCACTTTCTGCCTGGAAATTGCATCAGATTCCCCAATTAAGGCTTTGGTCCTACAAGACTGTCACCCACTCCCCACTTCAGATGCCAGTCGCTAGCCCAGGTTGTTGCCTGTGCTTCTGACCCACCAGCTACAAATTGGAAGTTCCAACAGCCCCCTCCAACTCAGGATACCAATCACAAGTCCAGGTTGTTACCTGTCTTTCTGACTGACCGGCTGTAAATTAGAGGTTACCATAACTTCTTCCTTGGGTTCAATTAATTTGCTAGAGAGGCTCACAGAGTTCAGAGAAACATTCTACCTACTAGATCACTGGTTTATTACAAAAGGATATAAGCCAGGAGCAGCCAGATGGAAGAGATGCAGAGGGCAAGGTACGGGGAAAGGGCATGAGCTTCCATAGCGCCAGGAGCGCCACTCTCCAGGCACCTCCATGTGTCCACCATCCTGGAAGGTCTCCAAACCCCATCCTTCTGAGTTTGGATGGAGGCTTCATTACATAAGCACGACTGATTAAATCATTGACTATTGGTAATTGAACTCAATCTCCAGCTGCCCGCCCCTCCCAGGAGGTCAGAAGCGGGTGGTGGGACTGAAATTTCTAACCCTCTAACCACTCAGTTAGCTCCACTGGCAAGCAGCCCCCCTCCTTAGGTGGGTCCAAAAGTCACCTCATTAACATAACAAAAGACACCTTGATCACTCTCAACACTTAGGGAATTCTCAGGGTTTTGGGAACTGTGAGCCAGGAGGAGTGGACAAAGACCAAATAATACATAAGAAATATATTTTGGTCATCTGAGTAACCACATATATTTTTTTCTTTTAAATCATAATACTGCAATCCCTATAAGACCTATTTTGGACTTCTGACCTCCAGAACTGTGAGATAATAAATTTGCGTTGTTTTAAGCTATTAAGTTTGTAGCAATTTCTTACAGCCTCCCTAGGAAACCAATAGGCAACAAATGCAGCTGGGTGGCGGCTACTCTCTTAGGATGGGCAACAAGCTGCTCCAGTTCAGGCAGCCCTCATCACTCTGTGTCTCCCTGACACAGAAGACCAGTGCCTGTTGCCATTTAACATCATATGCTCAGCCCACATCACACATTTACATTACCCTGGCCCCTGTAGCAAGGAGTTCACAACCACTGAGCAGGCCTCCTGGCAGGAAAAATGGAGAAGACAAGGTTTCAGGGAGACGTGCCCAAGGCGTGTTAGTGGAACATAGATTCTGCTTCTGATTGTGCATGTGTGTTTGAGTGTGCACACTCATGTGTGTATGTGCATGGCTGTGAGTGTGTATGTATCTTCTCAGGGTATATACAGCTCCCCTGAATTAGGGCCATAAACTCCGGGTAGGTGTGCAGGTAACAGTCCATATTAGCAGATGGAAAACTCTTAGACATTCACATACATGTACAGAATCTAGAAGATGATGCTAGGCACTTCTTCACTCTTCCTCATGACGCATTGCTTAGTCCATTTACCCTACATGGATGTCCATTCTCTCTTTGGATCGCTCTCCCTCTTCACCATGCCCATTCTTATCTCTGTCTTTTCTAACTCCTCCTCAGAGTCTCACCACAACCTTGGAGCAGTGCAGCAAGGTCATCAAAGTTTAAAATGTCTCCATTGATTCCATCTGGGAGAGGTGGAGCTGAGCCTTGGTGCACATCCTTCCATTTTTTCAGATGGAGCATCTACCAGCTGTCCTCCTCACAGACCCATCTTTCCAAAGGGATATCTCCATGTCTTCTCTCCTCCTTGCTGTCCACGCAGACCTGGTTCACATGCTCCACTTAGATGTTCTTGCCAAGGTCTCTAGTGACCTCCATCTTGCCAAAGCCAAAGGTCACGTCTCTCTCTTCATCGTTCTCAGCCTCTCAGCAGTATTTGACATAGCTTATCCTTCCCTTATAGTGTTTTGTAGTTGAAGCACTTACTTCTTGGCTTCGATGACACCTCCCCTCCTGGTTTCTGTTCTGGCCACTCCTTTTTGGTGGTCTTTGATGGTTTACCTCAAAGGGTAAACCTTTGAGGGTAAGGGTATTCCCCATAGCTCAGTCCCAGGCTCTCCATGTGCTTTTCTCCCTGAAGGAGCAATCGTTGAAGGTGAGTGATGAGTATATGGGGTTTTATTATGTTATCTCTACTTTGGGGTATATATATATATATTTTTTTTGTGGTACGCGGGCCTCTCACTACTGTGGCCTCTCCCGCTGCAGAGCACAGGCTCCAGACGCGCAGGCCCAGCGGCCATGGCTCACGGGCCCAGCTGCTCCACGGCACGCGGGATCCTCCTGGACCAGGGCATGAACCCACGTCCCCTGCATCAGCAGGCGGACTCCCAACCACCGCGCCACCAGGGAAGCCCCTGGGGTATATTTTTAATTGTCCTTAATAAAAAGTGATTGTAACATATTTAGGGTTACTCAAAAAAGAATACCTAGAGTATATACATTGCCAAACTGAGTGCAAGAATAGAAAAAGAAAGACATATCACCTATATGTTGATGGCTCTCAAATGTATACCTCCATTTTGGACCTCTCCTCTAAACTTCAGTTTCACATGACTATTTGCCTTCTTGACATCATACCTTGAAAGCACATTAGACATCTCAACATAACACATTCAAAGTAGAACTCTCAGTCTACTACCCTCATCCCACTCCCTGCCAAACCTGCTTCTATCCTAGGCTTCCAAGTCTGAGTCAACAACATCACCTTCCACCCAAGTGCTTAGGTAAAAACCTAGGATCATCCTGCATTCCTCTTTCCCTCTCTCCTTCCCCTCTTTTATTAGTGAGAATGTTTTAGCTTCAAATAATGGAAAGCCTAACTACCAGCAGCTTAAACAATGGGTATATTTATTATCCTACAAGAAATCTTGAGTGTAGGGCAGTTCCAGGGTTGATTCAGTGATGTCACCAATAAGTTCAGTATTTCCAGTTTTCTGCTCTGGCATCCTCAATGGGCTGGCGACATCTTCTCTCCTAATCACAGGATGGCCACAGCAGCTCCAAGTATTATGCTCTCATATGACACCATCCTAAGGCGGGAAAGGGGTTTGGTTTCCTCCCACATCTCTTTTTATCAGGGAGAAAAACCTTTCCTTAAAGCACCCTAGCAGACTTTCCCTTATATCTCACTGTCCCCGGGCCTAAACTAGTCACTGGAAGGAGGGAATGGAACTACTATGAATGGTTTGGACTAACCTATACTTAGCCCTAGGTCTAGGGAAAGGCCATCCTCCATGACCAAGTGGAAGGGTGAATAATTATACAAAATCAGGACCATGCCAGCAAAGAAGAAGTGGAGGCAGGAGTCAGGTGAGGCCGTTGGTGAGGTCTGCACACCCCAGATTAGCATGTCCTATCACTTTACTTCAAACCCAGCTACTTCCCCCATCCCCACTCTAGTCCAAGCCACCAGCCCCTCATTTCTGGATGTCTGCCATATCCTCCTAACCAGCTTCCTTCTCCTACTCTTGAATCCCTATAATGCATTCTCCACATAGCAGCTGCAATAATCTCTCTAAAACAAAACACAAAGTAGGCAATGAGGCTTGCTTAAAACCCTCCCATTGCACTTGTAATAAAAGCCCTTCTCCTTGCCAGGCCCCTTTACCTCTGTGACCTCATCTTGCATAACCCCCTCCCTCCCTCCCTCAGTTTCCTTATATACACCAGGCTTGCTCCTTTGCACGTGCTATTCTCTCTGCCTGAACCACTACAATCCAGATCTTGGTGTGGCCGTCTCCTTACCGCTCAGTTCAAATATCACCTTCTTAGAGAGTGGCTTCTTCTCAGTAGTAGCCCCCCATCACTTTCTGGGCCATTATCCTGTTTTGTTTTCTTCACGTGTTCATTGCTATCTGAAATTCTCTTGTTTGTTTAGTTATTATGTCTTCCCACAAAAATATAAACTCCTTAAAAGCACAGACTCTTGGGGCTTCCCTAGTGGTGCAGGGGTTAAGAATCCTCCTGCCAATGCAGGGGACACAGGTCTGAGCCCTGATCCGGGAAGATCCCGTATGCTGCGGAGCAACTAAGCCTGTGAGCCACAACTATGGAGCCTGTGCTCTAGAGCCCGTGAGCCACAACTACTGAGCCCGCGTGCTGCAACTACTGAAGCCCAGGCACCTAGAGCCCGTGTTCCGCAACAAGAGAAGCCACCGCAATGAGAAGCCCAAGCACCACAATGAAGAGTGGCCCCCGCTCGCTGCAACTAAAGAAAGCCCGCGCGCAGCAACGAAGACCCAACGCAGCCAAAAATAATAGATAAATAAATAAGTAAATAAATAAATAAATAAATAAATAAATAAATAAATTTTTAAAAAGCACAGGCTCTTTTTGCTTACCACTGTATCTCTGGCATCTGGAACAGTGCTTGGCACATAGCAGACACTCAATAAATACTTGTTGAAGGAATGAAGAGTATTGATTACCTCTCATTTTATAACTTAGATACATTAACATGCTCTCAAAAAATCTGTCTCTTTACTCTGTTTTACATAAGACCCCTCCCCCTGCCTCCCTTTGGGATAATTTTCTTTCCAGAATTAGTGTTGTCTAGGTTGACTCTGAGATGCCCAACTTCAAAGACCAGTTGGGAGAAGTTGGAGTGCTAGCAGGAGACTTCTGGGCCCAGTGGGCCCCAAATCCATTCATCTGGATAATAATTTCTGAGGTCTGTGGTTTCATGGATCAACCCAGGGTAGACTGGGCTTCCTTACTTTTGAAGTGTTGGTTGGCTGTGTCTTCTCTCCAGGGATCTTGGCCTCTTAGTTCCAGGTAGGAGAGAGAAGACTTCAGTCCATAGCCAAAATCAGAGTTAATCATCTTAATATTCTGGGTCGCACCCTTGTATGCTGTGGTGAGAAGGGCCCTGAAAAAAGACCCAACCTCAGGATAACTCTCTCACCATTTGCCACATTGACTGAAAATTCACATTAGCATCTTCTTCCTGGATAGGGTTGCTAGAAAAAATTCTTTTATTTGCTAAATCTAGCATTCCTATTCCTGGTCATGATGCTGGCTAGAAGTGTGACTGGAGAGAGGTAATGTGGTTTCCAGGCAGCATTAGGGTCCATTTGAGGTTAGTGGTCATGCATTTGAAGTCGGATCAGTCAGTATGGTTCTGGGTTTTTCTACAGCCACTGTTTAGCTGGGTCAGTGCAGGCACAGAATTGGTGAAGAAATGGATTTAACCAGGGTTGTGGTTTAGTCAAACGAGGAAACTGAAGCTAGACGGAGGTGAGGGAGTTGAGGGATATGCAAGGGAGTGATGACCACTGACCATAAAATTTTTTTTTTTTTTTGGCTGCATTGGGTCTTTGTTGCTGCGCATGGGCTTTTCTCTAGTTGCGGTGAGCGGGGGCTACTCTTCTTTGCTGTGTGAGGGCTTCTCATTGCGGTGGCTTCTCTTGTTGCAGAGCACAGGCTCTAAGCATGTGGACTTCAGTAGTTGTGGCACACGGGCTCAGCAGTTGTGGCTTGAGGGCTCTAGAGTGCAGGCTCAGTAGTTGTGGCACACAAGCTTAGTTGCTCCATGGCAGGTGGGATCTTCACGGACCAGGGCTCGAACCCATGTCCCCTGCATTGGCAGGCGATTCTTAACCACTGCACCACCAGGGAAGCCCCATAGAATTTAGGATGGGAAGAAAGAAAATAAAAAAGCAGCAGGGGGGCTTCCCACATGCCGCAGAGCAGCTAAGCCTGTGCACCACAACTACTGAGCCTGCGCTCTAAAGCCCACGAGCCACAACTACTGAAGCCGGCGCACCTAGAGCCCATGCTCCAAAACAAGAGAAGCCACCGCAATGAGAAGCCTGCATACCGCAACGAAGAGTAGCCCCCACTTGCTGCAAGTAGAGAAAGCCCGCATGCAGCAACGAAGACCCAATGCAGCCAAAAATAAAATAAATAAATTTATTTAAAAAAAAAACCAGAAACGCCTCAGGTGGATGAGGGACATCGAAAACTCTGCCATGTGGAAAGGGGAGAGTCACTGAGCCTGAGTCCCAGAAGAATCTTAATTCCACCACTAATTAACTCCCACGTGACCTTGGGCAAAACACAAGGGACTGCAATTTCCTTTTCTTCCTCTGGGAGTGGAGGCCTCACCTTGCCTACCTCACAAAGTTATTGAGGGACTCAAAGGAGATACGGGGTGAAGCTGCCTTAAGAACTACAAAGCAGGTTACAAATGTGAAACAGTAACATTTGTATCTCATAATGTTGCCCAAGGCCAGATGGTGACTCCTTCCGCGGGGAAGTAAGGCCAGGCTGGAACAGCAAAGACTTGGATTGGAATAGGGAGAGACACTGAGGAATAGTCCTGAAGATGCTCAGCATCTTGCTTTGCCTGTGGAGAACAACAGCAATTCTGGACTAAATGTGTAAGAAAGTTTATCTTGATTAATCTCACAATACTACCTCTCCCCATTCTGCAGATGGCAAAGGAAGTTAAGTGCTAGAGACGGGGCTAACCTGAGCTCTAGTTCCCTCTGTTCTGTGATATTCTGAGTTTCTACCCAGAAGGCCCTGAGTTGACCTCTTGCCCTAGGACTCATCATTTCTGGTCCACTGCAGACTTTTCTTAGCCCTGCCTACTCCTCTTCCAATCCTCACCAACCTTGGGGGTGAGGGCGGTGCTGGAGCTCAGGGGGCTTGATTTCTAAATCCCCTCTCACCTGTGAGGGCCAGGCTGCACCACCAGGAAATGGAGTTGTGTGACTGAGCAACAGACACCGTGTACCCAGTGATGTGGGGCTACCAGCAGGCCCCTCCTCTGCCTGCCCCATCTCGCTCCCCTGCTTAGCGCCTGCCAGCTGCACGGTAACCACATCAACAGGCCTGCCTCTTGGGGCCGTTTCTAACAACATTCCCGCCCCCCACCTCCCCGAGAGCAGACCAGAGAGGATAAGGAGGCCGGCAGCGGTGGGTCCGTCACAGACCTGTCCCTGCCTTCCATCTTGCAGCAGACAGACAGACAGACGACCCCAGCCAGCCCCCAGCCAGGTAGCATGGTAAGCAGAGGTGGGGCTGAGCGTGCAAATGAGGGTCCCATGGTCCAGGTGTTCATGGGGTTACAGCGGGTGGGCAGGTCAGGTGGGGGAGAGGGAGAGAAACTTCCAGATGTGAGTGCAGCCCCCCAAATGTGCTGGTATGTTCAGGGGATAGAGAGGGACAGGCCATGGTAACTAGGACATGGTCTGAGTCTGAGGGGCTGCTGAAGGGCTCTGAATTTAGGGGTAGGGAGAGTGGGGTAAGCAGGACAGGGGCAGAAAGTGCAGGCACTTTCCTGCAGACCTTGGGCCCCTGCTGGCCTCTGGTCCCACCTCCCGGCTGCAAGGACATATCCTCATAGTCCTGTCCTTCTGCTGTGCCTTGGTCTGACCCCTCATTTCAGCTACATATCAGTGGGGATAGGGAGGGTGCTGGGTATGGGGCTCATTTGATATCTTTTACCGGCTCCCTGACAGGCAGGATAGAAGTGCAGTTAGGAGTGTGGTTGGACCCAGACTGTCCCCTCTGAATATTCCTGGTTTTGCTCATGACTTTGAGCAAGTTGTTTGACCTCTCTGAGAGTCAGTAAAATAGGGTAATAAAAACACCTACCTAAGGGGATGTTGTGAAGATTAAAGGAGATAGTGTATGTGAAGCGCTAAGCACAGTGCCTGGCACCTAATTAATGCTTACTATACAGAACTAAACAACGTAATGACAAAGCCTGCTGAGTGTGAGATTATACTATTTTCACCGGCAAGAAAAGGGGATGGGAACAGCTGAGGTGGGGTTTGAGGTCAAGTCTGTGTGATTCCAGGCGCTGAGTTCTTTGCCCAAATCCAGAGTGAGGGGGCATCGTTTCCAGCGACTCTGGCATACCCCAGGTCAGACACACCTTGCATGGGCCAGCAGCTGTGGGAGGCTGGACAGGGTCTGGCTTTGTGCACAGAGCCTGGGCAGGCTCTGAGGTGCAGCAGCGGGTGCTGGCCCTGCCAGCCAGGTGATTGGTGAGCTGAGTCAGCCCTCCCTCCTGGACCTGGGGATTTCTGGAGTCCTTTGTCCCGAAATCCCTCCCAGATTAATTCATTACTTTCTCTTACTATGACCCCCGGGGTTGGGGGATGGGGAATTGGTAAGGGGGTCCAACAGGTATGGCGCACCCTACTTTGTGTCGTCCAATGAGCCAGGCAGGTTACACGCATTCTTTCATCTGCAGAGTGATTCTAGGAGGGGCTCTTGTTATCGCCCCACTTCGCCAGGGGAAGACGCCCACAGAGAGGCAAGTGGGGGAGTGATGGGGCTGGGATACAGATGGTCTATGTATTAATCCCAGTCATCTAAAAATCATAAAAAGTCAAGGCCCTTGTGTCATATTTACAAAGTCAGAGAAGTGTAAAATTTATGGATAAAGCATCCTCATTAAAAAATTATGAAATATTTCAGACATGCGGAAAGGTATAAAGAATAATATAATGAACACCTGCTACCCAGCTTAAGAAATAGAATCCTTCTCCGAACGCATTCACCTCCCTCCTCTAACATTATTCCAAATTGGGTGCTAATATTTTCCCTTGCTTTCTTTACTTCTGTGATATATTCCAAGAATATATAGCAAATACAAAAATTTATCTGTAAATGATGCATACAAGTTAAAGATTTATATAAATAGTATTGTATTATGATTCTTCTTAATTTGTTTTTTTTCTATTAAGAATTTTGGGGGGTAAGACTCTTTTTTAAAATAAATAAATAAATAAATAAATAATTTTATTTTTGGCTGTGTTGGGTCTTCGTTGCTGTGTGCAGGCTTTCTCTAGTTGCAGTGAGCGGGGGCTACTCTTCGTCGCGGTGCGTGGGCTTCTCATTGTGGTGGCTTCTCTTGTTGTGGAGCGCGGGCTCTAGGCGTGCGGGCTTCAGTAGTTGTGGCTTGCGGGCTCTAGAGCTCAGTAGTTGTGGCACACGGGCTTAGTTGCTCTGCAGCATGTGGGATCTTCCCGGGGCCAGGGCTCGAACCCGTGTCCCTTGCATTGGCAGGCAGATTCTTAACCACTGCACCACCAGGGAAGCCCAAGATTCTTGTATTCATCCACATCCACTTCTGAGTCATTCTTTATTCATTTTCTCCTGTTGAAGGACATTTAATTGGCTTCCGTTGCTATGGTACTGTGACTGTTCTTGCACCTGTTTTCTTGTGTACCTATGTGAGAATTTCTCTAGAGCAAGAGCATCTTCAGCTTTCCTAGATATTGCCAGATCACTCTCCAAAAAAGATGCATCACTTTGGGCTTCTAGCAGCAGTGTGAGAATTCTCATTTCTCTACATCCTCCACACGATTAAGCCTTAAAGCTTGGGGAAATTTGATGGATGTGTGTGCTCGTTTTGTCGTTAAAAGTCTGCCGTAAATACTTCTCAAGCAGGAAGAAACATTCTGGGATCCTACTTACCACACTGTCACGTATCTGTTATCGTATGAAACGCTCCCTTCCCCAGTGAGTTTCTTAAGCGCAGGGACTGGGTATTAGGTGTTATGTATCCCCAGTCTCCGCCCAGTGTCAGGCAGATAATGGAGGCTCGGTACATGATGAAGCAAGAGGGTCAAGTCTTTTTGATGCTCATGGGGCTCCCCAGGAAGGGCAATGACCTTTCTCTTTTTCTAGGACCAAGCAGGTTACCCCAGTCCTGCTTCGGGTGCCAAGAACTCTTTTTTATTTTCGGTATGCGGGCCTCTCACTGTTGTGGCCTCTCCCATTGTGGAGCACAGGCTCCGGACGCGCAGGCTCAGCGGCCATGCGTCACGGGCCTAGCCGCTCTGCGGCATGTGGGATCTTCCTGGACCGGGGCACGAACCCGTGTCCCCTGCATCGGCAGGTGGACTCTCAACCACTGCGCCACCAGGGAAGCCCCACCAAGAACTCTTTGACCAGCCTCGAGTCATGTGAGGAAGAACTTTCTTCCCAGCCCCTCATCACTCCAGAACCACACACACCCAAGGGGAAAGAACAGCACACACACACATCCATTCCAGGCCCACTTTCCCCCTCCTTGCTGGCATTCCTAGCTTTAACATGAATCCAGAGTTCTTTCTGCTTTTCTAAACCTCATCCTTGTCCCTGACCCCTGAAACCTCACTTGGATCTTGTTTTCCTTACTAATGGCCCCTAATTTCTTTCTGGACATGGGTGGGTTGCCTATCATGCTCTGTCAGACTCATCTGAGCCCCTCAGTGTTCCTCAAGATGCTTAGTCACTGAGCAAAGGCTCTATAATCTTAGAACTGGTCACATCTTCTGCTTCCCCTGAGGGTTTTGCCCCCCCGCCACTGCCCCCCACCCCCGGGACGTAGGGCACAGAGAGCAGAGTCCAGGAGCTCCTGCTCTCAGCGAGAGAACCACTCAAGGAAGGAAGGCAGGAATCGTGTCCAGGCATGATATGCTTCTCTCTGCCCTTTGTCCACTCAGCGTGAGTGTATCTCAGTCCACGTGGGGCAGGCTGCAGTGCAGACTGCCAATGTCTGCTGGGAGCTCTGCAGCTTGGAACATGGGATCCAACCAGATGGGCAGATGCCCAGCGACAAGACAATCGGGGGAGGGGAGGACTCCTTCAACACCTTCTTTAGTGAAACTGGGGCTGGAAAACATGTGCCCCGGGTGGTGTTTGTGGATCTGGAGCCCACTGTGATTGGTGAGTGATGACCAGCCCCTGCCACGGCCTTGTCCCAGGTACCACAGCAAGTCCTTCTCCATAATTGGAGAGCACTGGTTTGTCATTCCCAGTTGCTGCAGCGAATCAGAACTCCAGCTCTGCTGTCACTCAGCTCCAGAGTCTCAAGGTCACTCCACATCCCTTTCCTTTCCGTTGAAGTACACTTAAAGTCAAGGGCAATAACAGCAGGCTGAATGGGACTCCTCTAGGGTAGAACTTCGGGCCTGGTGACCCCACCTCTTCTGGGTACCCTGGGGCTCCAGGAGCCAGGCTGCAAGGGGAGGGGGACCTAAAATTCTGCCCACTGCAGATGAGGTTCGGATGGGCATGTATCGCCAGCTCTTCCATCCAGAGCAGCTCATCACCGGCAAGGAAGATGCTGCCAATAACTATGCCCGTGGCCACTACACCATCGGAAAGGAGCTCATCGACCCAGTGCTGGACCGGATTCGGAAGCTGGTGAGAGAAGAGCTGAGGGCTGGGGAGGGGGTTGGAATCTGAATTCCTGTTGTGAAGTGGTCTGGAGAGCAGACGGGGAAAGGGCAGCTTCCATCCTTGGGAGAGTCTCCTGGATGAGAATTAAACACACAGGATCAGGACTAGTGAGGAAGGGAGGCAGAGTGTGGGCTCCAGCCTGGAGCTGGGTGTCCCTTTTATCTGCTATAGTAAGTGGCCCAATGCTGGGCAGAGTGGCTGCCAGTTGATAGGCTGCCTGGCCAAGATATGAGCACCCATAAACAGTCCCAGAATGTCACCTTGTATTGTAGGTATGTGGGCAGAAGGCCCTGTGAAAAACAGGGATCCAAACAATACCAGCTCAAGGCTCTCTGATCAACTTCGGCCCCCAGCAAGGACCGGGATCAGGTTACTGGGTTGTTAATCTCAGCAAGGAAGCCCTCCAGAAACATCTGGTTAGATCTGGGGGCACGGGTAGGAAGCCAGGTGGAGCTGGCAAGTTATGATGACAAAAATGACCACGGCATAAGAGTCAAGAGAGCTGTCTGTGGAAGGCTTCAGGAGGTTTGAGAGAGGAAGAGAGACAAGGAGGAGAGAGTGGGACCTCCTTATCAGGGTCTATTTTGTGCCCTTGGAAAAGTCTTCCAAGGATTTTATGAAACTTTTGGGGAAATCTCAAACAGCACAAGCTGGTTCTTTGCTGTTGGTCAGCTGTGCTTCACATCCCATGTTTCTCTTCGCCTTCACTTTCAAGGCTGATCAGTGCACAGGACTTCAGGGCTTCCTGGTGTTCCACAGCTTTGGAGGGGGCACTGGCTCTGGCTTCACCTCACTCCTGATGGAGCGGCTCTCTGCTGACTATGGCAAGAAATCCAAGCTGGAGTTCTCCATCTACCCAGCCCCGCAGGTGTCCACAGCCGTGGTGGAGCCCTATAACTCCATCCTGACCACCCACACCACCCTGGAGCACTCAGACTGTGCCTTCATGGTGGACAACGAAGCCATCTATGACATCTGCCGCCGCAACCTAGACATCGAGCGCCCGACTTACACCAACCTCAACCGCCTCATCAGCCAAATCGTCTCCTCCATCACGGCCTCCCTGCGCTTCGACGGGGCCCTCAACGTGGACCTGACAGAGTTCCAGACCAACCTGGTGCCCTACCCTCACATCCACTTCCCCCTGGCCACCTATGCGCCAGTCATCTCTGCAGAGAAAGCCTACCACGAGCAGCTGTCGGTAGCAGAGATCACCAATGCCTGCTTCGAGCCTGCCAACCAGATGGTGAAGTGTGATCCCCGTCACGGCAAGTACATGGCCTGCTGCCTGCTGTACCGTGGAGACGTGGTGCCCAAGGATGTCAACGCCGCCATCGCTGCCATCAAGACCAAGCGCAGTATTCAGTTCGTGGACTGGTGCCCCACGGGCTTCAAGGTTGGCATCAACTACCAGCCCCCCACTGTGGTGCCTGGGGGTGATCTGGCCAAGGTGCAGCGTGCCGTGTGCATGCTGGGCAACACGACCGCCATCGCTGAGGCCTGGGCCCGCCTGGACCACAAGTTCGACCTGATGTATGCCAAGAGGGCGTTTGTGCACTGGTACGTGGGCGAGGGCATGGAGGAGGGTGAGTTCTCCGAGGCCTGGGAGGATATGGCTGCCCTGGAGAAGGATTATGAGGAGGTGGGCATGGATAGTGTGGAGGGGGAGGGAGAAGAGGAGGAGGGGGATGAATACTAGGGGAATCCTTCGTGTCTGTCCTAAATAAAGTGCTATGGCCTTATTGTCTCACAAATGTCTTTTCCTCTTGGGAAAAACCATGGGGGTGAGGGGCTTTTCCTTCATAAGAGATAGGAAGGCTGGTGTCTTAGCCTGGGTTCCCCAGAAAGCAGATTTGACTTCAGATGTCATTAATGAGTGCAATTCCACGGAGCAGAATGGGGGTTGAAGTGGGTAAAGCAGAGAAGGAGGGAGAACTCACCCTAGAGAAGATGTAGCTGGATAGATGGCATCTCAGACCATCCCCTGGGTGAGTGGGCAGGAGAGGAGGTGAGGGTGGGGAATTTCTGCACTGGCTCCATTCTTCCCTTGGTTAAACCTTCACCTCATCAAACATTAACTTGCCTGTACTTCAGGTTGCACACACTTGGGCTGCAGGGTCAACAGGGAATCCCTGGGCAGGAGGTGAGGCGCTGATAGGTTGTCTGTGTGTGAAGCTGGTCCAAGCTGCACAGGGCTGCAACAAGAGCCTGGTGACGCCAGGGGATCTGAAGTAGTGCCTTAGGGTAATCTGATACAGCTGGTCCTCACTAGCCCACCCTCCTGTCTTCTTCAGTGTGGAGTGTAGAGAGTCCGGAAGCTGGCATTAAGGCAGAAGTGGTGCAGTGGAAGCAACAACGGGGGAATGGGGGTCAAGGGGGAGCTTACCTCACTGGAATCTCCATCACATTCATCACTTTTTGATAAAGACAAGTCACCTTTCTTTAAACTATGCCACATGCACAGCTTTAAGCCCCCACTTCCAACCAGGTGGCTGCCCTAAAATCCTTGTATGTGGATTTTCTGCAGCGCCTTCTGGGTTAGGAGGATAGCTTAATTATTTAGGAGCCCATTTTGGCTGAATAGCTCAGCTATATCCTCCAACCCATTTTTTTTTCTCTGAAAGGACTGAATTTCAAATCTCTGTCCTGTGTCTTTCTCCTTATTAACTGGTTTCAAATTTGGGGAAGGAAGAGAGGTTATTTGGGGAGCCTTTCAAACCCCAGAAAAAATCGCTGTCATTTGTTCAGTACCTAGTATACTAGACCCTGCATCCATACTATCTTCTTTAATCCTGAGGTAAATACAGTTATTGTACCCACCCACTGGACTGGAAGCTCCATAGGAACAAGGCCTGTTCTATGCTCAGGACCCAGAATGCTGTCTGACACATAGATTCTCAAATTTGTTAAATAGACTTGTTCGATGAATGCCCATTTTATAGATGTGGCGACTGAGGCTTGGAGAAGTCATGTGACTTGCACAAGGTTACCCAGCTAGTAAGTGGAGGAGTCGGAATTGAAACCCAGGTCAGCCTGGGCCGAAGCTTATGCTGCTGCCCTCCCCTTCCTAGGGTGTCCTCCCCTCCTGCCCTCAGCAGACACAGGCACCTCTCCAGACACCACCTCTTCCGGGCCTGCCAGCTCCACAGTGCCCAGACAGTGACTCAGGTGCCTCAAAGGCAGAGAGGGGCACTTAACACTTCCCCGCCCAGGCACTGTGGTGGAGGGATGTGCGGTGGAGGAGGGACCCAGCTTCCAGGGCTGAACAAGGGCACAGGTGTCTCTGGGGCCAGGTTTTGGGGTTGTCAGTGTCCTCTTAAAACCCCCTGCCACTGACATCCAATAGGTGAGGTAAGGGTTTGGGAGAGGCCAGGAGGGAGGGCCCTGAGGAAGGTGAGATCTTTATCACCCAACACGGCTGGGCATCCACAGAGGTGGCCAGGCTCCCCTCCTGATGGCTGTATCAGCCAGCCCACCCTGGGCAGCTGGATGGCCACCTCTTCTCTTACCCTGTGAGGCCTCCCAGCTACTAACTCTGCAGGCAAGCCCTGGCAGGCCTAGGTTGGACTGGGTGTGGGTGTGGGGAGGTGGCAACTCAGATCTCCATGGGACAGCTGGGAGTGCCACCCAGCCTGGCTCCTGGGGACTCCCTCAGTGCAGGGGAATGCTGTCATCCCTGAGGCTTCTAAAGCCAGGGTACAATTACCTCTTGCAGGCAGACACAAGAGACAGAGCCCCAACCTTGGATTCCACCCAACACGTTTACTCCCTCGCCTCTAATGTGTCAGGAGCATGCCTGCCTCCGAAGCTGCACTCCCTCCTTCCGGAACGCCACCTCCCCCTGCTGGCTTCAGTGTTGCTATTTTTTCCAGGTTAGATCACAGTCACCCAGAACCCATCCAGCACTGGAGACCTCTCCCTCATCTAGATTCTCCCTCTTACTGGCTGTCTTTATCGCTCACTCAGTACTTGGCATGGACTGCCTTGTACCATAGCACTTACCTTGTTGCTGATATCCTATTTCCCCAGCTAGATTTAAAAATATTACATTTGACCAGTTACTATGTGCACATGCTTCAGTATTCATAAGGTACCAAAGAGATTTACAAACAGCAAAAATAAGTCCCCTTCATTTGTTCCCCTCTTGGCAGCCACCACTGTTCACTTTTTTGGTTAGTACTCCCTTCCAGACATCTATGTATATACAAATGTGTGCACACGCATTTAAAAACACTTTGCTCTGCATCTTGTTTTTTTAACTTAACAATAAATCTAGAAGATGGTGCACATCAGTACATATAGATATACCTTATTCTTTTTGGTGACAATATAGTATTCCACAGTACGTTGTACCATTGCTTATTTAACCAGTCTGCTATTAATGATACAGTATTTAGGTTGTTTTTAATCCTTTGCTATGAAAAGAATGCTGTAACCCTTGTACATGCTTCTTTGCACATATGTACAACCACAAATTATTAGAATTGGCATTACTGGGTCAAAGGCTATACACCTTTAATTTTGATATATACTTCATACTGCTCTCTTTCGAAGTTATATCCAAATACCCCTCCTACTACCAATGTATGAGACCGCCTGTGTCCATACAACATATTACACTTTTTGATCTTTGTCAATCATCCAAGAAGTGAAAGTATTTTGCTGCAGCTTTCCTTTATAATTCTCTTGCTATGAATGATACTGAGCATCTTTTCATATTTAAAAGCCAGTATTTTCTCTTCTGTGAACTGTCTCGTCAGTGCCCTTCACCCATTTAAAAAACTGCATTGTCTTTTCTCACAAATTTGTCGGAATTCCTTGTGAACAAAGGAAATTAACCCTTTGCTTGCTAGATGTGTTCCACATAATTTCCCTTGGCTGTCATTTGTCTGTGTCCCAACGAGGTTTTCATCTCCCTGAGTACAGGGACTGAAACTTAAAGCTCTTTGTACTCCTACTCTTAATATAAAACTACATATGGGCTTCCCTGGTGGCGCAGTGGTTGAGAGTCAGCCTGCCGATGCAGGGGACACGGGTTTGTGCCCCGGTCCGGGAAGATCCCACGTGCCGCAGAGCAGCTGGGCTCGTGAGCCATGACCGCTGAGCCTGAGCGTCCGGAGCCTGTGCTCCGCAACGGGAGAGGCCACAACAGTGAGAGGCCCTCGTACCGCAAAAAAAACAAAAAAACAAACACATACATGGTAGGGTGCTAGACAAATGTCTGTTGAGATAAGAGAAGTAAAAAGAAAGAGATTTGGAAGATTTTGGAGTGACCTAACCTAATCTATTCCTTCCTCTTATACCAAGGTCAGTCAGGACTGGAAACAGCAGGAACTAACTCTGGCAAAATAAAAAAAGAAAAGGACCCCCGACACACACACATGTACATACAACACACACACACACACACACAATTAGAGAGACACTGGGTAGCATACAGAATCAATACAAGGGCTGCCAAACAAGTCTCCGTAAACAGGTAGGCACCAAGGGAAGTTGGGCAGCCAGCACCACAGTCAAGGTCAGGGCACAGGACAGCCTGCTTAAAAAACCCCTGGCCCCTCCACCTACTGCAGTGAGGCCTCTTCTCACCCAGGCGTCGAGGCTGACATTTCCTCCTCCAGACACTAGAGGCCACTGCTGGCTCTGCTTGCCACCACTGCAGAAATGAATTCTCAACTGCCCCTGCTTCTCTGTGACTTGCTCCAGATTCAAAGTCCCAGGTGGAGCTTCCGACTGGCAGAACATCCGGCTTTTGCCTACACCTTGGAGCCAGGAAGTCTGGGAGAGCAAGTGTCGGGTTTTGTGGCAGGTAGTGGCCTGTCTTCCATCAAAGCCTACGCAATGGGAATTTGCCAGATGTAGGTAAGTAGGAGGCTCAGGCTGTGAGCAGCCAGGAAAACTGGACAAAACGCACACCAGCCTCTTCTCTCACGCCTGGCTCAAGCCCTTCTCTTTGACGGAGCATTTCTGGGTCACCCAGCCTAAAGTGTTCTTCTGGATTCACATAACCAGTATTGCTTGGGCCAGTCATGATGCCAGAGAACTTTTGTACCAAGACCTACTATGTACCATACCTTATTTGACTTTCAAACAGCCCTAGGCGTTACCTGTATTTAGGGAGGAAAAACTGAGTCCTTAGAGGTTTTCTTGTCACACAGTAGTACCAGATTGCAAACCCAAGTCTGTCTGTTTCCAAAGCCTTGGGGTTTCCCAGTGGTCTATACTGATGGGCTGGTAGTTGGAGCTCTGTGAAGGTAGGGATTGGGCCGCAGTCTTCTTTTTACATCCTGGCAGCATCTACAACATAGAAGATGCTCAATTAATGCTTGTGGATTGGCCTGGATATCAAGTGGGAGCCAGTTCTAGAAGGTTCTCTAACTTTCCCATGAGGCCTGAAGCCAGAAATCACTCTAAGGTGGAAGAGGTCTACTCAGGATCAGTTTGGAAAGAAAAACCTCGAATCTGGGGAACTTCCTCTCCATTTTTCCCCCCATTTTCCCATTAACCACCCATTAATCCCACTAATCTCCCAAATGTGTCAAAACTGTTAATAACACGTTCCCATCTGTTCATTATTTAATCATCCAATGGATATTTTTGAACCCCACTACTGTCCTGAATACTCTAGTGAGAAAAAAGACATAATCTCTGCCCTGTGGAGTTTGCATCCTAGTGGGGGAGGTGACTGTCAATCAAATAAACAAATAAATGCTCTGACCAGTGTGAGGAAGGTTGCCAAGAGATGCTATGAGAGGCAAGTCTGACCTACTCAGGGAAGTCGGACAGCCTCTTCTGAGGTCTCAGGCTTAGAGCAGGGATCTCAAGAAGGGGGAGGATTTAGGCCCAGAGGGGAGTCTGTGAGCCCTTGAAGTGGTGATTTCCTCTGGGTGAGTAATCCTCGGTCAGCGAACCTGTCTCTAGGAAAGCCACAGAGGGGCCAGGGGCTGGGTGGCTTGTTTGTTGGCAAGTGCGTCGCTCCTGCATGCAGCCTGCCGCTGTCCCCCGGGTCCCATCTGGGGATGACGTTGTCCTGGTGCAAGCCCAAAATAGCCGGCTCCGCCTCCATCTCCCGGCAGCCCCTGCAGCAGCACACCCCCCTCCACCCCCCAAGGTGACAGGCCGAGCCGGCCTCCTCTGGGTCTCTAGTAGTTTCCGTGCCGCTGACGCATGCTTGCGCGCACAGCTGGGCCTGCCGCGTCCTACGCAGCAGCCGCGAGCCGGGCAGCCGGTGCCAGACGGTTCCCGGCGGGGGGCAGGGGCGGGGCGCTCCAAGAGGCCAGGGACTCCCGGCGGAGGAGGTGCGGGCGGGGGGCCCCGGTCAGGCTGGGGGGCCCTGGGCCGGGCTGCTGGCGTTTGGGGGCTGCGATAGGGCGCCCCGGCCCCGGGCCCCGAGATAGCCCGTGGCACCGGCCTGCGAGGGCCGATAAGGCTGCCCGAGGGAGCCGAGTCACCGGCCGCGAGGAGAGCCCGCAGGCTCCGCGGCCCCCTGGGAGCGCCTCCCGCCGCCCCCGGGGTCTCCAGCCCCGGGGAGGGGCTCTCGGTTCTTTCCGCCTGACTGTACCTTCTCTACTGCAGCCCCAAGGAGGCCCTCCTGACGACTGACGAGTTGCCATGGCATCCTACTACGAGATCCTAGACGTGCCGCGAAGTGCGTCCGCTGATGACATCAAAAAGGCGTAAGTGCCTCCGCTGTGCACCAGAAAGCCACTCACCCCCTCCCCCCCCACCACCACCCTGGGGCCCTTCAGAGGCGGGGCTGAGAGAGCCAGGTCCTTAGAAAGGACTGCGGGCCTCCCTCAGAGAGTGACCCCTGTAGGGAGGAAGGAGACCCCTGGATGAGTAGGAGAAAGTCTACAGCGTGAAGCTCCGCTGGAAGGTGCAGTGTGAGCTCTTTTCCAGTACAGTCCCCCCATCCCCTCCCTTCCCCTTTATTCCCACGCCAACCCCCAGCCTCTAGGTGTGGGCTTTCTCAGGATGCTCAAGGAAGGGCTATAGTGGGCTAACAGGAAGTGGGTCATTCTGTTCCCTAGTGGGAAGTGCCTGCGTTTGTCTCCTGACCCTCCCCTCTGAACCCACTTCCTGCAGGTATCGGAAGAAGGCTTTACAATGGCACCCAGACAAGAACCCAGATAACAAAGAGTTTGCTGAGAAGAAGTTCAAGGAGGTGGCCGAGGCGTATGAAGTGCTGTCGGACAGTAAGGGCCAGGGTCAGGGGGCAGGGGGCAGGGCAGGACAGCACCTGTCACTCCCTCTTCATGCCCCCTCACGCTCCTTCCCAAAGCCATGCTGCCACCACCCCAGTCTCCTCCATGCTTTTTCCAACCTGGTATTTAAGTGCCCCCCTCCCACAGGGACTCTGGGATTTGTTTGTTTGTTTGTTTGTTTCAATTCAGAGGAGCACCTACTGTGTGTCAAGCACCCTTTTATTCTTCCCCTGATCCCCTGTCTCAGTGTCTGCTCCCCAGGGTCTGCTAGTTGCAGCATGGATCCTGACAAGGGGAAGGAAGCAGGGCAGGTAACCAAGGTGTGCCGAGCCTCCTCTATGCCAGGCATTGGTAGTTGTAATCTCCATGAGCCCTCACAGCCATCCTGTGAGACAGGATTTATCACCCCCATTTTTCAGGCAAGGAAACTGAGGCTGAGAGAGGTGAAGTAACTTGCTCGAGGAATATGACTCCAGGTCTTTCATTCATTAATTCAAAAAATATTCATTGAGTGCTTATGGTGCCAGGCCCTTGTTGGGTACTGAGGAACGATGGAGGACAAGCGGGCACTACGAGTCCTGATGGGTTTATCGCAGTCTGGTCAGGGAAGGCCCACATTAACCAAGTGAATGCACAGACAAGATTATTCCAAAGGAACGTAGCAGGGTGATGTGATAGGGAATAGGGAATAATAGGCACCAGTTTTAGGTAGTCAAGAAAGGTCTCTCTGTGACATTTAGGCTAGGCCCTGATTAATAATAACATAGTAATGATTAGCTAACCTTTTTGAAGCACTATGTATCAGGCACTGTGCTAGGTGGATTATCTTATTTAATCCTTGCAACTCTGAGGTCGGTGCTGTTATTGTGTCCATTTTACAGATGAGAAGGAGCCACTATGTGAAGGGCTGAGCTGCTGCTAAAACCTGTAGCGCATGTCCCCTGTGCAACCTGCTGCCCCCCAGTTGTCAGTCTCTGGCCAGTCCTCTGAGGGCCCTAGCCTGGAAGGGGAGGCCGTCATCCCAGAGGGAGAGAGAAATGATCTGTTCTCTCTTTCCAGAGCATAAGCGTGAGATCTACGACCACTATGGCCGGGAAGGGCTGACTGGGGCAGGTAGGTGGAGCGGGGGCGCCCAGGGATGGAAGTGGGTCAGGGAGGAAGGGGGAGGGCAGATTCCTGCAGTGGATGCTTGCTCTCACTGCTCTCGAGGCTCCTGGAGTCTCCGTGCCTTAGGGGGGCCCCTGGCTCAGGGCAGGGTGCACGCCCTAAGCCCCCTCCTCATCCTGCCTCTCCTTCAGGTACTGGCCCGTGTCGGGCGGAAGCTGGCAGTAGCAGCCCTGGCTTCACCTTCACCTTCCGCAGCCCGGAGGAGGTCTTCCGGGAGTTCTTCGGGAGTGGTGACCCTTTTGCAGAGCTCTTTGGTGAGTGGACTCGGGAGGCCTCTGACAAGCTCGACTTCTCCCTCCAGGCCTGCTCTCCATCAGCTGGGAGGCCCTTAGGCAGGAGGCTGAGAGGGAAGCAGAATTCCACGGACAGAAGATTTTGTGTGGGTGGATCCAGTGAGCTCTGGGACAGAACCTTACACATTCCAGAATCCGCGTGACCCTGTAGTGACACTTCAGAGACTCGCCTTATTAAATGATAACAATAATTCATTGTTAAACCTCCACAGTGACAGCCATGAAAGCAAGACTCAGAGCATCATGGGACAGTAATAATGCCGTTACAAACAACAACAGATACCACTTTTTTGAATGGTTAAATGAACCCTGTGAGGTAGATAATTTTATCCGCATTTACAGATGAGAAAACTGAGGCACATTCAGAAAACTTGCTTACAGTCACACAGCCGATGGCGGAGCCGGGGCTTGTAGCTGTGTCTGCCTGACATCACACCAGGCTTATCTGCATAAGACTAAAGGAGCTATTCCCCACCCCCCTTCCTTTATTCTTCATAGTGGCCAGAATTGACCAGGGAACTTTTTCATATAATAATACTAAAAAGGAATTTAATTTATAAATCAGTCCAAGCAAAAAAGAAAAAAATCAGAAATGTACCCAGTTGCTTAGCAGCTTATGTTTCGAGACATCAGAGCAGGCTTCACACATTCTAGGGGTGGGGGGATCTTTTCACCAGATGTTGGTTCATCTGCTTACTCGTTGCAGACGACCTGGGCCCGTTCTCAGAGCTTCAGAACCGGAGTGCCCGACACTCGGGCCCTTTCTTCACCTTCTCTTCCTCCTTCCCTGGACACTCCGGTAAGTGCCGTCCCTTCCCATGCTTGCAGGCGTTTGGAGTCCTGGAGCCCCTCGCCTCAGCTTGTTACCTTCCCACGCCTTCTCTCTGTGTCTCTGGAACCCTGCCTCTGGGCAGCTCTGCGGGGAGACCCCACAGAGGTTCCTGGTCCATTGTGAGTGCAGCCTGCCTGGTACAGCCTCTGTCTAACATCCTCTTCTCCTCCTCCTCCTCCTCCTTTGTCCCAATGCCAGATTTCTCCTCCTCATCTTTCTCCTTCAGTCCTGGGGCTGGTGCTTTTCGCTCTGTTTCTACATCTACCACCTTTGTCCAAGGACGCCGCATCACGACGCGCAGGTGAGGGCTCCTTCCCGGACCATACGGGCTGTGGGGTGGGTGGGGGTGGAGCGGAGCCGCATACGCCTGGAGAGCAGCTCCCTGAGGGCAGAGCGCAGACTGCCCTGTCCACTGCGACGTCCCGGAGCCTGGACGGGCGCCCGCAGGACTCGGGCATGCCCGCCGAATGAACCGGGCTATCTCCCCCAGGATCATGGAGAACGGGCAGGAGCGGGTGGAAGTGGAGGAGGACGGGCAGCTGAAGTCTGTCACAATCAATGGTGAGCAACACGGCTCTGCCACCCAATCCCGATCAGGAAGCCCCAGGCCCCAAAGCCCCTTCCCCTAACTGCTCCTCTCTGAACGCCCCTGGGGCAGGGAGGCCAGACTGGCAGGGTCGGAGATGGTGATCCCGGGGAAGGGGGCTGGGACAGAGAATTGTGGAGTCTCAGAGGGCCAGCTCGTCGCCGTCATCGTGAGTGGGGTGCCTGGAGTTTTCAGAGCCCTTGACTATGTTTAAAGCACTTGCGCACATACCACATCCCCTGTATTCGTAAAACAGCCGGGGGAAAGCAGGGCAGTTTGCATTCGCCCTACTTTTCGTTTGAGGAGACTGAGCCTCAGCACAGCTAAATGGCCTTAACTCCCAAGTAGCCCCAGGCCCAAGGCTTTGACCTACTTAGCAAAGGGTAAAGCCAGGAATGAAACTCAGGACACAGGGCTCCTGGAGCTGAACTCTCCTTCCCACAGCGCTGCCCCGCAGCACAGGATGGTCGCCATGACTACCCTTTTATGCCCCCAACTCTGGGAGCTGTGTGTTCTAAAGGCTCTTCATGGGCTCTCTTATTTAATCACTGGAACAATTTGACAGTGCAGGCACTCACGTCATTCCCATTTTATAGATGAGGAAAGGGAGGCTTAAGGAGGTTGAGTAACTTGCCAAGGGAGACAGCTCATACCTGCTGGAGCCGAACGCCTGGCCATGCTCATAACCACTGCGCTAGGTGCCAAAATGCATGCACACCAGTTCCAGAGGAGGGGCTGTAAGTGGTCAGAGTGGCTGCTGCATGAGGCAGCCTGGCCAGATTCCTGCAGCCTGGATCAGAGGGCCTCATGGTGGCTGCTACTCCCACAGGTATCCCGGATGACCTGGCACTGGGCTTGGAGCTGAGCCGTCGCGAGCAGCAACAGTCTGTCACCTCCAGGTCAGGGGCCACACAGGTCCGGCAGACCCCTGTGTCGCGACCCCCTGACAGCGACCTCTCTGAGGATGACGAGGACCTGCAGCTTGCCATGGCCTACAGCCTGTCAGAGATGGAGGCAGCTGGGAAGAAACCAGCAGGTGGGCGGGGGGCACAGCGTCGACGGCAGGGGCAGCCCAAGGCCCAGAACCACGACCCAGGCGTGGGGGAGATCCATGAGGGTGCAAGGGGTGACACAGCCAAATCCAGCCCATCTCCGGAGGAGAAGGCGTCTCGCTGCCTCATCCTCTGATCACCAGGCCCAACCCACCCAATTCAGGGGGCCAGGGGTCCTGTTCACTGTCAGGAGAGCAGAGAGGGGTGTGGCCTGAGTTGCAGGAGCCCCTCTCCACCTCCGTGCTCCCTCCCTGGTCCACCCCCCTCCAGCGTGGAGTCAGGATTTGCTGTGCTCAGCCCACGGCTGATAGGTCCCTGGCAAAGCCCAGGGTGGGGGGCCTCAGGGCAGTGGGAGGGCCTGAGGAGCCAGGATTCACTTATTCTTATCAGACAGGGAGTTTAAAGGGGCATTAGTGGCTTGGGTCAGGCCTTTCGTGCCCAGGTCTTCTGCCACCTGTGTTGCTGATGATATTAAGGAAGGAGGACTTGGCCTGAGGTTCTCTGAGCCAGAGTCGGCAGCCACGGCTCTCCTTATCCGGCTGCAGACAACCCCACCCTGGTTTCTGCGCAGTGTTGAGCTCTGACGTCTCTGTTGCTTCCCTCCTGGTGCTGCTTCTCCCTCGCACTCTTCTCTCTGCAATTCCCCGTGGGCCGCGTCGCTTGCTTTCACTGCCGTCTGGCTGGGACTCCCTTCTTGCTTCCCCAGAAGGCCTCTTTGTGGCGAGGAAGATTCTGTGGCCAGTAGGGCCATAAGGTCTTCCGGGGAGACTAGCTGGGTGGGGCGGGAGCCTCTCGGCCGTCCAGATTCGGAACCGGAGCCTACTCCTCCTCCCTTCCTCTTGCTGCCTCAGCCTGCCCCAGGCCTTGGGACTAGCCAGAGGTGAGGCCGGCTAACCCTGGAGAGGGGGGATAAGGCCAGGTTGCCCCAGGAGGGAGGCTTAAGAGGGGACCATACCCCATCCTCCTGCACCATGCATCAGGGCTCAGGGAGAGGCCACAGGGCTAGCCCAGGGCTGCATGCTCAGCTCCGTCCTCCACGGCTTGCTGCTGACCCTCTCTCCTGTCACCCCGCCCCCGCTCTCTCCCCAGATGTGTTCTGAGCTGGATGTCCGGGACCCAGAATGGCTGCACAGTTCCAACAGGACAGCGCCCAACCCTGTGCACTGGGAGGGGACCCTCCATTCCTCTCCCTCGCCCATGCTGAGCGTAGAGCCGGGCCTGGGTGGTGGGTGGGGGCTGGGTGGGAAGTAGTCTTAGCCTGTAAACGCTTCCCTGGGTGTTTGGTGCTGTCTCTTGGGGACTACAAGTCCCAGAATGCAACGCACCATGCCTCCTTTCTGTTAGATCATGCTTGGGGGAAGTGGTGCACAGTTATGGAGCTGTGCATCTTGGGACATGTAGTTCCAGCCCTGGTCGGCTTGTTCACTCACTGTGAGATGGGGCGATCGTGTTCTTTGATTTGTCCCTGGCAGGGGTGGCAAGAATGTGGATGAAGGGGTAATGGTCTGAGCTTTGTTTCCCCTTACACCTCTTGCTAGCGCCGGGGTTAGAGTGTACCAGTCAAGGCCCTGTGGCATCTCGGAGAGGCTCTTTTCCTGTGGGCAGTCCCGGGGTCTGAGAATGAGCCACGGCTGATCGGCTAAGCAGGGCTTGGTCTCAGAAGGCTGACAGGCGTGGGAGCTTGGAAGCTAGCCCTCTCGGTGGTGGTGGTGGGCGGGGGTGGGGTGGCGGTGTGTGGCTGGAATTGGTGTGTGGTGGGTGCTCTGGGCATGTTGCTGCTTGTATGGCTTCTTCGGCCTCTGACCCCGCTGCCCATTCTTTCTCTCCAACACCACAGAAGCTGCCTCTCCTCCTCCCTCCCTGGGGAGCCCGGTGGCTGGGGAGGGGAGTGGTGGAGCCGGGGTGTTGCCAGACCCTGAGCCGTTGAGTCTCAGAGACCTATCAAAGCCAGCGGGGCTGAGCTCAGACCAAGAGGGAGACACTGGAACTCAATAAAGCTGAGTTTCGAGAGTTTGGTGGTGTGCCGTGTTCCCTGTGCTTCCTTTCCCGGGGCGGGGGGACCCCTGGGGGACCAGCGGGTGACACACCTCCCTTTATTGCCCAGGCATCCAGAGGTTGCAGACTTTCCCAGCTGACAGCAGAAGTCCCCTCTCTGACCAAGGTGGCCCTCTCTTGAGTACGTCGTAGATGTCCATGAAATGCTCGTTCTTCTGCCCTCACTTCTTGGGGCCCCACAGCTGGCTTTCCCCAGGCAGCTGTTGTTCCCCTTACGCAGGGTCCCACCACCCAGTACTCTGCGGCACAGCTAGGACCAGACTGAGTAATGACTTGACTGAAAGCATGGGGCCGACAGAAAGCCGGGAACACGTGGTGAAAAACCTGTAAAAACCTCCTCCCAAGGCCCAGAGACTGAGTCCCCTCCACAGGTCTCCTTAGCTTAAGGCCAGTGGGCAGTGTCAGAGGCCTGCCTCTCTCCATGTGGAGTGGCACACGTCCACCCCACCCAGGGTCCAGGCCCCAAACTCATCAGGGCCCCAGGGAGGAGAAAGCCAGGTACCTCTCCCCCTTTTCTCTCCAGACACCTGCAGAGATGCCCTCCCAGCCACCTTTGACAAGCACCTTTCTATTGTCAAGCGGGGAGGTGTGGCTCCCCACCAACTCTCTCTTCCATTCCGGGATGAGCACTTGGCTTCATCTTCAGTGGCCGAAGGGTCTATATTGTATTTTTCTCAAAGCAAGGAAGCAGCCTGCCCTGAAAGAGGAATGTCAAGCCTCTATCTTGAGAGAGAGAGAATCTGCTGGAAGCTTGTAAAATGGCTGTTTTGCCCACTTCCGGCCTTTGAGATGACAAACCAGTGGTGTTGAACCTCAGCAGAGCACAGGTGAAGGGTGAGGGGCCTGTGGTCCACTCACTGGTCCCTTCGCTCCCTGCGCAGGACAGGTGGTACTCGCCCATTATTCATGTGACGGGTCGGAACCTTGGCAAGGCTAGGTGGCCCTAACTCCCGAGTACCTCCATGCCCAAGGCTCTCGCCTCATTTCTACATCTACCACCTTTGACGAGGACACCTCGTGACATGCAGATGAGGGCTCCTCTGGGGCCATACAGGGTGGAACGTGCTTGGGGAGGGGGGGAGAAAGTGCCCCTTGCCCCCAGGTGAATGGCTGTTGTCACATCTCATAGGCCGGGTCTGCGAGTCGCTCTCAGAGTTTAGCTACTTGTGCTTAAGGTGTGGTGAGCACTTGGCCTGCATCACCTCGTTTAGTCCTAACCTCAGTCCTGCTCGATGTACATTATTCCTGAGGCCGAAGGACATGAAGCAGCCGCCCAAGAACTGAGAGGACCGGCAGCAAAGAGGTCAAGCATGCCTGCGTTCGAATCCTAACTCCACCACTTAACTAGTTGTGGTACCTGGGGCAAGTTCTGTGCCGCAGTCTCTTCGTCTGTAAGATGGGGCTAATAATTGGTAGCGTGTCCTGAAGATTAAACAAGTTAATGGGTGTAAAGCACCTTGGAGACTGCCAGACACACAGGGAGCACAGCATAAAAAAACCACTGCCTAATTGTTATTAGCTACCATTCAAGCCTTGGAGAGCGTGACTCGGCAGCCTGGCCCTCCCATCACCCTCTCTGCATCTCCTGAGAAAGGCAGCGGGGCCCGGCTCCAGGCTGAGGCCGGGGCTGGAGTCTGGAAGCAGCGCAGACAGAAATGCGTAGGAGTCTGGGTTGCAGCTGCACACACGACACGCTAACTTTATTCACATTGATACAAAAGTAGATTTTTCTAGAAATGTTCTCTTGTGCCAGGGGGAGAGAGTTGAGTGGCATGTGGCGGCGGGGGGGCCGGGGGAGGGGGTAGGAAGGGCAAGGGCCAGAGTGTGGGTCGTGGAGGCAGGTCAGCGGGCAGCAGGGGCTGGGAGAACAGGAAGAGCTGGACATGGTGGCCCCTCCGCCCCATTCTAGCCACACCGGAGGGTGGAGGGCATCCACACAGACATATTGGGAGCATCCAGAGTGGTGGGAAATGGGGGCCAGGGAACTCAGGCAGGAGGAGGCTCTGGGGTGGAATTGTTGACTTTCCTCTCCTCCTGGCCGGCGGCCAGCTCCCCCACGGGACTGATGCCAGGGCTCCCGGGGTGCCCCTTCCCACTTCCCCTTCTTTACACGCTCCTCTTGGAAGGGCTAGACATGCCCAAGAGGGGCCAAGGTGGCAGGTGGGGAAGTGAGGAGTGAGTACACAGATAGACGCTCACGTAGGCAAAGAGGGAGCAGAGGCTGGGCTGCCCACGGAGGGGCCCCAAGGGTCTCACTGGGGCAGGGCCTTAAGGATGGCATTCACCTCCTCCGCCACAGCTGTCAGGGCAAATTCAAACTGGTCCTGGGGAGGGGCAGGGGGAGGAGGGTCACGGGGGGGGCCCGGCCTCTGCTCCTGCCCTGGGGGTCGGGGGTGCTTTGGGGAGGTCACTTGCGTGGCGGGGGGGGGGGGGGGGGAAGGGAGCCCTCCCAGAGGAGGGGTATGGAGGCAGGCAGGAGAGGCCGGCTGCTGCCACTGTGGTTGGGGAAGGGTGGTGGCTAGGGTGGGTGCAGGGAGGGACGGTTACCTTGGAGCGGACGAGGCCAGGCCGCTGGTCACGGACATGCTCCAGGGTGGCAGCGATGTCAATCTCCTTCACTCCTGGGTAGGGGGAGCACGGGGCTGCTCAGGGGGTGTCCAGAGGAGGGTAGGACCCCGAAAGCCTAGGGCATCCTGGGGTGGGAGGCTTGGAGGACTGGAGAAAGCCTGGGGGTGTGGCAACCTGCCCTCCACGAACTCCTGTGATCCCGGGGGCAGGGAAGACCCTAATCAGAGGCTGGGCTGTGGGCGAGCTGTGGCCGGGGGGGAGGGGGGTCGTCACCTTTTGCCATGCGGTTCAGTACCATGTCGATGAGGATGTAGGTGCCAGTCCTTCCTGCACCGTCACTGAAAGAGGAGATGGTGACAGGCTGAGTTTGGGACCCAGCAGGAACCGGGAGGAGATGGGGAGACTGGTGGAGCTGTTAGGGTTAGCTGGGGACGGGGTGGGATGAGTGAGCGGAGGATGAGGGAACGGTCATAGCCCCTGGGTCCTGGGAACTGGGCCTCGAGTGGGGAGCCTGTGACCCGTGGGGTGTCTCTTGGGCAGTGAGCTAACCGAAAAGGATAGCCCTGGCTCTGCCCTGAGGCAGAGGCAGCGGGAGGGAATCGCTTTCTCCAGCCTCTGGCCAGGCTTTCATTCAGCAACCTTCTTATGTAAATGACAAGATGGTAAATATTTTCAACTTTGTGGGCCACGTATAGTCTCTGTAGTACGTTCTTTTTTTTTTTTTTCTTCAACTGTTCAAAAAATAGGAACATCCTTCTTAGCTCATGGGCCATTAAGAAAACAGATGGTATGCTGAATTTGGCCCATGGGCTGTGGTTTGCTGGCGTCAAGGGGACAGGCAGGCAGCGTGCTTGGGAGGTGGGCTGAGGGAGCAGGACCAGAGAGGGGGTGGGAGCCAGGAATGCCCCACCTCAGGGCCCTCTGGCCTGGGCTGTCCTGTCCCCCTCCATCCCCACCCCAGCCCCCCTGAACGCACCTGCAGTGCACAATGATGGGGCAGGAGCGGCCCCGGTAGCACTTGTTCACCTTCCTGCAATAAGAAATGGGCGTGAGGTCAGGGCGCACCGGCATAGGGAAAGGGGAACCGAAACACACACCTGAGGGCCTCTCTTTCTTCCTTTTCTCCCCACATGCCAAGGGCAGAGGAGGGAAGAGGGCTGGAGACAGGAGTCAGGGCTGGAGGCAAAGAACCAGGGATAGTGTAGGTGGCACTGGGCTTGCCTCATCACTTACGAGCTATGTACCCAAGCTGTGCACCTGGAACAACTGATTTAACCTCTTTGAGCCTCAGTTTTATTACCTGTAAAATGGGGATGATAAGAGTAGTAATCTCCTTCTTAGGGTTCTTACTATGATTATGTGAAATAATCCATGTAAAGAACTAAGTGCAATACCTGGCACACAGTAGGTGCTCATTAAATGATAGTATGATTAATAATAAGACATAATATTAACAGCCACTTCTGCCAGAAGTTCAGGGAGGAAAGGCTTTCTGGTGACTTCAAGGGTGTCAATCTTGCCACATCCTTGCTCTGCGCCTGCGACTGCCCAGGGTGTTCCGCTCTCCACCCAGGCTTCCTGTGGTCCTCACCAGCAGTGAGGTCAGGTAGCAGCCCTGGGCACAGAGTTCCCCTGGCGAGGGGAGGACAACACCTCCGCTCTGGATATGATGCTGCGCCTGTCTCCCTGGATGAGTCTTGCCTCCGCACTGGTGCTCCGTGGTTGGGTCATATTCAGACTTGGTCCACCTGGACCTCAGACTCTGCTGCCCCGATCACAGCAGCTCAGCAATGAGCAGGGGGTTTGTTCCTCTCTCGGTGGCCCAGTCTAACCTGCCCTTGTCCCTTATGACATTCCTGCTTTGAGAGTCACTTGCAGGTTTCTGATACCTCCAATGGGCCAGGGCAAGGGAGGACCTTCTGAGGGGTTATTAGAGTACTTCAGGGGAAGCTTGGAACTTAGTGATGTTCCTCCAGGCTTGCAGGGGCCAGGTGACTTTGAAAGGTTTTCCAGGAGTCCACATGGTTTTCTAGCATACTGGCTGGTACATCAGGGCTGGGGTTGAACAGAAGTTGCCACAGTGGTTCCCAACCATTTAATAATAATGATGAGAAACAGCATTTAGAATTAATAGAGCCCTTGCTACGTGCCAAGCACTTAAAGCAGATTTTACAGACTTTATGCTACTGACTTTTGTAACAACCCCTAAAGTATGGGTCATCATTCTCATTTCACAGGTAAGAAAACAGACAGAGGTCAAGGAACTTGCTCAGAGTCACTTTCTAGGACTTAAAGAATTATTTTGCCTTGCCTCTGGTGGACCTTCACCAAACTATATTTATTAAGCAGCAATTAATTTGTTCTGGGTGTCTAATGCCAACTGAGTTTACATAACCCCAGCCTAAAGCAAAGAAATAGAACCTTTTAGCTAACCTGTGCAGCCTTAAAACAGGTCCATGCACTAGCTCTATAAAGATTTTTAAAATGTGGAAAACAAAAAAAATAGCTCTGATGCCCCTAGCGTTGCTTTTGAGAAGCCTGTGCCTCAGGCCCCGGGGACCCCAGTTAGAAACCATTGTCCTGAGGCTCAGAAACTATCCCCAGGTTCCTCCCTCTACTGCCCCCCGACCCCGCCGGCTCTGCCCCTCTGCCCTCTGCCTAGCGCCTAGAGACCTCAGGCCAGCCTGGCAAGGGGCAGAGAAGCAGGAAGCGGCCACAGTGTGGGTGAGGCCCCTGCCACGGCAGCAGGCTTCTCAGCCACCTGTCTAGGGAGGGGACAGGCAGGGGATGCTGGAGGCCTGGTCTGGGCACGGTTTCAGCGTCAGAACAGGGCAGGTCCCCCTGTTAGCCTCCTGTCCCAGCCCCCACCTGGTTCCACTGAGTCCCCAAGAATCCAGAGATCCTCCCGCACTCCCTTTGATAGTATTTGTCCCTTGCCTGAGTCCCCCCAGCCCCCGGCTCTCCCAGCAGCCTTCAGGGTGGTCCCTGGGCCCACACGTCCTCATGTCCTGTCCGTGCAGCGGCCACACCTGCCAATGATCACTTTTGTGACTATGCAACTGGAGTGAGAATACTAGCTGCAGATCACAAAAATGACACTGGCAGCCGTGAGAGAGAGAGAGAGAGAGAGAGAGAGAGAGAGAGGGAGGAGGGAGGGGACAGAGAGGGGAGACAGAGCCATGAAGAGAATGAGAGATGGTGGGGGGAGAGAGAGACACAGAGAGTAAATAGGCAGACATGGGAGGGAGGTGGAGGAAACAGAGCGGGGAGGAGGGACAGGGGGAGGTGCAGAGAGGGGGAAACGTGGATGGAGGGGAAGAGGGAGGCAGCCTTCGAGACAAGAGTGATGGAGAAAGAGGTGGGCGGGGGAGGGAGGGGGGAGAGAAGAGGGAAGGAAGGGAGGGAAAGAGAGGGAAAGACAAAGGGAAAGGGAAATAGAGGCAAAGAGACACAGAGGGATAAAGAAGGGGGATGGCAGGAGGGAGGGAGAGACAGCGAGGGGACAGCAGACACAGAGACTAGTGCTGGTCACCTGGAAGCACAGGACAGGAGGAAACAGGCAGCAGGGACCGAGGAGAGGGAGAGGGAGAGAAGGAGAGAGGGAGAGAGCTAGAAACAAAGTGAGCCCTTCTTGGGGGGAATGGGGTTATGGAGAAAGCACCGGACACGGAGAGGCAGGGAGAAAAAGAGGGCAAGAGAGAGGGAGGAGACAGCTGGCCAGCAGACAGAGAGCAGACAGGGGCTGGACTACAGCAGTGGAGGAATGGGCACAGCGACACAGAGCGTCAGTTCTGGTTTGGGAGGTGGTGTCTGGAAGGGGGTCCAGGGGGTCAGAGTCAGTCCTGGTTTGGGGTGTCTAGCAGGGGGCACCAGCGGACCTGAGGCCGAGGCTCCAGGTCAGGCTAGAGGATCTGCCTCACCTGACCTGGGGCCCGAGGAGGACCTGATGGACTGGGAGAAGGTAAGGGAGCCTGGCTCCCGGCCCCCTGCTCCTGTGCTGCGCTCTCCCCGGCTCCTCGGAGCCTCCCCCGGGCCGCCCCACCGCCCAGGCGCTGGGGCGCTCACCTGCGGAAGTCCAGCAGGGGCCGGGTGGAGGCCGGGGTGCCCTCTGCCGGCCAACTGAGGAAGTGGAACTGCGTGAGCGTGCGCGTCTCCTGGGTCTGCACGTTCTTCAGGTAGAAGCTCCGCACCAGGAAGTCCTCGCACCAGATGTGCTCCGACACCAGGTTCACCTGCGGAGGAGGGGGCGCAGGCCTGAGCGCGGCAGGCCATCCCCAAATCCTCCCGGCCTCCCAGGCCAGTCAAATTCTAAATCCTCCAGGAAGCTCACCCAACCGCCCGCCCCAACTGTTCCAGCTGTCCCCAAGAACCCTAGCTGTTTGTGTCACTTATGGACTGCTCAGGACAACTGGTGGCTTTTTCATCTAGACACAACTATTGTGAGTTTTCGTTTGTTTGTTTGTTTTGGCTGCGCCCCGTGGCTTGAGGGATCTTAGATCCCCGACCAGGGATCAAACCCAGGCCCAGGGCAGTGAAAGCACCACTGGACCGCGAGGGAATTCCCAATATTGTGAGCTTCTTGAATTCAAAGTTTCTCCTTCCTCTTCTGCACAGAGACTAGCAAAGTGTCTTGCTACACACACCATAAACTTTGATAAAATTCTGTATTTTCATTTGATCTTTTTCTTTAACCACAAGCAAGACCAATTTTTAAAACTTAAAAAAAAAAAGACTGTTGCGTGCGCATCTGATGATGCAAAACTGCTATCCAGTGCTCATGAGAAACTGGATGTGTGCAATTAAGGTCTCCTGTTTTATTGGGGGGGGGGGTGTCACCTCCCATTTGTCAGCAGTGTTGCTCCTTCCCTTGCTTTGCCTCTGCCCAGTTCCCCCCTACCTATCTTTTCTCCTAATGAAAAAGTTTGTTTCTGTTTTAAATAAGCAATATACGTGACTGGTGGCATTTCTTTCTTTGCTTCAGCCTCCAGGAAACTCAGATCTAAGTTAGGCTCGATAAAAGTAGGTCTCAATCTTGGCCTTTGAGTATACTTATCTTCCCTGTCTCAAAACTGTACTCCTGACTTGTAGCTTCTCACCTTAGTTTCAGTGGTTTTATAGCTTTATATCTGTACCTTTCATCATAGGTCCTTACGAGTGCTTTTTGGCCCTAGACTGGACACACATACACACATGTATATGCATGTATGTGAATGTATGTGTATGCACAGATATGTTTATATACACATATGTTCACACATGCATGAGTGGTGCACCATCCACTTTCTCCACCCCCATCGTCTCCTGGCCGTGGGGTCCTGCTGACCTCATACACATGGTAGAGGGAGGAGCCCTCATCTGGCCAGTAGCGGTCACACTGCTTGACACCATCCTCCACCAGCGGGGTCAGCATGACAAGGACGGTGCAGCCACTCTCCCACACCATCTAGGGACAGAGACACAGGTAAGCTCCATTCTAACCTCCCTGGGCCCTGGCTGGCCCTGGCTGGCCACAAGGGTGCCTACTCCCTGGAAAAGCCCTCCCTCCAAAAGCCCACCTGCCAGAAGTCTGAGATGGTATGTGACAGTGGGCCCTGTGTGGCTATGTAGGCTGGCATCCGAGGGTCGTGCTCAATCTGCGGACGGGAAAGATACATCATGAGCCAGAATGGGAAATGCCACTATGGAGAGGCTTGGTCAAAGGGAGCGGGCCAGGGTCTGGGGGAGCCTGAGAAGCCCCATTTCCATGCTAGGATATCAGGCTCACAATTCTGGGGCCTTGGGTGGGGAAATAGAGTCTATGGGGGCAGGATGAAAAGGGGGAGGAGGTGGGGGCCGCTCACAATGGGGCTGGCGTTGATGTAATCGCTCCGAGAAGGGCTGCTCTCCACCTTCAGCTTGATGCGAGCGTGGTCATCTGCACAGACCCCGCATCCCACCCCAGAAGCCCCTCCAGTCATTGGGGTCCTGGCACCTCTACCACTCAGCTTGAGCCAGGACCCCGGCCCCGCCCCCAAGCCCTCCAGAGCTCCCAGCAGACAGAGGGCTGGGGCTGGCAGGTCAGCAGGACTCACTCACAGGGCAGGAAGTCAGGGTTGCGGTTCTTTTTTATGTTGCCCTCCCCCTGGGCGGTGGCACAGGTGTTGGGCTCCGCCTGGTAGGCACACAGGGCCTGCCACTCCTTGGCCAAGCGGTCCCGGTTCCGCAGGTGGTCCTCCATGTACGCCTACAGGGACACCACAGCCTGGCGCTGGCCCCCACTGCCAGCCCTGCCCCTCCCACCGTCCGGTCCCCTCACCCCCTCTGGGCCGATGCCCTGTCCTGACCAGAATCATATGTCCCGTGGAGATGTCCATGTTGGCCTGGGCGGGCTCCTCGCACCAGGACGGTGTGCTGCTGTGGGAGCTGGGGCTGGCCTGGGCCGCGTCACTGAACTGCGAGGACACGCTGCTCACCCGAGAGGGCTCCGGTGGACCCTCTGCCCGGTTGAACAGGGACTTCGTGGCCATGTGCTGGCGGCACAGGTCCTGCGGATGAAGGATGGGGCAGGGTCCAAGGTCCCCTGAATCCTCCCCAACAGAGTCCTGAGCTCAGTTCAGTAGAGTCCCTAGGCTTGTCCTTGATTGCTTTTGAATGAAACCCATTTCCTCTGGGGTAGGGTCTTCTGCCATGGCTCTCATCCTTTTCGGGGCTGTTCTGCTTGGCTGGTGCCTATGACAACCTCAGATGTCACAGAGCAGAAGCCTAGAGCCCCCCCGAATCGCAGCACCGGGGAGAACTTCAGCAACCACGGGCTCTCAGTTCCCATCCATTCAAAATGGCCCCGCAGCACTCCCACTGGGGCTTCTCCAGCCCCTGCCTGGACATCCAGCTCCCCACCCTCATCCCAGGTGAGACCCAGACTCCCGAGCCCCTTCCATTCCCTCTCATCAACAAGCGTCTGGGGCTGCACACCTGGTACTCAAAGGTAGTGTCACCGTGGGCGCCCTCGGGTCCCAGCGCGGCCAGGCGCTCCTTGTCCCGCTGCCGCGCTCGCTGCCGCGCACACAGGGCCACTGCCAGAGCCACGAGCAACCCAGCCACACCCGCCAGGGCCACCAGAGTAAGCAGCACGGAGCGCACGGGAGAGGTGCTATGGGCCGGTCGGGGAAGGACGGCGGCTGCCTCCTCCCTCTGTGGGAACAAGGCTAGAATCAAGGGGGGCGGTGGTGTGGGGAGACTTAGGAGCTGCTTCCCACCCCTGTCCCATGGCCCACTCCCTGCTAGGATATCTTCTGGGGCAAAGCTGGGAGGCAGGGGCATGGCGGTACAGGCAGAAGGACTTGGAGAGGCCGAAGATCTTCCTTCTCAATCCCCATTGAGGCAACTCAACCACACTGCACTGCCAGAGACTTAGTGGGTGACCCTCCCTAGGAGTTTTTGCATTTAAAAATGGATACAGAGAAGTGTAGAGAGACCCAAGGGATCAAAGAGTAGAATGTGAGGCATCAGTGTTGGATGCAGAATAGAAGCATATTTTGAGTTCAGTGTCCTTTCTGTGTCATGTTTTCCCTTGGAATTTGAGACTCTGCTCTAGAACATCTATGGACAGCTATGGCCATCTCAGGTAGTTCTTCCAAGTAAGCTGGCTTCGGAGAGAAGGCTGGACCTGCGGGGAGCAGGAGCCGCTGGGGCCATCTGCTGGTCAGAAAGAAAACTGCATGGGGGAGGGCTGCTTTGGCCAAGCTGGGGGACCAGCCAGATAGATCTCAGCTCCTATTCTCCCGTCGTTTGCCTTCATCTCTTGTGGGCAACATCAGCCCTCTGGGGCTTTGACTGATCCTTCAGTTATCTCATACCTGTCCCACGCCTGTCTGCAAGATCTGGAGCCCTGTCTGTGCTTCCAGTTCAGACTTCACCATCCCTGCAGGGAGGATGTAGGTCAGATTCTGTCCGGCCCCATGTGGTCTCCACCCCATGTCACGCTATGCCAGGGGGCAGGCAGGGTCCATGTGGGCTGGGAATATTTCAAGGGGAGCACCAGCCACAGGCCTGGATATATACAACTCGGGCTGGGGTCAAGGAGTATTTACCAGCTTGCTTGGTCACATCCGCCAAAGACAGGTTCTGTTCATTGTGCTGGATGCGGAAGGTAAGGGCTGGTCCCACGACACTGCCGAATAGGAGGTATGTTACTGCTTCACCCACCACAGACGCCAGATTCAAAATGAGAGGTCCTCTCTGGCCCTCTCCCTGTTAGAGGATGGGGCTAAAACCAATCAGAGATGCCATACAGGGGTGTTGGAGGCTGGGAAGATAGTGGATTGGGCCAGTAGCAGGGCTGGGTGTGGCTGTACCTTCAGTGCAGCTGGAAACATCTTTGACCCGACCTTGGCCCCTTACTCACAGTTTGTCTTCCCCTCCTACCCTGAGCCCCTCCAGCCACCTCCCGCTTCAAGCTACCTGCTAGATCCCTGAGCCCCAGCCAGATACAGCCCCACCTGATGTTGATGAAGCTGCCCGAGGACATGTGCACATGCTCAGCCAGGATCTCCAGAAGCTTCACTCCTGCAGCCAGACTCAGGGGCCTGGAGGTGGGGAGCCGGCAGAGGAAGGAAAGTGGGGACCCTCTAGGCCACTATCTTGAAACCACCTCCAGGGGTGCATAGCAGCCCAGCCCCGTGTCTACTTCACATCTGGACTTCTGCTCTCTGCTTCCTGCCAGGCAGGCCAGCCCAACACCCAAGGGACCAGGAGACTGCCCCGGGCTGGAGCCCTTACTTCTGGTCAGTGACAATGTAGCCATATTCCTCTGCTGATGGCCTAGCAGAGGGCTGCCCTGCCGCCGTGGGCTGGCTCTGGCCCAGTGGGCTTTTCTCCTCTCGCAGGATGGGCATGGCAGGGGGCCCGGCAGCTTTGGGAGGCTCAGAGGACCCAGAGCTCAGCTCCTGCTGGGCTTTATTGGAGGTGGGACCAGCAGTGGGGGATCCGGCCAGGGAGGGCGTGGGCGGTGGAGGCTCTGCTGCGTCTGCGCCCTGCACCTGCTCCTCCATTGTCTGTTTAGAAGAGAGGATAGAGGTATGGTCTCTAACAGTGGAGGGGTCGGGGGTAGGGGGTCCACACTCTGGACGCCGAGCTCCCACAGGGGTGCTTAGGACATGTTTCTCTTTCTATCCCCAGGCCCAGGTCAGCACTGGGTACAGAGAGGGCATCCAGGAAAGTGAGCCAAGTGGATGAATGAAAGAATGAATGAATGAATGAAAAAAGGACTGAATGAGTGATTATTCATGATCAGTAATAATCCACAGGATGGGGCTGGAGTGGGGAGAAGCTCCGGAGGGAGGAAAGCTGGGGTTAGGGGAGAAGATGAACAGGCAGGCCGTGGTTTTTCGACTTTTTGTTTAGCCACACAATCTTAGAAATCCAACATGTGAAACAGGGTGCCTCAAGCTGCAGGGCAGTCAGGAGCCTGCCTGCTCGCGTCCCCCCGCTTCCCCTAGGGACCCTCAGAGTGAGGTCTGAGATGACTGTAGTGTAAAAAAGCAGTGAATCAAGAATTCTAGCTTCTGGTCCCAGCTCTGCCTTTAACTTGAGGTGAGACCTTAAACAATGACTTGCAGCCTCTGGGCCTCAGTTCCACCAAAATGAGGGCTTGGAGGATACAGATTCTGGGTCCTGATCCTGAGATTTGGATTTCAGTCAAGGGGTTTGCTGCCGTTGGGCACTTATGGGTCAGGGAGGTGTCACAAACTCACTTTCTTCATGTCAGCTCCAATGTTTACAACCCCTCCTGCAGAGACAGGAAAAACAAGACTCTGGGCAAAGGGCCAAGGCCAAGGTCCACACAACGCAGGTGGGAGAAAAGGCCAGAGGCCCTGAGCCTGTTACATTTGCTGTGGCCTCTTTCCCTGCAGTCAGTAACCAAGACCCTATCGCTGGTCTCATCCTAAGCATGGCCTCATGCCTCTGTGCATCTGCCTTATAATTCATTGTTTTATCAACTCCTCCCTCTGTTAGTGGCCACACCTCTCACTCAAAGCTATTCTTTGCTCAGTCCTCCCTCTACCCATCAATCATTGGCTTCTCCTTTTTAGTGGCCATGCCCCTCCTTAGGTCCTCATTATCTTCCGCCCAGCTTTCTCCGTGCCTCCTGGTCCCGGCTCACACCCCCTGTTGGCTTCTTTTCCCATTGCTTCCATCCTCCAGTCCTTTCCTGCTCTAACTCCTCGGCTCACCACCCCACCCCTTGCTCCCTGCCCTTGGCTGGCAATGACTCCGTGCCTCAAAAGAACTCCCTCCCCTGACCTTGGCCCTTTCCCTCTAGGTTGCTTGCTGTGGAGGCCTCCACGGGGTTGGTAGTCTCACCCCCGTGAGACTGGACACTCACCCAGATTTCGTCCTGCACCCTTGGGCAGCAGTTGCAGCAGGGTGGAGAGGGTGGAGAGCTGCTCAGGAGTCAGCTGACGGAGCTCCACCCCGTAGCCCTCCAGCACAGCTGCCAGCCTCTGCAGAGTCACATCTGCTGGGAGCCAGACACGGAGCTCAGGGCTGGTGCCGAGATGAACTTGTGGGATGCGTTTGGGGGTGGGAGGGGACCGGCACATTTACGAACTTCTCAAACACCAGGACACTGATGCCCTCCCCTTCCCACCCTTGTCCACACTTCGGGGGAAAGAGCTTCCTGTGTCAAGACCAAACTTCAGGCCCAGCAGGGACTCCTTGATCCCCCAGCTGAAGAAGAGTCATGTCAGCTCTACTGCCCCCACTGTATCCCCACTGCCTACCTAGTGCCTGGCATAGAGCAGGTGGTTGGTAGACACTAGCTGAGTGTGCGGATGACTTTAAGGACAAGTTAACAAATGCGTGGGCAGTCAGGAAGGACCCTCCCCACCCCACCTCCCAGAAAGCAGCCCCACAGGCAGGGAGTGGGTGCTGCGGACTCTGTTACCTGGCTGCTCTTCTGGGGAAGGAGGCTTCTCCCTGCGACCCTCTAGTCCTTTCTCCTCATAGCCTTCTGAGGAGTCATCTGCCTGGCTGCTGACCCCTTGCTCTGGCAGCCTTGGTGCCCTGGCCCTGCTGGGCACTTGTGGCTCCTGGGCCAGGTAGAGCAGCCCTGACTCCTGGAAAAGCTGAGCAGGCGGAGGCCCTGGAGGGTCCCCATAGGAATGGCCAGGGTGAGCCCCGAACGTGCCCTTGGAGGCAGTTCTGCTGAAGAGGGCTGGGGGTTCAGCCTTGGGCAGGGGGCCAACACTGACCATTCCTGGGGAGCTCTCTGAGCTCCGGGGGCCATCGCGGGAGCCAAACTGTGGGAAACCAGAGATTCGGATGAGAGCAGACATCAGGGCTGGGGGGCTGGGGTTGCGGTGGGGCGGAGGTCTAGGGCTCACCTGATGGAACAAGTAGGGCTGCAGCAGGGCAGGTTCATAACTCAGGGCAGGGTGGGGGGGCTGCGGGGGCAGCAGCAGGTGCTCCAGGAGAGGGCGCAGCAGGTCAGCCTGCAAAGGGGAGAGGGGGGAGCCTGCCCCAGCTCCACCCCTACCTACTGGAGGTCGAGGAAGCCGATGCTGGGGAGCAGGGGTGGAGCCAGTGGGGATGCCCTGTAAAAGCAGCTCCCCAGCGGGACCCGGTCTCCTGGGCGCCAAGCCAGATCTGGGGAGGAAAGCAAAGTGTGTGTGTGTGTTTATGTTTCTGTGTGTGTGTGTGTGTGTGTGTGTGTCGGTTGTGTGGGGGAGGGCGTATAGAGCCTACGAGGCAGAGATGGCGGGTCCAGGCTTAGCATAGAATGAGCCTGCTCTCTTAAGAGATGAGGTAGCCTCAGGCGAGCAGACTGTAACATCGGGAAGGGCCAGAGAGCCAAGCCCGGGGCGGAGGTCATTGCCTCCCTGGTAAGCATGCCTGGGTCCCTGCAACACAGCGGCAGAGCTGGAAGCGTGAGGCTAGGGATGGAAAGGGGAGAACAAGAGAAGGGGAAGGCAGCTGGGAACCGCTCTAGATGACCTGTGTCTGCAGTTTGCCACACTGTCCCTGTGGGCATGTCCCCAGGTACGCATTCGAACATTCAGTACTGTGCCCTCTCACTCTGCCTTCTTCACCTGGTATCATCATCTGAGCCCCAAGCCGTCATTTACTTTCCTTTGCTTTACAGGGTCTGAATGATGCCTTCAGAGGCCCTAACCACTAAAAGATGATGGTACCTCCTACCATATACAATTCCACATAGTAACAAAACTGAACATTAAACAACTTCAGTCTGACAAAATTCTAATTTGTTCCATGAGGACTACTTTGATGCTCCTATTAAGATACCAAATGTCCTGTATACACTGCTATATTTAAAATAGATAACCAACAAGGACCTACTGTATAGCACAGGGAACTCTGCTCAATATTATGAAACAATCTAAATGGGAAAAGAATTTGAAAAAGAATAGATACACGTATATTTTTTAAAAACTGTAAAAAGGAACATAATTTTACACGTACTTATAAGTACTTATATAGATGTCTGTGCCAATACCATGTAGTATTAATTAGTATAGCTTCTCCACTCTCTCTATCTCCTGGTGCATCCCAGAAATCGGTTCAAGTATTACCATTATCTGATTCATATCTGAGTCTGATGTGGGTGAAACTTTGTTAACATATCTTTCCTACGTCAGTACTAGAGAAAAAGTAATTGGTCTTGTTCTACTACTTTGTATCCGTACAAATTAGCACAGTGATTGGCACATAGTATAACCCTGTATTTTTTGCTGAGTAAATGAATTCATTAAAAGACAAACCAGACCAAAACCAAAATACCAAATGTCCAAATGTTTCAAAACAGTTTTTAACACTGTAAATCAATTATACGTCAATAAAAATTTTTAAAAAAAAAACTTTGTCAGGCAAAAAAAACACAAAACAAAACAGTTTTTAATGGCCCTCTTTTGCTGGATCCCCAGGGATGAGCTCAGCTCGTGTTGGGCATGTGAGCATGTCAGATGACTACTCCAGAACCTCTTTTACCCATGTCCCAGCCTGCTGATTTTTGTACCCATTTCCCTCTGTCCATCAGGATGACCACAGATCCACCAGCCTTGCTATGATAGAGTTGATGAGAAATGATGCCTACCTGTCCCTTGGATGGGGCTCTGCAGGGTGAAGCCTGGGGATGCGCTCCATTTCCTGGGAGATCACATACTGGGTGAGGTCATCATGCCAGGACAGTCCTGCCAGGGAACACAATAGGGTGAGACTGAGATTGGCTTGGGACAGTCTGAGGGCCCAGTAACAGGGACCAGTGTAGATCAAAACTGCACCCTCTACCCAGCAGTGTATTGAATCTGGCAGGGAAGAGGAGCAGCAGAGGGGGTCTAGAGATGCGGTGGGTGATTTGAGCTGTCCTTGTCCCACACTCAGGTATAGATTTGGGAGTGAGACTGCTTCCAGTGAGACTGGGTTTAAGTCCTCTGCCACTTAACTAATTGCGTGACCTTAGCTGAACCTATCCGAGCCTTAGTCCTCTCATCTGAAAAATGGGGGTTATACCTCCTAAAATTGTTGCGATAATTAAAATACACAATACAAAATGGTTAGAATAGTACCTGACACATAGGGAGCTTTCAATAAGCGCTATTATTATCATCATCATCAATATTATTATTTAGCTTCTTTTTATTGATCCTGAACCTTAGTTTTCTTTATTTGTAAAGTGGGAATAATATATACTTTATGGGTCTGTAGTAAAGATTAAGTGCAATCAGGGAAATAAAAGTGCTTGGAAAACTCCAAAGCACTATACACCTGTTTTAAACATTCATCAGCATCGTCTCGTCCTGAGGCAGATCTCCTCTTTGACCGTTTTCCTCCATGAAACTCTGCTCTCAGGAAAGGTCAGTCATCTATTTTAAAGGGACAATCTCCCACTCTCCACCCCCATTCCCCCATTCCTTTTTTCCTTGTTTCTGGATTAATAATCTGTACTGCTCTTAACTCATATCCTGGGATCTATACCTGCTTTTTTGCCTATTAACATTAGATGAACTATCTGTGTTCCTGTATAAGGCCAATTCCTCTACTTGAGCACTAGATTTCATCCCCTACTACCTTACCTACTCAAGAACATCTTCCCCACAATTCTCCCCTATTTCCTACATCATCATTTTCTCCTGTTCTCTACTGAATTATTCCCATTCACATACAAACATGATGCAGTTTCTCCCATCTTATAAAAATACTGTTTGACCCCACATTCCCCTCCAGCTATCACCCCATTTCTTTGCTTTTCTTTGCAGCAAGACTCTTTGAAAGTGTTCTCTATACTGGCTGTATCCAATGCTTTTCCTCCCATTCCCTCTTATCCACTCTATTCAGGATTTTATTCCCAACTATTCTACCAAAACTGCTTTCATCAAGATCACCAGTGGCTTCTGCATATCTAAACCCAGGGTCAATTCTCGGATCTCATCTTACTTAACCCACCACCGTCATTTGACACTGTTGATCACTCCTTCCTCCTTGATACACTTTCACTTAGCTTCCAGGACACCAAACACTCTTGTTTTTCCTCCTACCTTGCTGGCTCTCCCTTCTCAGACTCGCTTGTTGTTTCTGCTTCTTCTCCTGGTCCTCTTAATAATAGAATTCTTTAGGGCTCTTCTTCATAAACACACAATCTTTTGGTTATTTCATTCACCTCATGGGTTTAATTACCATCTATATGCCACAGAATCCCAAATTCCTATCTCCACTCCAGACCTCTCTCTTTCAAAACCCAATCTTATATACTCAACTTCCCACGTTATTGAATGGATATCTTAAACTCAGTGTATTCAAAACTGAACACCCCTTTCCCCAAGTTGATCCTTCTGCATAATTAATGACATGTCCATCAACCCAGTTGTTCAGGCAATAAAACCTAGGTGTCATCCTTGACTACTCCCTTTCTTTCATGGCCCTAGCCGATATTTCATGAAATCACGCTCACTACCTTAAAAATACAGGCAGAATTCTGTCATTTCTCATTACCTCCCTGCAACCACCCTGGTCCATGCTTATTCATCTCTTACATGAGTTACTGTGATAGCTTTTAATGTTTCATGTTTCTGTTTCTACCCTTGACTCCCTACATTCCATTATCAACACAGCAGCAAGAGTGATCTTTTTAAAGCAGAAGTGAGATCACGCACCCCTGTGCTCAAACCTTGCGATGGTTTCCTCTTTTACTCAGAGTAAAGCCAATGCCCGTACATTCTCATATAAAATCCCAGAGCACCCCTTCCCTCATTACCTACCTGACTGCATCTTCTACTCTGCCTCTCCAGCACTCCTTTAGAGACACTCTGTACAGGGGTTCTCCATGGTGTTCCTCAAACTCATGCTCCTATCTTAGGACTTTTATTCTAGCTCCCTGGCCACCCGAAACACTCTTCCCTGAGATAACCTTCTGGGAAAGCATCCCCACCTCCTTGATGTCTATTTGAATTTCATAGTCTCAATAAGGTCTATCTTGACCACTCAATTTAATACCACAGCTTCCTACCTCACCATTTCTGATCCCTTTATCCTGCTGTAATTGTTTTGTCCATGGCACTTATCACCTTCTAACATACTAATGTTTTCTAATTTCTAGTGTATTCCCTCCCTTCACCCCCGAATGTAAACCCCAGTAGGCAGAGATCTTTGTTTCACTCCCTGATATATCCCAAGCACCTAAAACTACATTTGCCACGTACAAGTACCCGATAAATATTGGTTGAATGAGTGAATTGGATGAGGGGGGTATTCTCCTGGCTGAAGCCTCCAGGATTCATGGCCCGGGAGTACTCAGTCAGTTCCAGAGAGTGGGTTGGTCCTAAAGATATACATGCTGGCCTCTTCCAGGCTTCTAGAAGCCTCCTCTGGATTCCTCCAGAGAGTCTAAGTGTGAACAGCCTATCTCTAGGGTTCCACCCCCACTCCTGTCTTGCCTCCTTCTCCAGTAAGGTCTGGGAAGGTGAGGTTCCAGAGTGGGTGTGATAGGAATGTTCCGTGAGAGAAATCCTGGAGTCAGGTGACCCCTCCCTCCCCCACCCTTATCTAAACAAGTTACAGTCTCCCTCCTCCAGCGCATCTAGACCTCACCTTGGGACATGAGCTGTCGGAGGACACCTTGTAAGCGTTGAAGAACTGGGGAGGTGACTTGCAAGAGGGGCCGGGCTTGCCCCACTCCCACCTGGCATTGTCCAAACAAGCCATCTAAGAGCACAAAAGTGGTGTCAGCGGGGGATTTGGACAACAGGCCTTCCAAAGTCCAGGCTGCAAATAGACAGCACTCCCTCAATCTCCTCTCTTGGCTTCAGAGAGCTCCGCTCCTCCAGTCCAGTCCCCCTTTTCTCCAAGCCCAGTTCCCCTTCTCCCTTCCAGTCCACCCCACTTCTTTCTTATTATATATCCCCCCCCAACCCTGTTTTGTAAATCCTATGTTTGGGCCTCACTCACCCTGAATACAGACTTCGAGGTGAGAGCAGAGTCTGCGGTCAAACAGACAGCCTGTAGGGGACAGGTGAGCGGAGGCTCAGACACCCACACACATAGAACGGTCAGATGGATGAACAGGCTAGCAAAGGGGGGAGCAGATGGGGTCCATTCTTTCATTCTAAGGAAGGCTTTATGCTGGGAGGAGAGGAGGAAGAGTCCTCCTCTTGAGAAGAAAGCACAGGATCCGGCTTTGGATTTTTTTTTTTTTTTTTTTTTTTTTGCGGTACGTGGGCCTCTCCCGTTGCGGAGGACAGGCTCCGGACGCACGGGCTCAGCGGCCATGGCTCACGGGCCCAGCCGCTCCGCAGCATGTGGGATCTTCCCGGACCGGGGCATGAACCTGCGTCCCCTGCATCGGGAGGCGGACTCTCAACCACTGCGCCACCAGGGAAGCCCCTGGCTTTGGATTTTAAAGATCTGCAAGTCTGGATTCTTTCCCTAAAAGCCTCTGTGAGCTTAAGTGAGTAATGGGGAAAAGAGCCCTCCAGGTGCATGGGAGTCGTGATGGTGGAGAATCATATACTGATACTTCTACTCTCATAGAATTACTATGGGGTAGTTTTTGTCCAAATTCTGAGGAAAAGGGGACTTTCCTTTCCCAATCTCCACGAGCATCTTATGATGGCCTGGGGCTCAGAAGAGATGGGAACCCCAGCACACTTCCCCTTCGTGTGGGAAAGGGGTAGCGGCGGGGTGCCTCTAAGGCAATGCTCCCCACGCTGTCCCTGCAGTCCGCGGCCCCTGTACTGCTGGGGCGGTTCGTGGTGCTGAAGCTCTGAGCCTGGCGCCGCTGAGGGCTTGCCTGGAAGCAGTGATGGGGGAGGGAAGGGTAACAGGGTGAGGAGTCTCCAAGGGACGTCACCTCTCCGCCATTCCAGCCTTCATCTTCCACCCTCCTAACCCGCGGCGCCACAGGAAGTATCTCGCATTGGCCTCCAAGCCCGGCGGGGAAGAAGAGCGCCAGACGGCGAGCTTGCCCCCTTCCCCCACGTGCGCCCCGCCCCCACCCTCCCCCTGCCCGTGAGTCAGCGCTGACTGTCTCTGTCCGCACAGACGTGAGTCAGCACCAGGCCTGGCCGTGGGGAGGGGGACGTGAGACGACCCTTCCCTCTTCACCTTCTTCGGCCCCTTCCCCCAGCTGTACCTCTCTTATCGGAGATCAGATTACAGCCATCGGCCTCTCTGGGCTTGAAGAGAAACCCTGGCCCCTCCCTCGGCCTGATCCCGTACGGAAAGCTGGGACCCCGGAGCTCGCGGCCCCGACTTCTACTCCCGGCAGATCAGGGCTCCCTCTCCTTCCCTCCCCTCCTCCATCCCTCAGCGCCTGTCGCCACTTTTTGGCGCCTCGGAGAGACTTGCTTCTCCTGAGGTCCTGTATCCCGTCTCTAGGTCCCTCTGTCCATATGCACCCCCATTCCGTCTCCCCAAACCGCAGTCTTCCCCGCTTCTCTTAGGTCCCGCCCCCGGGCTCCCAGCCCCACCTCCAGGCCTACGCCCCTTTCCTCGCAGACGCCCTCTCATCTTCCTCATCTCACAGTGCCTCCCCCTACCCCACTCCACACACAGTCTACCTGAGCTCGCGACCTGCGTGACACTTCCCCCCACGCCCCCCACCGAGTTCTGCTCCCGGCACCATCCTCCCCCAATCCCCCCATTTCCTCCTGACCGTGGGCGCTAATGGCGTTGCAGCCTCCCGGACGGCTGCCCAGCAGCATCAGGCAGAGGAGCACCCGGAGACCCCCAGATGCCCCGGGACCCCCAGGCCGCCGCGGGCGCCGCATCCTTCCGGGCTCCGCGCTCCCGCTCGGCTGCAGGAGCCGCAGCGACTCGGGCCGGAGCCTGCCAGAGGGGCCGAGGCGGGGCCTGCCACTCCCCACCCACCGAGGCGGGGTCTACACGCCCCTCTCGCGGCAACTCCGCCAACCCCAGGCGGATGGTGACGACATTTCCACCCCCGGCTCTTGCGTTGATTTGCGTCATTCGTGGCGTAAAAGCACTGGCTTACTGGGGGTCCTACCCACCCGGTCCCTCCTACCCACCCGGTCCCTCCTACCCCAAATAGTAGGCGCCTCTCTAGGATTCGCACTTGGCCTCACCTTGACATAGGCTTCTCCCCAAGGACCACCACCTCTATCACCCAGTCGCACGGTTGGCGAGAAGGGTTCCAGTGGGTGGGGGCCAAGAAAGATACGTAAGCCGGGTAGTATAAACCTTAAGATGAGGAGCATACAAGTGAATACAATATGTACTCTTTCGCATCTCAATTAATGGTACAGATGTTATCCTTAAGAGCAGGAATGGTTTTGCGTGTGTGCTCGGATTCCAGTTCTAGCAATGCCACCTACTTAGGGGTATAACTTTGGGCAGGTTGCGTGACCTCTCTGTGCCCAAGTTTCCTGAGCTGTAAAATGGAGGTGCTAATAGTGCCTCCCTCACAAGCTGGTTGTGAAGATTTACAGGAATTAAGCTCCCTTAGAACAACCACTGCACTGGCATATACTAAACACTGGATATATATTGGCTTTTGTTATTAGCCTTGGCTCGCCTTTCTTTCGCCCTCTTCCGCCTCGAGCCTATCAAAATCTTACGGTTTCTGCCTGCAAAATATGTCTCCCATCAGCCCACTTCTTTCCATACTCGCTATCCTACCCAAACCACGATGCTCTTTCGTGATGACTACTGCAGTAATCATCTAACTAGTCTTTTGCTTCCATTCTTGTCACCCAATAAGCTTGGGAGTGAGCTTTCTAAAGGTCAAAATTGATCACTTTACTCTCTTGCTGTTCATAAAAATTTTCCAAAATACAAAAATTAAAAAATTTAAAAAGATAGTGGTGCATGGTACTCATACACTCATCACCTAGGCTGAACAGTTATTGATTATTTTGCCATATTTGCTTCTTTTTAGTACTTAAAAGTAAACAATAGACATTATAGTTCCCTTCCAAAAGTTTCAGTATGCATTTCCAAGAAATAAGGGTATTTTCCCATATAACCTAAATGCCATTATGACACCTAACGAAATTTACGATAATTCCGGAATATCATTTAATGCTCAGTTCATATTCAAATGTCTCAAATTGTTTCCAAAAATGCCTTTTTCCAGCTGTTTTGTTCAAAGTAGCAGTCAATCAAAGACCACCATTGCATTTGGTTATGTTTCTTAATTCTCTTTAAATTAACATAAACAGTGTGTCCCCCCCCCCCATTTTTTGACATTTTCTTGTGGAAGATACCAGGTCAGGTTTTCTTTACAACTCCCTACCTTCTGAATTTGTGACTGTTTCCTCGTGATATGTTTCCCTGTATTTTACCTGTATATATCCTGTATATCCCCTGTATTTCCTGAAAAATAGAACTTAATTCTTGACTGGATCAGGTAAAAATTTTTTAATAACAAAAAATTTACAGGTGATGCTGTATGACTCCAATTGCATCATTTCAGGAAGTGTATAATGTCTGGCTGTCCCACTATTAGTGATGCTATAATTGATCACTGGTTTAAGGTAGAGACAGCCAGATATCTATCATAAAGTAGTTCCCCAGCAACTTTTCACCTAGTGGTTTTGCCATTCATTGATGATCTTTGACTAAAATCGTGATTTTCTAGTTCTATCACTCCTTTAACATTTGTGAGCTGATATTATTTCATAAAGAAGAGCATTCTCTCATCAACTGCACTTAGTTGTATCCTGAGATACAATTCCAACTAGAAAGGTAGCATACATTCTTAGCTTCTTCTCTTTATTAATTTGCAGAGTAATGAGCTGGTGTAATAGTTACCGCCAAGAGTGGCAAGTAAGTTTTGTGTTTTTTTGTTTTTTTAAAAAATACATTTATTTATTTATTTATTTTGGCTGCATTGGGTCTTCATTGCTGTGCGCGGGCTTTCTCTAGTTGCGGCGAGCAGGGGCTACTCTTTGTTGTGGTGCGTGGGCTTCTCACTGCGGTGGCTTCTCTTGTTGTGGAGTACAGGCTCTAGGCAGCGGGCTTCAGTAGTTGTGGCTCATGGGCTCTAGAGTGCAGGCTCAGTAGTTGTGGCACACAGGCTTAGTTGCTCCGCGGCATGTGGGATCTTCCTGGACCAGGGCTCGAACCCATGTCCCCTTCATTGGCAGGTGGATTCTTAACAACTGCGCCATCAGGGAAGTCCCTAAGTTTTAAAAAATATTTGTTATAACTTTTTTTCTTTGAGCATTACTATGGAAGTACGGATTTTTTATATATTCAATATGTATCAGTCAATCACAGTAATATTCAAATTGTCCTAAAGTAAGTAATTAAGTGAAAGCTCCTTTAAACTCATTCTTTTTTTTTTTTTTGGTGGTACGCGGGCCTCTCACTGTTGTGGCCTCTCCCATTGCGAAGCACAGCCTCTGGATGCGCAGACTCAGCGGCCATGGCTCACGGGCCCAGCCGCTCCGCGGCATGTGGGATCTTCCAGAACCGGGGCACGAACCCGTGTCTCCCGCATTGGCAGGCGGACTCTCAACCACTGTGCCACCAGGGAAGCCCCTCTTTTTTCCTTTTGAAACGTCCCATTAATCACTGAAAGCTCCCTTGCTTTCTATCATTCCAACATGTACCAGGTTAATTTTTTTTTATTCCTTGCCCTAGACATGGAAGCAGTCATTCCTCCAAAGAGACTTGGTAGCTTTTAGTAAGAACTGACTTTAGAGACCACAGTCTGGGTTCTAGGGGTGATAATGGCTACTGAGGTGATTGATGTTGCTTCTAGGTCCTTTCAGTGCACAGAGCTAGGATATTAAGATACCCTCACAAATACACACACACACTGATATTTCCAATTAAAATTTAGCTGTGATTTTTACTGAACTCTTAATTTTATACTTGTATCTCTTTATTACACTGAAAAAATTGGTTTCCCATAACATTAAAATAATCATTTATCTGTTTAATCCTACAATATGCATACAATAATTTACAAATAATAATATAGATATTACTCTACTAATAAAACAGTGAATACACTTAAGACTTTGGGTAGTTTATTTTGTCCTTATAATCCCGAGGGATATATCATCAAAATATTGTGTTCTAAAGTAATTTGAAATAATTCTTTTGTTTGTGTAGTCATTTTTACTAATCTGATATATAATTTGGTTAGTTTGTTTATTTTCAATATTAGGATTTGCTTTTATTTTTATATACTTTTATTTTAGAATATGTAACATATTTATGCTGTTTAAAAATCAAACTTATATAATAAGATATACTGAATATTTCCAGCACCCTAGAAGACTCATTGTGTCCCCCAACCATTTCCTCTGATGTGCTCAAGCAAACATGATTCTATAGTTAAACCAGCTATTTTCCTGTGGTTAGAATGAGAGTGTTTATCTTTTGAGTTTCCTACAACACAGACAGAAGTGGAACTCCTTCCGTTTGAAGGATAATTTTGCTAGTTATAGAATTCTAGGATAACAGTTATTTTCTTTCAGTACATTTAAGATGTCATTTCTCTTTCTTCTGGCTTCTATTGTTGCTGTCTTGGACTTAATTATTAGACTAAATGTTGCTCCTTTGAAAATAATCCCCTCCTCCACCACATTCACAGCTGCTTTAAAGAATTTTTCCTTTGTCTTTGTTTTCCTGCAGTTTCATCATATTTTCTGTCTTAGCTTTAGTTTTTTAATATTTTGCTTGAGATTTGTTGGTAATATTGAATCAGTGGATCGATATCTTTTAACAATTTTGGAAAATTTTCAGCCACAATCTTTAAAATATTGCTTATGTCCTATTCTCTCTCTTCTCTTTCTGGGATTTCAATTAAAATGAATAGTGGACCTCCTCACTGAATCCTCTTGATTTCTTACCCTTTTTTCTGCGTTTTCCACCCTTTGCCTCTTTGTATTTTTTTGGAGGGAAGGACTAAGTTTCTTGTGACGTATCTTCTGGTACACCAGTTCTCTTTCTGCTGTCTCTAATCTGTTATTAAACCTATTCAATTAGTTTAAAATTTTGGTTCTTACTTTTTTTTTTTTTTTTTTTTTGCGGTACGCAGGCTTCTCACTGCTGTGGCCTCTCCCGTTGCAGAGCACAGGCTCCGGATGCGCAGGCTCCAGCCACTCTGCAGCAGGTGGGATCTTCCTGGACGGGGGCACGAACGCGCGTCCCCTGCATCGGCAGGCGGACTCCCAACCACTGTGCCACCAGGGAAGCCCGTTCTTACATTTTTAAGTTTTAGAATTTCTGTTTGATTCTTTTTGTTTTCAAAGAACCAGTTTTGAGTTTTATTGATTTCTCTTTATTATTTTCCTGTTTTCAATTTTATTGATTTCTCTCTAATTTTAATTATTTGTTTTCTTCTGCTTGGTTCAGACTTAAATTGCTCTTCTTTCTCTAGTTTCCTAAAGTATGAACTTAGTTTATTGATTTTAGATCATTCTTATTTTCTAGTGTATGCATTCATTGTATAAATTTCCTTCTAAGCACTGTTTTCACTTCATGCCACAAATTGTGATAAATTATATTTTATTCTTGTTTATTTTAAAATACTTTAAAATTTCTCTTGAGATTTCTTCTTTGGCCCATGGATTGTTTAGAAAGGTGTTGTTTTCCAAATATTTGGAGATTTTCCAGCTATCTTTTTGTTATTGATTTCTAGTTTAATTCCATTGTGGTCTAAGAATGTATTCTGTATGATTTCTAGTCTTTTAAATTTGTTAAGGTGTGTTTTCTGGTGGTCTATCTTAATGAATGTTCCATGTGAGCTTGAGAAGAATGTGCATTGTGCTGTTGTTGGATGGTATATTCTAAATGTCAGTTAGACCAAATAGAATGACTGTTCTGCTCAGGTCATCTGTATCTTTTCTGAACTTCTGCTTGCTTGATTTATCAATTTCTGACAGAGGAGTGTTGAAGTCTCCAATTATACAAGTGAATTTTTCTGTTTTTCCTTTCAGTTCTATCAGTTCTTGCCTCATGTATTTTGACTTGTTTGATTCTTTAAAAAAATCTTCCATATTACTTTCTGTGGTTTCTAGATCCTTGTCAAAAATTACACTTTGGCTTTTATATGCTTGAACATAGTAAAGCACAGTTGTTTTGCTTTGCAATCATTGGATCACTATGTGTCTGTTTCTGTTATCTATTGTGCAGACTATAGTATTTGAAAAATTTTTTGTAGAAATAATTTAAGATCTTAGAGGATTTTCATTTACTTCTGCAGGTGCCTAAAAGCACTAGCAATCTGATATAACCTTAATACAATCACAAGGACATGCTGCAATCTGAGCAAGGGTAGATTGACTTCCATTTTCCCTTTATTTCTAGGGTTTGCTTCTTGGTCCCAGACCAAAACAGAGAGCAGTTTACTCGAATTCTTCCTTTCACAGGCCTGGACACTGACATCTACTACTCTAGCTCCATAGGCTGTCTAAATCAGCTTTTTGTCTGCTTCTTAAACTGGAAAATTTCCCCAGTCCAAAGCAACTGTGAACATTGGGTTTACCACCTCTGGATTCTGTTCCTTTCCTGGATCTTGACCTGAGTCAATTACTCCTCACTCTTTTGCTAGCTCCTTGACGCTTTTAAGAAGATTTTGGATACTTTTCCATCCAGCTTTTTTTTTTTTTTTTTTTTTTGTGGTACGCGGGCCTCTCACTGCTGTGGCCTCTCCCGTTGCGGAGCACAGGCTCCGGACGCGCAGGCTCAGCGGCCATGGCTCACGGGCCCAGCCGCTCTGTGGCACGTGGGATCTTCCCGGACCGGGGCACGAACCCGTGTCCCCTGCATCAGCAGGCGGACTCTCAACCACTGCGCCACCAGGGAAGCCCTTCCATCCAGCTTTTAAGGTATATTAGACCCCATTTCTTCTAAATCTTGCATCTTCTTGGGTTACCTTTTAATTCTAGCCATTACTACAGCCACCAGCTAGACGCAGGTGTAATCTGATACCGCCTGCCTCACCTGCACTGCAGATCTTTTGTTTTTGGCCTGGGTCCTCTCTGCTACCACAGCATTAGATATCCTTGGGACTCTGCTCAGACATTCTCATGTATGAAAAACCTGGATATGTGAAGAAATTAGCATCCTGTAGTGCAACCTTTTATCCAGTGGGGGATGGTCCCATAGGATAAATACTTTCCTTTTCTCTGTCTCAGAGGACAGCTCTGAGGTGCATTGTACATGATGCCTAAGAGAGTCCCCACAAGAACTTACCTCAGTTGCGTATAACTCCTTAATGCACCCTTAAATAGCTTTCCAAGCCCTCTGTTTCACCCTTCCCATTCTCTCACTCCTCATCTTGAAATCTAATCCCAATCTACATGACCCCCATGCAAGCCCTTACTTCAGGCTTTGATTTTGGGAGGAATCAGACTAAGACAAGCTGTCTTCAGCAGGCAGAGATAGTATGAATTACGTAGTGCACCATTACCAGAAGCAGAAGTTGAGAAAAAAATTAGATCTAGGAGATATTGCAACATACTTATATATTGATGAAAATAATCAGGCATGCAGGGGAAAAGTAATGATGTAGGAGAGAATTGCTGTTGTGATGTCCTTGAATAGGCTTTTGGCTTTAACCTTTAAGAGTACATCCAGGGACTTCCCTGGTGGTGCAGTGGTTAAGAATCCACGAGCCAATTCAGGGGACATGGGTTCGAGCCTTGGTCTAGGAAGATCCCACATGTCGCAGAGCAACTAAGCCCATGCACCACAACTACTGAGCCTGTGCTCTAGAGCCCACGAGCCACAACCACTGAGCCTACATGCCACAACTACAGAAGCCTGCATGCCTAGAGCCCATGCTCCACAACAAGAGAAGCCACTGCAATGAGAAGCCTGCACACCACAATGAAGAGTAGCCCCCACTAGCCGCAACTAGAGAAAGCCCGTACACAGCAATGAAGTCCCAATGCAGCCAAAAATAAAATTAAAAAAAAAAGAGGACATCCATTTTCCTTCCCCAACCAATGCTCCAGATGTTCCTGCTCCATGAGCAGCATCATTATTCACTAAGGCAAAACATCTCTAACAAAGACAAAAGTCACCTGTATTAGTTCCCTAGGGCTGCTGTAACAAAGTACCACAAACTGGGGAACTTAAACAATAGAAATGTATTGTCTCACAGTTCTGGGGCTAGAAGTCTAAAATCAATGTGTTATAAGGGTTTGTTCCTTCTTGGGCTAGAAGGAGCTGTTCCAGGCCTCTCTCTTTGGCTTGTTGGTGGCCATCTTCTCCCTGTATTTCTTCATGTCATCTCTCCTCTATGCATGTCTGTCTCCAAATTTCCCCTTTTCATAAGGATACTAGTCATACTGGATTAGGGCCCACCCAAGTGACCTCATCTTAAATTAACTAATTATATCTGTTAACACTCCTATTTCCAAATAAGGTCATGTTCTGAGGTACAGGAGATTAGGACTTCAACTTATGAATTTTGAGAGGGGACAAGATTCAACCCCTAACAGTTGCCAAGGCCTATTAATTCATCCTTCAAGATATCCCTCTTATATGTCCTCTTTCACTCAAGTTCAGGTCCTCGTGTGGCACACTGCACTATTTCAATAGTCTTTCTAGAATTTTGCCACTTTTCTCCTACTCCCTAACCCATCCTTCTACAGAAATGTGAGATTGTTCTTCTTAGGCTCAGCTTTCATTGTGTCACTCCCTTGCTCAACAGACCTTCAATGGCTTCCCATTTTCTATCAAATAATATGATCCAAATCATATAATCTGCCCCTCTGCGATAAGAACTAAACTTACCTTCCTTTTAAAAATGCTCATCTTCGGGCTTCCCTGGTGGCGCAGTGGTTGAGGGTCCGCCTGCCCATGTGGGGGACACGGGTTTGTGCCCCGGTCCGGGAGGATCCCACATGCCGCCGAGTGGCTGGGCCCGTGAGCCATGGCCGCTGGGCCTGCGCGTCCGGAGCCTGTGCTCCACGGCGGGAGAGGCCGCGGCAGTGAGGGGCCCGCGTACCGCAAAAAAAAAAAAAAAAACAAAAAACTCATCTTCTCTCCATTTTCTGTCTTGGAAAGAAAGAGGGAATGAATGAGGGGGAAATGTGGGTGAGTAGCAGGGGCCCAATTTAATGAGAACTAGGTACAAATGAATATGACTTGTCTAGTATTGGGTTTAGGTACATTCCTGAACCCAACGAATAGAGGGGGAGAGGGCAAAAACAGCAGCATGACCAAGAATCGGTGCCATCAAGGACTAGTCACTTAATTTCTCTGGGTTGCTTAAATGGATGAAATGTGTGGCCAAGTCCCAGTTCTTCAGAGAAACTAAATTTTGATATCTGCCCACGTGCTTACACCTCTGATGTATGAGAGTATGAGTATGAGAGTACCGTGGGATGTATAAAGCTTTGCAAATAGGACAGTCTGGTATTTGGCTGAGCTGAGCATGAGTGATCAGATTACTCCCTCCCTTGTAAGATTTTAAGCTACCAGGAGCAAACTGGCAAGAGTCAGCAAAACATTTAATGTATGTACACTTTGATTACAGCACTTCTACGTTGATTCTTTTTTTTTTTTTTTTTTTTGCAGTACGCGGGCCCCTCACTGTTGTGGCCTCTCCCGTTGCGGAGCACAGGCTCCGGACACGCAGGCTCAGCGGCCATGGCTCACGGGCCCAGCCGCTCCGCGGCATGTGGGATCTTCCCGGACCGGAGCACGAACCCGCGTCCCCTGCATCGGCAGGCGGCCTCTCAACCACTGCGCCACTAGGGAAGCCCTATGTTGATTCTTCAGAGCACAAAGAGTGGGAGAGCCCTGGCAGGGGCTGTAATACAGGAGGTGGGAGACCCTCATAAAACAGCAGGGTCCAGGCCTGTCTGACATGGAAGGATGGGCAACTAGACCACACAGCATAGCTGGAGGTGTGTAAAGAAGGCTGCCATTCCAGCTGTGGTCCCATCCTCACTTTCCTCACTTCAGGAATGGTCACTGGAAAGAAAACAAGACAGAAGGAGCCTCCGGCAGCAGTGAGGAGCTGTGCTCTCCTCACCGCAACCTTTGTTCTGGTCCCACCTCTCTCACTTTGAAGGCTGTGGCCAGGTCCAAATCCGACCCATCCTGCCTCAGGGCAAGCCACAGAGAGTTTACATCAAAATCACTTTAATGATCCAGATTTCGGTCATCCTGTGACTGCCCCTCCAGAGGACAATGGGGAGGGCACTGGGGCAAAGCAGCTTTGCATTAGGTCTCAATCAGCGACAAGGTTGTGGCCCACAGTGGGGGTGACTCAAAGAAGCCCTAAAACCAGAAACAAAGGATTGGAATCGGTATGTGGAGAGGTGGCCCTTCCCTCACCTACTCTTCTGCAAATGCTTCAATAACAGCCTGATTTGAGTCAGCTCACAGTGATTCAACCCATCGACTGAGTGCCTGTCCCCTTTGCTCCCACACAGAATTCATAGAGTTCTCATCCACTGATTTTCCCTTGGGCTCAGGCTGGAGAAGAATGGCAGCACCTTGTTTGCTTTCATGAAGGCACGGCAGCAACCGGTCTCTCACAGGTGGGTCTGTCACTTAGCTCTGAGTGTGTAGACCCAGTGACCAACCTAAGCTTAGGAAGCTCACCTGCCATCTTATGGGAGTAGGAACTGGTTTCCTAGGAGAGCATGAGAGGCTAGAAGCCCCCAGAGGTGCAGGCTGCCCCTGGATGGACAGCCGGCTCCGCTGTCACCACCCCAGTCCAAGCCACTTCACTCTCCCCTGGACCAGGATGATCAGCTCTTTTCAGGACTCTCTGTTTTCACTCTCGCTTTTCTCACAATCCATCCCTGACACTGTTAGAGTGACCTCTTAAAATCCTATCACATTATTACATCCCCGTCCTTAAAATTTCCTAGTTAACTTGCCACTACCCTTGGAATAAAATCCAAACTTTCACCATGACCTATGAGCCCCTGTGTGGTCAACCCCGAAACTACATCTCCAACCTAATCTACCACTGACTTTCCCTCAGTCTTGCCATGGTATCCTTCTGTCAGGGCATTTGTCATTGCGGTGCTCTCTTCCTGGGAGGCCCTTCCTTCATATCTTCCACTGGCTGCCACCTTCTTGTAATTTAGGTCTTAGTTCAAAAAAGGACTTTTGTCAATGTGGAGGAGTCTGATGTTTGGGGCAGTACAACCCACACTGCAGTCCCTGAGAGGAAGGGCAGGGACTGTGCAGGGGAAAGGGCTGGGAATCAGGGGACCTGGGTCCAGTCTTAGCTCTGCCATGAACTTGCTATGCAGCCTTGAGTAAGTTGCTCGACCAGCCTGGGCCCCAATGTCTCATCTGTAGATAGATGGGAGTGCTAAATGGGTGTTTTCAATCTGGTTTCTGAAGAGTTCAAGCATCCTAGGTAGATAATTCCGAGGCTTGCCCAGTTGACTTGCCCAAGCCACAGAATAGAGCAAGGTGGGGAAAAGGTGAATATGAAGGCCTCTGGGCTACGTCTCCCATTCATCCAAAGGAGCTTTGCTATCACTTGCTATATACAAGGGAGAAAAGAAGGACTTTTTACTTAACATTGAAAATTCTGCACTTTTCTATGCCTTTGTAAACTCAGTGCCTGTGAATGATCCTATAGATCATTTCATCCTTAGAGACTCCCAGCATCTGCATCATGCCCCCCAACCTTTCATATGGATGCCCACAAGTAGTCTGAGAGAGACAGGAGAATGGCGATACTTTTCAATTGGGAAAGATCTTTTCTTCAGCTTCTGTGTTCACACACCAATACCCATTTCCCTCCTTCACACCTGCCTCCCTCATTTAAACATGTCCTTGGTGATTCCAACTTCCCTAGAAAAAGCGAGCCCCTCACCTTGACAGGGTTGGTCACCTCTCGTTTCGGGGCCTTCAAAACCACTTTGGAGGTAAAGCACTGATCCCTGTTCACCTTGACCATTGGGGCCTGTGAGGAGGGAAGCCAGGAGTCAAGAAGGAGGCAGAAAAGGGTGACAGGGCCCCAGAGGGAAAGAGATGGGACCCAAAGTCAGGGCTTTAAAAGTCTCGAGAAGACACATGAGTCTCACCTTGGGGAACAGAGTCGAAGTTTCTCCCCTTGCTTGCCCCTAGAAGAGATGGGGATGGCAAATGGGACCTAGGCTTGCTAGCACCTCCCTCGTCTCCCTTTGCAGATGTCACCAGTAGTTCATGGAACTGTTTCCTGCAGATCCCAGAGAGGACTTCTGAGTCATTCTCAGAGTGCTCCTGGCGGCTCTTACCTGCAGTTTTAATACCCATTCCCTCCCTGTTCTCTCTGTCCACCAGAGAGCATGGACTGACCATAGGCTTCACACACCTCACCCCGGTGGTTTTGGTGGGAAAGGCTGCCTGCCCGATCCTCACACATTGATCCTGGGGGTGGAGTTTGCCAATGTGCCCCATCTTCTGTGTCATCACATCCTGGGTCATGTCATCCTTCCAGAACAAACCTGCAGGTTGAAAGGATGTGGTGAATTAATACCTGGGATGCTCTGACTGGCCCACTCCAGAGACCAGAGTGAGGTCAACACTCCCCCTCTCCCTCAAGTAGCCAAAGGATTACAATTTGTGGAGAGAATGAAATGAGATGGCATATGAAATTTGCTTAGCACAGTGCCTGGCATATAATAAACATTCAGTTAGGATTAGGACTATACTCTTTTTGCTGACTCATTTGATGCTATTGTGAAAATTAAATGAGATTAAGGATGTACAGAGTGCTGAGAAAACTCTAAGGCAGTGATTCCCAAACTTTAGAGTACATCAGAATCTCCTGCAGGGCTTGTTAAAACACAGATTTCTGTTCCTCCCTCCTAGAGTTTCTGATTCAGGAGGTCTGGGGTGAAGGTCATGAATTAGCATTTCCAGCAAGTCTCCTGGTGATGCTGATGCTACTGGTCTGGGGATGCACTTTGAGAACCACTACTCTAAGGCATTTTACACATATTAGACAGCAGTAGTGGTAGCAGTACCGTGAACTCAAGCCAGATTTCCTGTCTGACTCTTCTCCCATTCATGAAACTCTGCTCTAAGGAAGGGTCAGCCATCTGCCTTCAAGGGAGTCCCCACTCCCTTTCCTTCCTCTCTTCTACTTGTCATACAATTTGCTCTGCTTCCTACTCAGAGGCTTGTGTGTGTGTGTGTGTGTGTGTTCTCCTGGCTGAGAACTTAAGGAATCTTGGCTCTGGAAAAACTCAGATAGTGCCTGGAGTTGGGGCTAGTCCCAAGGAGTTAGATGCTGACCTCTTCCAGGGGCTTCTTCTAGAAGCCTCTGCTGGGCCCTTCCAGGATGTTCAAGGGCAAACAGCCTGACCTTCTAGCTCCATCTCCATTTTGGTCTCTCCCAACTCTCCATGAGGTAAGCATGAGAAGAAAGTGTCAAGTAGAGACATTTGGGGATGAAAGCCTGTTCTCAGATCAAAAAGCCCTTCCATATACCCCTGTATCTGACCAAGCCTCAGCCTCTCTTCTCCCGCTCTTACTCGCCTTGGGACATAATCTGCTGGAGTACAACTTGCAACTGCTGGAAGACTGGGGTGGTAAATCCTTGGAGGGTCCAGAGGTGCCCCACTCCCACTTGGCCCTGACCATCTAAGGGCAAAATAGTGGTGTGAGAAAGGAGCTTGACCAGAAGCCTTCCAAATCCCAGCTGAAGGAAAGCAGCTTCCTTCCACTATCACCCCTGGGTTCAGTGGTCTCTGTCCCCCTCACCAGACCCCCACCTCCCTTCAAGTCCTCCTTTTCATTTTTCCTTCCCCCGTCACCACCTGCCCTGTTCTTCAGCCCCTGCACCTCATTCACCTTTGGTACCAACTTCCAGGTAAGAACCAAGCTCCACAGGCAGCCTGTGGAGGGTGAGGTAAGAAGAGACTCAGAAAGCTACACACATAGAATGGATAATCAGGTGAAGAGGTATGGCATGGAAAACAGGTGAACTGCATTCAGGGAAGGCTTTGAAGCCTGGAGGGGATTGGAGAGGACGCCTGGAACCCTTCGAGGAAGAAAGTATTGGTATGTATAGGGTTTGAGTGTCTGGATCCTTGTCCTGAAAGCCACAGTTTGCCCGACTGTGCAAAAGGGAAGGATGGGGATGGAGATAATTCCTAATGCTATACACACTTTCCTCATTCCAGATAAATGGGGTAGGGTTGGAGTCTGGGTTTTTTGTTTGTTTGTTTGTTTTCCTATAGTGGAACTACCATGAGTCATCATAAAAAGGGAATTCTCTTCTCCAGTCAAATGGATCCTAATATCATTTTCCTGGCTTTAGGAAGGAGCAAAACCTAATATTGAGAAGCAAAATAGCTTCTGGAAGGAGAGAGCTTCTCTGAGGCAGCGCTCCCAGAACTGATAGAAAAGTGGTGACCAGACACCCTCAGTCAGACCCACAAGGGCAGCTGGCGCTGTCCGTGGTGCTGAGCTGTGGCCAAAGCCTGGCATGGAGGCGGCTCTGGTCAGTAAAGAGAGCGAGTCATCCCCACATGTCTTGCTGGTTCTCTCCCACCCCACGCGCCCCGCCCCCCGCCCCCAGGTCTCCTCCTACAGTTTTTCGCGAGTCCTCTGCATTGGCCTCTAAACCCAAGAATCGGGCGAGGAGAGTCGACAACAGGCTAGGAGTTTGCGCCGTCTGCCCCAAGCGCAGGGCGCTGGAATCCTCGAGTCTGCGCAGTCGGTCTCTGGCTGCTCAGACGTGTCAGCGATGGTCTACCCGGTTGGCGCAGAGTGAAGGGGGAGGAAGAGGATGGACCCTTTCCCCCTCCATCCTTTTATCCCCATCCTAGCCTTCCCGTTCTTACCGGAAATTGGATCGCAAACACCAGGCTCTAGGGGCTTATAAAGAAGCCTTGGCTCATCCCTCGGCCCAGCAGCCTTCTCTCCAGAGCCCGATACCCGCGGCCCCTGCTCCTAGTGTCCAGAGGTCCTGGTCCCCTGACTATCCCTCAGCCGTGGGCATCTCTTCCCTGGCCCCTCAGCGCGTCTTGGTTCTCTTGCGGCCGCCCAGGCCGGTTTTACTTCCCTCTGGCGCTGTGTTTTTCAGTCCTTCTCTCGAATTCCCAATCTTCCCGAGTCCGCTTCTCTTAAGTCCGTACCCCATACACCGAGCCCCACGCCAAGCCTGCGCCTCTTTCTGCGCATTTTTCTCTTCTCACCCCCCAAACAGATTCCTTTCCTCCTAAGTTCCTAACCTTGAGGCCCCCGGACCCACTTCTCTCAGAATCGCTCTCTGGCCCTGCCCGCACCCCCCACGTTTCCTCCTGACCGTGATCACTAACGTCGCGGCCGCTCCCTGGGCGGCTCTTCAGCAGCAGGCAGCAGAGGAGCGGCCAGAGCCCCCGGAAGCCCCCAGGCCACAGCGGGCGCCTCATCCTCCCGGGCTTGGTGCGCTGGCTCCCCACCTAAGTCGCAGATGAGGTAGAGACAGCTGCTGGAGGGACTGAGCGGGGCTGTCGCTTCCCACCGGCTAGCGAGACTGGATCTGCACAAAGCTCCCTTGGCAGCTGGACCAATGGCCGGCGGGCCCTGCCCCTGCGGACGCCTACCCAACCCTTACTTCCCTACCTTCCCACAGGCCACCCCACCTTATTCCCAGGAGCCCACTCCTTTTTCACATAAACCAGGTCCCGAGGACTACCGCCTCTACTGCCAATCCCAAGGCTGGAACAACGGATTGCATGTAAAATGTGGGTGCGAACTGTACCTGCCTCATAGGTTTGTTGCGAATATTAAATATGAACAGCGACTGGATAGTCGGCACCCAATGAATCTAGTCTATTTTTATTATCCTACTGCTTACTTCACCCTTACCCGCCTTAAAACCTTCAGCAATCATGGGTTTGACCTGCTGAGTATATGCACATCCATGACTCCTCCACTTCCACTGCCATCGCCCAGGTTCAAACCACTGTACTCTTTTTTTTTTTTTTTTGCCGTATGTGGGCCTCTCACTGTTGTGGCCTCTCCCATTGCGGAGCATAGGCTCCAGACACGCAGGCTCAGCGGCCATGGCTCACCGGCCAAGCCGCTCCGCGGCATGTGGGATCCTCCCAGACTGGGGCACGAACCCGTGTCCCCTGCATCGGCAGGCGGACTCTCAACCACTGCGCCACCAGGGAAGCCCAAAATGTGAAGTTTATTGACTTAAATAATTTTGCTTATGTTACACATAAATAAAAAATACCTTTACACTTTGTGCAGAAATTTAAAAAATTTATATCTCTTGTAGACAAGATATAGTTTGTTTCTGTTATTTTATTTGTAATCTAGACTGACAAGCTTTGCCTTTTAATTGGATTGTTTAGTTATTTATATTTAATGTAATTATTGATATGTTTGGGATTAATTCCACCATTTTGTTATTTGTTTTTTATTCGTCTTGTTTTATCTCCTTTGTTTCTCCTTCTCTCCTTTCTTTTGGAATAATCAAATAATTTTTAGTATTTAACTTTATTTTATCTACTGACTTTTTAGCTGTACTCCTTTGTATTATTTTAAGAGGTTGCTCTAGAAGTGACAGCGAGCATCCTTAATTTATCACAACTACTTTAAGTTAATATTATGTCACAACACTCAAAATGTGTAAACTTTATGACAATATAATTCACTTGTCCCTCCCACTATGTATTATTGTTATATATTTTATTTCTACATATTTTGTAAACCACACAATACTTTCTAAACTTATTTTGCCTTAGTAAGTCAGTAGATTTTTTTTTTTTTTTTTTTTTTTTTTTTTTTTTTTGCGGTACACGGGCCTCTCACTGTTGTGGCCTCTCCCATTGCAGAGCACAGGCTCCGGACGTGCAGGCTGAGCAGCCATGGCCCACGGGCCCAGCCGCTCCACGGCATGTGGGATCCTCCCGGACCGGGGCATGAACCCGTGTCCCCTGCATCGGCAGGCGGACTCTCAACCACTGCGCCACCAGGGAAGCCCAGTCAGTAGACTTTTAAAGCTAGTAAGAAAAAATAGTCTTTTATATTTACTCACATATTTCCCATTTCTGGTGTATGTTCTTTATTTCTCCTTCAGATTTCAGTTTCTATCTGAGATCATTTTCTTTCAGGTTGAAGAGCTCCCTTTGGCATTTCTTGTGCAGGTCTGCTGACAACGACCTCTCATACTTTTTGTTTATTTAAAAATATCTCCAGGGCTTCCCTGATGGCTCAGTGGTTAAGAATCTGCCTGCCAATGCAGGGTACATGGGTTCGAGCCCTGGTCTGGAATGATCCCACATGCCGCAGAGCAACTAAGCCCATGAGCCACAACTACTGAAGCCCGTGTACCTAGAGCCCATGCCCTGAACAAGAGAAGCCACCGCAATGAGAAGCCCGCACACTGCAACGAAGAGCAGCCCCTGCTCTACACAACTGGAGAAAGCCCACAGGCAGCAACAAAGACCCAACATAGCCAAAAATAGATAAATAAAATAAATTAATTTTTAAAAAACCCTTAAAAAATCTCCATTTCTCCTTCATTTTAAAAAGATGTGTCCACTACATGTAGAATTTGGGGTTTAACTTTTTTCTTTCAGCATAAAGATATTATTCTATTATCTTCTGGCTTCTATGGTCTAAAAGATTGCCTTCATTTTTAGTGTTGTCCCTCTGAAAGAGATACATCTTTTTCTCTGTCCATTTTAAATATTTTCCTATTTCTTTTGGTTTTCAGCAACTTAGTTATGATGTGCCTATATGTGACCTTTCTGTATTTATCCTGCATGGGGTTTGCTGAGCTTCTTTATCTGTGTGTTGATGTAGTTCACCAATACTGGAAAATTTTTAGACATTATACCTTCAAACACTTTTTGTTCCCATTGTGTCTCTCTTCTCCTCTCCTTCTAAAACTCCCATTACACATATGTTAGACTACTTGCTATTATCCTACAGGTCTTAGACTCTGTGTTTTGTATTTGTTTTAATCTTTTTCTCCTAGTGCTTCTGTTTGGATAATTTCTATTAACTTGATCTTTCCTTCTGCTGCATCCAGCCTGCTATTAAACTCATTCAATGAATTTAATTTCAATGAATAACAGATATTTTTTCATTTATAGAATTTGAATTTTATACATTTTTATAGTTTCTATTTCTCTACTGAGGTTCCCCAATTGTTTGTTCTTTCTTGTAAATTAACACATTTATAATAGCTATTTTTAATTCCCTATCTGCTAACATCTGGCTCACCTATGGGTCTACTTCTATTGATGATTTTCTCTTGATTATGGTTTATATTTTCCTCCTCATTTGCCAACTAATTTTTTGTTGTATACTGGACATTTTGGGTTGATGCATGGTAGAGACTCTGATTTATATTATCCTCATTTAAAGGCTGTTTATTCTGGAAGAAACAAAATTTTTGGTAGACAACCCTGAAGCCTGGTTAGGGCAGGAGTATTGCAGTTCTTCTCTTAATCCTAGGTTGCATGCTTTAGTCCTGGGACATGATACTTACACCAAGGTTGTGGTCCTTTTGGGATTTCAATGAACACTCCGAAGTATTTACCAAGGCCTTTTAATTTTGAGAGTCCTGAACCCCGAACTTGGTGCCCCAAACACTGTGGAAGCTGCAAAAAAATCTCTGTTCAGATATTTGACTTTTCCACTAGGTTCCTTAAAATCTCACCCTGCACTTGTGCCATTTAGAAGGTATCTAAGGATGTGAGGGGAATTTGCATGTGGATTTTGGGTTCCCCTCTCTGTAGCTCACTCATTTCCCAGAGTTCTTGCTCAATTTCCACCTGCTCTGGCATTTCTGTACTCTAACCACTACTTCCTTGGCCATTCAGACTTCCACTCTCTGCCTTTCATGCCTATTTCCCCTTGTGTTACAGGAAACTGTGAAATATCATTATGGGAAAATCCTGTTAAATGTGGAACTCATTGGTTGCGGGGGGAGGTTTTCCCTTTTATCAAGGATTATATTCCCTCTAGTTTTTCTTGCTTTTGGCTGGTCTCCATGTTTTCATACAATCACTTTTATATTTTGTCTAGAGTGTATACGTTAAATGCTAATGGGAGGGTCTGACACAAACTATTTTATCATGCCAGGAACTGATTATCAATGATTTGTGTTGTACATAATATTCAAAAATTGTTTACAGAAATAATTTAGACCTAGGAGCAAATGAGTGTGAGCCTGCTTTGAGAAGTACAATGCTACAAGAAAAAGGGACATATTGGTCTTTGGGTGGGTTGAACAGAGGTGGGTGTGCTTCTTCCTCCCTTTTAAGATTTCAAACTACCAAAGAAATAGCTGTCAAAATGATAAATTATATGTGCATTGATACTGCACTTCTTTTCCCTATTCATTGGAGGGGACTCTAATGTTGAGAGTAATATCCTCAGAAGACCAAGCAGGTTATCAGGCCTATTGGATTTGGAGTTCAAGGGGAGGAATTTCCTTTCCCAAGGGAAAAAAGACCACCACAAAGTGTGGCAGGTGGTGGTGGTGGGGAAGTGGATGAGGAAAAATTACACTTCATCTGTGGTCCTACCCTGCCCTGCATTCATGTTATGAATGATGTCTGGAAAGAGAAAGGGATCAGAAACCAGGCTTCCAGCTGCACCAAGGAGCTATTTTACATCCCCACCCCAAATGTCCTCTCTGTTCTGATCCTATATATTTTACTTCAGAGGCTCTGCCTGGAGCCCACCTGTCCTACCACCGGACAAGCCCACAAGAAAGGGTTTTGACAAAAATCCACTTAAAAAATTCAGAAGCAGGTTGTCTTAGAACTGCTCTTGTAGATGGCATTGCAGGGGGTGGAGGATAGGAATGTTTCAACCAGCTGCAAATTTTGCTCAGAGAAGAAAACAGTTCAAAGAAGCCCTAAAATGGTAGGAAACAAGGGATTTTGAATTTGTGTATATATGTGCTAGATTATCCCCCCTCTAAAATGCAAACTCCCCCTCCCCCAATAAATAACAGACTCTAATAACAGCCTTGATTTGGGCAAGTCCTGAGGCACAGTGACTTAGCAACTGCTCCACAGCTGGCCTCACCTTGGCTCCTGTGTTTGATCTTCTCTCCAGCCCCTGATTTTCCTTTAGATTTAGAGCCAGTCAGGACCTTAACCTGGAGAAGAATGGCAGATTCTTGTCTGCAGACTTTACACCATGGTAACCAGTTCTTATCGTAGGGCTCAGTCACTCAGTGCTGATGTGTCACCCTAGCAACTGATCTGGGCAAAGGAAGCACAGTTGCCATGGTGAGAGGAGTCAGAAACTGTTCCCTTGGTGAGTATGCAGGTCTGGATTCTCCTTGAGGCTCAAGCTCCTCTGGGTAGAGTTCATGGCCAGCTGGAGGTGCTCAGCCTTCTGCAGTTGCCCAGTCGAAGCCACCACAGTGTCCCTTGAACCAAAACAATACTTCCTAACAGATCTATCTGTTCCACTCTTGCCCTCTATCAGTACATTCTCTGATAGTGCTAAGGTGGTCTTTTAAAAATTTAAATCATCATTCTATTCATTTCTTTAAAATCCCTGGTGATTTTCTTCTGCCCTTTGTGTAAGAACTAGTACTCTTTACTATTACCTGCAAGGTCCCATATGGTCAGTTCTGGGCCTACTTCTCCAACCACATTTCCTACCACTAGCTGTTCTGTTTATTTCTCTTATGTGCTATTTAAAACTACAAAATAGGGCTTCCCTGGTGGCGCAGTGGTGGAGAGTCCACCTGCCAACGCAGGGGACATGGGTTCGTGCCCCGGTCTGGGAGGATCCCACGTGCCATGGATGCCGCGGAGCAGCTGGGCCCGTGAGCCATGGCCACTGAGCCTGCGCGTCCGGAGCCTGTGCTCCGCAGCGAGAGAGGTCACAACAGTGAGAGGCCCGTGTACCGCAAAAAAAAAAAAAAAGTTTAAATAAAACTACAAAATACAATAGCCAAAATAAAAACTCACTGGATAGGCTCACTAACAGAATAAGAATGACAGAGGAAAGTGTTAGTTAAGTTGAAGATGGATCAATATAAATGATCCAATCTGTACAACAGAGAGAAAACACTGGGGAAGAAAATTAGCAGAGCCTCAGGGACCTGTGGGACAATACCCAAAGTTTAACATTCATGTCATTGGAGTCCCTGAAAGAGAGGAGAAAAAGGGTACTACATAAAAAATTATTTGAAGAAATCATGGCTGAAAACTTCCCACATTTGTCAAAAGCCATAAACCTACAGATTCAACAAGTTCAGTGAACTCCAAACAGGATAAACCTGAAGAAATCCATGTCCTGATACATCATAATCAAACTTCTAAAAACTAAAAGCAAAGAAAAAAATCTTGAAAACAGTCTGAAAGAAAAACACATCACTTAAAGGAGAACAGTAATCCAAATGACTGTATATATTTCATTAAAAATGATGGGAGCCAGAAGTGTAATAACATTTTTTAAGTGGTGAAGAAAGGAACTGTCAACCCAGGATTCTATATCCGGTAAAATGCACTTCAGGAATGAAAGTGAAATAAAGATGAAGAAAAACTAATTAATTGCCAGCAGACCTGCTCTTCAAGGATTGCTAAAGGAAGTTCTTTGGATAGAAGGGAAATTATATCTGAAGGAAACCTGAAACATAAGGAATAAAGGAGAGCAATAGAAATGGGAAATATCTGGCTAAATATTATAGACTATTCTTTACCTCTTGAATCATTTAAAATATGTATGATGGTTGAAAGCAAAAATTATAACATTGTCTGATAGAGGTTTCAATGTATGTAGGTGTAATTGATTCTAATTGACCACTACAACAGAAATGGGGGAGAGTAATGGGACCTGTATGCTGGTGAGATTTCTACATTCCACTTGAGATGGTAAAACAGTGATTATAAGTAGACTGTGAAAAGTTAAGCATGTATACTCTGATCCTTAGAGTAACCACTTAAAAAACCATAGAGAGATAGTAAAAAACACAGTTGATACACTAAACTAGAATATTAAAAACTGTTTCAATAATCCAAAATAAGGAAGAAAAGGGGAAGCACATAATTATGGAGGTTGAGAAGTCCCGTGATCCGCCATCTGCAAATAGAACCAGGCAAGCTGGTGGTATAATTCAGTCTGGGTCCGAAGGCCCGAGAACCAGAAGCACTAATATCCAACCAAACTCAGAAGATGGATATCTCAGCTCAAGCAGAGATAGCAAATTTTTAATGTCTTTTTTTGTTTGCTGCACCACGTGAGGCATGCGGAACTTCACCAACCAGGGATCGAAACTGCACCCCCTGCAGTGGAAGCACAGAGTCTTAACCACTGGACCACCAGGGAAGTCCACAGAGACAGCAAATTTGTCCTTCCTCCATGTTTTTATTCTGTGCAGGCCCTCAATGGATTGGATGATGTCTACCGGCATTGGTGGTCTTCTTTACTCAATCTACTGATTTCAAAGGCTAACCTTTTCCAGAGACACCTTCACAGGCACACTCAAGAATAACGTTTTCCTAGCTATCTGGGCATCCCCTAGTGCAGTCAAATTAACACAGAAAATTAACCATCACAGTGAGCAACTGGGAGTGAATCCTGCTGGGGACCCCTGAGGGTCTGTGTAGAACTTAGATTGACCCCCACCAAGGGAAGGATATGCTGAAACTTTTACCCACTAAACTCAGTCCTTAATTGGTTGAGGGCAGCCTCTGAGGGTGTTAAGTCCCAGATATTTCAAGGCTGTCTTGAGCATAGGTAGGAAAGTTCCCTGGACCTTGCAGAAAATCCACTGGATGAGAAGAGTCCCATGGCTTGAGGTGGGAAGCTGTCAGCACATGCAGACCTTGTCCACCTGCAGCTACATGTGGGTGCAGAGACAGGCCAGGGGACATGAAGCAGGGCTTCTATGGAGTCAGCTATGCAGGTATTCAATAAATATCTATTGCATGAATACATTGTATCTACGACTTACAATACTTCCCTGACTAGTCTTCAATTGCCTTGAGGCAGGAACCATGCATTGCAGTGGCCAGGCACAGTGAATATATGATGGGAAAAAGTAGGGTGGGTGGTAGGGGTCAACCTAGTTAATAAGAGCTAGATATAGACAAACATGCTGAGTGTTATGTTTAGCTACGTCCTTAGATACAAGGATACAGGGGAGAGGACATGCATTGGCAGCATGATTAAGCCTGTATTACCAGAGGAGTGTCTCTTAATTTCTCTGGGCTGTATAAGTGGGTGGGGGCTATGGTCTGAATGTTTAGCCCCCCCCCAGATACATATGTTGAAGTCCTAACCCCCCAAGGTGACAGTATTCGGAAGTGGGGCCTTTGGGAGGTGATTAGATCATGAGGGTAAAGACCTCATGAATGGAACTAGTGCCCTTATAAAAGAGACCCTAGAGAGATCTCTTGCCCTTCCACCATGTGAGGTTATAGCAAGATGGAGCCATCTATGAACCAAGAAGCAGGCCCTGGGCTTCCCTGATGGCGCGGTGGTTGAGAGTCCACCTGCCGATGCAGGGGACACGGGTTCGTGCCCGGGTCCGGGAGGATCCCACATGCCGCAGAGCGGCTGGGACCGTGAGCCATGGCCACTGAGCCTGTGCGTCCGGAGCCTGTGCTCTGCAACGGGAGAGGCCACAACAGTGAGAGGCCCGCGTACCGCAAAAAAAAAAAGAAGCAGGCCCTGACCAGACACCTAATCTGCCAGTGCCTTGATCTTGGTCTTTGCAGCCTCTAGAACTGTAAGAAATAAATTTCCATTGTTTATAAGCCACCAAGTTTATGATATTTTGTTATAGCAGCCTGAACAGACTAAGACAGTGGGCTTGATACTTTCCCATGTGCTCCCATTTGTGAGGATCAAATGAGCTGAGTGCTAAAGTGCTTTGAGAAATATAAAGCCCGAGGTGTCAGACAGCTGGAGTTTGGTTGGGTTGAGCAATGGTGGCTAATCTCCCCACTCCCAGGGGCAAACTGACCGTAAGTACAAACCTGTTAAATGTGCGTTATTCTCTGTGTGGTTTCTTGGGGTCTGGAGGGAAGACTTTCCTTCCACAAATGGGAGGAGGACCAAGAAGACACAGCTGAAGGCTTGGGTGGGGATGGCAGTCGTTCCAGCGGCAATTACACCTTGCCTTTCACCCGCCTTATAAGTGGTCTGTGGGAGGAGGGGGTCATCTGAAACCAGGCCTTCGGTGCAACCAGGGGCTATGCTCTCCGTATCCCATGCCCCAAGCTTCCCTGTGTTCGGATCCCACTTCACTCACCTCAGAGACTCTGGTCAGGTCTAAATCCCACCCATCCTGCCTCCAGACAGGTTTGTAGAAAGAGTTTGCTTGAAAATCAGCTTTAATAATCCAGATTTGGATCAGCCTGAAATTGCTTCTCGAAAGCACCAGGGAAGTTGTGGGGATGGGAGTCTTCCCCTGAGGCCCTAATCAGCTGCAAGCTTGTGACTCTGAGTAGGGAACAGCTCAAAGACATCCTAAAATGGGAAGAAACGAGGAATTTTCAATGAATACCATGAGGCAGGTGTTGCCACTCCCTCCCTCGCCCACCTCATCCTCCAACTGAATTCAGAACAAGTCTCAATAGCAGTCTTGATCTGAATAAAACCCTGAGACTAGTGACTCAGGAACTGTCAGACTGCAGGCCCTTCCCTGGTCCCCATCTCTAGTTCCAGGGATTTTTCCATTAGACACAGGGCTGGTCTGTCCCCTGAGCCTGGAGGAGAATGGCAACTCCTTGTTTACATACTTGATAGAACCATGGTAAACAGCCCCCATCACAGGGTCAGCCACAGTACCAATGACGAGGTCTAGCAGCCAATCCAAGCTAAAGAGGCCCCGCTGCCATGGTGACAGGGATGGAGACCAGTGTCTTTGAAAGGGGTGAAGGGCTGGAGCACCTCTGAAGTGCAGGCTGCCTCCGGATGGAGCCCAGCTAGGAGCTTCCAGGCAATGTTGCCATGATTTTAGTCCAAGCTACCAACAGATCTCCCCTGGATGACTCAATAGCCCCAAACAGGTCTACTTGTTTCTACTCTTGTCTGTTTCATAATCTATTTTCTTTTTAAATATATTTATTTATTTATTCTTGGCTGCGCTGGGTTTTCGTTGTTGCACGTGGGCTTTCTCTAGTTGCGGCGAGCGGGGGCTACTCTTCGTTGTGGTGCGCGGGCTTCTCATTGCAGTGGCTTCTCTTGTTGCGGAGCACGGGCTCTAGAGTGCAGGCTCAGTAGTTGTGGCGCACGGGCTTCGTTGCTCTGCGGCATGTGGGATATTCCTGGACCAGGGCTCGAGCCCGTGTCCCCTGTATTGGCAGGTGGATTTTTTTTTTTTTTCCAATACGCGGACCTCTCACCGTTGCGGCCTCTCCCGTTGTGCAGCACAGACTCCGGATGCGCAGGCTCAGCGGCCATGGCTCACGGGCCCAGCCGCTCCACGGAATGTGGGATCTTCCCGGACCGGGGCGTGAACCCGTGTCCCCTGCATCGGCAGGTGGACTCTCAACCACTGCGCCACCAGGGAAGCCCTCATAATCTATTTTCCATCAGCATCAGTGTGTCTTAGAAAATGCTTATATTTTCCTATTCCTTTCCTTTAAAAATCCCATGTTGGGGAATTCCCTGGTGGTACAGTTGTTAAGCCGCTCAGCGTGGCCAAAAAAAAAAAAAAAAAAAATCCCACGATGATTTCCCAGTGCACTTCTAATAAAACCCAAATGCTGTCTGTAGATTATAAACCTTGAGTAGTCTTGGGCCTCGTCCCAAGCTCATCATGCTGTCTGTTGCCCTAAGAGCCCTACCATCACACCTAAGGGCAATTGCATTTGCCATTCTCCCTGCCTGTGGGACTCTTCCTCCAGATCTCCCCCTAGCTGTTTCCTTGTGTCATTTAGGTCAAAGTTCAAATAGTCACCTCCTCAGACTGTCCTTAGTGTGAAGAGGTCTGAGTTGTGAAGCATCCCAACCTCTACTGGGGTCCTTGCGAGGAAGGGTAGGGGCAGTGGAAGGGGAAGGCTGGGACCTGGGCTAGTCCTGCTCCACTCAGTTTCTCAGCTGTAAAGATAGATGGGTACGTACTTGGTGGGAGGTTTCCTGTCTGAGCTCCAAAGAACTCAAGGGTCCCAAGGAGATGCCTGAAAACCTTGCTCAGGGGATTTCCTCAACACCACAGAGGAGAGAAAAGAGGAGGCTGAATGCGAGGGGCTCTGGGGACTCTCCCATTTAAGAACTACGGACAAAAGCATAATGTCTATACACATAATGTATACGGATGGGTGGGTGAGGGGAAGATTAGGATCATGTCATACTCAAGATTTTCTTAGAAAAACAGAGCCTGTATATATATCTATATATATTTATAGAGAGAGAGATACACATCTATCTATCTATACATATATATATTTTTTAAGTTAGAAAATCTCTGAAGTAGATTTCTGCAGGCACTTCAAGCTCTGTGCCTATGCTTGATCTTACAGAACCCCATGCCGCCGGAGGCCCACAGCCCCTGCATCCTACCGTTGCTGAAATCTGTGTCAAGGTGTCTGTGAGAGACAGAGTAGGTGGGGGCGCCCTCTAGTGGGAAAAGGAAGAATCCCCCTTAGAATCCAGCCGCCACGGGCAGGCATTTTTTCATACCTAGACATTCATTGCCTTTAATCCTCACAGCAACCCCCGAGGGTTGCCATTACTACCATACCCATTTCACAGCTGTGGAAGAAGGGACTTGAAGACCTTAGGTAATGGGTCCAAGGTCACGCTGGGCAGCGGCAGAACCAGGATTGGGCTGGCTCTGTCTGTACTGAAAGCCCTGTTCTTTCCCATCCTCCAGGCCCTCTCTTCCAGAAGGCTCTCCGCCAGGTTCAGTGGAGTCCTGGCATTCCTTATCAGCCAACATCTAGCCCCTCCTTCACCCTGCCTCCCTCTTTTTTTTTTTTATTTTTTTTATTTTTTTATTTTTTGCGTTATGCGGGCCTCTCACTGTCGTGGCCTCTCCCGTTGCGGAGCACAGGCTCCGGACGCGCAGGCTCAGCGGCCATGGCTCACGGGCCCAGCTGCTCCGCGGCATGTGGGATCTTCCCGGACTGGGGCATGAAACCGTGTCCCCTGCATCGGCAGGCGGACTCTCAACCACTTGCGCCACCAGGGAGGCCCCCTGCCTCCCTCTTTAAACAGGCTCTTGGTGGGCTCAAACTTTCTAGACAAAGCCAGGCCCTCACCTGCAGCAAGGCCTTGCAGGGGTTGGTCATCTCTTGGTTTAGGACCTCTGAAACCACTTCAGTGTTGCTCCCAGTTTACCTTCGTCACTGGGCTCTGAGGCGAGGCAAGGCAGGAAGCAAGGGTGAAGAGACAATGGTGAAAGAACTCAAAGGGAAAGAGAGGAGGCCCTAATGAAGGATTTCAAAATCCCTGAGGGAATCTCACCGTAGGGAACAGCAGCAAATAGGAGCTGTGCTTCCCTGTCTCCTCCCTTTGCAGACATCACTAATGGATCACGGGGTTGCTTCTGGCTCAATCAGACAGCCTCTCTTTTCATTCTATTCACTGGACTTCTGACAGCTCCTACCTGCAGCCCTAACACTTATTCCCTTCCCAGCTGCTCTGTCTACCAGGTATGTGCAGTGCACAGGCCTCACACATCTTAGCCTGGTGGTTTTGGTGAGAAAGGCTGCCTGCCCATCCCCTGAGCAGGTCTCTGGGGCATGGAGGCTGGGCATGTGCTCCATCTTCTGAGTCTTCACATCTTGAATGACATCATGGTGGAAGGACGGAATGAGTTGACACTCGGGACAGTTTGATGGGCCCATCCCAGAAGCCAGAGTGTGATTAGAATTTCCACTTTCCCCAAACTGCATAGGGACCACAGGGCATTGGAGGGATCCAGAGTACAGGAGTTTGTCTTCTGCCAACCTCAGAATTTGAGTCCTGTTCTTGGAAACTTAATTAAGCTTGACAAGCTTCAGTTTTCTCATCCATGAAATGACTAACCTCATAGGGTTGTTGAGAGAATGTCAGGAGATAATGCATGTAGGTTTCTTAGCACAGTGCTTGGCATGTAATAAGTGATCAAATGGGAATTTAATAATGATGCTGTTGTGAGAATCAAATGAGGCTGAGGATGGAAAGAATGCCTTGAAAGCACTAAGGCATTACTTTCACATTAGACACTATGGTTATTAGGAGTAGTAATTCAAACTCAAAGCAGATCTCTCTTCTGAACCCTGCAACCATGAAACTCTGCTTCCAGGAAGGGTCGGACACTTTTCCTTAAGAAATCATTGCCCACTCTCCACCCGCATCTTTCATGTCTTCTATTTGCCATACACTTGGCGTTGCCCAATCCCCCAATTCAGAATCCAGGATATATGGAGGTGGGTGGAGAGGTTCTGGCTGGGGACCCCGTGATTCCTGGTTCAGGAGCACTTGGCCAGCACCAGGGGGTTGGGCTAGTCCCAAGGAGATGGATGCTGGCCTCTTCCAGGGACTTCTAGTCACCTCTACTGGACAGGCTAGGCATAGGGGAAGAAATTCAGCTGCTTCCTGGGAGGAGAGCTGGAAAGAGTTCTGGAATCCTTGGAAGAATAAAGCATGGAACCTGGTTTCAGGCAGGTAGGATGGGCGAGTCCAGGTTCTGTTCCTGAAAGCCACAGTACATCCAGCTACACAATGTGGGGCATGAGCTTTCCACTACACAGACCCTCTTCAATCCAGGTAGATGGGGTGGGGTGGAGGAGAATCCAATATTTTCTTTATCCTGAATCTCTCTCCTCCTCCAGTTTACAAGCAGATTCTAGTATTGATGCAAAAAGGTGAAGACCCAATAAAAAGACAAATAACCCAATTTCAAAATGGGGAAATAAAGTGTCCATCAACAGGTGAATAGATAAAGAAGATGTGGCACATATATACAATGGAATATTACTCAGCCATAAAAAGAAACGAAACTGAGCTACTTGCAATGAGGTGGATGGACCTAGAGTCTGTCATACAGAGTGAAGTAAGTCAGAAAGAGAAAGACAAATACCGTATGCTAACACATATATATGGAATCTAAAAAACAAACAAACAAACAAAATGGTCATGAAGAACCTAGGGGCAGGACGGGAATAAAGACGCAAACCTACTAGAAAATGGACTTAAGGACACAAGGAGGGGGAAGGGTAAGCGGGACAGTGAGAGAGTGGCATGGACATATATACACTACCAAATGTACAAAAGATAGCTAGTGGGAAGCAGCCACATAGCCCAGGGAGATCAGCTCAGTGCTTTGTGACCACCTAGAGGGGTGGGATAGGGAGGGTGGGAGGGAGACGCAAGAGGGAGGAGATATGGGGATATATGTATATGCATAGCTGATTCACTTTGTTATAAATCAGAAACTAACACATCATTGTAAAGGAATTATACTCCAATAAAGATGAAAAAAATGGGGAAATAATCTGAATGAACATATCTTCAAAGAAAATATTGAAATGGCTAATATGCACATGAACAGATGTTAATACCATTGACCATCAGGAAAATGCAAATCAAATCCGTGATGAGATACCACTTCACACCCAGTAGGGTGGCAAGAAGCAAAAAGAAAGATAATAACAAGTGCCAGTGAGGAACCTTTATACACTGCTGGTGGGAATGTAAAAGGGTGCAGCTGCTGTGGAAAACAGTCTGGTACTTCATCAAAAGGTTAAACACAGAGTTACCATATAACCCAGCAATTCCACTCTTAAGTATACACACAAGAGAAATGAAAACCTATGTCCACACAAAAACCTCTACATGAATGTTGACAGCAGCATTATTCATTATTCAGTGGAAACAACCCAAATGTCCATCAACTGATGAATGGGTAAATAAAATGTGGTATACCCACATGACGGAGTATTATTCATTAATAAAAAGAAACGAACTTCTGACACATGCCACAACATGGATGAACCTTGAAAACATGCTGAGTGAAAAAAGCCAATCACAACAGACTGCATATTGTGTGATTCCGTTTACATGAACTGTCCAGAATAAGCAAATCCAAAGAGATAGAGAGTAAATTGGTAGTTGCCTAGGGCTGGGGGATGGGGGGTTAGAGGAAGGAATAGGTAGTAACCACTAGAGGTTATGGGTTTCTTTGGGAGGTATGATGAAAATGTTACAAAATTGATTGTAGGGATGGTCGCACAAGCCCATGAATATAACTAAACACTATTTTAAATGGGTGAATTATATCACAATAAAGTTGTATTAACAAGTCACCAGGGTTTCCCTGGTGGCGCAGTGGTTGAGAGTCCACCTGCCGATGCGGGGGGACACAGGTTCATGCCCCGGTCCGGGAAGATCCCACATGTCGCGGAGTGGCTGGGCCCGTGAGCCATGGCCGCTGAGCCTGCACGTCCAGAGCCCGTGCTCCGCAACAGGAGAGGCCACAACAGTGAGAGGCCCGCGTACCGCAAATTAAAAAAAAAAAAAAGTTCAAACATACAAAAAATTCGAAAAAAAATAGTACAATGAACACCCAGTCTCTCCACCTAGTCAATACTTTTTGACCTATTTTATCAACTCATTTTACTATTTTATACCACACACAAATATATACATAATGTGGTTTTGCTGAACCATTTGAAGCGAAGTTGCAGAATAGACCGATCACTTTTTATTATCCTATTTCCCTCACTCAATTATTTTGAAGCTATATTCATTTCCTAGGGCTGCTGTAACAAAGTATCACAAACTGGTTGACTTAACACAACAGAATTTGTTCTATTTCTGGAGACTTAGGAGTCTGAAATCCTGGTGTTGGCAGGGCCATGTTCCCTCTGAAACCTGTTGGGGAATCCTTCCTTGCCTCTTCCTAGCTTCGTGTGGTTTGCTGTCAATGTTTGACAGTCCTTGACTTGTATATGCAATACCCTGATCCTCCATTTTCACATGGCACTGTCCCTGTGTCTCCATATCTTCTTCGCTCTATGCATGTCTGACTCTGTGACCAAATTTCCCCTTTTCATAAGGACACAGTCCTGTTGGATGAGGGTCCACTAAAACGGCCTCATCTTAACTTGATCATCGGCAAAGACCCTATTTCCAAATAACATCACATTGACAGGTACTGTGGGTTAGGATTTCAATAGCTTTTGGGGGACACAATTCAACTCCTAGTAGAAGCTGTAGACTCAAATTCTTTTAGTGGCTTTCTTAAAAAATACAGTATATATTCTTGACTTCAAAGGACAGTATTAATTGATTCCTTCACTCTCTTCCTGGACATTACAAGAAACTTAGCACTTTAACCAGTTTCTCTCTCCTGAGTTTGTGCTATTTTGGTCACACAGTTGAATCATATATATTTTAAATCCCACAAGCAATATTCTTGTTTTATGTATCATATTGTTTTTAAAAACTTAAATGGTCATATTTATATAAAAATTAATTTTTGTATTGGTATCCGAAAATTTGGAAAGACACCAGTTAGCACAATTATTTTGATAGAATAGTTTATAAGCAGACATTGACTTTTCCTATTTTGATTTTTTTCAGTGATAATTGTTTCTTGGTAATTGTTAACAATTAAGTAACACCAGTGGCTGCTAAGTGAAGTGGATGATGCAGGGCGATGCTGAAGCCCAGACTGTGTCCTTCTTTTGGCAGTGCCTGGGAAAGATGGGGAGGGACTGGGGGAGGGAAACAGCCTGGGCTGCCCAGGGCGGCTCTGGGGGCATCTAACACTGAGCACCCAGACTTCAGAGGGCTGAGCTGGGCTCTGAACTACTCTGGGATGGGAAGGACCGGGGATGGCAGAAGAAGTGACCTTTCCATAGTGAACCTACCACCTCCACCCACTCAGGCATGAGCTTAAAAAAGAGAAAAGAGATTTGAAATCAGGCCTCCATCAGCTCCCAGGATTTGCAGCCTCCTCTACCTGTACCCCAACTTCCCCGTCTTCTCTGGTTCCAGAGGTTTAAGCCGGCTGAACGCCCACGCCTCCAATCTCCAAAGAAGCACAACAGAATGAGTTTGAGTGAAAAATCCACTTTAATAATCCAGCTTCAGCTCAGCGGAGAACTTCCCCTCTCAAGTGCAAGAGAAGTCTTTCCAAGAGGCCTCAATCCACTAGGAGGTTACGGCTCAGAGAAGGGAAAAGCTCAAAGAAGCCCTAAAATAGTAGGCAACATGGAATTTGAGATTAGTGGAGACCAGATGGGGGTGCCCCACTGCTCACCATCCACCAACATGGCTAGAGAGGAAGGCATAGTTGCCTCACGCACACTTGACAACTGCCCCAGGCTTCCCATCCCTGATCCCCTCTCTGACAGTTCATTATCCTCTGGGGGCTGATCAGGGCCCCTGTGCCTTGAGAAGAATGGGGACCCTTCCTTTCCTACGGGGTAGCACCAAGACAACCAGCCCCATGGCGTAGGCCAGCCACTTAGTGACGGTGATGTTGCCCCAGCAACCAATCCAGGCACTAGATGGGGAAGGAGCCCAGTTGCCACGGTGACGGGTGGGGTGGGAGTCACCTTGAAGAGAGTGAGGGTCTGGAGTACTCCTGTGGTGCAGGCTGTCTCCCGGATGGAGTGCATGGCCAGTTGGGGGCTGCCTAAATCCAGCACCCGCAGCCCCAGCCGAGAAGCCAAGATAGGTCCAATGGTGGTCCCGCAGGGAGAGTCATTCCGGACCATGAGATCCTGGGGAGAGGAGGAGAGGTTCATGAGCAACGTGAGGTGTGTGTTTATTAAGGCCCAGAAGGAAGTCACCTTAGAACTGCAGGGCTGAAAGGGGTCTGCTACATCGTCCACTTCGACCTCCTCGGAGGGTGAATGTGACCAGCATAAAATCACAAAGCCGACACTAAATGGCAGGCCCAAAGGACAGTAGATTCTGAACTGGTCCCATTCTCTGCATCTGCATTACCACCACCCTAGTCCAGCTACCATCATATTGCCTCCCATGTAATCCATTCCCCACATGGTGGGCAGAGGGATTTTAAAAATATGTGTATCCTTTATGTCACCTTAACATGCACCCCTCCCTACCCACACACAAAGAAAAATCACTCAATAATCTTAGTGGTTTAAAAAATATGGCTATTGGCATTTTTAAACTATTTTATTTGTATTCTGGTAAAAAAGTAAATAAGAAAATCACAATATGATGTTAGACATCAAGATTTTCCCCATAAGGGAAAAGAGAATTACAAACCAAATAAAGTAAGTAATAACTATTCTTTCTTAAAAAATGAGGGGCTTCCCTGGTGGTGCAGTGGTTGAGAATCTGCCTGCTAATGCAGGGTACACGGGTTCGAGCCCTGGGCTGGGAAGATTCCACATGCCACGGAGCAACTAGGCCCGTGAGCCACAACTACTGAGCCTGCGTGTCTGGAGCCTGTGCTCCGCAACAAGAGAGGCTGCGATAGTGAGAGGCCCGCACACTGCAATGAAGAGTGGCCCCCGCTTGCCACAACTAGAGAAAGCCCTCGCACAGAAACGAAGACCCAACACAGCCAAAAATAAATAAATTAATTTAAAAAATGAGAATCACAGTATTAACTCATGTTTTTTTAAAATACATATATTTTTTCCTAGCCATGTCCATAGAAATGGCTCCAAAGTATTTCCCCACCCCCAATAACAATGAACACTCATGATGCCAGACTTCGGTCTCTAACATCAGTATCCATCAAAAGCTACCAAGTCTGGGGAGAGAAATGAACAAGATGAGCCTGCAATTTCTTATTGTGCCAAAAAGCAAGACAACTTTCCAGAGTCAGGACAAAGGCCACAGGAGTTATGTTGAAAGGGCTCCCACTGGTCAAAGTCATGACAATTTGAGCGTGAAATAACATGATTACAGTGGACCAGGTTCACACTGAACGAACGAAACTGAACCAATGAAAATCTATGATTCTACATAATGATCATCAAAAAAGGAAAAGAAAAAAAAATCCTCGTATTTGCCAGCATTTGCGGCAGCCATTAAAACACCTCACCTTGAAAAGTGGTTATTTAAGGGAAAGAATAACATTTGTCCTGTCTTTCCAGGAGGAACCATACTTCACAATAACCAAATGGCCCTCTTGATGGGGGAAAGTTCTACTTCACAGAAGAATGACAGCTAATAAACGTAAAAGGGATAAAAGAATGGGGGGGCATTTTTCAGTAAACTCTAATGAAATTATGGATTTAGGCAAAGATTATCAACTGGTTTTAAAACCAGACACCTTTCTGGTTGATGGGGAACTCATCACTTGTACAGGTTTACTATCCAATCAAAAGAGGAAAACCTCCAGATGGTGGAGAGATTTTGAGGGCACCCCCCCCCAAATCCGGTGATCAATCTTATTATCACTAAGAGTGAATCACCCAGATAATATGTGGATGACACAACATGAAGAACACACCAGTCACGATGTCTTCTGGCCAAAAATGTTTAACTTGAATCCACCGACCCTTTAGATATGAATTCTAGATTATAGGAGATACAGGGGCTAGAGGCACAAGCTCAGTGACGCCAAGAGGAAGCAAATCCAGGAAGGAAATTATAAGGGATGACCAGCCTGGTTTCTTCAACAAGTCAATGTTATTTAAAGAAAAAGAAAAAAAGAAAAAGGAGGCGGTGCAGCTGTGCTAGATTAGCAACCAGATATAACTTGTGGTCCTGAACTGGAAACTAAAGTGGGACAAACAACTGTAAAGAATGTTTTGGGGAAAACTGGGGAGAATTGAAAATGATCTGTACATTAAATGAGATATATATTTACTGAAACAAAAATTCACTGAAATGGAAAGGTGGAGAATACTGAGTGAAAAAATAAAGCAAAAGATATATCTAAAATGATTTCATTTTTTAAAAAATGTGTGTTAAGTATATACATAGAAAAAAAATCTGGAAGAGTATACACAGATCTCTGGGGATTGTTTGATTTTCTCATTTCCATTTATATTTTCTAAAGTATACATGTCCTGCTTCTGCTGTAAGCCATTAAAGAAAAATCCCTTAACATCTTCCTACGGCCTCAGAAGAAAATCTAAACACCCTTCCACAGCCTAGGAGGCCCTGCATGACTGGCCTGGGCAGGCTTCTCCCCCGTCTCCCTGCTGCTCTCACCCTGGCTCCACCACCCTGGCTCTGGCTCCTCCTCGTAGACCAAGCTCACTCCTGGGCCCCTGGGAGCTTCTGCCCTTGTTCCCGCTGGCAGGGATGCTACTCGCTCCTAGCTGCCTTGTTCTCAATACTTAGGTCTCAGCTCAAGTGTCACCTCCTCAGAGAGGCCTTCCTGAGAATGGAACAACTCAGCTCTACGAGGGGGGCGTGGCCCTGTGCAGCAGAGAGAGCCCCAGGCTGGGAATCATTGCAGGGTCCTAGTCCTGACTCACCAGGACCCGCCTGCTACATGCGTCACTGGACCACCTGAGCCCCAATCCCTGATACATGTGTTATCCTAACATGTGTATTATAGATTGCTTATCTCCCTCTCTCGTTCTCTTCGACTAGGTGTGCCACTGACGATGAGGTCCAAGTTTCTCGGCCCTGAACTTCTCTAATGGAAGCCGCCACGGTGTGTAAGAGAGACGCAGAGGAGCTGGGGGTGCTGGGTAGGGAAAAGGCAGGACTAACCCACTACGTGCCATGAGCGCACTGTACCTTGAATTCCATTTTACAGGTGTGGAAACTGGAAATCAAGGCGTATTAGGAGATGAGCCCAAGGTCACAGGCCAGCACCACGGCAGAACCAGCACCGATCCCAGCTCTGCCTATATCCAAACCCCAACGCTCCTCACTCTACTGGGACACCCCCCCACTAAAGACTACCTACAAGGCTTCCCTCATTGGGGAGCCATCTGCTTATGCCCCCCCACTCCCTCCATCACCCCTTCCCAGGTAGGGCCCACCCTCACCTGCAGGGGCACCCCGACATTCCTGGCCACCTCTCGGATCAGGGCCTCTGAAACCGCATTTGAGGCGTAGCGTTGCTTGCTGTTCACCTTGATCACAGGGCCCTGGGGAGAGCAAAACCAGGAGTCAAGAGTGAGGCAGCGACGGATGAGAGGCCCGGAGGGAACAAGATGAGGGCCCGGAACCAGCCAGGCCTCCAAGTCCCCAAGGAGAAGCAGGAGCTCCTCACCTTGTGGAATAAGGGCCGGTGGTTCTCCTCATGCTTGTCCCTGTAAGAGACAGAGAAGGGACGGGGATGGCAAACAGGAGCTGCGCCTGTCAACATCCACCACTCTCCCACAGCAGACATCACTAATGGATCACAGCATTCTTTCCCACCCAGCCCGGCAGGACCTGAGAATCACGCTAAACACAGTGCTCCAGGCAGCCTCCAGCTACAGATGGAGATAGATTTGCAGATAGAACCTATCTGGATTGGTTAGGCACCCATGACTTTGACCCAGCTGAGCCTTGGAGCAGTCAAAATGAAGTCCCCTCTGAACCTCCTGGCAGAATGAGGAGGAAGGGGAAGGGGAGAGGCCGAGGCCCAGGCCCAGGGCTGAGCCCGAAGGCAGGTCACGCTCGGGTCTCCGGCTGTGTGAGGACTGCGTGCCTGGCACGGGAGACTCACAGGTAGTTGGGGTGCACAGCGTGGGCCATGTCTGCGCTGATCATGTAGGACTTGGGGATGGCTTCCTCAAAGGCCGTCAGGCACTGGGGTGAGGCCGAGATCCGCCGCAGCACCAGCTCCGTCAGCAGTGACTGTGCACCCTGTGCGCTCTCCGACCCCACCTGGTGATAGCAGAGGCCTGGCTCTAGGGGTCCGGGCTCGGGGGCTGGAGCTGGAGGCCAGGCAGAGGGGCCCACTACCCAGACTGGCCCAGGACCCCACTGAGTCAGTGGGTGGGGAATGTGGGCTGTTATCAGCAACTTCCCAACCCTGTGCCACCAAAAAGCTGATGGTGAGCTGGGGCCAAACTGATCCTCGGCCATCTCCGGGGCTGAAATAGCACCTTCCAGTCTACTTCCCTTCTTGGCTCCCTTCCTTCTCCCCTGACCCTCACATGTGGGGCTCAGCACAGGTGCCCCACCGAACCGGTCAATCTTCTTTCATGCATGTGACAGGGGCTGCTAACTGTCCATGATCCTTTCTATAACAGAACACCCGAGTTGTAGCTGAGCATTAGACCGCCCAGCTAGAGATGACATTCCCAGCTTCCCTTGTAGCTAAACGTGGCTATGCCAAGTTCCAGGGAATGCAGGCAGTGATGAATGCCACCTGTGGGTCATGCCCTTAAAAGGATGGGTGGACACTGCCCCTTTGACCTTTTCTTCCTTCCTCAGTACAGACACGGTAGCAGAAGCTGGACAGCCGCCCTGGACCCTGAGATGGACACCATGTGTTTGGGGTGTCCTGAACTGCTAACTCTGACCTGTGCGGTTACCTGGAGAGAACTGTGCAGCTATGCAGCCTCTTCCACGGCGTCTAAGCCTGCGCCCTAACCCAAGCACACAAGGAGAGGACCCAGCCTGGGCTGAGTCCTGGGGCCACCAGGGTGAAAGGGCAGGGTCCCTGTCCTCGAGTAGCTCACCACACGGCACACAGAGAGACGTGGGAGGTGTGGTCACGCTAAGAGCAGATACGTGCTGATCCAGAGGGGACAGCGAGCGCTGAGGAAGTACAGGCAGCGTCCCACCTGTCTTTGCAGCCTCCAGAATAGCCCTGGCTCGCCGTGGCTGCTGGACACAGCTGGCTACAGAAGACTCCCCAGAGGAGACCCTCCCCAGACCCCTTCACGTACCTCTTCGTTGTCGTACAGGGCAATCATGCGCACGTGGGGATCCGCGGCCAGGGAGGCAGGGGCTGTGCAGGAATCGATCAAGGCCTAGTTTGGGGAGAGAACCAGAGAATCATCCTCCCCGCTCCTCCTTCCATAACTCAGCCCACCAGCACCTCGGGGGTTCACACTCGCCCGCCTGCTTCCCACCGTCATGGCTGGAGTGAAGCGGGCTCAGGCTGTCACTGGCCTGCATCTCACAGGGCGCTGCCTGGTGAGAAGACATGCAGGGCCCTTTACAATGGGATGGAGAAACCCCTCTTTGAGTGTTCTCCCACACACAAAGGCAGGAGGATGTGTAAGACAGAGGGGAAGGGCTGAGAATCCTGGAAAGTCAGAAGGACCACACAGATCGCGTAAACTAATTGGCCTCAGTGAAGAGACTGAGGTCAAAGGGGAGTCTGTGACTCCGTCAAGGTGACATGACTGGCTGGCTGGCTGCATAAGTGGATATGGGTCCCACGCCTGGTTCTGGTCTCAATTACAGCCCAAAGTGTTTCTCCAGGAACAGGATGGGGCACAAAGGAGAACATGAATAGGACAGAGGGAGGAACAGGGATGAGGCGTGAGAAAGCGAGGGAAGTAACCAGGGTAGAAAGATGGTAGGGAAGATCAAGGTGCCCAGGAGGAAGAGAGACCACACCACTGAGATCCCAAGGCTCAAAGACGGCTGGATGGGCTTCAGCCAGGGCTTGGCTGGGAAGGTGAGCAGGGAGCAGAGACAGAGGATGATATGGCCGTAGGGGATTCGAGAGCCTTTCCTATGAGGCAGAGGTTAACTTAAAGGAGAAGCAACAGGAGCAGAGTTAGGACAAGACACCGTGATGCCCTAAACAACCTCTCAGCCTTCCCCCTACCTCAGCCCCTGGCCCCAGCCCGGTGCAAGGAGGGGACCAAGAGGAGCAATGCTGACGCTGCAGCGTTTAGGCCCCTCTCCATGGTCCACCCTGCACCAGGGGCCTTCTTATGACCCATAGAGCATGAGGCGGTCCCCCCGCCCCAGTGCTCCTGGGGGTGCCCCGGCTCCTCACCTGCAGGGCACAGAAGCAGCTGTGCAGATTATCCAGCCGAGGGGCAAAGATGAACTCCTCATAGGCACCACCCAGGACCTAGAAAGACAGGACAGTCATCCCGACCTTCATCCCCGCCCCCAGACTCACCCTCTTCTCCCAGCCCCAAAGGGCCTGTGCTTGAGCGAGTCTCCCTGGTTCCTTGTGCAACCTCTCCCAGCCCCTGGCCTAGAGCAAGCGTTAGGAGCCGCTGTGCAGAGCTGAGCAGAGAATGGAGAAGCGACGGGCTGGAGCTGAGGGATGGGAGGGTGGAGGCCCGTAGTTCGTGACCAGTTCCTGTGGGACAGGAAAAGGGAGGGACTGAACAAGAAAAGAAGAAGGAAAACGAAGGAAATAAACAGAGGAGACCAGATAAGAAACAGAAACAGCGCATGTTCAAACAAGGCCGAGCGTCCAAAGACACAGCAATGTCCTACTGTCGGCAACTGGGAGAGACACAGGGACAGGCTCCAGGAAGAGGAGGGCCACATCCAGGCCTCTTGTCCTTAGAGGTTTGGAGCCAGCACAGGTCAAAGTGGACAGGGACCCCTGTAGCAGAAACTCCTGGGGAATCTGTGGAAAGCTGATGCCCAAACCTCACCCTACACAGTCAAGCAGGCAAGTCTGAAGTGGGAAACCTGCCCTTTTTGAGACCCACTGCCCTGGAAGCAGAGCGGGGTGGTGTCTACTGGGAAAACAGGGGTGAGAGTAACTGGGGGCCTGGCAGAGGTGACGAGCGCTTGAGGGGACATGCTGGGATCCCAGCGGTCCCCACCCACGAGTTCCTGCAGCTGCTCCTCACCGCAGGCTGAGTGTCCGCAAGACACAGCTCCATCTCCAAGATGTCCTCGGAGCTCAGCCCCAGATGGGCACAGAGGAGGGACATGAGCACTGAGTGGTGCCGGTCATCCTGCAGGGCAGAAGGATGCTGGGAGGAGGGTCCGCTCCTCCCTCTCTCCCCTTCTCAGAGGACCAGCCTCCTCCCCCCTGCTCACCCCTTCCCATGAGCAGGAGGCTCTTACTACAGCACTGAGAGGGCCTGGCTCAGGAGTCCCCTTCTCCAGCTCCTCCTGGACTGCTGTAGCAAGAATGGGAACCCTGTGGGGAGACACGTGAGGTGGTGTGTGTGGGGAGGACCGGAGGACACAGCAGGGCGCGACACCCCGGGGCTCAGGCATCCCCTGATGGGGAACTGTCTTGGTCCTTCAACTCCCAGCTCGCTCCCCACATGGCAGAGCTGTGAGGGCCCTTGGACATCAGCTGGGTCCCAAGAGTAGAGCCTGACAGTGGCCACCGTTAGGGAGTGGTCTCCCAGGTCCCAGCGGGGCCCCTTCCATCACCTGGTGCCACACCCTACCCCTCCCAGTCACCACAGCCTCCACTCCAGTCTCACAAGTGCATCTCCAGGTTGGGCCCAAAGTTCTCATTGACATTTCGCTGCAGATGGATGGCCAGGTGCGGGATGCGAAGAATGGGCTGGTCCACGTGCACCAGCCGCTGCTCCAGCCGGCCTGAGGTAGGGCACTGTGGCCAAACACGTGGGTCAGCCCAGGGTGCCCTCCCCCAACTGCGGTTGGTTAAATCCCCTACTTCACCCAGACTAACCAAGGTGGTCCTCTGACCTGGACTGCCCCCCACCCCCCTTCCCCGGGGTGCTCTCCACAGGTTCCCTGGAGGAAAGTGACAGTCAATCTTCAGGCAGCTGAAGCTGAGAGCCTCCCAGATCCAACCCCAGTCCCCACCTTGACAATGACACGTCCAGCCACGGTCAGGTCACGGTCAAACCAGGTGCTCCAGATTCCACCACCATAGGTCTCCACACCAACCTGCTGGAAGCCCACCTGGCTGCGGCGAGACCGCCGTTTCACCTGGGTGGGACGATGGGGAATAAGAATTCAGCGAAGGCCACCTGACGCGACTGGAGATGGGACAGACAGTTGACAAGCTAAGTGACAGAGAAGGGCCCCAAGTGTGGAGGAAGTGGGTGACAAGTCTTCCTCCCTGCTCACCCCCTGATGCCTCCCCTCCCCAGCACAGCCCCAGTTCCTTACCCGAAGGCAGGGGCTGTCCGTGTGGGCCCCAATGAGGCTGAAACCGTTGCCAGGAACATACTGGCCACCCACAGCAAATGCGATGATGGTAGAGGAGTTCCTGGTCAGGAAGTACTGGGGTGGCGGTTTTGAGTTGGATTAGCCAGCTAGCTGGCGCAGGGCTTCGAGCCCCAGCCTAGGTTCCTTCCCTCTCCCACCCCACCCTAGTACCTTGCTCTCGGGCTTGATATCCCAGCTCTCCGTCTCCTTGAGTTCATGGAAGCCAGCCTGGAGGAGGCGGTTGCGGCACTCGGCCACAGCTGTAGGGAAAGAACCCTCTCACAGCGATGGAAGCCGGTAGGAGGCACACCGGCCCCCACCCGCCTCGTCTGCCCTGGTCACTCACCGTGGAAAGGAGAGGGGCTCCGGTTCACGAACTTGAGGAGTTCCCGGGCCGCTGCTTGCACCGCCTCCTTGCGGGCCCTGCCGCTCATGGCCACCTAGTGGAGGGGGCGCTCAGATTCCTACGAGGTCTAGGACCCCTGATCTATCTAAGCTTCGGGAACTCTCCCAGCCAATCCCCACGAAGTGACCGCTCCAAGGCTCACACCTCTGCTTCCGCCCCTTTCCCCACCGAGGGACGCAGATACCGGGCCTCCAGCCAACCAACCAACCCCCAAAGTACCACAACCCGCGCTGCGCTCCCCGCCCAGCTCGTCCCAGACGGCGCGCCCCCGAATCCGAGCTTTAGCCCAGCCCCCCAAGTCCCGCCCCAAGTGCCCGACCAGCTGGAAATCCCGGTCAGTTCCCAAACTCCGAGCTCGCAATCGGGCCCCTAACTCTGGGCCGGCCTGTACCAAGCGCGCGATCCTGGAACCAAAGCCCTGTTCTTTAGGGAACACCCCACCTCGGTGTCTCGCAAGCCACCCTTTAACAACCCCAGGAAGGTAAGGTCACCCGGGGTCGGACTTTCGGTTTCGTTTAGCGTCGGGCGGAACCCCCACGTCAGCAAGCGCGCTTCTGAGCTTGGGCCCAAGCGGGTGCCTGGCCGGGTGTGCGGTCGAAGTTCGTGCGGGGCGAGCGGTGGCCACCTACCTGCACGGCCTTACGCGTGGGCCTGAGTCCGCTCGCACGGCCCGCCCCCACTCCCGCCGCCCTCCCCGTCCTGCCCCGCCCCGCCCCGCCCCCGCCGATCGCCCCGCCCGCCCCGCCCCCTCCACGGTGGTAGCGGGCGCCCTCTGCCGACCTGGAGGTGCTAGGACAGCCGGGAACCGCCAGCCCCCGCCCCTCCCCCGGGTCAGGGAGTCCAGGTAAAAACGTCCCTGCTAGCTCACCTGGGCCGACGGGTGCTGTACAAAGTGCTCTCTCTCTCCACAGGCGCACTGGTGATAATAAAAGCAACGTGGCTAATGTTCATGGAGGGTTCACAATAAGTTTTAGCTTTATGATAAAGCTTAATGTGCTAGCTTGTTTAATCTTCACCACTGCCCTATCAACTTTATATCTTTACTGTCCCCATTTTATACGTGACCAAACCGAAATACAGAGACGAGTAACCTGTCCAAGGTGGTAAGTGGCAGAGGTGGGGTTTGGACTCAATTAATTTAATTCCCGGGGCCTGGAATAACCCACTTTCAGACCTTTACTGGGCTTTTTTCTTGGTAAATGTTACGTTACACGGGAGGTCCCTAAGCAACAGAGAAATTAATGACTTGTCCAAGATCACATAGCTGTTTGGATACATCTGGAATTTGACTCTGACATCTGTACTCTTTGCCCTTCTTAAAACGACAGAAAAAGACAAACTCCATATGTTCTTGGAGGCAATTCCCATATTCCTGTGGCAAGAGTGGTAAGTAGCAATTTAAAAAACCCAGGCAGGGACTTTCCTGGTGGCGCAGTGGTTAAGAATCCACCTGCCAATGCAGGGGACATGGGGTTGGGCCCTGGTCTGGGAAGATCCCACATGCCACGGAGCAACTAAGCCCCTGTGCCACAACTACTGAGCCCGCGCGCTACAACTACTGAAGCCTGCACGCAGCAATGAAGACCCCACACAGCCAAAAATAAATTAATGAATAAATAAATTTAAAATAAATAAATAAATAAAACCCCAGACACACACCAGTCAGAAAGGCCATCATCAAAAAATCTACAAACGATAAATGCTGGAGAGGGTGTGGAGAAAAGGGAACCCTCCTACACTGTTGGTGGGAATGTAAACTGGTACAGCCACTATGGAAAACAGCATGGAGGTTCCTTAAAAAAACTAAAAATGGAGCTACCATATGATCCAGCAATCCCACTCCTGGGCATATATCCGGAGAAAACCATAATGCGAAAAGATACATGCACCCCAGTGTTCATCGCAGCACTATTTACAACAGCCATGACATAGAAGCAACCTAAATGACCATCGATGGAGGAATGGATAAAGAAGATGTGGCACATATATACAATGGAATATTACTCCGCCATAAAAAGAACCAAATAATGCCACTTGCAGTGACATGGATGGACCTAGAAATTGTCATACTGAATGCAGTAAGTCAGACAGAGAAAGACAAATATATGATACCACTTTTATGTGGAATTCAAAAAAGTGGTAAAAATGAACTTATTTACAAAGCAGAAATAGAGTCACAGGTGTAGAAAACAAACTTATGGTTACCAAGGGGGAAGGGGGGAGGGACAAATTGGGAGATTGGGATTGATTTATACTCACTACTGTATATAAAATAGGTACCTAAGCAGGACCTACTGTTTAACACAGGGAACTCTACTCAATACTCTGTAATGACCTATATGGGAAAAGAATCTAAAAAAGAGTGGATATATGTATATGTATAACTGATTCACTTTGCTGTACAGAAGAAACTAAGACAACATTGTAAATCAACTATCCTCTACTAAAAATTAGCTAAAAAAAAACAAAACAAAAAAACCCAGGCCCCTGCCTAGCCATCGATTCTGATCAGGACTTTGGTGGCCCCTAGGTTCAAAACAGGGACCAACTACCAGGGTTGTTACCAACATTCCAGGGATTACAGGTCGATGGAGCAATCTGCCGTTTATGTACTGGAGCAGGAATGTCAGGGGAGTGGGGAGTAGTTCGAAAGATCCTGCAGCCCTCAATTCAAAGGATAGGTATTGCAATGGAGTATTCAGGAATATACACACTAGGTGATGGGTTAAATTCATGGCATTCCCTAACCATTCACTGCAATGCCATTACGTATAAAGTTTCACTGCTGAGTGGAACGTGGAGGGAACATTCTTGTTCTCTGAGGAGCCAGAGGCTGGCTGCCGGGGAAGGGACACACTCAAGGACAGTGACAAGAGCTGAAACAGGGATACAAACAGGGGTAAGGGAGAGGGACTTAAAAATCTTTAACATTCGGATCACAAAAAGTACATGTTCACAGCATCGCCAATCAACTATATTTCAATAAAAAAAGTGAAAATAAAACTTAATTCAAATAAAAATAAAAGTGCATTGTCTGATAGTTTAAAAAAAGAGTATATGTTAATGTGAGCAATTCAAATATCAACAAAATGCAAAACTTAGGAAGTGAAACTAAATGTTTGAAAAATGGAACATCCAGTCAATAAAAACAAAACCAGGAATTCCCTGACGTTCTAGTGGTTAGGACTCCGCGCTTTCACTGCCAAGGGGGCAGGTTCAAGCGTGCCAAAACAAAAACAAAACAAACAGAAAAAACCCAAATCCTCTTAAGAAACCAGAAATCTACAGCAGACATTAGTAGGGAAATATGGAAGTGTCCCTGTTCAAATCAGAAGCAAGGTACTGATGAGCTATTATCACTGGTAGTCAGTGTGGACCTGCAGTCAGAGCCGGTGTCACAAAACAAACAATTATATATAGAAAAGCACAGTCTGTCACTATTTGTAGATTATTTGATTAGCAAGAAAATAAACAGACAAGCTGTTAGAACTGGAAGAAGGGGTGGCCTGATTGGAAACATCATCGGCTTTCCCGTACAGTAATCAACCAGAAAATATAATAGTAAAAAGGTCTTATTTACAAGAACAAGAAATACTATTAAATTCCTAGGAATGAGCACATGCATGACCCAATCTCACTGTAACCAGGGAAATGCAAGTTAAAAATGAGATACCATTTTTGATTTGTCAGATTAGCAAAAATGAGGGCTTCCCTGGTGGCGCAGTGGTTGAGAGTCTGCCTGCTGATGCAGGGGACGCAGGTTCGTGCCTCGGTCCGGGAGGATCCCACAGGCCGCGGAGCGGCTGGGCTCGTGAGCCATGGCCGCTGAGCCTGTGCGTCCGGAGCCTGTGCTCCGCAACGGGAGAGGCCACAACAGTGAGAGGCCCGCGTACCGCAAAAAAAAAAAAAAAAAAAAAAAGACAGATTAGCAAAAATGAAAAAGATTGGTAATATCAAATGTCAGAGAAGGCTTGGAGTAATGGAGTGTGCTTTTCTACCCAACTTCTGTGGTGTGAACACTAGCCGTGGCTGATTCTATGCTACCAAGGTGAACTGAATGTGGAGTTGGGAAGGAATGTGGAAAAGTACACCATTGTGTAGATTTCCACCAAACAGATGTAATAGACACAAATAACCTTAGGATCATAGATTTATAGTAAAATAATTAGGAAAGTGATGATTTTTGAGTATTTATTATCTCTCTTTGTAATATAATTTATTTAATTGTAAGTTTAAATAATTTCATTTTTAATGATTGCTGTGTTTCACAATAGGACCACAAAATTCCTGGAAATTTGACAATCAGTTCTTATGAGCTGGTCCAAGTCGGTTCTACCACACAACTTCACCCATACTCTACACCTTTGTTCCTCAAGCTGTGATTTGTTGACCTGGGAATTTTTCAGAGATTCGGAATCTCAAGGTTTACCCCAGACCTACCGAATCAGAATCTGCGTGTTAACAAGATCCCTAGAAGATCTGAATTCACATTAAAGTTTGAGACACAGTGTTTCAGAGTACCGTATGGCAGTAAAAAACAATGTGAGGTCAATCTTTACGTATTACCATAGGAAAAAGGGCCAAATTTATTGAGTGAAAAAGAAAGTAACTTCCAGAATAATATTTATAGGACAAGAGTATTTTGGTAAAACTCTCACAGTGAGCTAAATTCCTAGATTTTATATAAATATGTATGTAAATTCATGGAAACGGGTTTGGAAGGAGAGTGGGCATCTCTGGATAAGGAAATGGTGTTGGGTATGAAGTAAAGAGTCAAGGGGGGACCTCGGCTATCCAAAAAAAAGTCTCAGAATCATTCTTGCCCTCAGCCTCCAGAGAAAACCTTCCCTACCAGCCCTTAGTTGGTGTTTACAATGCTACCATTATTCATTTATCTTCTTGGTTTAACAACTATTAAAGTGCAAATGCCTGTGAGTTAACATAGCAGTAGGTTACACATTTCAGTGTGAGTTGATTTGATATGTGGGTCCTTTCTGATCCATCAGTTTATGAGAGAAGGTTCCTAAGTAGTAATTTGTCACATAATACATTTGGGATACAGAAGACCAAAACAAAGCTGTTAAGGAAGAGAAGGCATGTGGAGTGTGTGTGGGGTGTGTGTGTGTGTGTGTGTGTGTGTGTGTCCTGCCCTATCTGCTAAAATGGATGCAGTGAGGAGCTGAATCAGATGATCTTGATTTCCTGATGCCAAGACAGCCCTGGGTATCTCACTGCTGGTAGATATCTTGGTTGTTTCAATAAGTAAATAATTTGCTTCTGGGTAGAATGATAGGGTCTTGTATAACACGGTACAATTTGTTCTCTTACATTGTTGTTGGAAGGACACTTTAGTTTCCAACACGTGTCTTCTGCTCAAGTCCTGTTTTCCAAGTAAGACTCAGCTGAGTAAGAACTGCAAATCCCAGGATGCCTTGAGATGAGTAGCTCAGGCAATATTATAATTTTCAACCAATCATGTTCTAGGAGGGAGGTTTGAAAAGCATTTTATATAGTTACAAAGAATGAAGTGCTTCTACAGGTACAATTTCCAACATATATTACTAAGTGAAAAAACAAGGTGGTGCAGAATAGCTGTTACGGTATGCTGTCATTTGTGAGTATAAATACACAGATACACACATATTCTTATGTGTTTAATATATGTCAGGAGCCACAAAAAAATGGTAACTGACTCTGGAAAGGAGAAATGGGGTAGCTGAGGGCTGGGGAGGTGTATAGAAGAAACACTTCCTTTATCCTATAAAAAGGATTCCTATGAATCCTTTTGCACTTTTTGAATTTTTTTCCTATGTGTGTACATAGAAAAACTTTAAAAAACTAAATAAGTAAAAACAAAAAGTTTTGAAAACTAAAACTTTAAAAAGTAAACTAAAAAGTAACAGGTGGAAAGATGATCTTTAAATACTTTCTGTGACCATAATTTTTGTTTTCTTCTGTACCCTGATTGAGTTGGTAAGCATTTGTTGGTTAGCATTTAATCCTAAAGCCTTCAGTTTAAAAATACCTACTTAGGGGGTTCCCAGGAACTGAGATCCCACAAGCGTGCGGCATGGCCAAAAATAAAAAATAAAAAACCCCACTTAGGGCTTCCCTGGTGGCGCAGTGGTTGAGAGTCCGCCTGCCGATGCAGGGGACACGGGTTCGTGCCCCGGTTTGGGAAGATCCCACATGCCGCGGAGCGGCTGGGTCCGTGCGCCATGGCCGCTGAGCCTGCGCATCCGGAGTCTGTGCTCCGCAACGGGAGAGGCCACAGCAGTGAGAAGCCCGCCTACCACAAAAAAAAAAAAAAACCCCACTTAAAGCTGAATTATCATTATTGGGACTTCCCCGGTAGTCCAGTGGTTAAGACTCCGTGCTCCCAACGCAGGGGGCCTGGGTTTGATCCCTGGTCAGGGAACTAGATCCCACATGCCGCAACTAAGACCTGACGCAGACAAATAAATAAATTTTTTTTTTTTTTGGTATGCGGGCCTCTCACTGTTGTGGCCTCTCCCGTTGCGGAGCACAGGCTCCGGACGCGCAGGCTCAGCGGCCATGGCTCACGGGCCCAGCCGCTCCGCGGCATGTGGGATCCTCCCGGACCGGGGCACGAACCCGTGTCCCCTGCATTGGCAGGCAGACTCTCAACCACTGTGCCACCAGGGAAGCCCTAAATAAATTTTTTAAAGTTACATTGTTTATTTAAAAATAATCCATATTATCCTCTGATATAGAAATTGTGTCGTTTGTGTTGGATGGAATGTTTCTTTTGATATTGATACTTTAAATGAAAAGTAAACTGCGAATGAGGTAGGGAAACCCTCAGAAAAAGGTACCCAACTCTATTAATTCCTCACCTCCACAAGAACTGCAAAGTATTGATCCTACCTCTTCCCCGTTCCTCACTCTTCTCGTCTCCACTCCCCTCCGACCCATCATAACTCACGTGTTCCATCTGTAATCACTCGTTTGCACACACGTCCGTGTTCCCTGCTTGCTCTAGGTCTGCTTACTTGTCTGGCAAAAACCCAAACCCTGACAGCAACCAGTTCCCCATGCCTCATGTCTGCACCTGGCCCATAGTAGATATATAATGAATATTTATTGAATGGATGAAATTTCTTAAAGTGATTGCTATTTGTGAGAAATGGCCCTCGTAGAATACTCCCCAGCAATAAAAAGGAAGAAACTATTGATAACCGCAGCAACTTGGATGGATCTCATAGGCATTATGCTAAGTGAAGAAAATGTCAAAATTATAGACATGGAGATCAGCGGAGTGGTTGCCAAAGCCCAGGGAAGGTGGAGGAAGGGATGGGTGTGACTCTAAAAGAGCAGCGCAGGGAACATGTTATAGTGGTGGAATGGTTCTGTATCTTGATTTTTTTTAAAACTCTTTTTAGATCAGACTATTTTTTACAAATATTTATTTATTTATTTGGTTGCACTGGGTCTCAGTTGAGGCAGGTGGGCTCCTTAGTTGTGGCGTGTGCACTCTTAGCTGCGGCACGCATGCAGGATCTAGTTCCCTGAGCGGGGATCGAACCCAGTCCCCGTGCATTGGGAGTGCGGAATCTTAACCATTGCGCCACCGGGGAAGTCCCTGTATCTTGATTATAATAGTGGTTGCGGGCTTCCCTGGTGGCGCAGTGGTTGGGAGTCCGCCTGCCGATGCAGGGGACGCGGGTTCGTGCCCCGGTCCGGGAGGATCCCACATGCCGCAGAGCGGCTGGGCCCGTGAGCCATGGCCACTGAGCCTGCGCGTCCGGAGCCTGTGCTCCGCAACGGGAGAGGCCACAACAGTGAGAGGTCCGCGTACTGCAAAAAAAAAAAAAAAAAAAATAGTGGTTGCGTGACTACACATGTGATAAAGTTACGGATGCCTGTTAAAATACAGGACACCCAGGTAAGTTTGAATTTCAGATAAACAAAGGATAATTTCTTAATATAAGTGTGTCCCAAATATTGCATGGGATATACTTACACTAAAAACAAAATTTAACCGAGTGTCCTTTATTTTTATTTGCTAAGTCTGACAATCCTGGATAACATGGCATAGAACTGGACACACACATTTCACCAATGCCACTGGTCTGGTTGTGATACTGTACTGTAGTTGTGTAAGATGTAACCATTGGGGGAAACCAGGTGAAGGGTACACAGGACCTCTCTGTACTATTTTTGCAACCTCCTGTGAATGTATAATTATTTCAAGATAAAAAGTTGTTTTTTTTTTTAAAGGCCCTCAAAAGAAAACCAACTGTTCCTGTGATAAAAACAAAGAGATATAGGGAAGTGCTGGTTATTAACCTTGGGAGTTTTATGCAGCATTGTAAAACCAGCATAGGTCTTAAGATGTTTCCCTTTCAAATGTCAATGACCTTGTGTAGTAATTGACAGTATAACAAAGTGGTTAAGCACGCGGGCTCAGGATCAGACACCCCTAGGTTTAAGTTCTGGCTCCTTCATTGACTGGCCATTTGCAGTGCTGTGATGGAGCCAGCTCACACTCTCACCCCTTCCAACTCCACATTCAGTGATTTCAGGCTGGTGGCTTGAGACCGGCCTGGGTGTATTTACACCACCGCAATTGGCACATCCTACAAATCAGGGCTTTGCTCTTTTCCTCCAGAGAGCTGACTGTTAAACATTTACCATCATACCACAGACATTGAGCCTCAGTTTCCTCATCTGTAAAATGGGGGAAGATAACAGTAATAACTTTATAATGCTGGGAGGATTAAATGACATAATGCATGTGAAGTGCTTATCATTGTTTGTCAAATAATAAATGATCAGTAAATGTTAGCTATGATTACACACTACTATATAGAAAATAGGTAAACAACAAGGACCTACTGTATAGCACAGGGAACTATATTCAATATCTTGTAATAACCTATAATGGAAAAGAATCTGAGAAAGAATATATATATATATATCTGAATCACTTTGCTGTACACCTGAAACTTAACACAACATAGTAAATTAACTATACTTCAATTTAAAAAAAGTTAAGAAAAAGTTAGCTATTATCATCTCTCAATCTTATCTCTCATATTAAACTGTGAGCAACTTGAGGGCAGGTTTATGCCTTACTTTGATATCTTTAGTGATTGGCACAGGGCCCGAAACACAGTGAGTGCTAAACAAATGTTTAGGAAATTAACAATAAACCACAAATAGTAGTGACTTGAGGGGCTACATCTCCAGAAAACGCACGTTTCATCAGAGGTGTTTTAGGGCACACTTCTTGATCTTTAATCTTGGAGGTTTCAGGCCCTGTAGCAGGCAGCTGGGGAGTTCTGGGGAGCACTCACACCCACAAGGCTAGTGGCTGCCCTTGCAGGCCTGGCCCTGACCTCCTAATGTGCCCCTGCAAAGCCGGCTCATGCCCCCAGGTGGCAAGGAAAGACCCTCACCTCATCTTCTAGGAGCCAAGATGGGGCATTTCTGGCTCCGAACCTCTCTGACTAGAGGTCATTTAATCCTCGCTGGATTTGTCCTGTTTCTTTTGGTGAACGGGGCTGTTTACTTTCAGTTCGTATTTCTAGGGGTGCCTGCTCATTTTTCTTCCCTATTATGTACTCTTTGCAAGCACTTGGGTTTGAGTAAATATGTCTATAAAGATCCAGGGACTGGCTTATTCTTTGGTATTTTAATGGCCTTTAAACAGTGTCTGCTCAGGTAAGCATTTTATAGATGAATCGAAAAGTTAGAGAATTCTGTTCTCAGTGGCTACTGACTCCTTCCAAGCTGACAGCTGGCCACCAGCAGCCTCTGAATCACGGCTTTTCATCAGTAATAAAGTATCAAAAGCTGACACCCATCTCTGGACAGAGAAACCGACCAACCTTGGTCAGCCAGATATGGGACCTGGGGACTATGGTAGGTATTTTTACTCCAGGGCAGTGTTTAGGATAAGAATACCTAGGGTGCTTTTTAAAGTGCAGATTCACGAGCCCCACACTTGAAAATTCTTCTTCGGAAGATTTGCACGAAGGCCCAGGGGCTGTGCATTTTAAACCATGCTGCAAATAATTCTATCTTTAGACCATTCTGAGAAACACGAATCTAGATTCCCCAAACCATGAGTGCCAATGGGTTGGCTGCCCTTGAGCTCAGTGCCCTGTTGTGGGGTGACACGGAGAGAAGCTAGGGAACTAGATTGGGCTGTTTGGAGCATTTCCTTTTTTCTTTTTCTTTTTTTCTTTTTTTTTGGCCTCGCTGTGTAGCTTTCAGGACCTTAGCTCCCCAACCAGAGATTGAACCTGCGCCCTCAGCAGTGAGAGTGCGGAGTCCTAACCACTGGACCGCCAGGGGATTCCCTGTTTGCAGTATTTCCATCACCACTTAGCACACTGTTCTGCCAGAGTTAACCAAGAGGATGATGAGTATGTTCTGGTAAGCCACTTGCTCAGGGTCTGATTTGTCAGCAACTTGAGGACAGGGACGAAGGCTTGTTCATCTTTTTATCCCCCCAGTCCCCGAGACAGTGCATGGCTCACAGCTTGGCGCTCTGCACTGGTTGGGACATTCTCACAGGAGAATACAGGCCTAGAATGCAGCCCTGGTTACCTCAGGGTAGCCTGGGAGCCAGCTGTTGAGAATGGATGTGGCGGAGAGGCTGAGCGCCATGGTCACCTGCTGGCCTCCTCCCGAGCTGAGGCCGGGTCTGTCAGAGGCTGAATGGACACCACCACTCCTCCCCCTGCCTTGGCTCCTCTGCTCTGAACTGCAGGGTCCTGGTCTATCCCACAGGGCCCATTATGATATCTTCAATGCAATTTGAAACAGTAAGGTCCTCACAGCACCCAAGGGTCAGTCTAGCCTACTGTGGCCAAGGGTCTAAGTGATGACCCTTGACCTGGGGAAGGCTGTCCTGTATTCCAGGAGGCTACAGAGGTCTATTTCCCCCGCTCAGACTGTGAGCTCCAGGAGGCACAGCCTACGTCGCCCTTGTTCATGCTGAGTCCTTAGTGTCTAGCACAGTGCCTGACATGTAGTAAGTGTTCAAAGATTTTTGGGGGTGCATGAGTACATGAATGAGAGGCTTGGCTGGCTCCAGCCATCCATTCATTTATTCATTTGACAAATATGTTTTGTGCACCTGTTGCGGGTCAGGTTCTTGTCGATCTGAGTAAAACTCCTTTTCCATCCCGAGGAGCTCCCAGCCTGGTGGTGGGATGCCAGAGACACATCCTTTGTGTAATGCTCCCTGACAAGGGCTCTATCCGCGGTCTAACGGAGATGGGGTTGCAGGGAGGAGCGCACGGTGGCAACGACAGGCTCCTAAGCCAGAGAAATGGTACGTGGTCTGGCAGGATTTCCCCGGCCTGGGTAGGCGAGCCCCATCGGCCCCAAGCCTCTGCCTGTGCAGACAACCAGGCTGCTTGTTTCTGCTAATACTGCAGCAGGGTGCATCTAGAGAAGCAATCTATAGCACACCATTTACAGCCATAACGAAAACACAAAAATCAATCCCCAGCGCTCACTCCCATCAACAAACGTGCTTGCAGAGCCTCGTGAGTGTGGTGCACAGCTTTAAAGTGCCACGGGAGATACAGGGATGAAAGAGTGAGGACTCTGACCCAGGGGACTTTGAATCTCCCTGGGGAGACAGGACACATGGAAATGAGATGATCAGTCACACAGAGCAAAAGAGTGTCTGCCAAGTAGTGAATGCAGGTTCTGGAACTGCACTGCCCAATACACTAGCCACCAGCCACCTGAGCATCTTGAAATGTGGTTAGTCCGAATTGAGAGGTGCTGTACATATAAAATAATGTATACATCAGATTATGACAAAATATTCATATATCTCAATTTTTGACCATTGCTTACATGTTGAAATAATAATATTTTGGATACATTGGGTTAACTATATTATTGATCTCACCTGTTTCTTTTACCATTTTAAAAGGTGGCTACTAGGGCTTCCCTGGTGGCGCAGTGGTTGAGAGTCCGCCTGCCGATGCAGGGGACACGGTTTCATGCCCCAGTCCGGGAAGATCCCACATGCCGCGGAGCGGCTGGGCCCGTGAGCCATGGCCGCTGAGCCTGCGCGTCCGGAGCCTGTGCTCCGCAACGGGAGAGGCCACGACAGTGAGAGGCCCACGTACCGCAAAAAAAAAAAAGGTAGCTACTAGAACATTTGAAATGACATATGTGGCTCCTGGTTACATTTCTGTTGGACAGCACTGGTCTAGGAGTGGAGGGCACCCAGCGAGGGCCCAATAGCCTGTGCTACTACAGTTGGGAAGAATTCTGAGGAAATGGAACAATTAGGAGCAAGCAACAGAATACTGAGGAAGGGTGTGGGAAGACGTTTGAGAAGTTTGATCATGAAGGGAAGGAGGGGAGATGGCAGCTCAAGGAGGCAACAGAGTCCCAGGAACCACGTACACATCACCAACCCAGCCCTTCCTCCCGTTCCTGACATCTTCCAAAAACATGGTGGTACCTCCAGTCACCCTCCCATGCAATGACTCTGGAGGAAGGCTCCTTCCTCTCAGTCCTGGACAATGGGGATTTGGCCTGTGAGCTGGGGTTAGATGCTAAGTATTGGCTGATTCTCAGCCCCGGGGAAAGGGAAGTGGTGGGAGAAGGGAAGGGAGCTCAGGGACCCCCGTGCTGGTGGAGCTAGGAGTTTGGTCAGTGTTTGAAATGGGGAGGACTTCTCAGAGGAGCTGAATGGGAGGAGGAAGGCAGCCCTCAAACCTGGCCAGACAAAGCGTCCACTGTGGACACATTTCATCAGGAGACATCAGGCAGCCTGGATCTGATGTTCCTGCCTCTGCTCTCTCACTCAGCCACACGGAGAAGCCGTAAACACTCAGATACAAGGATTAGCTCTGCATGTGGTGTCTGGGACATTGTGAACAACTCTTGACAGCTGTGTTTTTGTCTGTGTTAAAATTGATCTTTCTAACCCCCAGCACCTAGGATGTGGGGCCTGGTACACAGCCAGTGTTCAATAAGTATCGATGGATGGAGGAAGGAAGGAAGAAAGGAAGGAAGGAAGAGAGGGAGGGAGGGAGGGTGAACAAAATACAAATCTGTCACAGCCCAGAAGTAGATACTTGGAAGGGGCTACACTTGTTCTATGCTAGAGTTTTGGATGTGGGCAGCAAGAGGGGTCTCTCACAGGCCAGATCCCATAGTGTCCAGGTCAGAGGAGAACCGATGCCCAGCACACAGCTTTCCACCACCCTACCTCCCTGCCGCAGGGCCCTGGGCCCACAAGCTTTGAGAGACAGTGTATGTCCAGGCTGTAGCCTTCCTGGGTTAAAGCTCTGATCCTAGTCTCTTATCCTATTAAGTACTTTTTAAAAGCCTCTTACGGCCTCTGTAAAAGGAAGATAATGTGAAGAATTCCAGGAGGGTTGGATGAGCCTGTACCGGGCTGGGGGTGGCTGAGTTAGTTCCTGGTCCAGCAAAGGAAGGACTCCCAAAGCACATCAGAAGCCTGCAGTTTTCCAATATGGCCACTGGAGGGCACTTCAACCATGTAATACCAGCTCTCCTCCACCTCTCTCGTCCTTGGAGAGCCCAGATTTCAACAAAAGTTTAAAAATCATCACAATAATGATAGCTGTCCTGGTTGAATATCCAATAAGGGGCTATACGCCTTAAACATATATCATCTCATTTAATATTCACTACAATTGTGAATTATTTTAGCTATTTAGGAAAAACTGAGGCTTAAAGGAGCCAAAGAATTTACTGAAAACCCCCTAGCTAAATACAATTTGGGAGTAAGAACAAACCCAAGCCCTTGGGCACCGACCATAAACAGTGAATATACAAGAAGCTGAAAAGGAGACTGGATAGAAGCAGAGAGTCTGCTACACAAATATCATTACTGAACAATTTACACATATATGAAATTGGAAGACGGCTTACAGATAATTTGTACGTTTCATACAGTAATGCTTCTTTTTTTCCCCCCTGAAATGATGTAATTAAATAAATGAAGTGTTTCACAATTCATGGTGTCTTAACTTGGAGGAAATAAAGTCATTGTGATACAAGGCAGGAAAAGACATTTTCGTTTAACACTTAAATAGCACTTACCATGTACCCAGATCTGTTCTCAGCACTTTATGTAAAGTAACTCAATACTCGTAGCCACCCTCTGAGGGATGCACTATTGTGATCCCCATTTACAGATGAGGAAATGGAGACTTAGAGAGGGAAGCAACCTGCTCAAGGTCACATGGCTGGTGCGAGGCAGACCAGGGATTAGGGGCCCAGGCAATCTCTGGAATTTGGGAAACCGGGCTGAAGCTGGCCCTTGAGAGGGGAGAGGGTAAGAGTTTCATAGGAAGAAGTGCACTGTGGAGATAAGGGTATTCCAGGCAGAGGGAATTAGCATGGGCAAATGCTCTGAGGAGGTGGGAAAAGACGAGGTGAGGAATCAGGATCGTGTCAGGCCTAGGCTACGGAGTCCACACGTTAGAGACTTGCGCAGCCAGAGCTCCCTGGGGCCTCCTAGGGGTGGGGAAAAGAAGAGGGGAACAGCAGGAGTGCCCGGGATGGGGCTAGGTGGGGCGGTGCTCCAGTGCAGGGAAGAGCGGAGGCCACCCTGCCTCCACCCCGCCCCTCTCCAGGGACCGGCAGTTTGGGAAGTGCAGTGTGTGCTCAGGAAACAGTCAGATTGCATTACAGGGAAGATTAAAGGAGCTAAATTGGGCCTGGGGCTGGGGGAGGTGTGCGAGAAGGGAGCAGCAAAGGGCCAGCTGCTGGAAGACTAGGAGAGGCCGCCGGGAGCTAGGGGTGGGGGCGGGGATCCCACATCGGGCAGGAAGCCCTCCTGACCCCAGTAAGGCTGGAATGTGGGGTCACCAAGCAAGGGCATCCTCACTTAGAGGCAGCTGGGGGAGGGATGGGGGCAGAGACCCAGCAAACCCGGCTGGGGGTTGGGGTGCAGGGACCCTGGGGGAGGTGGAGACAGACCTGGAGGGGGAGGGGGAGGGGAAGACGAGTGACCTGGAGAGGAGGGGAAGCTGTGGGCAGAGACTCAGCCGGAGCCCCGTCCGGAGAGGGTGTCTGGCACTCCAAGCCCGTCCAGGCTGGGGAGTGGGGACACAGGCTGCCTGTCCGGTGTTGGTGGGGAGCCCGTTGCACTACACTGAGAAGCAGCTGGAAGTGGCCTGGGGCCCTGGAGCACCCACCCTCCTGCAGTCCCAGCTCCCCCTTCCCAACCCCCTCCCCCAGCCTGAGTGGCAGCGCCGGCTGTGGCCCCTCCCAGCCCTCAGGGCAGGTGGTCAGTGGTCTATTCTTGTACCCAGGATGGCTGGGGAGCCTGGGGAAAGGCAGAGGGAGAGCCTGGCCCATCTTTTTGAGGCTGGATGGGGAGAGGGCAATGGGGGGGGCTCTCTGGGACAGTTGGGGGGATAGAGTTCTGAGCACTGTGGGTGGGGAAACAAAAATTCCAGTGCTCTCCGTTTTCAACAAATAGTATCTCTCAGGACCTTTAAAATTGGGAAGAGGAGTGTATCTGGGATGTCTTTAGGCTCTGGGGCCTGGGAACTGGGCAGTGGGAATCCCCAGCAGCTGACAGTAGACCCCAGAGTTTCTTTAGAACCTTGAGGCCACAGGACCAAGCCCAGCCCCCAGTCCCAGTCTTCCAGGCAGCCTCTCCAGGACAGAATTGTGGGTACTGTTGCCTAAGGCCTCCTCCCAGGCCTGTTGGGGGCAGTCTGGGGCCAGGGTGCCCTGAGGGTAGCCTCTCCAGCCTGAGGGGGAGCCCCAGTGCCTGACTGGCCTGACGGTGGCACAGGGCAGAGTGGCCCCTATATTCCCCAGACAGGAAATCTTCAGTGCCCCCCAGCTCCTGTGGGATGAAGGCCAGATTCTTCTGCTGCTGGTCCCTAACTCCCTAAAACCTGCCCCTTCCAAGCCCAGCCCCCTCTCTGGAGGGCAGTGGAGTTGGGGAGAGGAGGAGGGCAGAATGTCAGGAGGGATTTGTCCACTACTGGACAAAGGACCTTTCAGTGGAGATCCCCGGGTAAGGCCAAGTTAAAAGGGGAAGGACCTAGAGCTGAACCTGCCAAGTCAGTCTATGGCAAGGCCTTAGCGACCACACAGAGAAATGAGCTGGGTTTCTAGGAGCCATGGACTAAGGCTCAAAACCAGTCTTTGTTTTTACTTGCTGTGCAACCTTAGGGAACTTACCTAACCTCTCTGAGCCTAGTATCCATAACTGTAAAATGAGGTTAATAGTTACTTCCTAGTGTTGTGAAGATCAGAGATGCAGTGATTTTATATGGCAGGTGTCCAGAATACCATGCCTAGTATACGGTAAGTGGTAGCTACGTTATTATCAGAGGCAGCATAGCCTGTGATAGAGAGATTTGGAGTTAGGCAGTCTCGGCTATGAATCTTGGCCCTCTACCTGCTGTCCTAAAGCAAGGACTCAAGCTAGTTCCTGGACCTCTATGAAACAGTTTCCTTATGTGTCCAAAGGGGTTAAAATATTTTAGTAATGGCTGGCACTTACTGAACGCTCACTGTGTGCTGGGCACTGTGCTAAGTGCTTTACGGACAATTTCTCGTTTAATCTTCCCCAAATCCTATGCTGCTTTTTCACTTTACAGATGAGGAAACCGAGGCTCAGAGGGGCGAAGCAGCTCACCGAAGAGTGGTAGATCCAGTTTGAACCCAAGCAGCGGCCCAGCAGCTGCTCCCCAAATTCCTCCCCTTGTCCATACCTCTGCAGAGTCAAATGGAACTTAGGCCATTGACTGTCTATCTGGACAGGTGTGAGAAGGTAGATGACTGGGGCTATGAAAACACTGAGAGACCAAGAATGGGTGTCTTCTGGAACCCAAGACTCAACTTTCATTGTGTGTTTGGATGATTCAGAGAATAAGCATTTGAACCAGCAGTAAGAACAGCTCAGGGGGCTGCAATGGGCTGTGGTCTGGAGTGGCAGAGAAGACCCTGGGGTCCGAGTGGACTCCGAGCTGACTGTGACTCAGTTGGCTGGAGGAAGAGGCGGTTGAGCCTATAAGGCTATAGATAGCAACTGTGCATAGCGGCCCTGTGAGGTCATTGCCAGCCTGCTCAGCCCCTGTTTAAAGCACTCTACAGCCTCAGAGGGATGTAGAAAACCTGGAAAGCACCCAAGACAGCAGGGATATGACCAAACTGGAGGGGCTGAAACCAAAAAAAGCCTATGAAGAAAGATGAAAGGAATGGGGATAAAGCAGGGAGAAGGGAGGGCTGCGTGATGGCACTAAGAACCTGGCAGAGAATTCCAGGGAAGAAAGGAAGCTGCTTTCCTCTATCTGGGTTAAGGTCTAAGAAAGAAGGAAGGGGCTTACATTTCAGCAGAGGGATTAGAGTTAAGCCTTGAGCGACTCTCTAGGGTGTGAGTCTGTGGGTAGGTAGAGAAGCCCATGAAGTCCCCTCCACGGAGGTTGGAGCAGGGCTCAGTGCCACCCTACACCTTCTCAGCTGCTCCCAACTCACCCTGACACCTTCCCACTCCAATTCTCACACCCCTGCCCCTCTTCCACCCAGATACACCCTAGTCTGGTCAAAGAGAGTTGCTTGTTCTTGTCCTTCTTAGGGGTTTCAGCTGAGGGGAGTGTGCGTGTTTGTGCTGGGGAGAGAGGGCTCCCCTGCCTCTCTAGGAAATGGCTCAGGACTGGGGGGATTTGGAGAAGTTCAGGGGTATCCTCCACAAATAGCTGGGAATCGTGGGGAGGTGGCTGGACGTGGTGGGGGGAGAGATGTGCGGGGACAACTGAGACTCCGAGAGCCCAGGATGGGGTGGGGGGCTGTATCCATTTTGTTATGCAGGACCAAACGCTCACACAGTCAGGATGGGAGCCAGGGGAGAGGGAGGAGGAGAGGCCGGGCAGTCAGGGGCAACCTGGGGGGAGGGAGAACGTGTGTCTATGGAGGAGGCTGAGTCCATTTCTGCTGGCGTCTGATCAACACACGGTGGGACTGGGTCTGTTCTGGGGATGCGCCAGTGTCTGGCTTTGGCTTGATGATGAGTCTATCTGAGCAAAAAGGCTTCACAGAAGGCAGCCCAGGGAGGCAATTTTTCAGAAGAAAGGGTCTCTCTCACTCCTCTTTTGGGGGTTAGAATGGTGGTGGGGGATGTCCAGGATATTTCATTTTAAGCAAGGAGGAACTGAAATGCAGAGAGGGGATGCAGCCAGTCCAAGGTCACTCAGCTTATCCAGGGTTGCCCAGGACTCCGGCCTCCTGACTCCCAGCCATATATATGCTGCTCCCAAAGCAACAGGATGTCATCCTGGGGACCTTCCCTTCATGCTAGCAAAGCCCCCTCCTCTGCCTTCAACCTGACTTCCGTCTCCATCCTCCCCACCTCAAACCTCTTACTGATTCAAATAACACCTGAAATTTTTTTAATTAGTTTCTGCTTTATAACAAAGTGAATCAGTTATATATATACATCTGTTCCCATATCCCTTCCCTCTTGCGTCTCCCTCCCTCTCACCCTCCCTATCCCACCCCTCCAGGCAGTCACAAAGCACCGAGCTGACCTCCCTGTGCTATGCAGCTGCTTCCCAGTAGCTATCTACCTTACGTTTGGTAGTGTATATATGTCCATGCCTCTCTCTCGCTTTGTCACAGCTTACCCTTCCCCCTCCCCATATCCTCAAGTCCATTCTCAAGTAGGTCTGAAACGAAATTGAGCTATTTGTAATGAGGTGGATAGACCTAGAGTCTGTCATACAGAGTGAAGTAAGTCAGAAAGAGAAAGACAAATACCGTATGCTAACACATATACATGGAATTTAAGAAAAAAAATGTCATGAAGAACCTAGGGGTAAAACAGGACCACCTGAAATTTACAGGATGCTCATAGTCCACAGAGCACTTTCATCGCCACCATCTCATTAGCTCCTCCCCTTGAGGCTCAGCTTCCCCCCACCTCCTCCTCCCGAGTCTGCAAGGCATCCTATTTGGTAGAATTTGGGAGCTGGGAGGAGGTGAGATTAGCCTCAGACTTCTCCTACTTTGGCAGAAAACCTGCAGCGCTCCATGTCTGTAAAAGGAGTGTGGGGCTGGAGGGTGTTGGAGCCGGGCTGCGGAGCCTCCCCAGAGAAGGAGCTAGATCAGGGGGGCGGGGTGCCGTGAAGGAAGGGGCCCAGGAGAGGGTCTGGGGTCAAGAGGTGGAGAAAATTGGGAGAGGGAGGCTAGGAGGCCTTAAGCCAATGAGATGTGGACGGTGGCAGATGACAGGGGGTGGATTGCTGGCTGAGCGCGTGGCGGGGCGGGGGGGCAGTGCAGCACGGGGGAGATGAGATTCAGGGAGAATCCTGACGCCACCCTTCCAGCTGGGCCCCCCAACTCAACCTCCCCCTGGTGATATCAGGAAGGAACAATTGCCTCTGGACATTCCTTCCCTTTTACAGTCACTCCAGGCTCCTCAGCCGCCTGTGGAGCTGAGAGGAAGATGGGGGTGGGGCGGGCAGCATGGAAGGGGACCATCGCGGGGAGGGCCTCTGGGAGCACTGAGGCAGGGAGGGCTCAGCCAGGGACCACTCCATGTCCCACCCCCTGAGCCCAAAGACTCAGGATGTCAGAAGCTGTGAGGGCTCCAGAGATGACCCAGCCTGATCCCTTTTCACATCTAGGCATGACAGGGCCAGAGAGGAAACAGGAATTGCCCAGGGAGTTCAGATGGTTAGTTGGTGAACTTCCAGGATAAGCACCCACATCTTAGCCTCTGGCTGACCACGCCGCCTCCACACCCCCTTGCTTGGGCCTCCTACCTCCCCACAAAGTGCTAAAGTTGAGGCAAGAGCCAGGTCTCGGAGTTCATACTTGCTACACCGTCCCCAAGGCTCTCACGTAATGGTTGTCTCCTGGCCCAGCGCAGCTTGGGATGGAAGCATGAGGATGCTGGGAAGCAGAAAGAGGAGGAGGATGGGCCCTGGACAAAGGGACAAAGGCAGAAAGAGGAGGACGGGCTCTTGATAAAGGGACAAAGGCAACCCTGGAGGTGGGGGTCAGTCAGTGGAAGGAGGGCACACCGTGCGGGGGCATCAGCACCCGTCTCACATCTGGGATCCTGGAGTAGACCAGGGGTGCATGAGATACTCCCTGACAGGGCAAGGTGGAAAAGTTACTTCTGGTTCTCTCCTTTTTGACCTCTTGCAGTTTTTTCCTCGATCCAAATGCCCTGTGCTGGCCAAGTCAGTGTCCCCATCCCAGCGATCTACCCATAACAGCCACCTGCCCCCTATCCATGCCATCTATGGGGTCTGGGAGGTCCTTTGGGTAGCCAGAGCCCTTGTCTTCTAGGGAGCCCTCTGTGAGGTTCAGAGATCTACCCAGGCCTCCACAGCCCTCTAGTCACTGAGCTTAGGGGAAGGCAAGGGAGAGCTTGGCAGTGTCGCGCAGCAGAAAAGAGGCTGTGTGGCTGAAGTGAGGTGAACCCAAAGGAGAGGTGAGTGAGCTGAGGTTGGCAAGATGGGCAGGGCCAGTTCTGTGGGGCCTTGGAGGCTATGATGAGTTTGGGTTTTGCTGGTTCATTAGTTCAGGGAAGGGAGAGAAATTGGGAATGGTGAAACAGGCAAAGTCTCCAAAAGGCGTGAGCACTGCCCCCAAATATTTGAAGACTAGATCTCTGAAAGCGGTTTCTTCTTGCTCTGTTTGGCTCCCAGGGTGGAATAATAGGCATAGCAGAGACATCTCCTGGGTTCAGATATAAGGAAATGTTTTCTAACAGCCAAGCTGTCCGCTGTCCCATAACAGAGGCTTGTTAGGTACCCAATACTCTTTGTGGAATGGAATGGGCTGCCTGGAGTTCCCAGGCAGTAGAGGGGTTCAAACTAGAGCAGTGCTTGCTGGAGTCACAGTAGAAACTAGTTAAGCCTTAACTGAGAAGTGGGGGTGTGGGATTCGTCGACCTCATGACCTATGAAGTTACCTCCAACCTTAAGTTTCCAAGATTCTCCAACATCAGAGTAATCTGGGAAGATTTCAAGCAAACAATAAGACTGACTTCCTTTTATAATTGATTTAACAAAATATATTGGTAACACCCATTGTACAAGGGACCATACCATGTACACACATTTATAAACTGTCCCCTTTTTCCGGCAAACCCTGAATGAAATGGTTTGTCTTGGTGGACCTTCCCGTTTCCAATATTATTTAGCTCAGGTGAGAGGTGTGACCATAAAATAATGTGAGTGCTACTTTAAAAAAATTTTTTAGACACCTTACCAAAATTTTTATGTTCAAAAGTTTGTCCCAAGGATGTTCATATCAGCATTGTTTATAATAGCAAAAGACTGGAAAAAATATAAATGTCTATTAATAAAAAATTGGCCAATTGGCCAAATAAATTATGGTAAATCTATTCAGTGAAATACAAATGAGGAGGGACCTCCCTGGCAGTCCAGTGGTTAAGACTTCGTGCTTCCACTGCAGGGGCCATGGGTTCCATCCCTGGTCAGGGAACTAAGATCCTGCATGCTATGCGGCATGGCCAAAAAAAAAAAAAAAAGGAAAATAAATACAAATGAAGATATTAAGAAGAATGACTCAATACCTCCCAATAAGGATAAAAGTAGGACAAGACAGCTTTCTTGGTGAATTCTACCAAACATTTCAGAATTAACACCAACCCTTCTCAAACTCTTCTAAAAATTTGAAAAAGAAGGAATATTTCTTAATTCATTCTATGAGGTCAGCATTAGCCTGATACCAAAGCCAGACAAAGACGTACAAGAAAATAAAGCTACAGATCTATATTCCTTATAAATATTGATGTTAAAATTCTCAACAAAATATTAGCAAACCAAATTCAACAGCATATTAAAAGGATTATATACATAATGACATGGGATTTTTTTCCTGGAATGCAGGGATGGTTCAACATATGACAATCAATCAGTGTAATATACCACATTAACAGAATAAAGGGAAAACCCTTCATGATCAACTTCACTTACAATAGCAACAAAAAGAATAAAATACTTAGAAATAAACATAACCAAGGAGACATAAGATTTGTACATTGAGAGCTACAAAATATTGCTGAAATAAAGAAGACACAAAAAATTGAAAGACATCCAATATTCATTGATTGGAAGACTTAATATTGTTAAGCTGTCAATAATACCCAACGTGACCTGCAGATTCAATGCAATCTCTATCAAAACCCCACCAATGTGTTTTGAAGAAATAGAAAAATTCCTTCTATCTAAAATTCATATGGAATCTCAAGGGACCCTACATAGCCAAAACATCTTGAAAAAGAACAAAGTTGGAGGATTCACACTTCCTGATTCCAAAACTTGCTACAAAGCTAGAGTAATCAAAACAGTGCGGTACTGGTGTGAGGACAGATATATAGGTCAATGGAATAGAATAGAGAGCCCAGAAAAAAATCTTCACATATATGGCTAAATTGTTTTCAACAAGGGGAAAAGGACAGTCTTTTCCACAAATGGTGTTGGGAAAACTAGATATTCACATGCAAAAGAATGAAGTTGGACCCTTACCTTATACTATATATGAAAATTAATTCATAATGGATCAAAGACATAAAACTGTAAAGCTCTTAGAAGAAAACACAGGGGATAACATTCTTCACATTGGATTTGGCAGTGATTTCTTGGATATGACACCAAAAGCACAGGCAATAAAAGAATACATAGATAAACTGGAGTTCATCAAAATTTTAAACTTTTGTGCATCAAAGGATACCATCAAGAGAGTGAAAAGGCAACCCACAGAACAGGACCTCTTGAATTATGTGCTAAGTACATTACCCATCCAGATAAATTATCATTATTTTTAGCAAGTCCAGTTCTAAGCAGTCCTCAGGGGAGTCTAAACTCTTACTCCAGTGGTGCTCCCTGCCTGGCTCAGAACATGGTTTGGAATGCTCCTCTTTCACCTGCCTTCCAAGCCTCAGAGTGTTGTTTTTCTGTCCTCCATGGTAGCAAATCCTCAGGGGTGGAACCAAATTTTGGAAGCAGCTCCAAGTGGTTCAGAGCCAAGTCTGGTAAATGTTGATTTTGACTAGAGAATAGATGGTGTAATTTATTTATTTGTTTTCTGCCTCATTTCACTAAGAAAGTGAGGCCTTGAGCTGGTCCGAAGGGCAATTTCCTTTTGTGGTCTGAAGACTATTCACAGAGAGGAGTCCCAAATATGTTCTGTCCTCCCTAGTGTTGTGGAAATGGTTGCACGGTCTCCTACAGTATATTAGCCAGGATTGTTTTGGTTACAAGTGACAGTAGCCAATACCAAGTGTCTCAAGGAAAAATAAAGGAAAAGTTTATTGGCCCCAAAGCCAGGAAGGACACTGGGGAAGCTCACAATATTGAGGGGAGAACTGCAGAACCAGGGCCCCAGGGGATGGAATTTAGGACTTCTAGCCCTGCATTCTCCTTCTCTCTGGGTGTCTCTGTTTCTCCTGGCATGCTGACCTCTCTTTCTTCCTATGCCAGAAAGAACTCCCTGGTGGGCAGGAAACATGGTTACCACACAGGTTCCAGTTTAGTAATTCCAGTTCCATCTATAAATTCCAGGGTAGGTCTCTGATTGGCCCCGCTCAGGTCCGGGCCTGCCCCTTGAGCCAATCAGTGCAGTCAGAGGGATGCAGTTATAAGACTGACTGGGAGCTGAGTCACCTGTCCACTCATGGGGTGTGTGTGTGTGTGTGTGTGTGTGTGTGTGTGTGTGTGTGTGCAGCAAAATAAGGGGATGGGAAAGAAAGCTTGCAGGCTACTTTGAACTAAAACAAGGACAGTGCTGCCTGGGATGTGCTAAGGATTCACATGATCTCCAAAATTCTCCAGGAGCCTACAGTCTAGTTTGGGAGACGAGACACAAAAATAACCAGAACACAACAGCTTGCACCAACTCGAAGGCTGGATAAGAATACCTGGAACTCCCCACCCACCTCATAAGCTCGTCTCTAGGATAAAAATTAGAAACTGAATGTGAAAGGGCTTTGCAAATACAGCAGCATCAAAGCCCTTTGCAGTTCACCTGGCACATTCACACCCACTCTGGGGTCAGACTGCCTCAGCCTCCTGAGCTATAAAACGGGAATGGTACTACTTCCTACCTCACAGGGTTGTCAGAGAATTGGGGATCATGGGTGGGGAGTGCTTAGCAGAGTGGCACACAATGGGTGCTCAGAATACATAAGGTGGTGTTATCTGCATATCGTTACCTGAGCCTCTTCAAAGCCCTAGACAGCAGACACAGCCAGGCTGACCATTCCCACTTTATAGTTGAGGACACAGAGAAGTGAAGGACCTGCCTGCTTGTAATTACATCTGCTGGTAATGGCAGAGCTAGCGTAAGACCAGTCCTCTATTTCCAAGCTTTGCCTTCCAAAAGGGTCAGGCCTGAGAGAGGCCTGTAGAGTGCCAGGTGGAGATACAGAGAGACAGCCAGCATTCATGGAGAAGTAGGGATGTCCTTAGGGGTCAGCCAGTGCCTTGTACTAAGGAGGAGGCCTGTGAAGGGATGGACAAGCCCTCTGCAGGGCTCCATTCCTGCTGGGGGCTTGGAGCATTATGGGGGTGGGAAGTGATTGGGGCTCATCACCCCAAGCCTTCCTCTACCATCTGACACCCTTGTCTCCTCAAGTACTTGGCCCCCACCACCCAGAGCTCCTCTCCTGTGCGCTTGTTTCCCGGACTGATGCATTCTCCTCTATAAATACCAGCTCTGGTATTTGGGGTTGGCAGCTGCTGCTGCCAGGGAGATGGCTGGGTTGACATGAGGCTCCTGACAAAACACAAACCCCTGGTGTGTGTGGGCGTGGGTGGTGTGAGGAGGGGGATGAATCAGAGAGGGGGTGGGGGAGGGCTCAACGGGGGCAGGAGGCAGGCGAAGCTGGTGGTGCGGGGTTGAGAGTGTACAGTTATGTTATAATTGTTATAATTGGAAACAGAGCCTACCAGCCCCTTTCTGGAAGTCACCCTGTTGTTTATAAACTTGAGGCCCTGCCCTCATCCGTAGTGGGGAGGAAAAGGGCCTTCACTAGTTCAGAGGGAAACTGAGGCTGGGAACTGGAACCCAGGGGCTAGTGGACACACCTGAGCAGGCGGGCTCTGGCGGGGACGGCTGAGTGCCCCGGGCTGGTCCCCCCCATCCTCCCTGCCTGTCTAGAGACCCTCGTCCTCTAGGCCTGGCTAGTGGGCTCCTGGTCTTTGCCCGAGCCGTCCTAAATGTTCGCCACTTTCAGAGACTCTTTAGAAAAAAAGGTGATTTGGAGCCTTTCTTGGAAATAGGCCTTGTCCCTTCAGGAAATGACCCAGAGTATCTGCTTGCAGCAAAAAGGAGCCCCTCAAACTACATGGAAGCCTCTCCCTTGCTCTCTCCTCTGCCCGCAGGCAGGCGGGCCTACCTGGGGGCTCCAGACATGCTTGAGCCCTGGTGAGGCGGTTGGCAGGCTTGCCCATCTTCTGCCCCCCTAGGTCCACCAGCCTCTCCCACGCCCCTCAGGGGCCCCCCACCCGCCGGCTGAGGGGCGCAGGCTTCTTGCGGGGGAGCTGGCCTCCCTGCCCCCACGCCAGAGGCCGCCCTTTCCTGGCAGGACAGCGGGATCCTGCAGCTGTCAGGGGAGGGGCGGAGGGGGCTGATGTCAGGACGCATACAAATAGTGCCGACGGCCTGGGGCCCTGTCTCCCCTCGCCGCAGCCACTCTCCAGCCGGCCGCCCGCCGCTTCCTCCTCCGCGCCGCGCCGCCCAGCCTCGCCCTCGCCGCCACCATGAGCCAGGCCTACTCGTCCAGCCAGCGCGTGTCCTCCTACCGCCGCACCTTCGGCGGGGCCCCGGGCTTCCCGCTCGGCTCCCCGCTGAGCTCGCCGGTGTTCCCGCGTGCGGGCTTCGGCACCAAGGGCTCCTCGAGCTCGGTGACATCCCGCGTGTACCAGGTGTCGCGCACGTCGGGCGGGGCCGGGGGCCTGGGGGCGATGCGGGCCAGCCGGCTGGGGTCAACCCGCGCGCCCTCCTCCTACGGGGCGGGCGAGCTGCTGGACTTCTCGCTGGCCGACGCCGTGAACCAGGAGTTCCTGACCACGCGCACCAACGAGAAGGTGGAGCTTCAGGAGCTCAACGATCGCTTCGCCAACTACATAGAGAAGGTGCGCTTCCTGGAGCAGCAGAACGCGGCGCTCGCTGCCGAGGTGAACCGGCTCAAGGGTCGGGAGCCGACGCGGGTGGCCGAGATCTACGAGGAGGAGCTGCGCGAGCTGCGGCGCCAGGTGGAGGTGCTCACCAACCAGCGCGCCCGCGTCGACGTCGAGCGGGACAACCTGCTGGATGACCTGCAGCGGCTCAAGGCCAAGTGAGGACCCAGCGCTCCCAGAACCCCCCTCTCCATGGGCTGGGCGCGGGAGGCTAGGCCTGGGGCTGGGTCCAGCTGTCAGCACCCTGTCGTACCCAGGGAGAGGGTCGTCTACCTGTGTCCCCCCAGGAGGGGAGAGGGACGCCAGGTCTCTCCCCTGTGCCCGCAGTCTGCAAACGAGGAATTTTCTTGGGGACATCATGGGATGGAAACGGGAGACCTTGGGAGACCAGGTGTTTCTTTAAAAAGCATCTTAAGTTGCTGGGGGCTGGGCAGGCACATGGATGAAGAAAGGAGGCCCATGTGCAGTCAGAGGGAGAGGGGAGGTTGGTAGGAGACAAGGAAATCTGGGGCCAGCAGTAGCTCTCAGCTCATCTGTGATGAGGCCCTGAGTATGGGAGTAGAGAGGGGATCTTGGCCCCTGGGCCCGGCTGAAGCTTTCCAGGGGGGACCGATAAGCTAAAGGAAAGCGGAGAGTGGGTGGGGGCCGCAGCCCTCAGAAAGCTTGGAGGACCAGGTGGTGGGCTCCACCAGGCTCCCAGTATGTACAGGCAGCAAGTGTAGTGAGCCGAGTCACTGGCCCACTACCCAGGTCACAGATGTTAAATGAGCACCTGCGTGGGCCAGGCTGGGGCTGGGGCCTGGGAACGCAGAGGTGGATAAAATAGACATGGTTCTGGACCTCCCTGGTGGCGCAATGGTTGGGAGTCCGCCTGCCAGTGCAGGGGACAGGGGTTCGAGCCCTGGTCCGGGAAGATCCCACATGCCGCGGAGCAACTGGGCCTGTGCGCCACAACTACTGAGCCTGCGCTCTAGAGCCCGCGAGCCACAACTACTGAAACCCACAACAAGAGAAGCAGCCCCCGCAATGAGAGGCCCGTGCACCACAACGAAGAGTAGCCCCCGCTCACCGCAACTAGAGAAAGCCCGGTGCAGCAACGAAGACCCAACGCAGCCAAAAATAAATAAACAAATAAATATTAAAAACAAACAAAAAGAAGTAGACATGGTTCTTAATCCCAGGGAGGTCACAATCTGGTGGGGACATAGACTTACAGGGTGTGGCTCCAGGGCAGAGATTGGGCCACTTCCTGTTCCCTCTCTGTGTGGGCAGGTCCTCCTGTCTCTATCCAGCAGCCAGGCTTCCTCTCTCTGTCCTGAGCCCACTCCCTGGGCAGCCCCCAGTCAGTCTTCTCCACCGCCTGTTTTATCCCCACCAACTGTCTGTCCTTCTGCCTGTCTCTGCCAGGATGCAAGAGGAAATTCAGCTGAAAGAAGAAGCGGAGAACAATTTGGCTGCCTTCCGAGCGGTGAGCCCTCTTTGGTCCCCCAGCAGCCTTACCCCTTCTGTCTCCTCTGTGTCACCCTTGCTCTCCCTCTGCCCTGACCGGGTGATCAGTGACCCTCTCCCTCTCACTTGACCTTTACCAGGATGTGGATGCAGCCACTCTAGCTCGAATTGACCTGGAGCGCAGGATCGAATCTCTCAACGAGGAAATTGCGTTCCTTAAGAAAGTGCACGAAGAGGTATGCCCTTGTGAAAGCAGCTGGAAGGGGGGGTGGTTGTGCTGGGCTCCGGGAATGGGGGTGTGAGGATACGTGCGGGGGCTGGTTGGGGACTGAAGCCCAGCTGTACCCTGCAGGAGATCCGTGAGCTGCAAGCCCAGCTTCAGGAACAGCAGGTCCAGGTGGAGGTGGACATGTCCAAGCCAGACCTCACAGCCGCCCTCAGGGACATCCGGGCTCAGTATGAGACCATCGCGGCTAAGAACATCTCGGAAGCCGAGGAGTGGTACAAGTCAAAGGTGGGACTCTGGCCCCTCTGTCCCCCTCAATCCCAGTTTGGAGATACTTTCTATGGCTCCATCTTTGGGGAGGAGGGTGATCCTGGGGTCTCCATGCTCCCTTGCCCACCCCTACCTGTGTCCTGGTCATCTCAGGGCCCCTCTCTTTGCCCTTAGGTGTCTGACCTGACCCAGGCAGCCAACAAGAACAATGATGCACTGCGCCAGGCCAAACAGGAGATGATGGAGTACCGCCACCAGATCCAGTCCTACACTTGCGAGATCGACGCTCTCAAGGGCACTGTGAGTCCCTGCCCACCTTGCCTGGTCTAGCCCTTCCTGTCTGCAGCTCACACTGTGACCTTGGGCCCATCATAGAGTCTCTGTCTGATCAAATCTACCACAGGGATAAAAAAAGATAGGTGGATTCCCAGTGGGGCTCTCAGGAATCATGGGACTCCTGCATGGAGGCAAGGAGGCCGAACAGTCATGCTCCCTTGTTTCAGTTCTGTTCTCTGAGTTTCCACATAAGACTTCATTTGAGCTCAGAGTTCTCTGGCTCAGAAGAGTTTGACAAGCCCTAGACTTGGCCATCTGGGGTTGCCTCCCAGCCCCGAGGCTGTGCCTCTCTCCGGCCGAGTGTCCCCGCCCCTCACCGCAGCCTGTCCTTGACCCGGGCGCCCCTCCCCTGCAGAACGACTCGCTGATGAGGCAGATGCGGGAGCTGGAGGAACGTTTTGCTAGTGAGGCCGGCGGCTACCAGGACAACATCGCACGCCTGGAGGAGGAGATCCGACACCTCAAGGATGAGATGGCCCGCCACCTGCGCGAGTACCAGGACCTGCTCAATGTCAAGATGGCCTTGGACGTGGAGATTGCCACCTACCGGAAGCTGCTGGAGGGCGAGGAAAGCCGGTGAGGGGGCAAGGCAGGGGCTGGCCGTGGGCTCCTGGGGGGTGCTGGGGGCCCATTCCTGCCCTGAAGCGGGGCTCAGGATCACCTTCACAAGATCTGGAAACGATATTATACGAGTCCACCACTCCGCTAATTGCAGAGAATTAACCAAGGCCACCTGGGTAAAAAGTGATTTAATTAATAGCTTTTATAAAAAGAGAAGTATAAGTATTCCCACATCCATCTTCAGAATTAAGAACCAGCAGCATAAAACCATATTCAGCACCAGTAATAAAACATTACTGCCAGTCAAGAGAGAGATGGAAGCACAGCGGGGAATGATGAGGAAGGAAAGGGAGGGGGCAGATAGAGACAAATAGAGACAGAGGGGCTTGGACACGATAGGCTAAGAGAGAAGGTACAGAAACTCGTGCTCAGAGGGTGCACGCACACGCACATGCACATGTATACACACACATACGCTCATAGGAAAAGACACAATGATACGCTCAGAGCAAATCACCTCTAGACACAGAAAACAACATACAACCAGAAAGGGACACGAGGGAACCTTCTTGATTGATGGAAATGTTCTATATCTTGATTTCAACTGGTGGTTACATGTTTTTAGACACTGATCAAAACTCATTGGATTGCACACTAAAGATCTATGCATTTCACTATGTAGACTTTTTTTAATATAAATTTATTTTATTTATTTATTTTATTTATTTTTGGCTGCGTTGGTTCTTCATTGCTGCGTGTGGGGCGGGGGTTACTCTTCGTTGTGGTGCATGGGCTTCTCATTGCAGTGGCTTCTCTTGTTGTAGAACACTGGCTGTAGGCACACGGGCTTCAGTAGTTGTGGCATGTGGGCTCAATAGTTGTGGCACGCAGGCTCAGTAGTTGTGGTGCACGGGCTTAGTTGCTCCATGGCATGTGGGATCTTCCCAGACCAGGGCTCGAACCCGTGTCCCTTGCATTGGCAGGCGGATTCTTAACCACTGCACCACCAGGGAAGCCCCTTCACTATGTAAACTTATCATCAATTAATAACAGGTCAATTACTCAACAAAATGATGCCCATTGATACTCACAAAAATGAAAAAATCTGAAGTTTAAAAAAATCGGCAGACGTATTTAGATACAGATTTATACAAAGAAAGATTTCAGATATTGTAGAATAACATCTGCATGTAATGACCCCTTAAGTGGCATTGCATTTTCCCAGCACTAGGCATAAATGGGGGTGGCAGCTCCTGGAACTTGCCCTCAGGTGAATGGGCCAGAGGTTCCCAGCCTGACTGGAGGGTGGGCACACACAGTGGATGCCCACAGCTGCCGTTGATACACCCTGCAGTGCCAAGGGCAAGAAGCAAATCCTGGTGCAATGGAGGGTGCAGTGGGGTCGGGGGTTCTGGTGTCACACCAGCAGGTCAGAGATGGAATGGGTGATCCTTCCAGAAGGGACAGTTCCTGGGACAACTGGAGTTGGCCTTTGGCCCCATGCCCCAAGCAGTGTTGAAGTCAGTGGGACTGGGACAGCTGAGGATGGTGTTTACAGAGGACCAGGGAAAGTTTGAGGGGTGGTCACAGAGAGAGATGGAGGGTCCTAACCCTTTGGGGGCTTGGTCTCTCCCCTTTCAGGATCAACCTCCCTACCCAGACCTTCTCTGCCCTCAACTTCCGAGGTGAGTGCATGTTGGTAAGCGGAGGCTGGGGTGGCAGGGGATAGGAGTCCAGCATGGGCACTGCCCAAGGCCAGCCAGGAGGGGAGGATAGAACCGTAGGGACAGGGCTGGGGTCTGGGGAAGAGAAAGGGGGCTGCTACAGGAGGACGGGGGAGTTTAGGTAGAGGCACCTTCTAACAGAGGGAGCTTTTAATTTTATTTTATTTCATGGTATTGTATTGCATGACCACGTCCCCTGCACCTTCTGGGAGTACTGAATGGCCAGTAGTTTCTGTTTCCTAATATGCCCAAACTCCAAGGTACCAGGGGTGTCCTTGGGGACCAGGCAGCAGGAGCATCTAGAACCATATATCCTGGGCTACAAGGCACCCACCACTCACTGTCTGTTTGGCAAGTTGACAAGCACTCCCCCCCACCCCCACCCCCAGCTGCTTGTTGAACACCTCCAGTTTGCTGGAGCAAGATGTTGGGTGCATGTTTTAAAAAATGAAGCCAAACCTTAGCAAAGCCATACAATTAAAAGAACGAACTCCTAGGGCATTCTGCCATTCTGATGTTAGTAATATGCAGATCGAGTGGTTTTCAAACCCCAGAGAGCAGAACAACCTGCTATAATAATACATTAGGAAAGCAAGCTGGAGTCCTTGGCAGCTTCGCCTTTCCTAGATCAAACCTTTTATATATTCGATGTTCATTTTCATCAGGAAAAAATACACGCTGTGCTCCACCGAGTTACAATGTTCCACATGCTGGTTGCCTGCTAAGGAGGTTCACCAACACCAAACTCCTAATACCAAGGACCTAAATTTGACCCTTCCTATAAAACTCAGAACGTCTCTTTTCAGTTAGTAGTTTATCCAGACACCAAGTGTGAGCCTTGCATTTAAAATCGCTTAATGCTTTTACAAGCCAATAGTTCTGGGCCATTATAGGGAAAGTACCGTCGTTACAATTTAACAGTGGGGAAACTGAGGCACAGAGGGACAAGTGACTGGCCAAGGGCACAGTGAATCAGTGACTGACTCCTCTCCATCTCTCTTTCATTAAGACATCAGACTGCTCATCTGGAGTCTTAAGGGGGCTGGGTACCATGAGGTCCTCCACAAGAGTATCTTGGTTCTGGGCTTTGGGGTCCCGTCAGGGTACAAATTCATGCAGGGCTCTCCTGCAGCCAGGGGTGTAGAGGGAGCGAGGTGGTGTGGGGGGTGGGGAGGGGTGGGCCTCGGGGATCCCCTGCCGTCCTGAACCCGCTGGCACCTGGAGCACATCTGTTGGCTTCTGATCTTATCCCAGCCCTGGGACAGGTGCCTGGGTCTGCAGAGCCACCTGTTGGGTGCTGGGCTTAAGGACAGGTGAGGACATTTTGCTGAAAAAGTAACAGGACCATCTTGAGGGGGTGGGCGTCTTCCGGGCTCTGCCCGGTGGGACCAGGGAAGGACTCCCAGCCACAGGAAGAGCCCAGGTGTGGCCTTGGTCAGGCTGAGTATGTGGATGGATCTGTCATAGAAACAAGCCCCGAGCAAAGGGGTCCTGAGGTCCATACCAAGAAGACAGTGATGATCAAGACCATCGAGACCCGGGACGGGGAGGTAAGTGGTCTGCCTGGTCCCCTTACCCTTGGCGGGGGCCTCTGGGGTGTGTGTGTGGGGGCTGTCAGCCAGGTGCTTTCCACCAGCTGTGCTGGTTCAGGCTCCTGCCTGGGGGCAGAGGGGATCCTGCTGTGCTGGGGTGGAGGTGGCCCGGGGCCATGGCTCCATTCTCTGGCCAGCACTGGGTTAGACTGGGTTTCTCTTCCTCTCCAGGTCGTCAGTGAGGCCACACAGCAGCAACACGAGGTGCTGTAAAGCCAGAGACCCCTGTGCCATCAGAGACCGTCCTCACCCCTGCCCTCACTGCCTCCTAAAGCCAGCCTCCTTCTATCCCAGGGCACCACACCCAGCCACAGTGCTCCCCTCACAGCCTCGGACCCTTGCTTACCAACCAGCCCTCATGGTCCCCACAGGGGACATGGCCGAACCCTCCCAGGCACAGGGAGCCCCCTGCTGTGTGAGGTGTGGATGTTGGAAGTGAGTGAGCCTGGCCCTCGGCTGCCCTTGTAGTGTGCTGGGCAGAGCCGGGATGGAGCCAAGACACAGCAGTGACCCTGCCCCTCCCACATCCGTGACCTCAGGCTCTAGCCTCTGGCTTTGGAGAGGACTCCAATGCAGGGTGTAGGGACCCCGCAGGGTCAGGCTCAAGCCCCATGGACCTCCCCCACCCCCCCTCCCCAGCCTGAGTCAGAAAGGGCAGCATCCTCAGCAAGCCGGGCAGGTAACTAGGGACATAGCCCTCTGTGGAGACTGTGGGGCTTGAAACTGACCCCATGGTCCATTACTTTCCCAGGGTGGGCTTAGAAAGCAGGGGCTGCAAGAGGGAACCCCCGAAGGTGCCAGATGTGGGCGCAGGAGATTCAGAAGGAGAGAGGGTGGGCGAGATGCTAGAGAGAAGAGAGGAGAGAGGCAGAGAGCGGTCTCAGGCAGGTGGCCGGGGTGCCCACTTCCCTGTGCCTGCCCCTCCCCTGCTGCAGAGGCTCTGGACAGAAACAATAAAAAGATAAGCACAAGCCTAGCATGGCCCCTGCTGTCTTGACTGCCAGTTCTCCTCTGGGGAACCCCAGGGCCCTGTCGCACCACCTCTTGGGATGGACTGTGTGCTGCCTTCCTGCCCAGCTAGACTGTCCCCCGGGGCCTGTCACCCCTTCTGTCCCCAGAGCCTCCCAGCCTTGCTGTATGTGTGTAGCATATGGGGGAGGGGGCTGGGCAGGGGGCTTTGGGTGGGGAATCACAGATACCTCTCGTTAGGCCCCAGTTCCAGGACTGACCCCACAGACTGGCTCTGAAGTAGGGCTCCCTCGGTCCCTTTCCTAAAGAAACTTACACTTTCTTCCCACTAAACCTGCATCTTTTAAGCTCAAAGCCAGATTCAGGAAAAATAACAATGTTAAGAAAAATAGAAAGCTCTCTCTTGTTCTTGGAGAAGACTCAGTACTCTAAAGATGTGATGTCAAGTCATCCTGTGTTAATTTATAATTTCAGTGCAATACAATCTCAATTAAAATACCAAAGGGAAATTTGGGGAGAATTTGGGAAGATGGGAGGGGAAGGTAGGACATATTAAAAAAAAAGGAAATCATGGAATGAAACATTAACACAGGTACGTTAAATGTTTCTGTGAAGAAACCTTAATTATTCAATATAGGGCATGGGGGCATTTGGATAGCCATGGGCAAGAGCAGGAGTGAAAGCTGTCTTGTCTTTTCACTCCTTCCAAAAAATAAATTCCAGGTGGATCAGAGATTTAGGAAGCTTGATGGATCCACATAGGTCTCAGCCTTCCAGCCACTCCTCAGATTTAAGGGATTACACTTTAGAGGTGGGAGGAGGGTAGAGATCACAAACATGATAAATTCGGACAGTCTGTAGGTGAAATAACTAATGGGGTTTTACTCTTAAAGCCCCTAGTGTGCCATTCCTAACTGGCTTTTTCCAGAAGCTTCCAAAGCCTTTCTGGTGTCACTTTCTCCCCCTCCTTGGATGTGGCCTTGGCTCACGAGTTGCCAGGCTCCCCCTCTAGCTTGTGTGGTCCCTCCCTCCAGGAAGGACCCCTTCTTTGACGTATGCTATCCTTCACCTTGCCCTGGGAGCATCTGGGGCTACGCCCCATGTCCACACCTTCTGCCACTGGTGATTAATGTCCCTTTCTTTCTCCCAAATTCTCCAACGGAGTGAGCCCTGCAGGCCCCAGAATGCTCCCAATCAACTGGTGGTGGAACCCCAAATGAAATTAGAAGTAGCATTTTATGTGTCTGCACAGTGGGATCAAGGAGGAGGGATGGGTGAGGGGCTTCTTAACCTCGAGCTTGTTGGGGGCGCTAGAATCAGAGCTAGTCTCTCTGTGAGAGAAACACCTGGGTGAGATGGGCCAAGTGGATAAGTGGTGGTGTGTGTGTATCTGTGAGTAATCTCCGGAGCCTCTCGCCTCTTTCTTCTTTCCCCTGAATGAGTTCCATGCGCTCATCTACCCCCCAAAGGATAAAGGGACAAAGAGGTCAGAGAAGGTCTTAGAGTCATCCCTACCTTCCCATAAAAGGCTTAGGTGCAGGGACTTCACTGGTGGCGCAGTGGATAAGAATCCGCCTGCCAATGCAGGGGACACGGGTTCGATCCCGGGTCCGGAAAGATCCCACATGCCGCAGAGCAACTAAACCCGTGAGCCACAACTACTGAAGCCCGTGTGCCTAGAGCCTGTGCTCTGCAACAAGAGAAGCCCGCGCACCACAAAGAAGAGTAGCCCCGGCTCGCCACATCTAGAGAAAGCCCGCGCGCAGCAACGAAGACCCAACGCAGCCAAAAATAAATAAAATTAAATCTTTAAAAAAAAAAAAGCTTATGTGCAGACTGGTCACTAAGAAGGAGCGAGTGTAGGACTTTTAGACTCTCAGATCCAGACCTCAGAGTCCCCCAAGCAATGACCTCCACAATGTGGAAATCCCCTCCCCGGCCTTGTCCCACACCTTGATGAGCAGTCCTCAGGCTCTGCTTGAATGTCTGTGGATCCGAGAACTCAGTGCCTCCTCGGTAGCCCCTTCTAGCTGGGACAGCTCTGAAGGTCAGAAAGTCCTTCCTTCTCAGCACACATCTGCCCCTGTGATGGCTATCCACCTGTCCTCAGAGAAGAGGGGAGGCCCAAGGGAAAGCACTCTCTGAGCAGAGCCTTCCTGGGACTGGAGATTCTGGAGATTCTAAGCCCTCTGCTTTGTCTTTCTCCTTAGGAGCCGAGCAGTGACCCAGGAATCTAGGGCAGAGGAGACGGATGTGGGGCTCCAAGAGAATGGACAAAAATAAACGAAAAAGGATCTGGGTCTCATGTGGTCATACACATACACCCAGACCTTCAGTGTGCCCTCACCCTGTGCACACACATACACCCCACACCTCCATGGCAAAATCCCTCCCTGTTCCTTGGGACACTGGCATCTCCTCTTTCAAGACTCTGCAACCACCAGGTGTTCATTCACCCTTGGCATTGCTGGGTTTTATCTCCTTCAGCCATGAGTCATGGGGGAAGGGGAAGGGAGTTAGAAGGTCAAAGTAGTGGTGCTCTAGTGGGAGCGTACGAGGTGGGGTTGAGCCCTCGGTCCTGTCTTCTGTTCCTCTGTACCCTACCCACAGCACCTCTGGACCTTGTGCCCTCCTGAGCCTAACCAGAAGACAGGGGTGTGTGTGACTAAACCAGAAATTGTGCAGTTGGAAGTATTTTATTTTTACTTTTTTTAATTTTTTTTGCGGTACGCTGGCCTCTCACTGTTGTGGCCTCTCCCGTTGTGGAGCACAGGCTCCGGACACGCAGGCTCAGCAGCCATGGCTCACGGGCCCAGCCGCGGATGGGATCTTCCCGGACCGGGTCACGAACCTGTGTCCCCTGCATCGGCAGGCAGGCTCTCAACCACTGCGCCACCAGGGAAGCCCTATTTTTACTTTTGAATACAAGCAACAAAAGGTTTAATGCTGCATGATGTTTGTTTAATTGTAGAGTACAACCGTATAAATAGAAGGTAACAGATGAGGTCTTAATATGTGTTTGATTCAGTATTTTTTGAGCATATAGACTGTTTTCTAAAGTACTGTGGAGGAAAGTTAAGCTAAATAAAATACACCCTGCCCTCTAGCAGCTCAGAGTCAAGTAGTTAATACAGTTCTTATGGAACAGAACCCAGTTGTTACTTGTGTTGTTAAGAAAATGTGAAACTCCACGAGAAAAGCAAATAAAAATGCAATACCAACATGATTATTTTTAAATCTGTAATCAGAATATTGCAAACTCTTCTTAGAAAATCTAGGAAATACAAAATTTATTAAAAGAAAACCAAAATCACTCTACTCAGAGATTAAAAAAAAAAAAAAGACTCTGAATACTGAGAAATGAGAGGGCTCAGAGAGCACTAACCAGCTTCGCACTGGACCGGTGGGACCAGTTCCAGACCAACTCAGGCCCCACTTGAGGAGGTGGAGTGGGAAGGATTGTGGAGGCAAATAGGTCCCTAAGCCAAGAACTGAGGTCTCAGTGGGTACTTTCCTACCCTGTCTGTCCACTCTGGCTACCCTGCCACCCCTCCCCCTGGAGACAAGTCATTCCACCCATTCACCGCCTCCCTCACTCCTCCTCTGACCACAAGCCTGACCAGGACACATATGCAAATATATCATAGACCTTTAATTCGACACCTAAAATGTCAGCTACCCAAGGGCAAGGTTTTCACTCATTTTATTCACTACTACATTCCTGGTGCCCGGAAAAGGGCTTGGTCCATAGAAGGTGCCCATCAAATATTTAAATACCTGTTGAGTGAATACCCACTGGGCCCTTTTATTTACTTTTCTCTAAATTACATATTTATCAGAAAGGCTGATGGTCCCCACTTCATTCACTGATTCAACAAACAGTGAGCTTTTACCATGTGCCAAGCACATGGTGCATGCATCATTATGACTTGGAGGAAACTCCCCATGGCCCAGAGAGGTGGGGTGAGCTGTCAAGGTCACACAGCGTATCATTGGCAGAGGAGTACCGGGGCCCCTGCTTCTTGGCCTCCAGAGCGCAGATTTCTTTCCATGACAGCACAGCCTTGTGATTGCAAGGCAGGGCAGACTGGCAGTACACACCAGCCCGGTGCCAGGCCGCAGGGCACTGTGGGGCCATTCTGAGGGACAGATGAGTGCCTTGCAGCCAGCTGCTCTGGGTGCGGGCCCTGGTTAGGGCCTGAGGGCTTCCAGTGTCACAGCTAGTGCAGACTCCTCCAGGAGAGGGCGTCCGTGACTTGCAAGGGCCTGTACCCTCCCTACCCAGGCCCACACACTCCTGCCCACACCTCAGTGAATGCCCCCATTATGGACATTTAAACAGAAGATGCACAAGCCATGTTCCAGGCTCTGTGCCAGGCCCTTTTAAATAGTTAATATTTATTTTAATATTTAATATACTAATTTAAAGCCATCACAACAACCTACGTCAGATCATGTAATTCCTTGGCTCACAAAATCCTCTGAGATGACTTCTGTTTTCACTAGGAATAAAAAAGCCATGACCAGGCTTCCCTGGTGGCGCAGTGGTTAAGACTCCGCCTGCCAATGCAGGGGACACGGGTTCGAGCCCTACTCCGGGAAGATCCCACATGCCGCGGAGCAACTAAGCCGTGAGCCACAACTACTGAGCCTGTGCTCTAGAGCCCGCGAGCCACAACTACTGAGCCTGCGAGGCACAACTACTGAAGCCTGTGCACCAAGAGAAGCCACCTTAATGAGAGGCCTGCACACCGCAAGGAAGAGTAGCCCCTGCTCATTGCAACTAATAAGAAAGCCCACGTGCAGCAACGAAGGCCCAATGCAGCCATAAATAAATAAATAAATAAATACATTTATTTAAAAAAAAAAAGCCATGGCCTACAAGATTCTAGGTTATCTGGCCCCTGCTGCTTGTCCGACCTCTTGTCCCTCCAGTCTCCCCTCTCACTCCCTCCAGCCCCGCTGGCCTCCTGGCTCTTCTGGAGCCCACAGGGCATATCCCACCTCTGTCTGAAGCAGTCCTGCCCAGACTTCTACCCCGTTTGCCTCCCTACCCCTTCAAGATTGGCTCAACTGCTCCTAGCGAGGTCAATTCCCATCATCACCCTGTTTGAAAGTGCAAGTCCCCCACTACACTCCCATCTCCCTTATCCTGCTCCATTTTCCCACAATACTCATCTTCTTCTAATGATCTCTATCATTTCTTTATTTCTTTATAGTTGTCTCCTTCCTCGAATATAAGCAACATAGGGGCAGGAACCCTCTTCTGTTTTTTTGTTTGTTTGTTTTTTGCGGTACGCGGGCCTCTCACTGTTGTGGCCTCTCCCGTTGTGGAGCACAGGCTCCGGACGCACAGGCTCAGCGGCCATGGCTCACGGGCCCAGCCGCTCCGCGGCATGTGGGATCTTCCCGGACTGGGGCACGAACCATTGTCCCCTGCATCAGCAGGCGGACTCTCAACCACCGCGCCACCAGGGAAGACCCCTCGTCTGTTTTGTTTGCTGCTATTTCTCTAGTGGCTAGCACAGTGCCAGGCACACAGTAGAAACTCAAAAATGTTTGTTGAATGAATGAGTAAACCCTGAGTTGGGCTACCCCCAACTTATAGATGAGGAAGCTGAGGCTTAGAGATGTTAGGTGACTTGATCAAGACCATACAGTTCATTTATTCAACCAACCAGCCAACCAGCCAACATTTATTTGCAGACCACCTACTGTTTTCCATGCAAATTTTTGAGGCACAGTGGCAGGAAGTTTTGGATTATTGGTTTTTAAAAACAGTCTTGAATCCTTTGGTCTTGGTGTTCCATCTGCTTACAATGTCTTCCCCCACATTTTTACTTTTTAGAATTCAATTTACATTTAAGAATTCAGTTCAGCATCAGTGGTTGCCTGGGTTGGTGGAGGGGGCTAGGTTGATTACAAAGGGGATGCTCCAGCCAGTCTTTAGGGTGATGAGACTGTCCTGTATGGTCCTGGGGTAGCAGATGCACAGTTGTTTGCATATGTCAAAACCAGGAGAACTGCACATTACAAAGAGTAAGCTTTAATGTATGTAAACTAAAACCAAAGATTTTATTCCTCAAGGCTCTTGGTCCCTGTAGGCATAATTCAGTGTTTAAATTGTTTCTTCCCTGCCCTCTCCATGCACACACAGACACAAGCACACTTTTTTTTTTTTTTTTTTTGTGGTATGTGGACCTCTCCCGTTGCAGAGCACAGGCTCCGGACGCGCAGGCTCAGCGGCCATGGCCCAGGGGCCCAGCTGCTCCGCGGCATGTGGGATCCTCCCGGACCGGGGCACAAACCCGTGTCGCCTGCATCGGCAGGCGGACTCTCAACCACTGCGCCACCAGGGAAGCCCCACAAGCACACTTTGACTTGGGCCTCCCAGAATGACGGGGTGGGGGGCATGGGGGGTGTATAAGAGTACCTTTCTCCATCTAATGACTCCTGGCTCCTCTTTTGGCTCCCCCCTGCCTTTCCCAGGCTTCATCTCTCAGGGCTCAAGGTCAGGCCTGGGTCTCTCACCTAAACATCTTTTTAAACTTTTTATTTTGTGACAATTGTAGATTCACATGCAGTTAAGTGAACTAGAAACAATACAGAGGGACTTCCCTGGTGGCCCAGTGATTAAGGCTCCATGCTCCCAATGCAGGGGGCCCAGGATCGTTCGATCCCTGGTCAGAGAACTAGATCCCACATGACGCAACAAAGAGCTCGTATGCTACAACTAAAAGATCCCACATGCTGCGATGAAAATCCCGCAAGCTGCAACTAAGGCCTGGCACAGCCAAATAAAAAATAATAATAAATATTTTTTAAAAAACCCAATACAGAGAGATCCTGTATATCATTCACCTGTTTTCCCCCAATGGTAACATCTACAGTACAATATCACAACCAGGAAATTGCCATTGATATAGCCCACCTTCTTCAGGTTTTACCAGTTTGTGCACTCAGTGTGTGTGTGTGTGTGTGTGTGTGTGTGTGTGCGCGCGCGTGCATGCACGTGCATTTAGTTCTGTGCAATTTTATTGCATGTGTAGATTCACATGACTACCACCAGAGTCAACATACAGACGGTCTCATCACAAGAGTCTCACTTAGACTTTTAAAAGCAGTAATGTCCTATCTTGATGTTTCTCAAGGTACAACTCTTAGATGCATCAGAGTCAATGGGCTACTGATGTACCAATTCCTGAGCCCTCCCAGCGCCCCATATTGAATCTGCACCTCTGGGAGTGGAGCCTGGAAATCTCTATTTTTAACAGAGACCATATTTTGAGAACCATGGGTCTAACTGCCTTCCACATCTCCCATCTTGAATCCACCCTCCACACTGTGGCTGCTAGAGGAATCCTTCTAAAGCACAGCTCTGACCACATTATCCTACTGTTTAACGCCCTGTAGTGGCCCCCATCAGCCATCAGGATAGAGCCCTTAGCAAGCAAAGGTTCTCTTGCCAGGCCCCTCCTCTCACCTCCACTCACCTCACCCCACTGCGGTTCAAACCCTCCAAACTCCTCTGATTCCTTTTTTTGGCTTCGCCGTGGGGCTTGCGGGATCTTAGTCCCCCAACTAGGGTTCGAACCCCGTGCCCTCGGAAATGAAACCGCTGAGTCCTAACCACTGGACCGCCAGGGAAGTCCCCAAAGTCCTCTGATCCTTAGCACACGTCATCTACTTTCATCATGCTCTGATTTTGGTCACGCGGTTCCCTCTGCCTGGAACATCCTTCCCACTCTTCTCTGCCTGTTGCAACTCTATACAACAACTCATTTTTTACAAATGAGGACTTGGAGGTTGAGAGAGGTTTGATGTCACCCAGTAAGTAAGGGCAGGGAGCCAGTCCACCCGACTCCCTGCTCCATGTCTTACTGTTCACCACGGCTGTCCTGGAGGCTGGGGGACGCCACTGGTCCCTCTTCCCCAGGGTCTGCTCACCTCCACTTGGGCCTGCCTGCCCATCTGCCTCTCAGAGGTCTCACCCAGGACCTCCTCTCCCTCTCCCCCAGCCGCGTGGGGCTGGGAATCAGGGGCCTGAGAGGAGGGAGGAAGGGAAATGGGATTGAGCCCAAGGGTAACCCGACTCCATGAGTGGGTGGCTGGGGGGGTGGGGCACACCACGGGGGAGGGGGCTTGGAACACGTCCTCGGGGACCCCGTTGAGCCAAGGGGGGCGATGGGGGCTCCTAGAGGGGGGGAAGGAGCAGAGTGGAGTCCAAATCCCCTCCTCTGCTGCCCCCTCCCTCCACAACTCCCTCGGCAACCCGAGCCGGGGGGCCTAAAAATAGCCCCCGAGGCGCAACCGCGGCCGCCCTGGTGACCTTCTGGGTAACACAGGCCGAAGGCGGGCGGGCAGCAGGAAGGCAGGGCGCCGGTCCCCCAGGACTCATCTCCCAGGGCAACATCCCCCGGGTGGCCCAGTGGCCATCCGGTTCCAGCGTCCCCCCAGCCCAACTCGCAGAGACCATGCAGAAAGCCCGGGGCACGCGAGGCGAGGACGCGGGCACGAGGGCACCCCCCAGCCCTGGGGTGCCCCCGAAGAGGGCCAAAGTGGGGGCCGGCGGAGGGGCGGGGGCCGGGGCTCCCGTCTTCCTGCGGCCCCTGAAGGACGTGGTGGTGTCTGCGGGCAGCGACGTGCAGCTCCGGGTGGTGGTGAGCGGGACGCCCCAGCCCAGCCTCAGCTGGTTCCGGGATGGGCAGCTCCTGCCCGCGCCGGCCCCTGAGCCCAGCTGCCTGCGGCTGCGGAGCTGCGGGGCGCGGGATGCCGGCGTGTACAGCTGCAGGGCGCAGAACCAGCGGGGCCAGGCCTCCTGCGAGGCTGTTCTCACAGTGCTGCAGGTCGGAGGTAATGGGGAGGTGGGAGCCAAGCCTGGCAGGGAGGGCCGCCCACAGGTAGAGAAGGGTTACCTGGGCCACACAGGGGAGGTACCCGTTCATCCAGCCTTCCTCCCGCATTTCTGGCTTCTCAGCTGTGCTGACCCAGGAGTGCCCATCAAGAGGAACGTGCAGGGAAAGGGGTGTCAAGGTAGAGAGGCTCCCCACAGAAAGTCAGAGGTTAAGGGTCAGCATTTGGTAAGCAAAGCCTGAGCCCCACCCAGGTGTTTCTGGGAATTCCATAGTGGGAACCCTCCTAGTTTCCCTGTAGAGGGAGGCTTCCTGGGGAAATTGTTTTCATCGGCTCTGATAATTTAGACTGGAGACTCCTAATCAGCCTCTTACAGGTGCGCACATGTCTGAAGGACGAGGCCAGCTCCCCCGGTGTGCTGCAATGTTGAGGGGGTGGGTCAGAACCCCTCACAGTCCACTGCTAGGGCAGGCTGGTGTGGTCAGCACCAGGCCGGTTGGAGGAGGCCAGTGGGTGGACAAGTACGAACAGGGCGCAGAGCATCAGGGGGTAGAGCTAGGGCTGGGGGCTCCTAGGCAGGTATGGAGGTGAGTGCTTGCACATCCACATGCAAGCACGCCCGTGTGCATGTGCGTGTGCACGTACGGGCTGTGCGGGGGTCTGGCGGTACCAGCAGTTGAGGGGTTTGTGGAGTTGGTATAGAAAGTGCATGGCCCATGTCTGTCTGAAGTTCAGAGGGCATGGAAGGGGGGTGCTTAGGCCGGTGTTGGGGCCCCCGCCTGTGTGTGTGAAGGGGTGGACGATTCCCGCATTCCGAGGCAGAAGGGCAGGGGTACGAGACTGGGCCTGGTGCTCAGGGTCCTGCTGGGGCTGATGTGGCTTCAGGCCAGGGCGGAATCTCCTTGGGTCAGTGTTTGGGCTTCCTTTTTGACTTCCTCAGCCCCAAGCCAGTTCTTCTCTAGGCTGAAGACATAGCCTCAGCAGACTGAGTCTTAAGAAATAGAATGCTGGGCTTCCCTGGTGGCGCAGTGGTTGAGAGTCCACCTGCCGATGCAGGGGACACGGGTTCATGCCCCGGTCCGGGAAGATCCCACAGGCCGCGGAGCGGCTGGGCCCGTGGGCCATGCCCGTTGAGCCTGCGCATCCGGAGCCTGTGCTCCGCAACGGGAGAGGCCACAACAGTGAGAGGCCCGCGTACAGCAAAAAAAAAATAAAAAATAAAGAAATAGAATTCTGAGGAAGTAGGCTGCAGCTGAAGGAGACGGCAAAGAGCTTGGGGTCACTGAGTCTGTCCTGGATAATTTCAAGAGGGAATTCTCACTCCAGCTGGGTAGTGTCATATAGGGTACATCCTTGGGGGCTGAGGGGGAGGCGTACCATGCCACCCGGGTTACAGTGGGACTTGGGGGCTCTAGCGTCCTGAAGGAACTCAGCAGTTGGAGGAAAAAGAAGGCCGCAGAGTGCAGCTGTGTCAGGAGCTGGAGCAGGGGCTCAGCCTCCCTCTGTCAGCCTCTCCACTGTCTTCCGAGCCCCGCCCTGCCCACCTTCCTCTTCAATGACACAGAGGGCCAAGGCTGGCTTCTCTTGGCTGCCTTCGCACTGGCCAGGTAAAGGCTTTCCTTGCACCCTTCTGGGGTCAGGGGCTGGGGCCCATCCTGTCAGAGCTCTGAGCTGGGGAAGGATTGGACTCCTTGGGGGTCTTTGCTCTGATGCCCTCAGGGGCAAAGGGGGCTGAAAACAGAACATAAATAAAGGCACAATAGATAGATTGATGAGAATACAACTTGGAGGAGAGACATATTGGGCAGAGAGAGAAAGTGCTGAGAAGGAGCTTGGTGTCATAATGTTTGTTTAGAGTCAGAAAGGACCACAGAGAACCGCAGGTGCAAAGGCTGCCTTTTACAGGTGAGGACACTGTGGTCCAGAGCAGAGGGAGAGGCCATCACTAGCTAACTAGCTGAAAGACAAACAGCTAGTTATGTCCATCCCAGAACTCAGAACCCAGTCCTTTTGGCTTGGGCTCTGGGGGCATTTTACCTCTTAACTTCCGGAGGGAGGAGAGAGAAAAGGGAGGGGGAGCTGTCCATTGTATGGAGAGTAGCCCAGCCCTGGCCTTTCTGAAGATGAGAGGCTCCTAGCCTGTCCTTGTCCCCCAAAGCGGGGAGAGTGACATCATGCTAGAGCTCCCCAGACCCTCTGTAATCCGGGTGGCATGGTTGGCAGAGCTGAGCCCTGGCTGGGCATACCTAGCTAGAGGCCGGGAGGATGGTCTCCAGGCTGCTCTGGCAGAACAGCATGTTTGAAAGGCTGGGGTGTGGAAAAGACCCTGGGTGCTGGGGGACTGGATTGGGGGCCTTTTGCCAGTCATGTTAAAACAAGAAGAGGGTTGGGCTGCAGCAAGTCATATTTGAGAACTTTTTCATGCTGGTAAAATCTTTGCCCCAAGAGCAGGTTTATAATTATGATTAATTGGTAATAATTCTTAGTAGTATTGATAATTTGTAATAATATGAATAGCTACTATGCTGCTGTGTGGTAGGCAATATGCTGTTATATCCTTTGATATATCATTTAAGTCCCACAGCAACCCTAGGGAAACCGAGGCCCAGAGGGATTAAATGAAGCATCTTGGTTGTACTGATAGGAGGTGGCAAGGCAGGGATGGAAACCTGGGTCTGTCCCACTGCGAAGAACCACATGCTTAACTACTATGCCCCTCCAACATGATTGGCAAGGGAGGGGCTTTGCTTTGGTGATGTTGGGGGACTGACTGGGTGAGTCTGTCTTCCTCTTCTTCCTATTGCCCACCCTCCACCAGTCCCTGCCTAGTGACAGGTCCTGGTCAAGGTCAGTTGGGCAGGCAGCTCAGCATTGCTCAGACTTACTTATGGAAAACTTTCTTGGTTGGGATCAACAGCAGGAGGACTTCAGGGTTCTCGAGGAAGTCCAGCCAGGACCTGGCTACAGAGGGAAGAAGGCAGTATCCTGGCTGGGATTGCTGTCTGGCTCGGCAAGACAGGGTGATGCTAAGGTTCCTGGCACTCCTGAAGCCTGAGATGTTAGCTCAGGGATAGAGGGATATTGGCACGGCTTGGGGAGGCTGGGGCCTTGAGGAGACAAGAGGGCTGTTGGAGGATGGGAAACAGGAGGGTGGGATTTGGGGTGCAGAAATGAGGAAAGACCAGAAATAGTGAAGATGGCAGAGATGCAGGATACTTGCAGAATATGTCACATGTGTAAAGCACCCTGTCTCATTTTGGTATTTAAACTTCTAAGCCCCAGGTTACTGTTATGACCATTATATGTATAAGAAAACTGGGGTTCAAAGAGGGAATTTACCCCAGGTCACACGGCTAGTGCGGTGGCAGGACCAGATCTGAAGGCTGGGTCTCTGGGTCTAGGTCCACAGCGCCTGTCCTCAGAAAGAGAAGTGTGGGAAGACGGAGGCAGGGATCTGTCATCCCGACCATCCTTCTGTCAATATCCCCAAAGCCGTCTTCTGCCTCAGTCTCCAAGAGAGGCAGGCATGCTTCTCTCTCAAAACATCAGGCTCCCACTTGCATGGGCCGAGGAGCCATGTGCCAATCAAGTAACCAGAGCAAGCGCCACCATTAAAGCTTGGGGCATGTGTGACCGGAGCGGGAGGCCTGCACTGAAGGATGGGGGGTAAGGAGGAGAGAGCACAGCCAAGGGAAGGCGCAAGCTGGCAATGCTCTCCGTGTTTGGCAGTTGGAAGTCTCATAGCCCGGGCCTGGGGGACCCTGGTGCCAATCAGAAGGGTCAAAGGTCAACAGATGGTAGTGAACCACGCAGGGGACTTGAAGGCATGGAGAGGAGAGATTAGAGAGAAGGAGAGAAGGCCAATTAGCAAGGGAAAGGTGGGGGATACACCAGGAACTGCAGGCGGGTAGATTGTGCAGTATCATCTTTTTCACCTACAATGTGGAATGTCCGGATGAAAAGCCAGGAGGAAACTAGTATGGGGTTGGGAATGGGTATTTAGAGTGGCCTCCTTCATTCATGCCAAGCCTTAATTAGGGAGAGCAGGAGGGGCCAGAGAGGGAGCAGTGAGGAGTCCTGGGAGGGAAGAAAGGGAAGAACAGAGAGCCCATGAAGTCAGCCAAAGCCCGTGCAGGAGAACTTTCCTGAAGCTAAGGCAGGCCCTCCCAGGAAGATCCTGAGTGGAAAGCAAGACTGTCACTTCTCCAGTTTCTGGAAAGGGGTCTGCGTCAGAACAGAAGCGGAAGGCTGGAGAATGAGCTGCTCGGGGAAAATTTACAGTCCCCATCCCCCCATCCCCATCCTCTCCACCGGCAGCTCTGTCGCCCCTTCCCATGTGTATTGAGTGCCCACCGTGTGCCAGTCACTGTGCTAGGTGCTTGAGATTTATAAGTGGGGGGGCGGGAGGGGGAAGACCAAAATTCTTGTCCTCCTAGAGATGACATTCTAGGGAGGGGACACAGCTTATATGCAATAAACATAATAAATATGTGAAAATGATATAGTGTGTCAGAAATACAGAGCTGGGTAAGCAGGAGGAAGGAAGGGAGAAGACTGAAGCAAGGCAGGAGAGAGAGGGGAGTGGGGGTCTGGCTCAGAGGAGGGTCTGTGTGAGAGATGAGGCACAGCATGATGACGGGTTTTCTCTGGTTAAGGAGAAATGCTGGGGGGGGCAGAAGTTGGAAGTCTGGTTTGGGGAAATGGTGGGGGAGCCCAGGCTGCCCAGCCTTGGAGGGAAATGGGACATTCTGGGGCCAGCTGGGGCTCTGAGAGCATGCCCCAGGCTGGCCTATGTGGGTGAGCAGTGCAGGCCCAGAGCAGGAACCCAGAATCTCATGGGCCTCTCCTCGGCCCAGCTGTCCCGTCACTCACGCCTGCTGCCCATTGGTTATTTTTGCTACGGAATGTGCCAGCCCCTCGGATTCTCCTGGGCAACAGGGGCTCAAGTTACCCCCTCTCCTCACTCAGCTCCCCCATCTGTGTGTGGGTGTGTTTGGGGGTGGGCAGGGAAAGCGCCTGTGTGAGTCCAGGGTCCTCTGGTTGGAACTGATGTGGACATGCACATGTACCCTCTCATTGCACGTCCTGTGCGTGTGTCTGTAGGCACAACCTCTGCTTCTGGGGGTCTGGGAAACAGGGCCACCTGTAGGCACTGAGATTGTACAAGTCATGACCTAAAACTTTAAAGGGCCACAAACTCAAATAACTTCAGGAGCCAAGTAGGAACTGAAAAGGAGGGAGCTGCTGTTGTCAGCAGCTGAATTTGAGCATGTTTGCCATGCAAAATATTGGGCAGGCTGAACAAAACTCATCAGTTGGCTCTGTATTTATTTTGGACGCATGCTTTAAAGAAAAAAAGTTAGGCGTCCCACTGACCAATCAGCGCATGAGGCTTTATGGGACAGTGGTCAGTAACTCAGTCACAGTGCCTGGGTTAGAGTCCTGGTCTCCCAGTTACCGGCTCTGTGACCTTGGGCAAGTAACTTCTCTGTGCCTCTGTGCACAGATTAAATGAGTTTATTTATATCAAGTGCCTAGGACATTGCTCGGTACATACTAAGCATGCTGTCAGCATTAATGTTAATGACTTAGTAGTCACATCTCAGAAACCAGATTGGCACTACTTGTGCAGGCTGGGGTGGGAATTTGGATCTGGGGACACATGGAGGCACAGAAGCTGTGTGGCTTTGGCTAAGTGATAGGACTTCTCTGAGCCTTAGTCACTTATCAATTAAATGGAGTCAGTTACATGTTCATAAGGGTTTCAAGCTCACCGTGTTGTTGTCAATAAGGTAACGTTTATAAAGTGCCTGGCATTTAATAAATGCTTAAGAAACTTAGTTATAATGATTGTTGGGGCGGGTAGTTTTGTGTAGGCAAAATATGCATGGTACCAAATGAGAGGCGGACAAAGAAAATTTGGTGAGAGTGCTCACCTGTGAATGAGAAGGTGGGTTATATGTGTGAAGAATAGGAGCATCTCTGGGCACCTTAGCTGGGGTGTGTGTGTGTGTGTGTGTGTGTGTGCTCGCGCGCGCGCGCGTGTGTGTGCGCGTGTGCGCGCGCGCACACGCCAAGATGCACAAAGTACCTATCATCACGGAACTCGAGGGCCCTCTCTGGCTTTCCTAAACAGCCTGGGGGGATTCGCATTCTGGGTACATGTCACTACGAGGATCCTTGCCCTGTGTATGATCTGAGCGCCCCCGCCCGGCGCCACTGCCCTGCGGCGTGTTGGGTACTGCCTAGAAAGGCGGACGCGTGCGCATGTTTGTGGAGTGAGCCAGTGGAGATGCGGCTGACCTTCCGGAGCAGCCCCGCGGGAGGCGGGTGGGGGTGGCGTGGACGCCGCGTTGGGCGACCAATGACAGAGTGGCCCGAACTCTCCTAGGGGCCACTGCACCCCTTTCTGTGCCTCAGTTTCCCCAAGTGTCGATGCGGGGCGGGGGGGCCGCGAGGCAGGTGATCGTCGCCCCAGGGGACGCAGGGGAGCAGGCGAGGGAAGGGGCGTCCGGTGGGGGGAGTGCGGGCTGGCGGGGGAAGGGCCGGCTCCGGCCGCCGCCGCCGCCGCCGCCGCTGCCGCCAACCCCCCCCGCCTGGGCTCCCGCCTGGGCTCCCGCCTGGGCTCCCGCCTGGGCTCCCGCGGCCCCGAGGCTCCTTCCGCCACCGGCGCCGGTCCCCGCCCGCTCCCCGCCTCGCCCCCGGCCCCGCCTCCGACTCCGCCCCGCCCCCGCCCGTCCCCTCCTCGCCCGGCCGCCGGCCCGGCCCCCTCCCCCGCCATGAAGAAGCTGTGGGTGAAGAAGCGTTTCCAGGTGAGGGCTCTGGGGGCGGGCGGCGCAGGGAGGGGGCAGGAAGGGCTGGGCGCCCCGGAGGGAGGGCGGGTCGCCGCGGCCGGGCCCGGGGAGGGGGCGCCGGAGCCGCGCCTGCCCAACCCCGGTACCCGAGGCTGCGGGCCGGGCGCGCTCCGGGGGGCTCCCGAGCCTGCGTCAGGCCCCTTCCCTCGCCCAAGCGCAGACCCCTCCAGCGCCCGCGATCCCCGCGACCACCGGGGAGGCCCCCGCAGCAGCCCTCGGCGTGGAGCGCCCACGGGCTTCTGTGCCACCTCTAGTCTCTGTCCAACCCCTGGCCCCCGCCTGGCTCTCCCCAGCCCCCCCCTCCGGAGCCTTCCATCTTCCGGTGCTCCTGAAAGCACCGCGCAGGGATCTGCGCTGAGCTCAATGCATTCCCCAAGCCCTGCCCCGTCCTCCGCGGACCCGGGCCTCCTTCCTGCGTTCGTGAGGCTCCGGCCCTTTGGGGGATCTTGCCCTCTGCCCCTTTGTCACCCTCCCTGCCCTCTTGACACCTATCCCAGATGTCTGTCCTTCCCCCAGCAGGAATCTGTGTCCTGGTCCCTCCATCTCCCAGTCATCCAAGCATGTCCCCCCCACCAAGTCTCTACCTTCACATCAGTCAGCCTCTGTCTCTGGGGGGTGTCGCTCAGGTCCCCAGTCCTCTGTCCAGCCTTTGGCCCTTAGTCCTCTCTCCTTCCTCCCCGCTCCTCCCCAGAGGCACGCTGGAGCTCCAGCTGGGAGGGCTGACAGGCAAGGAAGAGTGGAGACATTCCATACAGGGGAAGCTAGCTGCCCGGGGTCTCTTCCACTTCCCCCACCCACACTGGCCCCTGGAATGACTTTCTGTTTGATATAGAGGTTTGGACGAGAGGTATAGGGAGGTCAGGAGCAAGCCTTCCCCTCAACAACTCATTCTGGCTTTTCTCTTTCAGAAAACCGGCCACTCCCGCCGGGCCTTTGGCCGACTCACCCATGGTGCGTGGACCATGAGCTGCCTGCTGTACCCCATGAGCACTCCTCCTCTTGGTTCATGTCCCTTCATGAGGCACCCAGGCCTTGAAGATGGCCCATGAGATGCGGGACCCCCCACATGCCCACACTCACCCACCCACCCACCCAAGAAGGCCCCTTGCAGCTGAGAGAGGACCTAGCAATGGGGGTGAGGGGTTAGCTGGCACACCCCATCATGGGCCTGGGCTTACTGTTCTCCAACTGTGGGCCCTGTGGGGATGAGTTCAGTGCCATGCTCCTATAACCAGTACACGGCTCCTGCTTGTCATGGCACCCGGGGAGAAACTGAGGCACAGAACCTGATAGAATTTGGGGAAGTTAAAAAATGTGCCCAGGAAACTTTGCTCCTAGCCTGACCACATTTCTGAGGACCATTCAGCAGTAGAAGAGAGAGATCGGGAAGAGGGTGCCTGTCACATCATGATGCAGAACAGATGGGGAGGTTCGTTTGAAAGGAGAGGTCACAATGCAGATGCACAATGCAGATATCCTAATAGAGGGTGGGCCTGACCCCTAATGGGGGGCCTGGGTCTGTGGCTGGGCCGAGCACAAGTAGGTGTGTGTATGTGTGTCCATGTGTGTGTGTGGCCAGTGGGAGCACCAGTGAAAGTGCCAAGGATGCCAAATCGCTTGGGTAGTTAGTTGAAGAATCTGCCAAAGCACATGGGCTCCCCAGTGCGGGGCCCCATGGAGCCTGCAGGCAGTCAGTGAATGAGAGATGCTTTGCCCATCCCAGGTGTCTCCCTCCCCCCACTCCCATCCCGACAGGGCATCTCTGGGCACTGGGTAGCCTCATGGCCCCTCTGTCCTGCCTGCCCACTGCGCCCGACCCCACAAACCCTCTGATAACAGTCTGTCCATGTCTCTCTCCTGCTGCTCCTATGGAAGCGAAGTTTTCCGCTCCTGCAGAAAGCAAAGTTACGGTAGGAAACTGGCTCCTGCCCTAGCCCTCCACTTCCCCACTTCCCTGCCCGACCCCGGCCTCTCCTCACCCTGCGTCAGCTGCACCCTGATGTGTTCCGGCTGGTTTGGGGTGGAGGACAGGCTCGCCCTGCGATTGGTCGAGTGCCCTGACAGTACGACTCTGAGGTGACTCCCCTTTGTTCCTGGGGGGCCAGAACCCAGAATTTAGAGCCTTGGAACCTAGGACCTTATTATTTTGGGGGGCTGCACAGGAACTTAAGTTATCACTGACGGGAGGAGGGAGAGGGGCTGCAGCCCTGCAGTCCATTAAGTGGCCGGGAGGGGGGACTGTAGGTAGCTTTGAGGGCACCACCAAGGAGGCAAGGGTGAGGAGCCAGGGGCCCAGAGATGGAGCCAGGGGACTGGCATGGGAGGGGTTACCCTGCGCCTCTCAGGATGGGCAGCGGGATGTGGGGAGAAACGGGGGGAGGAGATAGACGCTGGAAGCCCTGCTGGTGGTGATACGGAGCCTCCTGTGGGGGAGGCAGGAGGTGACAGAGGGAAGAGTTGGAGTCAGAGGGAGGGGAGCCCTGCCCACACAGACCCCTTCTGCTCCAGACTCGGAGACGGGCGAGGATGACATCAGCGACGTGCAGGGGACCCAGCGCCTGGAGCTTCGGGATGACGGGGCCTTCAGCACCCCAACGGGTGAGCTCTCTGGGGCGCTCACAGAGCCGGCAGACGGCCTTCCCACAAGAGGTGCCTCGCTTCACTGTGCTCCTTTCTCTAGAGGGCTCCGACACCCTGGTGGGCACCTCCCTGGACACACCCCCGACCTCCGTGACAGGCACCTCAGAGGAGCAAGTGAGCTGGTGGGGCAGCGGGCAGACGGTCCTGGAACAGGAAGCGGGCAGCAGGGGTGGCACCCACCGCCACCTGGGCAGCCCAAGGCAAGCACAGGCAACCGGGGCCGGGCCACGGCACCTGGGGGTGGAGCCGCTGGTACGGGCGTCTCGAGCTAATCTGGTGGGCGCAAGCTGGGGGTCAGAGGATAGCCTTTCGGTGGCCAGTGACCTGTACGGCAGCGCATTCAGCCTGTACAGAGGACGGGCGCTCTCGATCCACGTGTAAGTAATGGCCTCACCTGGGCCCGCACTGTCCCACCTTACCATGCCGTCCTGCACTGCCCCTCACTGCTCATCAGCCTCCACCCCCCCATCCCCTGCACCATCCATCCCTCTGTGCACTTCTCCACGCCCCCCCGCCGACTGCTTCCACTCCTGGCCCCAGCTACCCACTCTGCCTTCCCACACGGCTCCATCCTCCTCCTGTACCATCACCACCCACACCCTCCTGCTGCCACCTGTCCTGGCTCACTGTGCCATCTCCATGGTCTCATGGACCCCTCTCTGCCTTCCTCGTCTCCTCCAAACTCTCCACTCTCCCAGGGGCCCTCTCCTGCCTCGCCCATTCAGGCTCCAGTTGTCCCCAGGATCCCCCCCACCAGGGCCCCCTCCGTGCCTGTTGTCTCAGCAGCTGCTGCCTTTTCATCTCTCTGCACATTCCTGGTCCCATGTGGGCCTTTTTCTGGGAGGAACGGAACCTTTCCGCACGGCAGCTCCCGGGAGAGCAGGAGGGAGCGAGAACACAACCAGGAGACAGAAGCGAGCGAGGCGGTCAGGGGGTAGCTGGGGCCGGGGGCCTGGGAAAGCAGGGGGATGTGAGGTGCATGGAAGGCAGGGGGCTGGGGCAGGGAGGAATGGCGATGGCGGGGGGCCTAGGGTGGAGGCAGAGGGCTGGAGTGATGGAGGTGGCATGTGCAGATCTCGCGGGAGACGCCCAAGGGTGGGGTTGAAGGTTGTCTGGTAGGCGGCGGTGAGGAGCAGGGGTGTTGGAGGCGCTGGAGCCATTTTTGGAGATTTGAGGCTGGCAGATACAGGAGGGAGTGCTATGGTAGAAGAGGGGAGTGGCTGATGAGAGAGGTATTAGGGGGCATTTGGGGAGCCGACGGTGGGGGGGGCCTGATTCATGATGGGTATGGGTGTGTGGGGGAGGTACCATCATGGAGGAGAAAGAAGGGGCCTGGTGGGGGGAGGCCTTTGTGAGAGTGGCTGAGCTTGCTAGTGATAGGCAGGGGAGAGGTCCCGGGCAGGCGCAGGGGAGGCGCCCTTGCTTTATCTGGTTGGCGTTAGCCGGGCACTCCCGTGCCCTGGACTTGCCTTTTCCTTCCCTGCCTTTCTTTGCCAGGCCCCAGCCTGAGCCTGGAGTTGCTATGGCAACTTCGGAGGAACCTATTTCCTTAGTGATATCTGTGGTACAGAGGCTGGCCTAGAGCTGGAAGCTGCCGGCAACAGGCCTCCTCTGCTGTCCCCAATTTCTCTCCATGCCTCACCCAGTTCCCAGAGGCCATTCCTCAGCGACTTTGTTGTCCCTCCCCCAGAGTAGATTCTGCCTCCCCGAAGGTGGCTGGCTGAGGTTCTGCTCCCTAGGGCACTCTGGATTGCATCCCCGCCCCCCATCAGAGGTGAGGTCTGCAGTGTAGGTGGCTGACCCGGGTAGTTTAAAACATCCTGACACTCGGGCATCCCTAGAACTTCTGCTCTTGGCCAGTACCGTACTATTTCTCCTCCCTTCTGTGCCCCCAAAATCCCATTTTGCAGGGAACAAGGGCTCAGAAGCCAGACTACCTGGGTTTCAACCTAGTACCAACCACTTACTAGCTGTGTCAGCTTAGTAAGGCACTTCGCCTCTTTCAGCCTCAGTTTCTTCATCTGTAAATGGAGATAATAACAGTCCTATCGCAAAGGACTTTTGTGAGGATTAAATGACTCAATGCATTTTAAGCATTCAGTACATGCCTGACACATGATAAGTACTCAGTGAGCCACTTCATAATTTTTTTTTTTTTTATAAATTTATTTTTGGCTGCGTTGGGTCTTCGTTGCTGCGCGCGGGCGAGTGGGGGCTAGTCTTCATTGCGGTGCGCGGGCTTCTCATTGCGGTGGCTTCTCTTGTTGCGGAGCATGGGCTCTAGGTGTGCGGGCTTCAGTAGTCGTGAGTCGCAGGCTCTAGAGCACAGGCTCAGTAGTTGTGGTGCACAGGCTTAGTTGCTCGGCGGTATTTGGGATCTTCCCAGACCAGGGCTCGAACCCGTGCCCCCTGCATTGGCAGGTGGATTCTTAACCACTGCGCCACCAGGGAAGTCCCCATAAGTTTTTATTAAGCTGTCTCTTACGTGTTAGGTATGACGCTAATATCTCAGATCCCTTTTCTTGCTAATTTCTATACTTGATGTGCCCCTAAGAGTCCAGATGGGGGAAACTGAAGCCCAGCTCTTGGGCATCAAAGCTCTGAAGGTGAGAGGGGCACTCTGGGCCGACCAGCTTCTTCCCTCCTCCTCTTCTCCCACACCCACTGTTCAGGGCCACACAGTAGTTATTCAGGAGCTGAGTTATTTCGGAGCATACCCCTCTGGGGAGTTCCTGTGTTTCTTAGGGGGGTTTCCAAGGACTCAAGGTAACTTTCCCAGGAACAGGACAAAGTCAAAGCCCTGTACTGGGGGCAGATTTATCAAAGGGAACAGGAACCTGGGTTTCCCACCCCAGGGACCCCAACTGCCTGCCACCTGCTGTTAGCACTGCTGAGGGGCTCAGGTGTGAGGAGGTGCTAGGCAATCTCAGGGATAAGGGCATTGCTCCTGGGAAGCTTATGCCTGTTCTTCCAGGGGCACGGTGAAGGGGATATGTCCTGCTGAGGATGGGCAGGGCTATGGGGGCCAGCTGGGGGCAGGAATGAGTAGGAGGCTGCATTCCCGAGAGGGCCCCTCCCCATCCAGCCCTCCTGCCTTCCCTCACCACTTCATCCTTCGGGTCCTAAGCCTCATTCTTTTCTCTCCCACCACTCAGTTCTGTTTCTGCTGTTTCCCAGCTTCTGGGGCTGGGGGGAGGGGGCTGGCCAGAGCCCCTGGGACTGAGTCTGTACCTGGACCCAGCCACCAGCCCAAGCTTCCGGTGCCAGAGCTGCTAGCCTCTCCCCAGCACCTGCTCTGGCTGTGCCTTCCTCTTGGAGGGGGGAGGAGGAGGGGCTGGCCCATGTCACCCCCAAGCCTTCCCAGCATGCCCACCGCCCGATTCCTGTCACGACCTGAAGGTCTAGGAGGGGAGGCCCCCTGAATCTTCTGCCCCTCTTCGTCTTGGTCCTGCAGCAGTCTCCCTCAGAGCGGATTGCACAGGGAGGAGCCTGACCTTCAGCCTCAGCCGGCCAGCGAAGCCCCCCGTCGCCCGGCCCTCCCGCCTCCCTCCAAATCCGCGCTGCTGCGCCCACCGTCCCCTCGGGTGGGCAAGCGGCCCCCACCGGGACCCGGAGCCCAGCCCCCAGCCCCTCCCCAACCGCCCTACCGGCGCACCCGGGAGCCGGTGCCGCCCGAGGACGCCACCGCCGAAGAGAAGCAAGGGAAAAAGTCCAAGTCTTCGGGGCCCTCGCTAGCGGGCACAGCGGAGTCCCGGCCCCAGACGCCCCTGAGCGAGGCCTCGGGCCGCCAGTCGGCGCTGGGCCGCTCGCCGAGGCTGGTGCGCGCCGGCTCCCGCATCCTGGACAAGCTGCAGTTCTTCGAGGAGCGCCGGCGCAGCCTGGAGCGCAGCGACTCACCGCCGGCGCCCCTGCGGCCCTGGGTGCCCCTGCGCAAGGCCCGCTCGCTAGAGCAGCCCAAGTCCGAGGGCGGCGGGCCGTGGGGCACGCCCGGGGCGTCGCAGGAGGAGCTGCAAGCGCCGGCGCGCAGCGTGGCCGAGCAGCGACGCCTGTTCCGGCAGAAGGCGGCCTCCCTGGACGAGCGCACGCGGCAGCGCAGCCGGGCCTCTGACCTCGAGCTGCGCTTCGCCCAGGAGCTGGGCCGCATCCGCCGCTCCGCGTCGCGGGAGGAGCTGGTGCGCTCGCACAAGTCCCTGCGCGCCACGTTGCAGCGCGCTCCGTCCCCTCGAGAGCCCGGCGAGCCCCCGCTCTTCTCCCAGCCCTCCACCCCCAAGACCCCGCGGGCCTTGAGCCCCGCCGACGCCCAGCCGCCCCCTCCCAGTGTCGCGGGGAAGCCCGGGGATGAGCCAGGGAGGCCCCGGAGCCGCGGGCCAGCGGGCAGGACGGAGCCGGGGGAAGGCCCGCAGCAGGAGGTTAGGCGCCGGGACCAGTTCCCGCTGACCCGGGGCAGAGCCATCCAGGAGTGCCGGAGCCCCGTGCCGTCCCCGGCCGCCGATCTCCCCGAGACCAGGACGAAAGCGCCCCCGGGTCGGAAGCGGGAGCCCCCGCCACAGGCCGTGCGCTTCCTGCCCTGGGCCACGCCGGGCCAGGAGGGCGCTGCTGTGCCCCAGACCTTGGAGAAGAACAGGGCGGGGCCTGAGGCCGAGAAGAGGCTGCGCAGAGGGCCGGAGGAGGACGGCCCTTGGGGGGCCTGGGACCGCCGAGGGGCCCGCAGCCAGGGCAGAGGTCGCCGGGCCCGGCCCACCTCGCCTGAGCTCGGTAAGGCCTCGGGGAGGGTAGAAGAGGTGCTGAGACCTGGGTGGGAGCGTGTCTGGGAAGAGCGAGGCTGCTAGGCAGCTGCAAGGGTGCGGTTTCCCAGGGAGGGCATGGCCCCAGGTTCGAGTTTGAGTGAAGGATTGTGAAGGCCCCTTGTGTATAACCTGCCCGCTGGTGACGCAGAGTGTGCGAGTGTTTTGTTGGAGGCTGGGCGGAGCCGAGGTGTGAGTAGACACCTGGTGCCCAATGTTTGCTATAGGGCCCCTGAGTCCAGTGGCCTGCTGGCCTTAACGGTGGACCTAATGGTGGGGGGAGGTACTGTGGGAACCTAAGGAGCCCCTCCACCCCCCACCCCTCTGTGGGGGAAGAGACAAGCCCGTCTCAATAAATAATTGGTCATGTCCCTATTACAGGTGAGCTTTGGGCCAGCCAGTTCTCAATATTTACCTTCCCATCCCGGCACCATCTCCTGCCCCATCATAGCTACTAAGATCTGACCCAGCCTGCCTTCTAGCCTCCTCTCTCCCATCTTTGAGTCCCTGCATGGCTGAGCTGACTGTGTGTTGTCTCTCAGTCTTCCCGTGGATGGTGGCCAGTGGCCAGAATGACCCTGCTGCCCCTAACTCTGCCTAACTGAACATCAACTTGGGGCCACTCCTGGAGCGAGACAGAGGAAGCTGTCCTTGACTCGCTCCCACCTCAGCTGCTTTCTCAGGCCAGATACCTCCACCCCCTGCTCCTAGGACGCCCTGTCAGTATCTCTTTCAGTGCCTATACCACCCCTGGTTTTTTGGTTTTTGTTTTTTATCACGTTATTTTTCATTTTAGTATTACTGTCTCAAGATCTTTAGAGATGATTAGGAATCTGTTCATGATCCTGCTAGCCACATTGTTGCATATCCACAGCCATTTCCCGAGCCACATTGTTGCATATCCACAGCCATTTCCCGAGCCACATTGTTGCATATCCACAGCCCTGTCCCAGGCATTGTGTTAACTGGGCACTTAGGGATGTTACTTTATTTTAATTTGTATGTCAGCTCTGCAAGATGTTGGGTGTTATTTATCAGCTCCATCTTACAGATAAAACTGAGGCACAGAGATTATCTAATTTGCCCAAGGTTATGGGGCTAGAAAACAGCATAATTGGGATCCTCACTGTTCTTTTGGCTACGTACACTGTGCTTTATCTAGCTTATAGAATGTCAGAATTAGAAAATACCCAAAGAGAGCCACAACAGTGGAGTTTTATGATCTCTTTGTGTGTACAAGCTTCCTGTAAGCAGGGACTGCATCTTATTTCCTGTTGTGTCCCTGGTACCTGTACAGAGTAAGCAGTAAGTGCAGTGTTACTGTTTGATGAATGAACACAATCTAAGCTGATCTTCATGAGTCCTCAGGTGGCTACCGGAAGCACCTGCCCCTCCCTCTTTTGAATCCAGTGGCATCACTAGTTTGACAGTTCACCACGTGTTGCCCTGTGACACTATCATTGCTCAAGTCTTGGTTTGCTGTTGGCTTGTCTTCTGTCTGTTTAGAAGTTTGTGAAGTCTTGTGCCCCTCAGAGCACCTTACACAGGGCCTGATCTACCATCCCTGATGCCTGATTTGTGTAAAGACATACACAGCCCAGCCCCTGTCTTCCTCCAGAAACCAGCACTCTGTAACTGTGGCTGAAATTGAGCAGCCAAACCACTGTAGAGTCCAGGCCGCCCTGTCCTGTTTAAGAACTCCCTTCTGTCTTCCTTTCTTTCCTGTCTCAGGACATTTAGGAGAGAGACCCTTTGCTCCCTAACCCTTGCCTGCTAGAAGCCCCTCTCTCTGGGTTTGCCCCCTCTCCCCCTGAGTCATCCCCACAGGGACCGTGTCCCCTTACCCTGTCACCCATGTCTCCGGCAGAGTCTTCGGATGACTCCTATGTGTCTGCTGGAGAGGAGCCCCTGGAGGCTCCAGCCTTTGAGATACCCCTGCAGAATGTGGTGGTGGCCCCGGGGGTGGATGTGCTGCTCAAATGTATTGTCACCGCCAACCCCCCACCCCAAGGTGAGCTCTAGGCCTGGGGCCAGGCTAAGATTGAGAGAGGGAGGGGAGATCCCCCACTCCCTGCCCCCCACCCCGGTCCTCAGAGGGCAGGGTAGGGTGGGTGAAGGGGGGAGATCATTGCTCCATGGGGCTGGCCGAACTCCTCTGTGTGTGTGTGAGGGAAGCTTTTCCAGAATCCCTTGAGAGTGGGGGGCGCGGCAGGCCTAGGCTTCTGTGACTGAGGGGCATTCCTCGGGTTTCCCTAGGGTGGGAGAGGAGTGCCGTGGGCTCTGTGTGGGGTGGGGCGGGCCCCAGTGGGCCCCTTTGGGCAACGGCAACCTAGTTAACCCGCTGCTTCCGCACAGTGTCCTGGCAGAAGGATGGGTCCTCGCTGCGCAGTGATGGCCGCCTTCTCATTCGGGCCGAAGGCGAGCGGCACACCCTGCTGCTCCGCGAGGCCCGGGCAGCCGACTCAGGGAGCTATACAGCTACTGCCACCAACGAGCTGGGCCAGGCCAGCTGTGCTGCTGCGTTGGCCGTGAGACCTGGTAGGGAGCCCGCGGGCCCTGGGGCCGGGTGGGGTGAGCAGTGACCCTTCCCATTCCTAGCCTGGAGCTTGGGCTCTCAACCAGTGTGCAGTCTGTTCTCGTGTGTTGGCTGATCTGGTGGAAGCATTTTAAATGGCCCTGGCTTCAGGGCAGGGGCCAAATTCCCAAGGCACACACCAGATGGGCCAACTCATGAAGTCATTGAAATTTCTCTTTAGCATCATCTAAATGCCATCCTCCCATGGCATTTCCCTGATCAGGGTCCTGTGGAGAAAGCAAATTATTCTTGAGTCTCAGAGAAAAAGACTCTCCCAGCTCAAAAGGCTTAAAAGCCATCAGGAGTCTTTTGAGGCCACTTCCTGTCTAGAACGGCCACCCTCCCCACCCCCGCAGTAAAAAGAGATGCTTTTAAGTGCCATAGCCCTCCCCCACTCCCTTGCTCCTTCTGTGGCACCCAGAGCCCTAAAGAAGGTACAGCCGAGAGCGCCTTTCGGGAGGTGGCACTGGCTGAGGCTACCTCGTTTTCTGTTTTTATGAAAGTCCTTTCTTGGTGTCGGACTACTTCCTTTGGATTTAAGCCCACTTTCTTTCAGGTTGAGGGCTGGTGTCAGTGTGCCCGGCCAGTTCAAGTCATTCAGGTTGCTGGGCCTGACAAGGTGCTAGCCCTGGGCGGGGAGTGGTGGGGAGGATAGGTGAGGCTGGGTAGGGGGTGTTCAGAAGGAAAAGTCACAGACTCAACCCTTAAGGATATTATCACTGGGTCATGAACTTAGATCAGAGGACCTGGGTTGGCGGACAGTGCAGGGCAGATGAACCCAGTGCCTAGAGCAGCCAAGTGGTCGGTCAGTGTTGTGGGATGCTGGACTGAGAGACATCAGAGCCCTGAGGAGCCTGGGAATTAGATGGGCAGGGGGTGGGGCCGGGCATGCCTGTAGAGGGAACAGCACGCACTGTTCTATCCCTTTCTTCCACTCAGTGCTGCAGGAGATGAGATTACAGAGCCCAATTTGCTATAGTCCTGGGGCCTCAGCACCGTCACGATTAGGGAGTTCTCGGTGGCATCTGACCTGAGTCCCAGTCCTGCATTAGATCCTTTGGGCCGCACATGTCTGGCTTTGCAGAACTGCAGGTCTTCCTCTTCCTTAGCTTACGTACACCTCCCAGGAGCCCGTGTGTTAGGATTTCTCCTTCTCCTCACCCCTCCCGCCACGCTGAATCATACCCATCCCTCTGCTGCATGCTTCCATCCTTCCATCACCTCTGGGATCTGCCTTCTGACTCAGCTCCCAGCTCTAGGTGGCTCAGACCTGGCTCCAGGACTCCGGTCAATACCTGGCTTGGGCTGAGATTTGGCACGGGCTTGTGGGCGGGTTGCCCCAATACTGGCTTGGGGCCATTTGGGAGCCTTTTAAGGTTGGGAAGGAGGCTTGGGCAAGGCAGCTGTCAGCACTTGACTGGGAGTTCTGCATTCGCCACGCAGAAGCTCCCTGCACTTCAGTTTCCTCGTTTGTAAACCAGAGATAATTATACCGTCCTTACGAATGAAAGCAAATGTGTGAACGAGCTTTATGAACTATAAAACTGTAGACAAATGTTAGTTGTTAGCGTCATTAAGGGGTGATGTGCACAGGAGCGTGGGTTTCCACGAGGCTGCTGGGAAACTGCCTCTTCCTCTTCTGCCCTTTCTTCAGACTGTCTGTGCCTTGGGGACTCCTCCCCTGCCCTTGCCAGGCCTGCAGTCCCTCCATATTTCCCAGTCCCTGGGTCTTCAGCCCATCACAGCATCTCTGTGCCTCCTCCACCCTGGGGAGCCAGAAAGCTTCGTCACGGTAGTCAGCTGTACCAGGCGTTGCAGCCAGGGAACAGCTTCTGTAAGTCAGGCTGGCTGGAGGGCCCCAGGGCTTGAGGGGCAGGCATGTGAGTCTAGATTTGGCTGTCGTGGAAAAAGCAGATTTTCTTACCCTACAAGGCACTGTTTGGTCCAGAGCAGCTGGACGGGGGCCAGTGGACCCAGAGAGCAGCAGAAATGGGCGGGACCAGTGGGTGGCATAGACATTTGGCAAGGGAGGGGGTCCCAGGTCTGGAGTCTGTAGGGAGTGAGGGGGCGGAGCAAGGGAAGGGTGTGTGTGTGCCCAGGCTGGGAGCGGAGCGGGTTGGGGGAGGGAGTGTATAGCGTCTTGTGCAAGAGGCCTCACGGAACCACCTCCCTTTCTTGCTCCTCACGGCCCCCCCGTGCTAACCAGGGCTGGCTTCCCAGTGCCCTCTTGGGGTTCCCCCCTCAACAGGACAAGCTTTTGAGATCCCACAGATCTCAGTTCCTGGTTGGGAACTTCGGGAACAGGGAGAACTGAAGAGGTAGTTCCCTGGGCGCTGCGATTTGGGGGGCACAGCCTGTCTTCACCGCCTCTGACAGCCCCACCCCAGCCCTGGCTCCCTCCCAGCCTGCTCCACCCCACTGGTAAACTCAGCGGAGACCATGGTCATGCTCCCAAAGGGGGTGTGTGGATTGGGGCGGGGGCTTGGGGAGTGTGGGAGGTGTGCCTAACCAAAGTGAGCACCAGTCGGGTGCCGAGTGCTACATCTCTCTAAGCAGCTTCTTGTGTTTGGAGAGCACCGCACCATATATACCCCTTGGAGAGGGACATCTCAGGTAGTAATATTACCATCTTACAGATGGGAAGATGAAAGCATAAAGTGACAGAGTTAGCACAAGGCCGGCAGCCTTTACTGAGCATCTATCATCTGCCTAAGAATGTTAGAAGCAGTAGGTGATTTAGGGTGATGGAAATAGTCACCTGTGAAGCAGATGAACTTAGTATGGATGGCAGAATAAGATAACATGACTCCTTAGCATTTACTGCATGCTTCGTGTGTATCAGGCCCTGTGTTGATTGGGTTATCACATTTAATCCCCCACTGGGAGGTAGCCTCTATTATCATGCCCATGTTACAGATGAGGAAGCTGAGACTTGGAAGGCTTTAGCGAATTACTCCAGAGCACCGCTAATCATAGAACCGATGATAGAAATGTTCTCACGTGCACTAAAAGGGTAGCCCCTGGCTACATGCGGCCGGCCGTTGAGCACATGAAGTGCGGCAAGTGTGACTGAAAAGCTGACTTTTCCATTTTATTTTAGTTAAAGTGCACTGAAATAGTCTAAGGAAGCTCGTGGCTACCCTGTTGGGGTGCTCAGCTCTAGGAGCGGAGGCCACTGGGAGGCCGGGTCGTGAAATGAAGCCCTGTCCCCGGGTCTCCCAAACCTGTATTCCTAACTACTGTACTGTACCATCCCCTTTCCCATGACTCTGAAAGGGTTCAGGGTTAAGGTGGAATTGTGAGCCTGAGCTCCTGGGGCAGGGGGTGGAGAGGCAGAGACTATCGATGCCCTCTGTGGGTGGGTCAGCCTGGGGGGAGGGTTCCTCTCCTTCCTCTCTGAGTCCCCACATTCCCCGTGGCTCTGGTCCTGCTTCATTTCCCTGAGTGCCTGGTGTGCCCATGCTCGGCTCACCCCCACCGCAGGCTCTGGTCAGGAGTAGGGGGAATGTAGGGGATTCGTGCACCTGGGCCTCCATCCTGCTGCCTTCAGTCCTCCCCTCAGGCACAGGTCTCATATATTTGAGCCCAAGGTTCTAGAATTTTCCAGCTGAGACCTTGGCTTCTATACTTCCCCTTAGCTGGCCACTGTGTTCTCATCTACAAAGCAAGGGTCATTGTAACTCCTGGGCTACTTCCTTGATAAGATTTTTGAGGCTCTGTGGGGCTAATGATTTAGCTAAGGACCTTTTGGCCAGAGGATGAGGCTTAACAAAGCTCATTGTGGTCCCACCTATAGGACCAACACCACCATAACAGAAAAGAGGTGGTTTATTGGAGGTCGTGAACATGAAAGGAAGAAGAAATCACGGCACCAACATCTGCCCCCCCTCTTTTCCTGGCCCTGGTCTTGGCCGGCTGCTGCAGAATTACAGGTTCTCCCTTGGGAAGGCAGTGGCTGCCCATGGAGAGGATCTTGAAATGCCACACGGCCTTTTTGTCCATCCTTGATGGGGGTTTGGACAGCATCTAAGAAACCAGTGTGGTCCCTTGACCCGACTCAGCCCTCCCTCTCCACTCCTGTCTACCAGAAGCAGGTCGGCCCCAATCCGTGCCTTCCCCCAAGGCTGTTACCTCAGAATGGGGGTCCTCACCCACAGCTGTCAGAAGAATGAGGGTGGGGAATTCCCTGGCAGTCCAGTGGTTAGAACTCAGCACTTTCACTGCCGAGGGCCTGGGTTCCATCCCTGGTCAGAGAACTAAGATCCTGCAAGCCGTGTGGTAAGGCCAAAAAAAAAGAAGAAGAAGAATGGGGACCTAATCTATCATGGGTGCCAATTTATCTAAACATGCAGCAATCCCAAGTAACCCACGTAGGGAGTTAACCACTTCCATGGCTAGGTCAGCCTGCCCAGGTGAAATTCTCTCCGCTTCGTTGTCCATTTTAAGCCAAAATGGAAACATTCTCAGCACAGCCCTTCTCCTTTTCCAAGGGGAGATACTCACGGCAGCACCTGCGGAAATTCCCACCTGCAGGCCGGCCTGTGCATTCTTTTCCCTCACTTCCGTGGTGGGATTGCACAGCAGACATATATAGAAATCCTGAGACGATGCGTGTGGAGAGCCGGCTGTGAACAGCCAGACCATTTATGTACATGCTGTGAACCTCCAGCATGTTACTCCTTCCTCAGAAACCTCACGGAGCTCCCCTTTGCCTTCAGAGTGAAGGCCACACTCCTGGCCTTGACCACCTGGACCTGAGGATGACCCAAGGGTGGCTGGAGGCACCTGCTCCAACACTCCATGTCCCACTTCTTTCTTGTTTACCCAGTTCTGAGCCAGAAGGTTGAGCTACAGTTCTCTGCACACGCTTTCTGCCTTTGAGCATTTGCTCAAGTGGTTTCCTCTCCCAGGAAACCTGCTTTTTCCTGCTTAAACCAAACTCTTAATTCTAATACCACCCTTCCATCAGTTTTCCCTTCTTCCCTGAGCCAAAAGCAATGTCCTGCTCTCTGTACTTGTCTGGCCCTTGTCTGCCCCTCTCTTGCCACCTTATTTGTGCTTGCTGTTACAGTCTTGTGTGTATCTGGTTGTTCATCCCAACCAGCCAGAAGGTTTCTGAGGGCATTACTATGCCTTCACCACTGTCAGTCCTTCCAGCCATACCTGAGGCCCTCCTGGACAGTCAGGGGCTGAGTGGACCGCAGGGACTGTGTGTGAGGTGGCAATGGGGTAGAGACTTTCACAAGGCCCTAGAAAAACCTGGGTCATATGCAGAGGCTGGGGGGGACCTGCATCTGCAAAGGGTAACGAGGATCTGCCTGAGAGTGGAGGTTGGGATGGCAGAGGAGACCACAGAGTAGTGGTCCTCAAAGTGTGGTCCCCGGACCAGGAGCGTCGTCAGCACCTTGGGAATGTGTTAGAGATACGTGATATCAGCCCCAGCCGGACCTACTGGATCAGAAATTCTGGAGCTGGGGCCCAGCGAGCTGTGATTTAAGGAGCACTCCACACGATTCTGGTGCCAGGTGAACTCTGCGCAGCACTGCCGTGAGTCAGGGACCTTGCGCCAGGTGGGAGGCCAGGTGGTGCAGTGCGAAGCATATGGGCTGTGGAGCCAGGCCTCCAAGGTTCGGAGCCTGGCCCTGAAGTTTGTTAGCCGAGTGAGGTGAGACTTAGTGATACCACCTCTTTGGGTTGTCCTCCTCCCATGAGGGTCCCAGGGGTCCCTAAACTTTTGTGTGCATAAGAATCACCCTGGGGGGTGCCTTTTAACAAATTTCCCATGTTTCTTCAGGTCAGAGTAAGGCCCAGAAATTTATAGTTTAAACAGCTTCCCAGGTAGTCCTGATGTGGGTGGTTCAGGGACGACTCTGAGAAACCCTGATGTAGAGGGCCCTGTGTGACGCCTTTCATGTAGGTGGCTGTGACTATATCCATCCTGGGGACACCTTAGGGGATGTTGAGATGCACTGGTCTGGAGATGAAGGGCTTCCCAACTTGTGGGCTCCCCAATGCCATTATTTTCATTAAATGAATCTGACCTGGAAGCAGTGTTGAAAGGCGAGACAAGGGCACAGAGTGTGTAGGGCCAGCACATGGCGGGCATATGTGCATCTTAGATTTGGGGGGCACCTGCTGCCGTCTCCTTGGCTGGTGTAACTGTGTTTCCCACAGTGAGAGCCAGGCTTGTGGGTGGAGCAGGGCTGGGATATAGGGACAGAGATGGTTTTGGCAGTGGGGCCAGTGAAAAGTCGGGTGGCACCAAGGCCTGGTGTGGAGCCCCAGAGGCTCTGCGAGCTGGAGACAAATCCTTGATCAGCCTCCTTGTTCTTGCAGTTCTGGGGGTACAGAGGAGTGAGGGGCCACTGCCTTGTTTTGAAGAGGCCTAGTTCTGACTCCTTTGGAGCCTGAGCGTCCTGCCTGTGCTGCTATGACAGTTCCCCTCTCTAAGGGGCTTGAGGACTCCTGAATCACTTGGTCCCCTGACGCCCCTAGGGTGCTATTCCCCCAGATACCACCAGGGGTCTCTGGCTCCCTGCAAACCCTGCCCATCCAGCTCTAATCTCCTGCAGTCCCTCCCTGGGCCCTTGAGCTGCTTCAGTGCCGTGCAACCTGGAAGTGACCCCAGGGGGGGAGGGAGTGCCTTCCTCCAGGGACCGTGCCGGTGATCTCAGCATCAGCTAGTGGCCCAGCCCAGAGCAGAGGCTCATCAAGTGCCATCCTGACTCCCCTTTCCACCCCCATGTCAGGACAGCCAACCTGAATGGTGCCCCCCGCCCCCGCCCCCGCCCGTCTTCACTGGGAATGTTGGGAAACACGGGTCACAGCTCGGGAATGTGGCCCTGGGGCATGGGTGATAGGAGGCGGGAGAAGGCCGTGTGACCTCTCCTCAGCGGCTCCCCTGCTCTGCCCTTCTCCAAGCCCCATCGCCACCAAGTCCAGATGGGTGCTAGTTGTGGGGGTCACTGAGAGGAGCAGCCCTCATCCTCCTGACCGTTGGCTCTGGTGGGGCTGACGGGGTGAGGGAGCGTTGCCAACAGGTCCCTGGTAGAGCCTGTAGGAGGGGGTTGGGTGCAGACCCAGGAACCGGGGGTGGGGCTGCTGGGCCAAAGCTGCCATGGCAGGAACAGGGAGGCAGAGGTGGGATTCCGGGCCCCTCAAGTTGAGGGGCCAGCATCTCTGGGAAGGAGGCCGAACAGCTCTCTGATTCTTAGCACCAGAGAAGACTGGGTATGGCCCGGCGCCAGAGTATTTGAGGCTTGTTGGTGTGGATTGCAGCATCAGCGACCTTGGCAATTTGGTCAGGGAAAGGGGCACCACAGGGGCCATTTGCCGTCAGCACCTCCTCTGGTGGACACATCAAAACAAATGGGTCCGTGCGAGCATGTTGGCTGCTGCAGTGAAGTGCCACCCCCATCTTCCCCTGGGGACTGAGGCCCCCATCCTTTGAGTGGAGGTGCCACTGAGGGGGCTTTGTTTGTCAGGGTCCAGGAGCTGTAAGGAGAGAAAAGGCAGATCCCGCTGCGTGGGAGTGAGCAGGGTGGCTAAATACAGCTGGCCGCTCCGCCCCTCCCCCACCCTCCACGCCAGGGCCCAGGCTGCCTGTGGCCTCGGCAGGCACCACCTCCCCAGCCAGCTGCCTGCCGGCGCCCAGCCTGTCCCGGCCTGGCCAGCCCTCACCTCCTCCTTCCCCTCCTAAGGTTCCTTCCCCTCCCCCAGGACCTCGTGCAGATCCTCGGCAGAGTGAGTGGGGCCAGGCGGGCTGGGCTCCTGCTCCCAGGGGAGCGGCCGGCAGGGGTGGGCAGTGGGCAGGCAGCCGGAGGGCCTGGTGCCAGGACAGAGCCTTCGGGGCAAGCGCAGGCTGGGGTCCGCGTGCAGAGTCTCGGGGTGAGTTGGGGTGCAGCCCTGCCCCTGGCATAGCCAGAGGGGCTTGGGGTGGGGGGTCAGGAGGAGGGGCCGGGGGCTGCGGCAGATTCATGTCTGTATTTGGCAGTCGGATAGGAGCCAGCTCAGTGAGGCTGGGCCCCTGGCCAGTTGCAGGGGAGGGCATCAGGGCTCTGGGGACACCCCTCCCCCAAGGCAATGCTGGTGCCCCCTCCTCTTCCCCAGGCTGAGCCACCCTTCTCTGTGGATGAGTCAAACTCTGCTTTCCCAGCCCCTGAGAGTTCTGGGGGCTCTGCTGTAGGGATGGGGGCCAACAGGTGTCCCTGGGGTATCTGGGGCAGGAAGCTGAGAAGGGAGCGGGGGAAGGGCCGGCTGGACAGTGCCGCCCCATTGACCCTGGCACTGAGGTCAGGATGGGGCTTGTCTGAGGTGTGTGTTCCTCTGCAGCAGGCCCGGCTCACCCGAGAAACAGGTGTCCTGGTTGTGCCGCTCTGGGGTCCAGAGACGTGAACCGCCTGCATTGGGAGCCTGCAGTTCTGTGCCGGGAATGTGGGTTCCCTGCTCTAGTGGAATTCCAAGTCTCCCACAGGGCCCAGGAATGGCCCCTCTGGTGCCTGAGTCCTGTGCCCCAGGCTGTTCCCTATGATTCCCTCACTCAGGAGGATCAGGGTCAGGGTTCGGAGAGTCTGTGGCAGAGCACGAGTCAGGGGCTCAGGGACAGGAAACGCCTGGGCAGAAAGGTTACTCAGCGAGTGAGTAGGAACCCCGGGGAAGTGAAGTCAGGGCAGGGCTGGCCTGTGGGAGCTGCCTGAGCTCCTGGGTTCTGGGATACTGCAGACCTTATCAGGACCTTGACCCCAGGCTGTTCCATCCAGTTCTCTCTGTCTCCCTGCCCCCCTTTCTCCCCTGGCATCTCTACGCCACTACCTCTCCTGTGTCTCTCCTCCAGGCGGGTCCACGTCCCCTTTCAGCAGCCCCATCACCTCTGACGAGGAGTACCTGAGCCCCCCAGAGGAGTTCCCAGAGCCCGGGGAGACCTGGCCCCGAGCCCCCACCATGAAGCTTAGTCCTGACCAGAACCGCCGTTCCTCCGACACTGGCTCCAAGGCGCCCCCCACCTTCAAGGTCAGATCCCTGAGGCCAGCCCCCAGGTCTCTGGGTGCCCCTATTCCTTTGTGTGGCCCCTTGGTCTTGGGGCCACACCAGGCTCCAGCAAGGCCTGGAGCCTGGTCCCATTAACCCTTCTTATCCAGAGCCAGCCTTAGACTGGTGTGGAAGAGGCCTCTATCCCAGATCCCCCTGCCCCTAGGAGCCAAAGCTGGGCCTTGTCTCACCTGACACGTTGGGGTCCCCCCTTCAGGTCTCACTTATGGACCAGTCAGTCAGAGAAGGCCAAGATGTCACCATGAGCATCCGTGTGCAGGGCGAGCCCAAGCCCGTGGTCTCCTGGTGAGTAGCAGTCACTGACCACCATCTGCCAGCTTCCCCCACTCCGGGCCGGGCCCTGTGAAGCCTGGCTTTGGGTGGAGGGCAGTGGACCCTTTGTGGACTTCCCAGTGATCTGCCCTAGGCTAGGGGGCCTCATCCCAGGTGCAGTGGCGCCGCTGCCCACAACATGCCGCTGCCCCTTGCCTGGTGTTCATGCTCGTTCAGGGCTTCCCCTCTGGGAGGGGTTTGGGTAACACATGGTCTCTTGTCTGCTTGGCATGACTAGCCGGGAGTCATCTCACTCCTGAAAAAGCCTGTCCCCTGCCATTCCCACCTCAACACCCATCCTTCGACAATAGGGTGACTTTTGAGGCCTGTTCTGTGCCCAGCCCTGTGCTAGGCCCGCACACAACAATCTGTGTCTGAGCTGCCAGAGTCCAGAGTTAAACTCGGGCCTCAGCTGCAGTGCTTCATCCCAGGTGCCATTTGATTACTCAGTTCACTTAGCTTTCTATTAGTTTGGGTTCTGTTTTTCATTTTTAACTGATTACCTGGTCCCCAGTGCGATCTTTTAACATTCATAGTCCTTTTGGGAAGTGGGAAAGCTATCTGTCCATTAAAATAAATAAAAACAAAACATGAAATCTAAGAAGTGTTAAGATCTGAATAGCTTTGGTGCTGCTCTAAGTGCAGTTAGGTTCCAAGAGGGGAGAGACCCAGGGGGGCAGAGGGGGCTGGAAGTTCCTGGAGGGGGTGGGATGGCAGAGTCACGGTGAAAAGCTAGCCCCGTAACCCAGGGGTGAGGGGTGCCCACAGTCAGCGGGATAGGTCTGAGGAGTGGACAGGTGATGTGGAGGGAGGGTAGGCCTGCTTGCCTCTGCAGCCCCACTTCCCCACGCCTGCAGGTCAGGACCTTGGGCCCAGGGACTGAGTTCTAGCCCCTCTGACAGGCTGAGAAACCGTCAGCCTGTGCGCCCAGACCAGCGGCGCTTCGCCGAGGAGGCGGAGGGTGGGCTTTGCCAGCTTCGGATCCTGGCCGCTGAGCGGGGCGACGCCGGCTTCTACACTTGCAAGGCGGTTAACGAGTATGGCGCTCGGCAGTGCGAGGCACGCCTGGAGGTCAGAGGTGAGTACCTCACACTCTCTACGAACCCCCTGCCCTGGACCCCGCCTTGTCCCTGCCCAGGTGTCAACTTTGACACTAGCTTAGTTATTCTAGCATGCCACAACTGAGAGGGCCTTCAAGGTCCCGAAGTTCAGCTGCTTATGCTGTAGTTGAGTAAACTGAGGCCCAGAGAGGGTAGGTGATTTGCCTAAGGCCACACAGCAAACTGTTCAGTTCTCAGCTTCCTACACAGTACTGCCTTCCCTACACTCAGTCACACCTGCCCTGGTGCCAGCCAGAGAGACCCTGCTTCCTGTTGCCGGCCGTCCTCCTCCCACACTCTTCCAAGCCTTTGTCACCTTGCCGTTGCCAGGCCCCTTCCTCACAGCCGCTCCCCACTCATCTCTCGCCTCCTCTGTCCATCCCACGGCTATGCAGAAGATACTGTGGTCGGGGGTGGCAGTGGGGAGTGTCTGGTAGTTGGACCCGTCCGGAGGGGCCCTTGGAGTGACTTGGGCATGGAGCATCGCAGGGCCCCGAGGGGTGTCAGGGTGAGCGGAGCTGGGAAATGTGGAGAGGGCTGGGCCCCCGGACTCGGGGCATAACGGCGGGCGGCCTTCTGGGCATCAGGGACGGCAGGCCAGGCTGCCCTCGGGGGTAATGGTTTTCCTCGTGAGGGCAGGCCATCTGCCTCACATTCTACTCACCCTTCCCCGTGGGCAGTTCAGGGCCAGGAACCCCTTGGTAGCTCCACACTCAGCCACCCCCGCTCTCTTCCTGGCAGAGGCCAGCTCTGAGGAGACCCCCAGCCCCCTGTTGGAGCCTAGACGCTGAGAGCCATGTTCAGCTCCCTGGGCCCCCCAGCCTCAGTTCCCCTGCCCTGTGCCTCCGGCTCCTGGGGTCGCCACCTCCTCCGTCTCTGAACTCTTCAGCTCTCACCCCCCCCGAACCCAGTCCCATTCTCTGGCCTGCTCCTTCCCCTCCAGGGTCTGGCTCTGCCTTGCTTCTCTGTGTTAACCCACATCTCGGTGCTTCTCTCTCTTTGGAATTCTTCCCACTATCCCCCAGGCTCTGGGGTGCCCCTGACGCCTAGGAATGCCTCTCCCTTGGTTGCCCAGGGCCTCTTCCTGCCCAGGAACCCCAGAGACCTGGCCTCTGACTGACTGCCAGCCCTCGCCCCAGGGCTGACCTTGGGGGAGCTGAAAGTGGCAGTGCCGCCCTGGCCATTTTAGGGGGGCCCTAGCCAGGTCGGCGTGCGCGTGCGTGCCTGTGCTGCGTGGGTGTGCGTGTGCTGCACTAACCTGCCGCTTGCTGACTGAGGTTTTTGTCTGTACACAGGCGAGTGAGCTCAGGGGCCGCCTGCGCTCCCCCCGCTACCCTCCGAGCCGCGCCCCTGTCTCAGGCACCTCTCGGACCTCGCTGTGTTTCACTGCCTCCTGCCCACAGACCCTGCCGGCCCGGACCCTGTCCCAGCCTCCCCTCCCCTCCCCTCCCCTCCCCACCCACGCAGCATCCTGGGATAGCCCATGAGCCCCTGTGGACCCTTCCTCCCCCAGTGGACATATGGCTGGGCAGGCTGGGAGCCCCCCCCATGGACTGAGTGCCAGGAGGGGGCGGCCCTGAGGGGTATCAAGACCACCCCCCAGTCTGTCCCCGAAGGGGAGCACCCAACGAGTGCATGTGCTGCTGCTGCTACAGGCCCTGTCTGTCTTTCCGTTTGTCTGTCTGTGTGTCTGTGACAGTCAGGGAAGGATGCCTCCGAGCTGGTGTGGGGTGAGGCAGAGGGGGAGAGGACAGGGCATGGCATCCATAGGATGGAGGGGGCCAGAGGGGCAGGGGGCTGTGGACAAGGGGATCAGGGGGCATTGACCATTCCAGAAGAGGGGGACATGGGCACTGACCATTCCCGAAATGGGTTTCAAATGGCACAATACTTTTTATTTCACAAGAGACCAAAAGCCAGAGGCCCCTGGGCCTTGTGCTGATGAAGAGGCCTGGCTGAGTTCTGGCCCGGGGCAGGCTTAGGGCCCATTTGGGGCTCCCTTGTTCACGGCGAGGGCCAGGGATGCTCTGTCCAGGAGTGAGGGAGTTAGCCAGGCTCGGCGCAGGAGTAGGGGCCTGCTGTAGTGGGTGTGGACATGTTCAGAAATACCTGTTTCTTAGCTCAAATAAAGTCCAGTTTGTACCCAGCTGGTGTGCTGTGTTTTCTTTTTCCGCCGCCGTCTCTGCCCCTATGTGGCCCTCTCAGTTTTCATGCCTTTGATTCCCTCCCACTTCCCCTGAGTTCACCCTCTCTGTCCCACGTGGGATTGCCATCCTGAAGCCAGGCCTGGGAGCTCCTTGCTGTCTTGGCCTGCTGGGTGGGCGGGCTTTCCCTGTCTCCAAAGGAACAAAATGCATCTCTCTCTCTGTGTCTGTCTGTCTCTCTGTGTGTGCGTGTGTCTCCCTTGCCCCGTGTTTCTCTGCTCCACGTGTGCCCCTCGTGGCTGCTTTCCCCCAGCACACCCTGAAAGCCGGTCCCTGGCCGTGCTGGCCCCCCTGCAGGACGTGGACGTGGGGGCCGGGGAGATGGCGCTGTTTGAGTGCCTGGTGGCAGGTCCTGCCGACGTGGAGGTAGACTGGCTGTGCCGAGGCCGCCTGCTGCAGCCCGCACTGCTCAAGTGCAAGATGCATTTCGATGGCCGGAAATGCAAGCTGCTGCTTACCTCTGTGCATGAGGACGACAGTGGCGTCTACACCTGCAAGCTCAGCACGGCCAAAGGTAACTGCCCGCTTGGGCCAGAGGGCTGCCGCCGGCACCCAAGAGCTGGAGGGAGGGGAGTGGAGGTGAAGGACCGGCCGCAGAATAAGACGCCCAGGAAACGGAGCTCCATCTCCTGGGTGAAGAGCAGTGGGGTGGGAGGTGGTGCTGTACACCTGCCTCCATAAATCAGCACTTGTCGCAGCTGGCACAAAACACGTTCTGTGTCAGTGTTCACTGTGGTTCCCGTTCGGGAGCCAGCTGCTGAAGTGTGGTGACCACACCTGCGCTGGGGTTCCAGTTCTTGCCCTGCCGTGTACCAGCCACGTAACTTGGGACAAGTCACTTCATCTCTCTGAGCTTTAGACTGTTCATCTGTAAAAAGGGATCATAATACCTACCTCATAGGGGGATCGATAGGACTAATGAGATAATGTATGTAAGGAACAAAGCACAGCACCTGGCAAAGTGTGGCACCTAATAAATGTCAGCCATTATTATTATTAACGACATCTCTGACCTGGTCCTCGTCCTCATGTGAAGAGCTGAGATAATGCCTCATTTGGTTGTGGTGACGAGCACCTAAGGTGACACTAGAGGGGCTTTGTAAGCAGGAAAGGATCAGGTCCGCGTAAGGGGCTCTTATTTCCCCCAGAAGGTTCCGTGTGGGGTGGTAGAGTGGGGCACAGGGGCGCTTGCTCTGGGTCTGGGGTGTGGGTGAGGGAGTGTGGGCACGACCCGGGGGCAGAGGAGAGTTCCAAGGGTAAGGGAGAGGGGTGTGGGGGAGGGAGTGGGCTCGGCTTCTAGACCCTTCTCCTAGAGCTGTGCTGAGATTCATCCTGGGTGAGCAGGATGAGGTGAGGTGGGGAGAGTCAGGCCAGGCCCTGGACTCCTGCCGTATCCCCAGCCACCGTGGCAGCCTGCCGCCCACCCTTGCTGACTGCCAGCCTCCTGAGATGGTCTGCTCTTAAGATCTTGCCCATTGCCTCACTCGGGTGCCCTGGGACCTCACTGGGCTCTTCCCAGGCTCCAGGTTCTGGCCCAGCTCCTTTTTCCTGCCCAGCACAAGGTCAGGACTCACGGGTCGGGGTGCCTGGGACTCTGTGGCCTTCCCTGCCCCAGTGCTGACCCCTCCCCACCAGATGAGCTGACCTGCAGCGCCCGGCTGACAGTGCGGCCCTCGCTGGCGCCCCTGTTCACGTGGATGCTGGAGGATGTGGAGGTGCTGGAGGGACGCGCAGCTCGCTTCGACTGCAAGATCAGCGGCAGCCCGCCCCCCTCTGTCACCTGGACTCAGTTTGGTATGGCCCTCCGCCCTGCAGATGTTGGGGGACCCCCAAGGGCCAGAGGGCAGGGCCCCTAGCTGAGGCTGCTCTGCCTGCCCGCCCCTCCCTCCCAGGCCGCCCCGTGGAGGAGAGCGAGAACTTGCGACTTCGGCAGGAAGGAGGTCTGCACTCGCTGCACATCGCCCACGTGGGCAGTGAGGACGAGGGTCTCTACGAGGTCAGTGCCACCAACGCCCACGGCCAGGCCCACTGCTCAGCCCAGCTCTACGTGGAGGAGCCTCGGACGCCTGCCACTGGCCCTAGGTACCACCCGGGGCCCCCAGGGCTGCCTCTGTGGGGCCCCGGCCCTGTGGTGGGAGGTGCGGCTCCGGGCCTCTGGGCAGTTGTGTGGTTCTTACAGCTCGAAGCTGGAGAAGATGCCGTCCATCCCTGAGGAGCCGGAGCAGGGCGAGCTGGAGCGGCTGTCCATGCCCGACTTCCTGCGGCCGCTTCAGGACCTGGACGTGGGACTGGCCAAGGAAGCCATGCTGGAGTGCCAGGTGACCGGCCTGCCCTACCCCACCATCAGCTGGTTCCACAATGGCCACCGCATCCAGAGCAGCGATGACCGGCGCATGACACAGTGTAGGTGTCCGGGAAGGGACCCTGCGGGTGTCCCCTCCAGCACCGTCTTTGCTTGCAGTGCCCGCCCCCTCTCCCCACCCTCAGGCCTTCCTTTCCTCACCTGGTCAGGGATGGGGCGTCTGGGAGAGGGGAGCCCAGAGAGGCTATGGGGTCACTGCGTCCTTCCTTGAGCCCACACGGCACCCATCTGCTGGGTCACCACTCTGGGCCTCGCTGTCCTGTTAGCACTTACTGGACGGGCAGTCCAACCTGCTGCTGACTGTGGGCAAGTTACAGAATGCCTTCAGGCCTCAGTTTCCTCATCTGTGGTAGGCTTGTTGGGAGAATTGAAGCAGTTAATACACAGAAGCACTTAGAGCGGGGCCTGGCAAATAGCGAGGGGGCAGTGAGCGTTAAATCTTAGTGTTACTGCTGTTATTGTTGCTGCCGTCATCACCTGTGTTGACAAAGCGATGCTGCTCACGCCCCCTTGAGAAATTCCAGTGAAAAGCCTGATGTGGGTCGTGTCTGGCATCAAAAGGTTGCTTGGTCCAGGGTTGTTCAGTAGTAAATAAAGAAGACAGAGCAGGGAAAAGTACTTTCTCACGGTGTATCTCAGTTCCATCCTTGAAGGAGTCTGAGTCTTGTGTGAGAAGGTCTACCTACGCCTCATCAGACAGTGCCACCCCATGTCCCGTGGTGGGCTCCTCTTACGGCTGCCACGTGACAAAACTCCCCTCTCTTAAGCGCTTCTGAGTGCCAGGCCCTGAGTGCTAAAGGCCTGACGTGATCTCACCTTCCTCACCACGGGCCTGTAAGGCAGGTACTATGACCCCTGTTTACAGATGGGGAAAGTGAGGCTTACAGAGGGACAGGGGTTTACCCAAGGGCAGACAAATACCGTCTGACTTCCTAACCAGGACGTCCCCGGTCACCCGTGCCCCACTCTCCCCTCCCATCCCTAGTGTCACCACTGCGGCTCTGACCCTCCCCTCGGCCCCCTCTGCCACTGTCTTTGCTCAGCCCACAGGCTTCCTATCTCATCACAATCTGCTCTGAGGCCCCCGGTGGGTGTCTGTCTCAGGATCTGAGCCGGCGCCTCTGCTTCTGTCTGTATCTGGGGTCAGTGGCAGCCCTGGGCTTCTCTTCCTTTATAAATAGTGTCAGCAGAGATGAATGAATGGGTGGGTGTTCCATGCAGAGATAACCGCTAAGAGAAGGGAGGGGTGTTTGGGGATGGCCCTGATGTCAAGGATAGAGGACAGTGCAGATCTCTTCCCCTTCACGTCCCGCCAGGGGTGGCCTCCTGACCATCATTCAGGAAGCACGGTGTAGGGAGAGGGCTTTGGAATCAGAGGGAACCAGGTTCAAGCCATGGCTTCATCATTTACTAGCTGTGTGACCTTGGGACGAGTTCATTAATGTCTCTGACCTTCACTGGTAAAATGAGGATACTTTTGCAGGGTTGCTCAAAGGATTATGGAGAAAAAATGTATGTCAAGTATCTGGCATGGGCTGGGTACAATGGAAACAACTCTTACTGTAATATATAATCTAATGTATCTGCACTTACTACATGCAAGGCATCCAGTTCTGGGCCTGGCAGGACATACAAGCTCTGTCATTAAGGAGCTTACAGGAGGCGTGATGTGTGCAAGAAAAGAGGAAGGACCACCCAAAGCACCGTGGGCTGGGTGCTGGAGGTCCCGGGGAGGGAGTCAGAGATGGAGGTACAGAGGGGACCAGGGGCGTGGAGAGGATTTCCCAGGGCTGACACTCACTTGAACTGCATCTTGAAGGAGAAAGAGGCCTTAGGTAAGAGAAGAGCAGTCCAGAAGCGAGGAATTTTGTGAGCAAAGGCCTGGAGAAAGAACTCATGTGGCTTGTTCAGGGGCCTGATGGTGGGTCGGGGTCAGGACGTGTAGGAATAGCAGGAGACGAGGCTGGACGGGAGTTTGGGCTGAGGGCTTTGGAGGCCACCTGCTTAGCAGTAGGTGCCATTAAGGTCCCCAGATCGAGAGATCACATGCGATGCTGCTGGTGGGGTGTGGACCGCACGCGTGGAGGCTTTCATGGGCTCTGAGCTGGAGATGGGACCGGCAGTGGCTGTGAGGATGGAGAAGAGGGAGCTCTCCAGGACAGGAACCCACAGAGAGTGAACTGGCGTGGGAGGAGGATGAGAAGTGGCTGGGCCTGTAGTGCTGGAGGGACAGGCAAGAGGTGCAGGGCTGCAGGTGTGCACTTGGTGGCCTGGACCTAGAGTGTGCTGCGTGATGGACACCCTCCTTGTGTCTGCCCCACCCTTCCCTTCCACCTGTAGCGGGTGGGAGTGAAGGGCCTGGCCTGGGTGGCATGGGCCCACCCTCCAAAGTATCCTCCTAGCTCAGACACAGTATCACTGTCCCACCCCGCCCACAGACCGGGATGTCCATCGCTTGGTGTTCCCTAGTGTGGGACCTCAGCATGCTGGCGTCTACAAGAGCGTCATTGCCAACAAACTGGGCAAAGCGGCCTGCTATGCACACCTCTATGTCACAGGTGAGGCAGGTACCCTCCCGGTCAGCTGTGTGCACAGCCTAGCCTCTGGGCCACCCAGGGGCCTGGGTGAGGGCGGGGCCTCCACACCAGCTCCCTCCCCCTCGGTCCCCCGGGAAGCCAGCTGGCCTTGCCTCTGCCCCCGTGGCTGTGCCCCCGGCCCCCAGCCCACTGCCTGGAGGCCTGGTGATCCTGTGGGGCCATTGAGCCCGAAAGGACCCAGCGGACGTCGGACCTGTGGCTTTCAGATGTGGTTCCAGGCCCCCCAGATGGCGCCCCACAGGTAGTGGCTGTGACCGGAAAGATGATCACGCTCGCATGGGACGCCCCCAGGAGTCTCGACATGGCCATCGGTGGGTCCCAGCCACACAGGGCTGTGGGTGGGGGCGGGGGCCCTGAGGGCGCCAGGAGAGGAGGGCAAGGCCCAGGGGGGCATACAGGTGCGGGCAGGGGTGGATGGAGCACTGGGACCCTGGCCAGGAGCGGCTTTGCGGGCCTCCTCCCCACAGTGGACAGAGCCCTGGCTCCGGGTCAGGAGAGGAGAAGAAAGGGGAGCTGCCACGTGCCCTTCTCTTCTCAGAGGGACTGGGTGCTTGGGTCGTGGTCCTGGGGACCCCCTCTCCTTCCCTGTGCACGATCTCCTACTGCTCTGGGCCTCAGTCTCCCTACCTCAGGTAGTAGCAAGGAATCGGGACTAAGTCAAGGTCCCTCCATGCCTGTAACTGGATCCCATGCCTGACACCTCGTGGGCTCTGAGCCTGGCCAGGCCTGTGGCTGGGCAGGAGCAGATAGGGGACGGGCAGAAGGGACAGGAGAAACTGAGGCAGGTCCTCAGAGCAGACTGATGATGAATCCCTGAGTCCCGAGCCAGCTGAATGGGGTCGGGGGTCACCCCCGCAAGGCCTGCCTCTAGCAGCTGCCTCCCCACCAGACCCGGACGCCCTGACCTACACTGTGCAGCACCAGGTGCTAGGCTCAGACCACTGGACAGTGCTGGTTACGGGCCTGCGGCAGCCTGGGTGGACGGCCACCGGGCTGCGTAAGGGGGTCCAGCACATCTTCCGGGTCCTCAGCACCACCATCAAGAGCAGCAGCAAGCCCTCGCCCCCCTCTGAGCCCGTGCAGCTGCTGGACCGTGGTGAGCCTGGTGTTCTGTGGGGCGGTGGCGAGAGCTACTGGGCCAGGGAACTGGGTGTCCATGGAGGAGGCTCCAGGGCTGGTGTGGACGTGATAACTAGGGTGGGATTGGCGTGGTTGGGCGCGACCCCTACCTGTCAGAGTGCTTCCTTCTTACTCCTAAAAGCAGCACACGCAGTGGGCAAGGCTGAGGCTCTGGTGTCCAGTCCCAGCTCTGCTGCTTGCTTCTGGCTGAGTTCCCTAGACAAGTCGCTAAACCCCTCTGAACCTCGGCTTCCTCGTCTGTAAAAATGGAGCTCGCATGGCGATTGGGAGGGTTCAAGGAGCAGTGGGTGCTGAGGATCTGGTGTCAAGCCCAGCATAGAGCCAGCCCTCCTGCTCCCAGGCCCGCCCCTGGAGGAGGCGCCCGCCGTGCTGGACAAGCCAGACATCGTGTGCGTGGTGGAGGGACAGCCTGCCAGTGTCACCGTCACCTTGAACCACGTGGAGGCCCAGGTCGTCTGGAGGAGGTGGGGCCCACCTGGCATGCCCTACTCCTCACGTGAGGCGGTCCCGCTCCAGCCGGCCAGGCCGACCTCCCTGGGACTGGATCTCGGGTGACCTCCCTGTGCTGTGTCCCTTAGCTGCCGAGGGGCCCTCCTAGAGGCCCGGGCGGGTGTGTATGAGCTGAGCCAGCCAGACGACGACCAGTACTGTCTTCGGATCTGCCGGGTGGGCCGCCGGGACGTGGGGGCCCTCACTTGCACTGCCCACAACCGCCATGGCACACAGGCCTGCTCGGTCACACTGGAGCTGGCAGGTAGGTGACAGCCGCCTCCTTTCCTCCCCTCCCTCTGAGGTCCACAGCCCTCTCCTCACACCCCCAGGTGAACACACCCACCTGCCAACCCTAGGTCTCCCCTCTCAGGCCTGTCCATCTAGTGGCCATAATAATAGCAGTACTAGTAACAATAGCAGTACTACTAAGATACTTATTGCGCACCTAGTATGTGCCAGGCTCAGCGCTAAGTACCTTACATGTATCACCTCATTTAATATTTACATCAACCCTGTGAGATGGAGTCAGTTATTATAGCCATTTTACAGATGGGGAAACTGAGGCCCAGAGAGTGTGCTAAGTAACAGGCCCAAGGTCACACAACCTAATAAGTCAGGAGCTGGGATTCAAGCCTGGATGCCCTACTCCAAAGCCAGACAGTGTTCTTAGATCCTGTGTTAAACACAACAGGAAATAGTACTTCAAATGAAACAAACTGGGAGGAGGTGGGGGACCAAGTCAATTTCAAAAAGAAAAAGGCCCAAGTGAGGCATCTTATCCCCAGACTCCCAGCTCTGGGGATCCTGGCTGCTGCCCTTTCACACAAGCCTGTTTGACAAGGCCTTCCAGCCTTTGCAGTGAGGACCCTTTTTATAATTTCTCCTTTCGAGATGTAGTCTCTCAGACTGTAACATGCATGAAGTAGTAATTATCTTGTTTTCCGGTTTGTTAATTAACTCTAGACATATGTAACTGCCACTCCGAACGTCAGATCAGCGTGAGCTAAACAGTGTTACCTGCTGAGTAGATAAGATTCCAACCAACTGCAAAGAAAGTGACATTTTAGTTAGCACAGGCCATCTTATCATGGGGTAAATGTACATTTTCTAGTGCTTTAAAAGAAACTGTTGAAGTTCACTTGACATCTTCTGATCCTCTGACCTTCATAGACGGACCTCTGTCACTGCCCCCATCCCCACTCCCAGCAGACCAGGGACCAGATTCTAGAGGGCAGAGCAGGCAGCCTTAAAGTAGGAGAGAGGTGGCAGTAGGGTGTGTGAGGAGGAGACACGGGGCCGCTACTGGCCCCGCGGTAGATGGGGTACTGGTTTCCCTTTTATGTGTCTTCCCCTTTGCCCAGCTTCCCCCCACCTCATCCTGGCACTTCCTACTCAGCCACCGCTTTGCTCCTTGGTTGTGTGTGTGTGTGTGTGTGTGTGTGTGTGTGTGTGTTTTGTTTTGTCGGCCGCACTACATGGCTTGCGGGATCTTAGTTCCCCAACCAGGGATTGAACCTGGGCGCCCCGCCCCGCCATGCAGTGGAAGCACGGGGCTAACCACTGGACCACCAGGGAATTCCCAACCGCTTTGCTCCTTGACAGTACCATCTGCAGGACTCATCTTTCTTCCCAGATATAGGAGGAGCCCTGGGGTTTGGGGAGGCTCTGGACACTGAGAGCCCTGCAGCCAGCCTGGCTGGGACAGTGACTGAGGGAGACTGAGTCCCAGCTGGCCAGGGCTAGAGCAGGCCTGGGGCTTGGATCCACACCCCCTCCTGCTGTGCCCCACCCCCTACCCCCCAGGTGGGTGGAATGGCCTCTTTCCCCCACACCTGCTCCGCTGATGCATATTCCCCAGGATGACCTCCCCCTTTATCTATGTAAAGGTTGAGCTGTGTGCCTGTGGCCGGGTAGTGCTCCTTGCCCAGCACCCCTGCTTTTCCCTCAAGGCCTCCCTCTCCCACTCCCTTTAAAGCCCAGATCCTCAAACATTCTCAGAGGAGGAGGAGGGCACCAGGAAGTCACAGGCTTCTTCGAAAAGCACAAGCATATTGGAATATGTATTTAATTCCATCATGAGAATTAGAAGCTGCTTTACCAGGAAATAACACAACCGCATGATATGTGCAGAGAATAAAATCAGTCACACGTGGGAGAACTAAACTGAGAACTGGTGCCCGTGGATTCATCTTGCCATCTCCCAGATGGCTGAAGGCCCCTTAAATATTTAAATAAGATTCAGAGAGAAAACTTCAAGATAGAGGCAATGCCCTCCATGAACTTGATTCAGGGTCATAGACTGAGCTGCCTGCAGGGCCCAGGACGGTTAGAGTTCGAGAAGCCCACGGTAGGACTGTGCTGAAGGGCCACCACCCACAGGGGGCAGTGTCGGCCACTCCTCGCCAGCCCATTAATGCAGTGAGGGAAGCAGCTCAGGACAGCCAGTCCTGATTTTCCAAGAGAGACAGGAAGTCCAGATTTCTTTTGTGTGTGAAAATCTCCTAATTTCAAAGCTGGCACATGAATACGAGAGCCAAACAAAGCAAGCCTGCACCCCCGGCTTGGGTTTTCTGAGGTTTGCAGAACATCACGTTTGGATTTGCAAGGACAGCGTTTGGTCCAGGCCAGGAACTCATGTTGCTGGGGGTGGAGTTTGAGAGCCTCAGGGTGGCCTGCTGGGGCTCTGGGTGGGGGGGGCAGGGGCGGTCTGGTGTTCCGCCTGAGCCAGTCGCTGAGGGAGGGCTTAGAGAGGCAGGCCCCGTGACCCCCCTATTCTCTCCCCCTCCCTCCCCCACCTTCACCCCTGTGTGTTTCAGAGGCCCCTCGGTTTGAGTCCATCATGGAGGACGTTGAGGTGGGAGCTGGAGAAACCGCTCGCTTCGCCGTGGTGGTTGAGGGGAAGCCACTGCCGGACATCATGTGGTACAAGGTCAGAGGCTGATGAAGGCCTCCATGGAGTCCGAGCTGGGGCTGGCCAGGAGCCTACGGGGAAGGGAGGAGTGATTTCCCGGGGGCGTGGGAGGGGTCAGAGGAGCCTGGACAGAGAGGAGAGCAGTTGTCAGAGGTGTGAAAAGGAGGAGGAAGTGGGACCCAGAGGTGCTGGTGACCCTGGGAAATAAGGGTGGAGCTGATCCTGTGTCTGAGCAAGGCCCCTAGGGTGGAGATAATGGTGGGCCCTAAGGTAAGGATGAGACTGGGTCTCTGGCGTGGCGGTAAAGCTGGGTCCCAGGTGGAGGGGAAGCCAGGCCTGGACTGGAGGTGACGGCCACCTCTGCAGGACGAGGCGCTGCTGACCGAGAGCAACCACGTGAGCTTCGTGTACGAGGAGAATGAGTGCTCCCTGGTGGTGCTCAGCGCGGGGTCCCAGGACGGAGGCGTCTACACCTGCACGGCCCGCAACCTGGCTGGCGAAGTCTCCTGCAAAGCAGAGTTGGCTGTGCACTCAGGTGGGCTGGAGTTCAAGAGGAGTAAGGCCAAGGGCTCACCCAGGAATCCCACGTGAGCGCCCTCCCACCGGGAATCACTCACCCGGCCCTCCACTCCAGACCGCCACCTGCTGCAGCCCCAGCAGCGCTGCCTCGGGCACCCACATTCTTGCTTCTCGGCCGTGCCTTCCACCTGCGCTCCCTGTGCCCTCGTTCCTTCTTGCCCTCTCCACCTAACACCAGGCATCTCTCCTCAGCTCAGACAGCTATGGAGGTGGAGGGGGTCAGGGAAGACGAGGAGCGGCGAGGAAGGAGACTCAGCGACTTCTACGACATCCACCAGGAGATCGGCAGGTGTGGGGCTAGGAGGGGGTGTGGTGTCCGGGGCCCAAGGGAGGCTGGGCCTGAGGCTCAGCAACGCCTGAGCCCTGTCCTCTCCCTGTGTCCTCACCCAGGGGTGCCTTCTCCTACCTGCGGCGTGTAGTGGAGCGAAGCTCTGGCCTGGAGTTTGCAGCCAAGTTCATCCCCAGTCAGGCCAAGCCAAAGGCGTCGGCGTGGCGAGAGGCCCGGCTGCTGGCCCGGCTCCAGCATGACTGCATCCTCTACTTCCATGAGGCCTTCGAGAGGCGCCGGGGACTGGTCATTGTCACCGAGCTGTATCCTGGGACAGGCTGGGTGGGTGGGGGACACATGGCCTGAATGACTGGCCCTTGTAACAGCCGATTAGCAACACGTTTCACACGTTACAAAATGGTCCCATTGACAGCTGGGAGTTCTGAAGACATCTTATAAATACTTCACAGAGTGGAGTCTGGTGACTTGTGTGAAAAACAACATTTTTTAGCTTAAATTTACATAGCGCTTGATGTGTGCCTGGCAGTGTTCTAGGAGTTTTACAGATATTAATCTATTTAATCATCGCGTATGCTTATCTCTTGGAATTTTATTATCCTCATTTTATAGATGATGAAACTAAGATATAGAGAAGTTAAGTAACTCACTCGAGGTCACACAGGTGGCAAAAGGTGCATGATTTTTATCATGAAATGCAGTACAGTATATCTGAACGTTTGCAGTGACCCCATTAATACTTGGCTTTATTTGAGAGGCTCTTCTCATAAAGAATGGATTTTATCCTTTCATAAGAGCTATGGTTAAACAAAGTCACACTGAGGTAAGGATGCTGGATGGTTGGCTTGTCACTGCCACCTGCAGGGTGACCGTGTCCTACATGCTAGCCTCCCAGTCTGTACTGTTCGAACCCAAACCTCAGTAAAATGACAAATTATTATGTGTCATGGGCCTTCTGGGTCATTCTCTAATAGAGTCAAGGAGTTCCATCCACAGTCAACAAAATGCTGCTCTAACTTGATCCTTATAAATACTTCACAAGGTGGGTGAGAGGAGTCTTATCCCTATTTGACACCGGAGGGAACCTAGGCTCAGAAAGGTTAGGTGACTTGCCTGAGATCCCACAGCAAGTGAGAGTTCAAGCAGGGTTGTCCCATCTAAGCACCCAGATGACAGGGGGAAGAGGGAAGGTGCAGTTGCTCACTGGTAGCAGATGTGCTTTTCGGGGAAGGAGGACCCTGTGCTGAGCTGGCACCCGACTTGAGCTCTGGGGGTGGAGGGCACTGCCTAAGGCAGGCCCAGCAGTTGGCACTGGTCACTGTTCTCCTTGATCCAGGACATAGCTGCACAGAGGAGCTGCTGGAGCGAATGGCCAGGAAACCCACCGTGTGTGAGTCTGAGGTGAGGGCAGTGGGTGGTAGGGGCCAGGTTGGGCACCAGTGTTCACCCACCTGAGCTCTGAGACCCGAGGGGTGCGTCCTGGGCATGCCATCTGTGCCCACGAATAGACCAGGGGTGGTGGTGGAGAGCACTGTTAGGTAGGCAGCAAAGCCCCCTTCCCCCATCAGAGCAGACCCCCACGCTGGCACTTAAATTGTCTTCTGAAAATTTCGGCACCCACCCTGGCCCCGAACTCTGTTTGTTTCCCAGTATTCCTCACATAAAGGTTCCTCAGGCCTTGCGCCAGAAGGAGCCCCATCTAGACTCTGTTCAGTCTCAATGATGTCCTGCCATGTAGGGCTGTACGAGTTGTGCACTGCACAATTCTTTTTATTATCATGCAAATGGCGCCCTCCTATAATGGTGCGGTGCCCAACTTGTGCAGCTGTATATGGAAGCCCTGAATCTCAGGAACCCCAAACCTATGTTTCAGCCCCCTCCACCAGCCACCTGAAGGCCACTTCCCAAGCATGGCCTGGCTTCTTGCTACAACCCTGCTGGTGATCAAACATAATACCCCAGCCCGGACTCTGGGCCTCCTGTTTTCACAGATCCGGGCCTACATGCGGCAGGTGCTAGAGGGAATATGCTACTTGCACAAGAACCATGTGCTGCACCTGGATGTCAAGGTGAGATGCAGGTGTGGGGTGGGGAGCAGACGGCACCTGTAGGAGCCAGGCACTGGGGTGTCCCCCCCGCTGCACTCAGCTCCCATGTCTTGCCTTGTGTCCTGCAGCCTGAGAACCTGCTGGTATGGGATGGTGTTGAGGGTGAACAGCAGGTGAGGATCTGTGACTTCGGGAACGCTCAGAAGCTGACGCCGGGAGAGCCCCAGTACTGCCAATATGGCACACCCGAGTTCGTGGCACCCGAGGTTGTCAACCAGACCCCTGTCTCTGGGGTCACGGACATCTGGTAACGTTGGCATACTGGGCTGCTGGGACGGGCCAGGGCAGCTTCCCTCAGTGCCATGCTGAGGGCTCGCTCAGTGGCACGGAGGAGCTTTACTAAGCCCGGATGCCTACTGTGACAGTTGGCTGGTGGCATTGCGCACGGGGGTCTCCTGCCCATGTCGCTCCCTCCCCCTCATCCGTTAGGGCTGACCCAGTCACTCAAGCCTCAGCCCTCACAGTCCTGGGTGCTGGGCCTCCGCACCTACAGCCACCTTGTCTCCCCCGGTGAGGCAGGCACGGTCTCTTGGTCCCCCAGACTCCTCTGGGCTTCCTAGGCCGGCCCTGCCATGACCCTTGAGTCCTCCAGGCATGTCGGGATCTCTGGGTTCAGGGTCCTCCCCCAAGGAGGCAACGCTGTGCCCATTTGTCCACGGCCGTGTTCACAGGGAGGACCTTTCCTCAGTAGATCATGGTAGCAAGAGGACTGCTCACTTCCGGTGGGAGCTGGGCTGTCCTCTTACCCATCCACTCTCCTTTCCCCTCAGGCCCGTGGGTGTCGTCGCCTTCCTCTGGTAAGGACCCCTCTGCACTCAGGACCCCGTCTCCTAACGGTCTCGTAGCAGGCCCACCCCTAACGTTTGCAGAGCCTGGGGCAAGGGAGAAGTTGGGGGCCTGCAGCCTGCCTCTTCTCTTCCGCACGCCGGTTCCTTCCTGCCCTGGGAGGGGCCTCCACGTGCATGAATGTGGACACCCAGACTGAGTGTCCAAGCTCTGGCCGCCACCACACCCCTCCATAAGGGGTGGGCACGCGTGGCGTGCTTGGGAGGCCAGTGCCGGCTCAGTGCCGTTTAGGCAGGGAACTAGTCCAGAACGTGGGCTACAAAGGGGAGGCCCAGGCTCCAGGGGCGTATCCCCTTGGCACAGGCTCCTCACCTCAGGGACAGGCCGCGGCTGGAGGAGGGCTGGAACAGGTCCTCTAGAGCACGGGCCTGGGATAAGGACCTGGTGGCCCAGGTCTCAAGGCAGCACTGCTTCCTTGCCCGTTCAGGGGATCGAGTAGGGGCAGGACAGGCCAAAGTCTGCAAGATTCTGCCCAGATTCACCCAGCCTCCGCCTGTCCCCGGCCCTGCGCTCCCACTGGCACCCCACTTTGTCTCATCTCAGCCCCGGGGCCCACATCTCACTCCAGCCACCTCCATCTCCACCCCTGCAGCCTGACGGGAATCTCTCCGTTTGTCGGGGAGAACGATCGGACAACGTTGATGAACATCCAAAACTACAATGTGGCCTTCGAGGAGACCACGTTCCTGAGCCTGAGCAGGGAGGCCCGGGGCTTCCTCATCAAAGTGCTGGTGCGGGACCGGCTGTGAGTATGAGGCCGGAGGAGCCTCCCCCATGCAGAGTCCCCTCACGCCGCCCCTACTCCTGCCCAAGCCTCCGCCCGTAGACAGTCAATCCCCCAACTCCTTAGAGGCCCCGTTTTCCCAAACATTTATTGAATGAATGAATGAATGATAAATCCCTTCTTAATCCTCTTTCCTTTGCAGGAGGCCTACCGCAGAGGAGACCCTAGAACATCCTTGGTTTAAAGTGAGTCTTGTCTTGCAAACTGGTGATAGAAGAGGTGGAAGGAGCGAGAACGTTACTAACAGCTCCATTTTATTGAGTCCCTAGTGTGTACAGGAACCATGACATGCATTTTATTTACATATGATCCGTTAGCCTGACAATAGCTCTACAGAGGAAGGTATTATCACTTCCCTTTTGCTGATAAGGAAACTGAGGCTCAGCTTGGGGTATCGTGGACTCCAAGGCACAGGTCTGGACCCCCACCCCTCATCCTAGGGATGCACATCAGTGCTCTCCCTGGCTCTCGAGACCAGCCCCAGTCCTCCTCACTCCTGTGGCTCGCCTCCATCCTGCCCTGGTCCCCCACACTGTGCTTGGTGGGTGGCCTGGCTGTCTTGTCCTTTTGGTTTTGAACTCCCTGTGGCAGAGTTCTCACTCATCTTCAAACTCCAGCACTGCAGGGCACAGTGCCAGGCAGAGGGAGGGGTTCAGCAAATGACCCAGAAAGAGCGACTGAACAAACCGTCCAGGGAGCATCGTGCTGGGTCAACAGAAGGCTGAGGTCATTCTGGCATCTGTCCTTGGAGTACAAGCCTGGTCTCTCAGATCAGAAATGAGCTCTGAAAAGGTGGCTGAGGGAAGCATCTGAGGTGTGGCCCCCCAAGGCTCCAGAGAGATGTCTGGGGCACTGTCTCTACATGGAGACAGCTGGGGAGCTGGGGAGCAGGGTTCAAGCTGGGGGCCTGAGCACAGGCCTCCCAGGGCAGCCAGTGCACCAGGACAGGGCCTTGAGCCCTGGTGTGAGCTCTGAAGCCTAGGAGCCACCGACTTCCCGCCTCTCCGCTTAGGTTCAGGCAATTTGTCCACACGTGGGAACCTTGACTGTGGGAGTTATTGTGACAGATCCCCTGGGAGAGGGAGCCCCAGGAGCCCAGACCCGACGCTGCTCTGTCTACTGTCCCCTCCTGTGGCCGTTGTCTCTCCATTGCCAAACCTGGAAGGTTAGGGTTGACAGAGGGCTTTCCCTCAGGCCCTCTTTCTTGGTTTACAGGCACAGGCAAGGGGCGCAGAGGTGAGCACGGATCACTTAAAGCTATTCCTCTCCCGGCGGAGATGGCAGGTGAGTTTGGCTGGGCCCTGCTCCGTGGCTTCATCTTCTCATTCTACAGCCTTCTCTCTCTAACCCTGCTTTTTCTATCAGGTGCCCTCACTTCTGCTCATCTGTCTTCCTCCACCTTTTAATTCTCTCAGCTCCCACTTCTGCCTGCCGTAGGCCTTCTCCCCCGGGGATGAGGTGGGCCTGAGTGGGTCAGTTTGGCCCCGTGGGTCCCTCAGGTCTGACTCTGGTACCCTGTCTCCAGCGCTCCCAGATCAGCTACAAGTGCCACCTGGTGCTGCGCCCCATCCCTGAGCTGCTGCGGGCACCCCCGGAGCGGGTGTGGGTGGCCGTACCCAGAAGACCACCCCCTAGTGGAGGGCTGTCGTCCTCCTCCGATTCTGAAGAGGAAGAGCTGGAGGAGCTGCCCTCAGTGCCCCGGCCACTGCAGCCTGAGTTCTCGGGCTCCCGGGTGTCCCTCACTGACATTCCCACTGAGGATGAGGCCCCGGGCGCCCCAGAGGCTGGGGCCGCCACCCCCATGGACTGGCAGGAGCAAGGAAAGGCCCCTTCTCAGGACCAGGAGGCCCCCAGCCCTCAGGTCCTCCCCTCCCCAGGCCAGGAGCCCAGCCCCCGGCGGGGAGAGCTCCGGAGGGGCAGCTCGGCTGAGAGCGCCCTGCCCCGGGCCGGGCCGAGGGAGCCGGGCCGGGGCCTGCACAAGGCAGCGTCTGTAGAGCTGCCGCAGCGCCGAAGCCCCAGCCCGGGGGCCACCCGCCTGACCCGAGGAGGCCTGGGCGAGGGCGAGTATGCCCAGAGGCTGCAGACCCTGCGCCAGCGGCTGCTGCGGGGTGGCCCTGAGGATGGCAAGGTCAGCGGCCTAAGGGGCCCCCTGCTGGAGAGCCTGGGGGGCCGTGCCCGGGACCCCCGGCTGGCTCGGGCGGCCTCCAGCGAAGCAGCACCCCACCATCAGCACCCGCCCGAGACCCGGGGCCTGCAGAAGAGCAGCAGCTTCTCGCAGGCTGAGGCGGAGCCGGGGGGCCGGCACCGCCGAGCTGGGGCGCCCCTCGAGATCCCCGTGGCCCGGCTCGGGGCCCGCAGGCTGCAGGAGTCTCCCTCCTTGTCCGCCCTCAGCGAGGCCCAGCTACCTAGCCCTGTGCGGCCCAGCGCCCCCAAGCCCAGTGTCCCTAAGGCTTCAGAACCTCCTGTCGCCACACCCAGTGATGCTGCACAGCCCTCGGCACCCCAGCCTGCCCGAGAGAAGGCCCCAGAGTCCACGCCAGAACCAGCCCCCAAGCCTACACAGCCCCCGCTAGCTCCGCAAACCCTAGCGCCCCCCCTCACACCCTATGCCCAGATCATGCAGTCGCTCCAGCTGTCAGGCCACGCGCAAGGCCCCCCGCAAGGCCCCCCGCAGGGCCCTGTCGCATCGCCGTCGGAGCCCAAGCCCCACCCGGCTGTGTTCGCCAGGGTGGCCTCCCCACCTCTGGGAGCCTCCGAGAAGCGCCTGCCTTCGCCCGGGGCTCCGCCAGGGCCAGCCGAGAAAGCCCGGGTCCCTACGGTGCCCCGCAGGCCAGGGAGCAGTCTCAGCAGCAGCATCGAGAACCTGGAGTCGGAGGCCGTGTTCGAAGCCAAGTTCAAGCGCAGCCGTGAGTCGCCCCTGTCGCGGGGGCTGCGGCTGCTGAGCCGCTCGCGCTCCGAGGAGCGCGGCCTCTTCCGTGGCGCGGAGGAGGAGGACGGCATGTACCGGCCCAGCCCGGCGGGAACGCCGCTGGAGCTGGTGCGACGGCCCGAGCGCTCCCGCTCCGTGCAGGACCTCAGGGCGGTCGGGGAGCCGGGCCTCGTCCGCCGCCTCTCGCTGTCGCTGTCCCAGCGCCTGCGGCGGACCCCACCCGCGCAGCGCCACCCAGCCTGGGAGGCCCGCGGTGGGGATGGGGAGAGCTCAGAGGGCGGCAGCTCGGCGCGGGGCTCCCCGGTACCGGCGGTGCGCAGGAGGCTCAGCTCCACGCTGGAGCGGCTGTCGAGCCGCTTGCAGCGCAGCGGCAGCAGCGAGGACTCCGGGGGCGCGTCGGTCCGGAGCACGCCGCTGTTCAGCCGGCTGCGCAGGGCCACGTCCGAGGGCGAGAGTCTGCGGCGCCTGGGCCTCGCGCACAACCAGCTGGCCGCCCAGGCCGGCGCCACCACGCCTTCCGCGGAGTCCCTGGGCTCCGAGGCCAGCGCCGTGTCGGGCTCCTCAGGTAAGGAGGGGCCCAGGGGGAGAGTGGAGGGCGAATGTGTGAACGAGTGTGTTTGGGGTGCGGGTGTGGGGCTGGGATGACAGGTGCGCTGGAGGGACGCTCTGGGAGAAGGAGAGGGCCGGGGACACCCACCGCAAAGAGGCTCAGGCGTTTCTGGAGGCCCTGAGGACGGAACTGGCAGGGCCGGGCTGACGCGAGGCCGAGGGGCAGAGGCTGGTGTGGGAACAGGCTAGGGTCGGGGCCAGAAGTTCTCTATTCTGTCGTACCGGCTGGGCAAGTGCTCATGGGCCTGGTTCTTAGCAGCTCCTGCAGAAAGCCGAAGCCGCCTGCGCTGGGGCCTCTCTCGGCTGCGGAAGGACAAGGGGTTGTCACAGCCAAACCTCTCTGGCAGCGTCCAGGAGAATTTGGGTCACCAGTATGTGCGCAGCGAGTCAGGTAATAGAGACCTGCTCGGTGAGTAGTCCCCTTTGAGCCACCGGGAAGGTCACAGCCGGGTGGGGAGATGGCCCACGTTGGGGGAGCCCTGGCAGCGGTGGAGGGAGCCTGGAGTCAGGAAACAACAACAACAGTAATAGCAGCAGCTACCGTTAATTAGCAATGCCAAGCGTCCTATTAAGCACTTTACAAGCATTCCCTCACTCAACGCTCCCACATTGCTTAGGAACTATTCTTGTCATCTCCCTGTCTTACAGGTGAGGGAACAGAGGCTTAGCCATGCTAAGTAGCTTGTCCAAATCACAGAGCTGGTAGTAAGTGGAGCAGCCAGAGGGCTGGACTGTATGACCCTCTGCAGTCAGAGCCCACAAGTCGCTTCGCGACATCATACTAATGCCTTTCTTTGGCCAGCCTCCTCCCCAGAAGGTCTCTGTCACTGGGTGTGGTACTGAAGGAGCTCGGGATAGGGCTCCCTGCCTCTCAGCCCCCCTGCATATGTGTGTATGCATGAACATGCTCCCAAAGACACCCTTTCTCTCCCAGCCTAGAGGCCCGCAGTCTGGACTGTGCCTCCAACCTTCCATTTCTCTGTAGCCCCAAACACCCGATCGCCCCTCCCTGTCCCCTCTGCCCCTACAGAAGGCACTTCGCACAGATAAGCAGCCTCCAGGGCTCTTTGCTGGGGGGAGGGAGACCTGGGATATGCCCTGGTCCGTTTCTCTTGACACTTGTCCTGGGGCTGCAGGGAGGGAGGTATTCTCCACCTGGGTCACCTCAGTCCTCTACCTGAAAGGGGGGTGTTACTCAAGGACGACAAGCAAAGGTTCAGGAGGCCAGGGTTTCCAGACCAGCCTGCAGACAGCAGCAGGCCCACCAAACCGGGCTGCGTGCAGGACCTTTATCAGTCACCATCTGTTCTTCTCCAGTTTCCGATAAAACTCCTCAGAACCGTCCCAGACGTGCCTCAGCCAGGCTTGCTACTAGACACGTAACCGTGTCTCGCCTTGGCCAGGGGAGCCAGGACATCTCACTCGAGGCGGTAGACGGTGGGGCTCTAGTGAGGGAACAGGAGGGAGGGAGGCCAGCTGGTGGGGGCAGTGGTGGAGAAGGAGGGGGGAGAGAGAGGGAAGCCAGCACTGAGGCCTGGGGACAGCTGATCCCTTCCCACCTGGGGCCTCCCTCCCACCTCGGTTTTGCTTGTGCAGCTGATTTCTTGCCGAGGCGAGGCCGCGTCCCCTTACTTCATCCTCTCCCCGCTTCCCGCAGGAGGAAGGCCCCATGTTCACTTTGCCAACTAGGGCTGGCCCCTGGGGAGATGGGGGTGGGACTGGCAGAGCTGGGCCAGGGTCACCTTTCACCTCTCCTCCTCGGCTCCCTCTCTCTCCCCCCGACCCAGTACCCTCACTTGCTCTGAAGGCAGCCCACTGACAAAACTATATTCACTTTATGTTATTGGAGCCTCGGTGTGGGACCCCTCCTTAGGGAACACTGGGGTACAGTGGGAGGGGGGGCATGCTGCTGTCCTGATCATCCACTTCTGCAGGTCCTCTTCAGCCCAGTTCATCCGTACCCTACTCCCTTCTGATTCCGCAGACAGGCAGCAGCTGGGGCTCCCAGGGGTATCTACCTCTCAGCTCTTTCTGCCCACATGAGAGAAATCCACCCCCACTCCGACCCCACCCCGCCATCCCTGGACCAGAATGGGATTTTTCTATGAAGACATTCCCAGGGAGCAGGAGTGCAAATCCCCATGGCGCTAAGGAGCCACAGGCCAGCAAAGACCTGGAGCAAAGACATTGGCCGTCCATCCGCAGCCCTGCCGTGGGCCCATTCACCAGCCAGCTGTGAAGCCAGCTTTGCTGAAACAGCCTCTTCCCACGGGGGTCTGTGCCTGGCTTCTCTACTGGGCATATTAACAAGATAATAATCGCAACAACAATAGAAGCTACCATCTTTGAGCATTTATTATATGTTAGACATCTGCTAAGCGCTTTACGTGCCTCTTTGAATTCTCATAACAATCCTCTGAGCTGGGTGTTATTATTTTCCTCAATTTACAGACAGGGTCCAAGGTCATGCAGATATTGTCTCTTTCTCCTTCAAAAGCTCTCACCACTTAGCTGACCTGAGGGAGTGCATAGAAGGTCTGGGACGGGCTCCCCAGACCCCAGGGGCCATGAGGGATGGGGGAGACTGACACACACTTTCGGGGTCTGCCCCGGGTTTGCCTTGACTTCAGGTCTTTTGAGATTGCACATTTTGACGGAACATTTGTTCACTCCTGGGAGTCTCAGCTCAGGTCACCAGCTCCTGTCACTTGCCCTATGGTGCCCCAGAAGTAATAGGTATTGTAGGAGCTTAACCATTGTAGTTTTTCAATATTTGTGTTTTTTTTTTTTTATCGAATAAGTGCTTACAGAGCACTTATTGAGTGCCAGGCCCTGCTCAAAATGACCTACAAACATACGAGGTTGCAGCTACTAAGCACCTTCAATAGTCAGTAAAAGAGAATTCTACACACAGTGAGTGCCTGGGAAACTGATGCTTGCCCCAGAGGAGATTCTCAGAGGCAAGGCCTTCTACTTCCCACCTCTGACTGGGAAGAGATGGCCTTTCAGTCTGCTCCCTGAAGGCAGCGCCAGCTCTCACGTGCATCCGTCGATCAGCAGCGAGGGAGCCAGGGGCCCTGCAGACCCATGACTGTCTTTGCTCTCCCTCCAGACTTCCCCCCGGTCTTCCACATCAAACTCAAGGACCAGGTGCTGCTGGAGGGAGAGGCAGCCACCTTGCTCTGCCTGCCGGCGGCCTGCCCTGCACCCCACATCTCCTGGATGAAAGGTGAGGACATCACTTCTCCCCCACAGAGAGGGGTAGGCAAGTGGCCCCAAGGCCAGGGGATGTTCAGCGGGAAATGCCCAGAGGGGGCCTTCACTCAGCAGCCTCTCCTGCTCTTCCTTTGCCCCCAGACAAGCAGTCCCTACGGTCAGAGCCCTCAGTGATCATCGTGTCCTGCAAAGACGGCCGGCAGCTGCTGAGCATCCCCCGGGCAGGCAAGCGGCACGCCGGCCTCTACGAGTGCTCAGCCACCAACGTCCTGGGCAGCATCACCAGCTCCTGTACCGTGGCTGTGGCCCGTGAGCTCGGGGCAGGGACCAAGGGGGATGTGATGGGGGATGGGCCCTAAGCTAAGGCACAGGGGCTCACTGTGGCTCCCTTTCTCTTGCCAGGCATCCCAGGGAAGCTAGCTCCTCCCGAGGTGCCCCAGACCTACCAGGACACGGCGCTGGTGCTCTGGAAGCCAGGAGACAGCAAGGCACCTTGCACGTACACGCTGGAGCGGCGGGTAGATGGTGAGGGACCGGCAGGCTGGTGGGGGGTGGGGGAGAGGGAGGGCGGGTGGAAGGCAGAGATGCTGGGGAGACAAGTGCCTTCCCCGGGCACAGGTCCCCAGGCTCTTCACAGATGGCACTGGGAGCTTGGGCCACCCCTTCTGTGGCCTCAGCCCCTCCCCCATGCTGCCTGTAGGCGAGTCTTCCTGGCACCCCGTGAGCTCGGGCATCCCTGACTGTTACTACAACGTGACCCACCTACCAGTTGGCGTGACTGTGAGGTTCCGTGTGGCCTGTGCCAATCGCGCTGGGCAAGGGCCTTTCAGCGGCCCTTCTGACAAGGTCCTCGTCAGGGGCATGCGAGGTCAGTGGGACAGGGTAGGGGATGTCCAGAGAGGGCAGGGGACCCTGAGTCCAGGGTCCACCCCCTCCTTGGAGCACCCGGTTTTGCCCTTGGGGCACCACGGTGATGATTTTCTCTGTCTCCACTTAGACGCCTCAGCTCTGCCATCTGCTGCTCACAGAGACGCCCCTGTTACCTCAGGGCCAGCCAGGGCCCCGCCTCCTGACTCTCCTACCTCACTGGCCCCTTCACTGAGCCCCTCCGCAGCTCCTGCCCCCCCAGGCCCCCAGCCACCCCTTCTCAGCCCCTCATCTTCCCCAGCACCCCCCAGCCAGGCCTTGTCCTCACTCAAGGCTGTGGGTCCACCACCCCAAACCCCCCCACGAAAGCACAGGGGCCTGCAGGCTGCCCAGCAAGTAGAAGCTACCCCACCCAGTGCCCAGGTCTCCCCGAGTGAGCCCAAGTCTTCCGTCCCCGACACTGGGACCCCGACCACAGCTTCTACCTCTCAAGGGGTGAAAACAGCATCTTCCTCAACTCCCCTGTATATGGTGACCTCCTTTGTGTCTGCACCACCAGCCCCCGAGCCCCCGGCCCCCGAGCCCCCTCCTGAGCCCACCAAGGTGACTGTGCAGAGCCTCAGCCTGGCCAAGGACGTGGTCAGCTCCCCTGGGGGTGGTCCCCCCAGTGCTCCCAGGCCAGAGGGCACCACTCTTCGAAAGGGCCCCCCTCAGAAACCCTACACCTTCCTGGAGGAGAAGGCCAGGCAAGCAGGGCCAGGGCTGGGGCAGGGAAGGAGGAAAGAGGCGGGGAGTGTGTGGAACTTTGGCAACACAGGGATTTGGAGAGGAGACCAGCCTGCTGGGGCCTGGGGAGGGGGCAGGGAGCCGGGGGAGGGGACGAGATCTGGGTCCTTAGCATGATTACGGTCAGATTTTCTCTGAGCCAGGCCCCGTGCTAAGCGCTTTGGCCACATGATCTCATTTAATATTCACAACCGAGAGGGAGACCCTGCATTATTCCATTTCACAGATGGGAACACTGAGGTTGGAGAGGTTATGGGATTTGCCTGAGGTACTGAGCCAGTTAGTGGCAGAGCTGGGGCTCAAACCCAGGCTCCTGGGATTGAACTCCAGAGCCCACCCTGGGAACCACAGCATTCTTGCCCCCAGCAGTCGCTGCTACTCCCTGCTTAGCCCACAGAATGCAAGTGTTCCCCTCTCTCCTCTGAGCCTATGATATCCCGCCCCCAACACACAGGGGCCGCTTTGGTGTAGTGCGCGCCTGCCGGGAGAATGCCACCGGGCGAATGTTCGTGGCCAAGATCGTGCCCTATGTGGCCGAGGGCAAGCGGCGGGTCCTGCAGGAGTACGAAGTGCTGCGGACGCTGCACCACGAGCGGCTCATGTCCCTGCACGAGGCCTACATCACCCCACGTTACCTCGTGCTCATCGCTGAGAGCTGCGGCAACCGGGAGCTCCTCTGTGGGCTCAGCGACAGGTAGCTGGGCATTCTGGGGGAGCAGGAAGCAAGGATGGGGGGAACTGAGCTGGGATATCACCTGACCCACCCCCGCCATCCCTCTAGGTTCCGGTATTCAGAGGACGACGTGGCCACCTACGTGGTGCAGCTGCTACAAGGCCTGGACTATCTCCATGGCCGCCATGTGCTGCATCTGGACATCAAACCAGACAACCTGCTCCTGGCCCCTGACAACGCCCTTAAGATCGTGGACTTTGGCAGCGCCCAGCCCTACAACCCCCAGGCTCTGCGGCCCCTTGGCCACCGCACCGGCACGCTGGAGTTCATGGGTGAGGGCACCATGCCAGCCGGGGGGGAAGGTGGGGTACTGCCAAAGGGGCAGCAGCCAGGGCTCACCCCACTTCACTCACGTGTGCCATTTATTGAGTGCTTGCTGTATGCAAACAATTAAGTCCTTTCCATAGATTGTTTTCAGTTTCTCTTTATAATAGCCCTGGAGATTGGCCTAATATTACCCCTATTTTACAGATGAGGAAACAGAGGCGCCGTGAGGTATTTGTTCAATATCAGACAGTTATAAATGGTAGCGCCAGGACTTGATAAAGCTAGAAAGACAGGAGAATCAATTATTAATTTATGTAAAAAAGGGAAAGCAGCTACCATTTAGCTACCTGCTAAATACTTTCTGTTCGTCCTCTCCATTCCTTAGAGTAATTCTGCAAGCCACACGTTACAGGTGAGAAGATGGAGAGCCAGACAGGTTTCGTACATTGCCCAGGGTCCTGTCGCTAGAAGGGGCAGGCTGGGATTAGAGCCAGCCAGGCTGATTTCAAAGGTGCTTAATCTTGGTGTGGGCCACACCCTTTGTGAATGGGCGCCCACCTTTGGAGCTGATCCAGGAGAGCTTGTGACCCTGGTTCTTAGCTCCCCTGCAGTTCTGGGGACCGCCCACCATTCAGTGCCTGGACTGATTCCTCAGGTGCCCCACATCTCCCCTGGGGGCCGCTCTGCCCGCTGGCATCCAGGGCCTGCCGCTCTGGTTGTCCCCATGGTCTGGTGACCTGGGCACTGTCCTGCTCCTCAAGCCCCCAGGGGCCTCCTCTGCCTCTCCCTGGTCCCTTGCCACCAGGAAGCTGCTTTAACTTGGCCTCTTGTCTCCTGTCAGCTCCTGAGATGGTAAAGGGAGACCCCATCGGCTCTGCCACGGACATCTGGGGAGCGGGTGTGCTCACTTACATCATGTGAGTGCCCCCAGGACCCACCCTCTGCCTGTACTCTCCCCCTGCCGCCTCCCCAGCCACACATGCATGTGCACACTCGTGCACACACACACACACACATGCACATACACACACGAGTACCCAGGTGTGGGTAGCCTTGTCCCCGAGCACTGTGCCCCTAAGAACCTCCACACTAACGTCCCCCTGGACCTGTGAGTTGACCCTCAGTCTGCATCTGTCAACTGAACTGTCTCCTCCACAGGCTCAGTGGACGCTCCCCGTTCTATGAGCCAGACCCCCAGAAAACGGAGGCTCGCATTGTGGGGGGCCGCTTTGATGCCTTCCAGCTGTACCCCAACACGTCCCAGAGCGCCACCCTTTTCTTGCGAAAGGTCCTCTCAGTACATCCCTGGTGAGTGGGTCCCACACCTGCCAGCCTCCCAGCATTACCTGCCTCTGGCCTCAGACTGCCCTGGCCCAGCCCATGCCTAAGCCCCCAACTCCTCCCCCGCCCCAGTAATACACTGCTGCTGCTACTACTACTACTTTTCCTACTCCTACTCCTCCTAAGTGGCTGCACTACCACCCTTTAAAGCCCATAACAGCCCTATGACGTAGGCAGAATCACTGTCCTCATTTCAGAGGCTGGGAAACTGAGTCCCAGAGCTGTCTAAGCTCACTCACTAGGGGCAAAGCCCTCTAGGAGGGTGGGGCCCCCTCCCTGCTCTGGGAGCCGTGCCTGCAGGCTCACTGTCCCTGGCTTCTCCTGGCAGGAGCCGGCCCTCCCTGCAGGACTGCCTAGCCCACCCATGGCTGCAGGACGCCTACCTGATGAAGCTGCGCCGCCAGACGCTCACCTTCACCACCAGCCGGCTCAAGGAGTTCCTGGGCGAGCAGCAGCGCCGCCGGGCCGAGGCTGCCACCCGTCACAAGGTGCTGCTCCGCTCCTACCCAGGCAGCCCCTAGTGGCTCGGACCACAGCCCGGCCTCGGGCTTCGACTCGGGGTTCCTGCTGACGCCCCCTGGACATTCCAGGGCCCACGCTGAGCCGGGTGGGCCCGGGGCTTTGGACACCAGCAGCAGCAACATCCGGCCGGGCTATTACCTCATGGACCTGCGGGGACCGAGACCCCCGGGCTTTGGCCAATGCCACCCGGCCAGAGCCAGAGTGGGAGACCCGTTGTCCAGGCTGGGTGGGGTTAGGAACAGGAAGAGGGGCAAGAAGGGAATGGGCAAGTGAGGAGGAAAAGAAGAGGAGGAATAGGGAAGGGGAGACTCTCGGAAGGTTCTGGGGGAGGGAGACAGTGCATCTGGGGGAGAACCAACCCAGGAGGGTGGGAGTGGCTGAAGAGGAGGAAAAGGGGGGAGGCCAGGCTGTCTACAGGCCATGGGCTGGGAGTGTCAGTGAAGCAGGGACAGGACATGTAGACGGTGCCAGGAAGCCGGAGCCAGTATGTGAGAGAAGGCAGTGAGGTGGGGGAGGGAGAGGAGAGATGACTCAGGTGGGGCTGGGGTGGCCAGCTGCCAGCATCCCCAGAAGGAGAAGCATGGAGGGCTGAAGGTGGAAGTAGTGGTCTCTTGAGCCAGCGCTCTCCTCCTATCCCAGTGGGTGCGGCTCTGGGCACTGTGCTGGCCCGAGGATGTTCTCATCACCTCTCCGTGGCCTTCGCCCTTCTGCCCATTAATATTTATTTATTTATTGACTTTTATGAAGTCTCTCTGCCATCCAATCCCTACCGCCTATGTTGTCCTGACCATCCCCCAAGCCATTCAGCTGTCTGTGCAGCTGTCTGTCTGTCTGTCTGTCACAAGGAAAATAAAAACGGCAAGCAGCAGGACCTATGTGTGTGGTCTATGGGGAGGGATGGCTAGGGGTACGGGGGGTGCACGATGCTGGGGGTACTGGGGCATTCCAGCCTTCTCCGGGCCAGTGAGAGCCAAGGTATACTAGCTAGCACCTTGGGACCTTCCTACTCCACCCCTTGACCCTCCCGACCCCTCACCTCTCCCTTATTCCTAGAGGGAGGAAAGATGTAGGTCTGTTTCTCCATCTAAAGTTTCTGGAATCCTGGCAGGACCACTGAATCCCCACCACCGCCCTCTAACCAGACTGGTGGCCCCCACCTCTTCTCACGTGTTCCATCATCACAACTGGGAGGACGCTGGGCTCTGGAATAGACCAGCCCACACCCCAATCCAGGCTCAGCCTTCTGCACTCTGCCCAGGAGACAGGGCAGCTCTCGTCCTGGCCCCTGGGGCAGAGGGGGTTTCATCATGATGGTTGGTCAGAGCAGGATGTGTGAAGAGTTACAGAGGAAACCAGGACAGGCCCACGTGCCCACGCTCCCAGTGTTGGAGCACTGATCAGGACACATGGGGTACCACCAGCTCAGGGCAGCTGTGAGTGCTCTGGTTGGCGTGTCTGCTGTGATGGGGCTGTAGACGAGCATTTTCCTAGGGCCCAGGGACGCTCAGTCTGGACCTTCTTAGTCCCATGGCAAGCCAGGGGTCCGCTGGGGGCTAAGGGGCCTTGACTCTAAGTGCCCCCTGTGGTGCCACAGAAGGGTCACTGAGTCCTATAACTGAGCTGCCCTGCCCTGAGGTGGGGGGAGGGGGAGCCAGTTCTTGTGTCCAGAGGGACTTTTCCCCCCGCCCCTCCTCCCATTGCAACTCTGCTCTTGGCAATGTAAAAGGAATAAAGGCTTTCACCATGAGCAGAGGGACCTGGTGCGGGTGTGTTGCTGATTGAGGTTGAGGGCCCCTTGGATGTAGCCCAAACAACCCTTTGCCCAGCCCACCCCAGTCTCTCTGGCTTCCCAGGACCCCAGGGAAGAGGCAAGCCCCATCATCATAAAATAAGAGGATATTAAAGCCAGCTGGAAGGGGCCAGAGGGACACCTTTCCCACCTGCCATTTTAGCGATGAAGATATACAGTTTGCCTGTGAGAATTTCTAATCCCCTACACACTGCAAGTGTTTTCATATAAAAATCAGGTGCCTGAACTCATCTTGATAAATGGTAAAATTCTTCTCCCGCCCCCCCCCCCGCCCCGATCTTGAGCTTCCTTCTCATCTCCATTGGAAATGGCATGTGACCTGCTTGTTCCAAACCCGGAGGAGCAAAGGTAATTTATGTCAGCAGAGCCATGTCAAAATTGCTCTGATCAAAAGGTGACAGCGCTCTGCACCTGGGCAGGCAGTTACAATGAATACAAGCAAGGCTTACCTGGTGCCCTGGCCTGGGCAGACTGGACTCCAGGCAAGTCTCAGAGGGATTAACCCCTTCATCCCAGATGCTCTGATGCCCCTATGCACCAGCTGATGCCCAGAGAGGGAGCTTGGCTTGGGCAGACCCAGAGTTTTAGAGTCAGTATTACTGCCAATCTCCAGGGACAGTGTAGCCCAGCCGGACCTGACCATGTCACATGGAGGGGAGTGAGTGGGAATGGGGTGGCAGGAGAGGATGCTGTTCCCAAAACTCTTTAAGGTCCCCTCCAGGTTTATCTCAGTTTACCACCAGGAGGCACAGTGTGGAAATGACAACCCTAGACTCCTGGGGTGGAGGGAGTAAGGCGCTTCCAGATTGGTTCTGACTGCCACGTGGCCCTCTCATAATTGGCTAGATGGACAGTGAAGTCCATCGCTATTCTGGCTTCAGTCGAGGGCACCTCCACAAACACTCGCACCCCTTCACTGGCTGTGTCTAGGAAGGACACGTTGTCCCACTGTCCAGGGACTGACCTGAGTATAAACTACCCCAGCAAGGAGCTGAGTTTCTTGTCGACCTGAGGCCTTGTCTGGTCCTCCTGGGAGTGGGATGGCTACCTCCTGCTCTGGGAGGGCATGGGGCCACATCCAGCTGCCCAGCTGTCAGGGCGCTGACGTGTGATGCACCCCAGAGCCGCTCGGATTTCCCCCCGGGGCTGCCCCTGTGGCTGAGTTAGCATCCCAGGCATCCTCAGGCTAAATAAGGAGCCTGTTTGGGTCAGGGGGCGGGGGCTGGGGTCCCCAGGGGCTTGGGGCAACCACACCAAACAAGGCAAGGAGAGGAGCGATGTATAAAACCTGGGCCTGGGGCTGAGCACCTGCCCGCGCCCTTGCTGTGCCATCTGGAAGGGCTCCGAGCCTCCTGCTACACAGCCAGTGGACCCGAGTCCTGAAGTCGACCCCTCACGGTGAGTTCAGATCCTCAGGTCAGCCCTAGACACTCCCACGTCGGGAGATGTTCTGAATCCGCAGGGAAAGGGCTGAAGTTTGGAGTCTCTGTGTCAGCCTGGACCCCTTTGTTTTCTGTTCCCCAGATGTCCAAAGCAGCTCCTGCCAAAAAACCAGTGGCTGCAGCCCCGCCTCCAGGATGTACCCTGGATATCAAGGACCCCCAGGTCCAGAGGGCGGCCATTCGCATCCAGGCCTCTTACCGGGGCCACAGGTGAGGGGGAGCCCTGGAGAACCTCTGGAGGAAGGGAGCTGGAGCTGCAGAACGCTCATGACTGCATTTGGCGGATGGACGGGGGCTGAGCACAGTGTCATGGACCACTAGGGTCACCGGACTTAGGGGAGAGCAGTTACTGAGGTGTGGAAGGGTGGCTGACACAGAGTAGACAATTTTATTAGGGTAACAATTCAGTAGCCATCACCTTCCCTACCCACCCCCATGTTTAAGGGTCTAGTGGGCTGAGGGGGTGGGCAGGGGACGGTGTACGGATGGACAGGGCTGCAGGCCGGCCGGGGCCGTGTCATGGGAGCTCTGGGACCTGACCTGGGCCGCGGGTAGGTCCCGGAAGGAGCTGCGCGAGAAGGGGCCGCCGCGAGTGCTGGAGCCTCTGAAGGATGTGGTGCTGATTGAGGGCAGCGCGGCTAAGCTGACTTGCCGCATTTCGGCTTTCCCGGACCCATTCATCCGCTGGAGCAAGGACGGCAAGGAGCTGCGCGACGGGCCCAAGTATCGCTACGTCTTCGAGGACCCTGACGTAGTCGCACTGGTGGTGCGCGATGGCGAGCTGGCAGACCTGGGCCAGTACAGCATCAACGTAACCAACCCCTTCGGCCAGTGCTCCGACTCGGCACGCATCCTCGTGGAAGGTACGCGCGCCCTGGGTGCAGTGCCACCGTGCAGAGCAGCACCACACAGCGGGCGGCCGCAACCGGCTCCAGCCGCGTTTACCTCTGAGCCTTGCCGAGTCCGGATGCGGATGTGGCCCAGCCCCGGCACAGCCTAAGGCGCAGAACAGGGCGCAGCGCCGGCCGCGCGTAGTCCTTTCCTACCCCAGAATTCTGTCCCATACAGCCTAAGGAGTCCGCTATGGGCTTCAGTCACTCGATTCCCGGGCCTCAAGGTCACAGCCAGACAGAAGGAGAGCCAGGGTCAGAGCCCTGGTCTTCTGGCTCTCAGCCCAGGGCAATTTCCAAGGCGCCGCGTGATGTGTGAACATTCCCGGACTTTCACCCCTAGAATCTCTTTTGATCCTCCCTTCACCTCTGCGAAGGGCAGGATTAGTCCCGTTTGACAGTTGACAAGATGATGCCCCAGAGAGGCTAAAGACTTGCTCAACGTCACACAGCGAGCTTAAATCCATCTCCTATTTAGAGCCGGGTATTAGCTGGGGAGGTGATGCCCCTGACCGCCTCACCTCTAGGTTCCTCACTGGGTGGCCCTTTCCCTTCCTCTAGTACCGGCGAAGATTCAGAAGGGACCGGATAACACTAAGGCGCGCAAAGGCACCACGGTAACGCTGACTGCCGAGATCATGGGCGAGCCTGCGCCCGACGTGGGCTGGACCAAGGACGGGGAGGACATCGATGAGGACGACAGGTGTGGGGGCGGGCGGGGCTTGCAGCAAGGACAGCGCCTGGAGCAGGAGCTTGGGTGGGCGGGGCCCAGAAACTGGAGGGAGTGGGATGGGGGCGGGGAATTGGGGAGGCGAAGAACGGAGCTGGATAGTCAGCCCGACCCGACCAGGGCGCGCGTAAACTGACCGCAGGCCCTGCCCTCCCCTTCTTCCCACCTAGAGTGTTCTTCGAGATCGGCAGTACCACCACGACGCTGACTATCCGCCGGGCCACGCCTGAGGACAGCGGCAAGTACGAGGTGTACGTGGAGAACAGCCTGGGCGTGGACCAGAGCTTCGCTCGCGTGGACGTGGCCTGAAAGGGACCCTCAGACCCTTCACCCTGGCTGGAGCCCCGGGTGGGTGGGACAGACAACCCTCCTTCATCTTGCTTAATAAAGCTGCTCTCGCTGACCCTCCGCGTCCATTCGGTCCTTTTGAGACGCCATTTCCCCTGCATTTGCACCCACGCTTTATTCCCAGACCTACACCCCAAGGTCACAGAATGTTGAGGTCAGAATGTTTGGGGAGTGCCTAGTCCAGTGCTTCATTCTGCAGGCTGTAAATCTGAGATAGAACTTCTCTCACGGTCAGAAGTTCCTTCACCTCCCAGACAGACTGGCAGAGGAGTCTACGACTCCGCCTTCTCTTCTTTTGTATACCTCAAGCCCCACCCTCTCCTGGGGGTTTGCACTCTGGGCCCTCCCATTTCAAGGCTGGCCACACCCCCCTCAGGTCTCTAGCCTCGCTCTTCCCTGTGACCCGGCTCTAGGCTTTGGCTGGTACCCCTGGACCCTTTCCTAGACAGCTTAGGTCCTAATCTTAAATTCCAACCTCTGCTTCTCAGGGGCCATCCCTCTTATTTATATCCGCCCCTAGATTCCTTGGCCACGCCCCCATACTTTCCCATAAATCCCATCTCCTCCCTCGGTTAGAAAGCAAGGAGATAGTAAAAACTACAATTCCCGGCAGACTCCGCGAAGGAGTTCTCGCGACTTGCGAGAAGACACGTGCGCGGAAGGAGCAGGCAGTAGTGGGCGACAGATCTGGCAAAAGGGGACTAGTGGTAAAGGGAGCCAGTGGTAAAGGGGCCAGGTGGAGGGGCGGCGAAAGGGGTAGAGGGCAGAGGACGGACGGTAGACCGAGAGAGGCTCGGAGGCCTCGGCTGGCTCTCCGCACTTCCGCTCTTGTGTTGGTTCCACAACCCCTGGCTACGCGAGGCTAGGGTTTATTAGTCAGTTGTGGGGTTCAGAGGGTCACAATCAGTTCTCCGAATCCAGAGATTCAGTACTTATCGTCAGTATCGGTACTCAGGGCTTGGTAGGTTCGGTGTTTGGGATGCTAAAGGAATCTGTCTTTTGAGTCAGGGTGCATCACCTAGAGATTGGTTTTAGGATTCAGGTTCAGCCTATATAGTTCTTTTTTGCCAGGATTTGGGATGCATCAGATGCGGATCAGTATTAGTTCAATACTTGGGATTCATTCTTAGGATTGTAGTTAAATATTTGGGGCTCACTCAGGGTCTGGGGTTCAGTATTCAGGGTTCACTATTGGGGTTCAGGGCTTAACATCTAGAGTGAGGATGCAACAGTTGGGAATCGGTGGGTTTGGGGTTTCGGTTTTTTGAGGTTTGGGGTCTGAGAAGGGCTTCTCTTGCTGAGTTTCTGAGTTTGCTGAATTTGTGGCCAGAGGGAAGTCTGTTAGGGGTCAAATTGTGGGGTGTGAATTTCAGAGTTTGGGTGAGATCCCTGTGGGGTTTGAAGGCTGCCTGGAGACTGGGCTAGGATTTGAGTTGTGTGGGATTTGTGAGGTGTTGTGTCCGGGGCAGGTCTATATTGAACTTCGGATTTACATCCTCCGAGGGGACTAAGTGTTGCTATTTGGGGCTTTGGGGCTTGGTTGGGGTATGAGTCAGGTTCCTGGGTTGGGGTGTGAGATCTGAGCCTGACTTCTCTGTTGGGATTTGAGGTTTAGGTAGCAGTCGCCATCATGCTCAAAGCTGTGATCCTGATTGGAGGCCCTCAAAAGGGTGAGGAGCCAGGGGAATTGGGGGAGGAGGTTGGGCTGGAGTGGTCGGTGGGGTGGGGACAGAGGGAGGCGGGAAGCTGAAATGTGCATCTTTCTCCTCTCCCAGGGACTCGCTTCAGGCCTTTGTCATTTGAGGTGCCCAAACCACTGTTTCCTGTGGCGGGGGTCCCTATGATCCAGCACCACATTGAGGCTTGTGCCCAGGTAACCCCATAGGCTCACCTCTCCCACCTCACTTCCTGCTCATCTCCTTCTTGCTGTATTTCCCCCTTTTCCAACCATGACCTTCCCACAGGGACCACCATTTACAAGTGAAAATGTGAATGTCGCCCCCTGGAGATGTGCGGTACAGCTGCTCTGCTGTCTTCCTCTAACCTAGTGTCTCCTCTGGCCTCCTGCTCAGATTGCACTCCTATTTATTTTTAAAGCATGGAATGTGAGATCAGGCAAGACTCTTAGAGACAATTTAACACTGCAGGAGGGGGAACCTTAATGATAGCAAAGCGCAGAACTCATACCTTTGCTCATTGTGGAGCTAATTTCTTTATTGCTTTTGGTGTTGAGGCAGGCATGGTTTTATTTGAATCCAGTCTCTGCCTCCTGTAAGGACTTGAGCAAATTTCCCATCCTTTCTGAGCCTTAGTTTCCTTATTTGTAAAATGGAGGTGATGAGACCTGCTTTGCGGAGTGGCGAAGCTTGCAATGATGTTTGTAAAGTGCCTTGTACAATGTAGGCACCTGATAAATGATATCCTCATCTCAAGCTCAGATTGACATATAATAAATATGGGGGGAAAATTATGGGTTATTCTTTAACGCAGCTTGGTAGGCAAAATCTTCCCTAGGGAGAGCCCCAATTCAGATGTGAGGGGGCAGGGGATAATAGAATAATAAAAGGTTAAAAGATCAGGGACTGATCTTTTAAACTTCCTCATTGTCCAGAGGAGAAAACGGGCCAGAGTGGGAAAGTGAGTGCCCAGGGGCCCCATAGCTGAGAATGAAACTGGTCTCTCCAGACTTATGGGCCAGTCCCAGGGATTTCTCCCTCCTATCAGATATCTTTTTTCTTCCAACCTCTTCCCTTGTCCCCAGGTCGCTGGGATGCAGGAGATTCTGCTCATTGGCTTCTACCAACCTGATGAGCCCCTTACCCGGTTCCTAGAAGCTGCCCAGCAGGAGTTTAATCTTCCGATCAGGTGTTTGTGCACACATGCTGAATGGGGCTGGGGGGTCAGTGCCTTAAGCCTCTGGTTCTCGGGAGTGGGGTGAGTCAGCATTCGCCAGACTTCACCCTCACACACTAGGAGGGTTCCTATTTGGGCATTTTTGAATCCCTGAGTATATTGCCTCCTCTGTGGGCCTTGGGCAGGTATAACCCTGGGAATAGGAGGAGTCAGGTGCCCAGGCTCCTGGTATCTGTCTCCTCTGATCTCACTGAGCTGGCCCTGGGGTCCCTGGGGACAGGTACCTGCAAGAATTTGCCCCCCTGGGCACAGGGGGTGGTCTCTACCATTTCCGGGACCAAATTCTGGCTGGAGGCCCCGAAGCCTTCTTCGTGCTCAACGCTGACGTCTGCTCCGACTTCCCCTTGAGCACTATGTTGGATGTCCACAGACACCAGCCTCACCCTTTCTTGCTCCTTGGCACCACGGTGAGGGGGCCAGGGGGGCTGGAGGGTGCAGAGAGGGTGATCCAGAAAGGTTTCTGGAATGCAGGATGTCAGGGAGGCAGGGGCAGCCCAGGCGGTGGGATCAGGCATCAGGAGGGAGATGTGCCTGAAACCCCAGCAGTGGTGGAGGTGGTGGCAGAGACCCCAAGCCCTCTGGCTGCTCAGCAGTAGGGAGTGGGCGAGGAGTGGCGGCAGCCGTCAGTTCTCACCCTTGCTGCAGCCCTGTCCACAGCAGCAGAGATGCGTGCCAGGTGCTATAGGAGAGGGAAAGAAAGAAAGAGAAAACAGACCTTGCTGCCGTGGAGCTGGCAGGTCACTGTCTCGGTGTGTCTGTCTTTCAGGCTAACAGGACACAATCCCTCAACTACGGCTGCATCGTAGAGAATCCACAGACGCATGAGGTGAGAGCAGAGATGGGGCTGGCTGGGTGCTTGCTCTGTGTATCATCATTCCCACTCCGCCTCTAGAGAATGCTGGAATGCTTTGGGATGGGCCCCAGTCTTGTCAAGCAGGTGGGGCATACCCTCAGTTGTTCATCCTATATCCCTTCTAGAGAGATCGTTGAGAGTGAAGGGGTAACAGTAGATGAATGATCTGGGTGCTATGAGAGCACAAAAGGAGGCCCAACCCAGCCTTGTCTGGGTGGTGGGGGGAAGGGCTCCCTGGAAAAGGCAAGGTCTGAGCTGAGTTTTAGATTTGTTTCGATGATGGAGACAGGAAGGCATTGCAGGTAGAGGGACCAGCATGTGCAAAGGCCAGGAGGCAGGAAACAGCATGCCTCCAGAATTACGGAGGGAGGAGCATAATCAGCAAGGCAGAGGGTCTCTGTCCTTGTTTGTGAAGCTCCCTGCCCCTGAGCCTGACGGACTTTCATGCACCCCTTTTATTTGTTCCAGCTTTAGTATTAAAAATACATGTATACACACACACACACACACACACACACACACACACAAATTTTTTTCTTTTTTGAAGTTTTGTGTTAGGCACTAGCTAGGTGTGAGGGAAACGCAGCCGAACAACAATCCCTGCTTCCCAGGAACCCTTGGACTAGTGGGAGAGACAGTCAAAAACCAACCATCGCAAATGATACAAGTGCTACCGGTGAGGTGTGGCCAGAGGCCGGGGTGCCCAGACCTGAGAAGCCAACTCTGGGGCAGAGTGGACTCATAGAGGAAGTGACAGTGCCAGCTAGGTTTTGAAAGCCGAGTTTTCCAGACGAAGAGATGGGAAGGGACATTCCCAGCGCAGGCGTGCAATAGCATGGAGTCGTGTTTTGGAAGCTCTGGGAGGTGGGGAGGAGAAAGGCCGGTAGTTCAGACTTATCTTGAAGGTGAAGGCCAGCGGCAAGATGCGATGCAGTCTGCATTTTAGGAAGACCACTCCGGCAGCAGGGAGGACCTGGAGGTCAGAGGGTCTTAGGGGGTGATGGCAGTGGCCTCTCCTCCACTGATCCCAGACCGCTGTGTCCTCAGGTCCTGCATTATGTGGAGAAACCCAGCACTTTTGTCAGTGACATCATCAACTGTGGCATCTATCTCTTTTCCCCGGAAGCCCTGAAGCCCCTTCGGGATGTCTTCCAGCGTAATCAGCAGGATGGGCAAGTGTGAGGCAGGCCCCATGGCCCTGAGACCCCAAGTGCCCCCGGCCACAGACCGCCCCCCCAGTCTCTGCAGGCTCCATCTCCTGAGCCCCCGCTCACCTTCCTTCCCCTTCTCGTCTCTGCTTGTCCTCTCCAGCTGAGCCTCCCAGCCCCTCCCTTCCTAACCTCATTCTATCCCTCTTCTTATCCATCCCAGTTCCTCTTCTGTCACCGCCTGCCCACTCCCCTTCTGGTCCATTTCTCTCAAGCCCTGTGTGTCCCAGAGATGCCTTTTAGAACAGACGGCAACACACACAGTTGGGTGCACACAGGCTTGAGACACACACACAGACACACACACAGACACACACACGTACTCTCAGGCTGAGTGCCCCAGAGCCCCGCTCACCACAAGCCAAAGTCCAGGGTCATCCTCCTAGGCCTGGAACCTGTTCCTTTCTGTGGATCCCTGCCTTTGCTCCCCTCTCCCCATCTCAAGCCTCATTCACTCATCACCATCTTCTTACCCCCACCCATCTCTCTGCTTCTCTCTCCATCTCTCTCGGCCTCTCTGTCTGTTTCTGCTGAGCTGGCATCTCCACCATCTCTCTCTTCTCTCTCTTTCTGTGACTGTCTCTGCCCCCACCAGCTGCCTTCCTCTGGGGTGAGTCTGTCTGTGTTTCATTCCATCCAGTGAGTGAGAGGGAGGGTGACCGGAGGCGGGGTTCAGAGGAGTGGATGGGGTGGGGGAGAATGGGAAAAGGGGGAGAAGCCGGGTCTGCTCGAACTCCATCTGGATGTGGGGCAGGATGAGCAGCAGGTCTGTGCCTGGGGACACAACCAGCTCAGGGAGGAGAGGGGGTGATGTGTATGAGGGTGAAGGGAGAGCTTCCTGGGATGGGAGCATCCTTTTGGAGCAGATCTGACCAGACCTGGAGAGGTGGTGGGATTCACTCTCATTCCTACCCGCAAGGGACTGTTGGCCCCCGGTTGGGCTCAGCTGGGGAACTGATGTCAGCATCCCTTCCTCTGTGCCAGGGAGGACTCGTCGGCCTTGTGGCCTGGGGCAGGTACCATCCGCCTGGAGCAGGATGTGTTCTCCGCCCTGGCCGGGCAGGGCCAGATCTATGTGCACCTCACTGACGGTATCTGGAGTCAGATCAAGTCTGCAGGGTATGGGAGGGGCCTCTGATGGGGTGGTTGGGTCACCTGGGGGTTGAGACTTTGGGGTGGTGGGCACAGGCCCTGCCGGCCCCTGAGCCCCTGTGCCACTTTCTGGCCCCCAGCTCAGCCCTCTATGCCTCCCGCCTCTATCTGGGCCAGTACCAGCTCACTCACCCAGAACGCCTGGCCAAGCACACCCCAGGGGGTCCACGGATTCGAGGTACCCATCCGGCCCCGATTCCTAACCTTTGCCCCTCAGCCCAGCCCCCTCTCCCCTCTGAGCTGTGACTCCTGACCTTAGATCCAGAGGTGAAGTCTCAATCCCTGCCCTCCCTGAACCAGATGTGGTTTGGGGTATTTGCCCCCAGGTCTTCTCTTCTGCTTCTAGGAAATGTTTACATCCACCCAACAGCTAAGGTGGCCCCGTCTGCTGTGGTAAGTGGTGGCCCAGCCCAGGGGAAGCATGGGTGGGGCAGTGCTCGTGCTCGGAGTGGCGGTCTCTCCACTTTGCCACAGCCTGTCCTATGGCCTCAAGCCTTATCTGTTTTATGAGGGGATTGGATTTGGGGCCCTCCAAGGCTATGGTTGTACTCTTCTCCACAGCTGGGCCCCAACGTCTCCATCGGGGAGGGGGTGACCGTAGGCGAGGGTGTGCGGCTCCGAGAGAGCATCGTCCTCCATGGAGCCTCACTGCAGGTAGGCACCCAGGCACACGCAGCAGCCATGGCGCCCCAGGAGGCTGAGGGGAGGGGTGAGCCCCGTGGGCTCTGTGTCTGGCCCCTTCTCACCCCCTCACCTCACATCGTCCTGTTTGGCAGGAGCACACGTGTGTTCTGCACAGCATCGTGGGCTGGGGGAGCACCGTGGGGCGCTGGGCCCGCGTGGAGGGTACCCCCAATGACCCCAATCCCAACGACCCCAGAGCCCACATGGACAGTGAGAGCCTCTTCAAGGATGGGAAGCTGCTTCCTGCCATTACCATCCTAGGTATGCTTCCCAGGGCCCTAGGCTGTGAGAAACCTCCACAGGTGATGCCCATGCCCTGTGGGAGCGTGTGCGTGTGCGTGTGCGTGCGTGTGTGTGTGTGTGCGTGTGTGTGTGCCTTTAGCAAACATTTACCCAGTGTCTGCTCTATGCCAGGTCCTGTGTGAGTCACAAGGGGCATGAGCCCAGGGCACAGGTGGGCAGGGAGGGATCCCTCCCGGATGGCGGTGGCCCCCAGCTCCTTGCCCCTCGCCTCGCCTCCCCATGGCCTCCCCCTGGTGCCCTTGTCCACACTGCAGGCTGCCGCGTCCGGATCCCTGCCGAGGTGCTCATACTGAACTCAATTGTTCTGCCACACAAGGAGCTGAGCCGCAGCTTCACCAACCAGATCATCCTCTGAGGGGGGGCTGCCTGAAGTTCCCCCCAACTCTGATCCGCCGCTCCCCTTGAGGCTCCTGCCTGCATGGCCAGCCTCTGTCCAGGAGGGACCGGAGGAAGCCAGCCAGGCTCTTCCTGCGCACGCGCACGCGGGGAGCAACGTGGGTGGCCGGGGGACTGGTGGCCTCCCTCTCCACTCCCTAATAAACCTGGGTGAACCTTCGAGCCAGTAAGGACTCCGCTTGTGCCTGGGCTGGGGGTGAGAGTGGAAGGGGGGCGGCTGACTCAGTCCCCCCCCACATTAGCATTTAAATTGGAGTCGTTGCTTCGGGCTCATGAATAATGAATCTGGAGCCGTGGTAAATCTCCCCCTCCCACTGCCTCAGCCTCTCGCGCTGATCTGGAGGAAGGCCCTCAAGTCTCCCAGCCGGCTGGCCCCCGCCTTCACCCGTACCCCGACGCCGCCTCTCTGTTCCTCTTCACTGGGCCTGGCTCAGGCTCCAGAGTGGAAGGATTCTGAAGGGAAGCGGGGAGGATTTCGGTTGGGCAGTGGGGTGCGGGCTGGGAGCGCTGGGCCCGAGATTGAATCCCCCGGAGCCGCCCTCCTCGGGTGCTGCTGAGCCCCGGCCCGGCCTGCTTTCTGCTTTGCCAGCTCCATCTGCTCCCAGTCTGGCTTTTGGCGGGGTCGGGGTTTCTCTCCCGCCCGAGGCCCAGTATCTGCCTCCTAGTCCCTGGCAGGCAGGGTGGGCCTGAGCTGGTGCCTTTCTCTCCAGAAGCACAGTGGGAGCTACTCCATTCTGGGAGGGGAGGGGCCCTGGCCACCTCCCACCTCCCACCACCCTGGCTCTGCTCTTTGGGGGGTCTCAGTCTTCCTTCCACATTCCTGAAGCCCCAGAGATACCCAGCCATCTCTGGTGTTTGCCCACCACCCCCGTGTGCCCCTCCCGGTGCCCCCCTTTCCCCAGCTGTGGGTGCGGAGCTTAGTTGCCAGATGAGCGGGTAATGATGGTAATCTGCTAATTGAGAGGAATCTAATTACCCGAAGAGAATGGGGGGGGGCAGGGCGTGGGTGGGAGGGAGGAGGGGGTCCTGGCAGCAGGCAGGGGTGGCAGGCAGCAGGGTGCCGGGGCCTGGTTATCGGCACCAGGGTCTGGGACAGAGCCCAGGATTTCAGAGCTTCAGAGCTGGGCTGTTAGGAGGATGCACTTTCTCAGGAGCTGGGCTGACGGTGGTCTGAGGATTGGGCTAGGTGTGACCCCCCAGCCCCTGGAGGCCCTGCAGGCTGTCAGAGCGCATGTGCATGTTAAACAACCGGGGGTTTTAGCGGTCCTGACCTACAACCTGCCTGGACGCAGCCCTTCTCCTGGTTCCCGTTCCTGGTCCCTCCAGTCTCTGCCTCCAGCCCACACCTTCCGTCACCACTGTATGGGGTCCGGAGGGGTCTGCAGATGCCTCCTCTGGGCTGGGGTCAACCCCCTGAGGGCAGGGCTGGGAGAAGGGTGGGCCGCAGGGCCAGGGGCTGGCTCCCTTCCTCTCCTCCCCCCAGTCCTGACCCTTCTGTTCTGAGTGGTTGGCAGAAGCCATGGCAGCTTCATCATAAATATGATAATTTAATTATTTTCTCAGCAAAACACCGTGAAATCCAATAAGTCTGTGTCAGGCCCTGGCCCCCGGGACCCCCCCCTCCTGGGCCCAGTGGGGGTGGGGACAGGCACTGGACAGGGACGACGGGGTCAGTGTTTAAAGTGAAGGGGGGCTGGTGAAGCTGAGGTCTCTGTGGCGCCCCCCCCCCCATGCAGAGGGCGTTACTGATGTATGCGTGCTCAGGTGGATGGAGCGGGGTCTAAGGAGAGAAGTTCCGATGCCCCCCACTCCTCTCCAGCCTAGTCTGCCCTGGGAGGGCCTAGCATCCCTCCACCTCTGAGGGCACAGCCAAGAGCCCAGGGTGTGGGGGTACCCTGCCTCCGGAGGGGAGAGGGCAGGGAGCCCCCTTCACCACCTCTGGGACCTCATTGGCCCTGTAAGGGTAGGAGGGTGCTGGCCCTTCGAGAACAGAGGGAACTGGGGTGGGAAGCAGGGGGGGAGGGGGGAGGGATGCGGGGGAGGGGTGCGCTCCTGCCATTAGTGCTTTTTTCGGTTTCCATAAAAAGATGATTCTGTAAAATCAGCGAGGGGGAGCGAGCTGGGGGCCGGGGAGGGGGGCGGGTCCCTAGCACCGAGCTGGATGGGGTGACAGAGGAGGAGAGCTGGGGACCGACCGGGACTGAGCGTGGAGAGAAATTTGGATGGGCTTCGGGAGCCAGCTAGGGGAAAGAGGCCGAGCCAAGAACGCAGACTGGGGGCAGGCTGGCCAGGATGGGGCGGGGGGAGTGGCAGGGCCCTCATCTCCCTCCTGCCTGGGCCTCCTTCCCACCCCCATCCCCATCCCCTCCCCCTGGCACTTAGCAGCCATCATGGGGGAGCAGATCGCAGCCCCCTCCCCCTCTCCGGGAAGCAGACACAGCTGGGGCCCTGCTACATCTGCCGCATCAGCACGGAGCACAGCTGGGTGTGCCCAGAGCCGCGCTCCCCCAAAACACAAAGTTGGGGCGGGGGCCAAGGAGAGCCCAGACCCCTGAGACAGATGCACTCACACTTCTGCCAACAGACACAGACTCCTCGAGGCGAAGCTACACTCACCACCACACACGCTCCCTCGTGTGCAGAGACAGGAGAACCGACAAACATGCAATTACTCTGCCCCGCCTGCCGCCCTCACCCCTTCCTCCTCCTTCCCTTCCTTCCCTCCAGGCTCCCCTCCACCGCCTTGGCCACCTCTGAACCGCTCTTGCCCTCGTCTGGAGGTAGCAGGGGCTTCACCCTCCCCAGGCACACGCTTCTGGGAGGCTTGGAGAACAGGAGAACGGGGGGTGGGGGTGGGTAAGGGGCATCTGAGTCTGAAGCTTGAGCCTGGGGAAGCCAGTGCCCCCCTCCATGCCCATGCCTCTTCCCACAAAGAAACCCCCTCTGAAGCACTGGTCCTTGCCACCCTGGACGTGATGGGGTCTCCATCCCAGGGCTGGGACCCTTGAGTGTGGTGAAGGTCCCCGTGACACTCTGTGTTCCACTGGCCACCTCAAGGAGGTGCTGTATGTCCTGCACGTCCAAGTTCTAGCCAGAGCTCGGCTCCCAGGGCCGGGCACTCCCGTCCCCAACAGTCTGCAGTACCCTCCACTCAGCAATGCACCCCTCTGCTTAGCTTTGCTACCCCAAAAGGCGCAGGGTATGGGGCCTCCGTCGGTGGCGGAAAAGTCCCCCCTCCTCAGCAGGAGTGATCAGGAGTCCCTTCTCCCTGCCTCCACCATCCCGCTTCCCAGGCGATGACCACCTCTGGCCTCTGATTAAATCCTGCCCCTTTGCAGCCCTCGTTTCTCACGCTCATCTCCTTGGCCCCGGTGTCTTGCCCTCAGCCCTCTCCTCCCTGCCTGCCCCCACCCCCGTGTCCCACGCCTCGTCCCCGCCCCTGCCCCTCAGAGCTTTAATCCCTGCTGCTGGGCTGCCTTATCTGCTCCCAGCAGCTTTCGCTGCTGCAAAGCCCTCTCCCCCTCCTTCTCGGGATCTTCTTCCCCCCGCCTTCCCCGGTTCTCTCTTCTCTCTGACCAGCACCCCCTGGCCTGTCTCTGCCTCTCAGGCCCCCCATGATGACTCCTGGCTGACACCAGATCTGCACCCCAATGCCCTTTGCTCTCTCTCCAGCCTCAGCCCTGAGGTTGCAGCTGCCCACCCAGTCCCACACTGATCTCCTTCCGCCTCAACCCTCCCCCACAGGCCCCACAGACTTGGTCAGTTTCTGACCAGCCAAGATTTTCCATCTTTCTTCCTTTCCTGCCCTCTATCTCCTGGGCCCCTCCCCTGGTTCCTCCAGCAGCCCCTCAATCTTGGACATGGTCCCCTTCAATCCCAGTAACCCACTGCCTCGGCTTGGGTTGTTGGTGCCCGCCACAGGAGAGGGCTCAGGGCTGGGCAGGGCTGGGCTGGTCCTTGGACAGGGTAGGGTGTGCAGAGTGCTGGTGGGCAGTGGGGGCAGGGCCGGGCGGCGGGACGCTAACCCTCTTCAGTCGCCTCAGATCACGTCCGGGCCTCCCCACCCCCTTCGCTGGAACTCTCATTAACCGCTTCTCCTGCCTCGTCCGCAGCATAAATAACCCAGATAAATCAGCCGCCGTCCGCCCCCCGCCCCTCGGCCCCCGCACAGCCCGTTTGTCACCGCTGCTCGCTCACCAGCCAGGCCTGGCCCAGTCCCGGCCTCCGCACCCCCCATCCGTGTCCCTTCCCGCCCACGTCTGTCCCACACTGGCTCATGCCTTGGTCCGCAGCACAGCCAGGCCTGGGACAGGTGTCTGAGCTGGGCAGGGTGGCAAGGGGTGTACTCTGCGAGCAGGGGGAGACTGGGGCCTCCCCCTAGAATGCTATCTAGGAGTTTGGGGGTCATGTCATTTAGGAGTGGGGCCACCCAGGCTGGGAGTCTAAGGCCCACAAATGGGGGGAAGGGGCAAATGCAGCTCAGCTTGCGGGTCCCTGCTGGAGAAGAGGGAACCCCAGGGCTCGGGGTGCGGGATGCACCTTGGAGCCTCCTTGGAGCCCCGCAAGCAGGATCCTGGGAGGTCTCCAGGTCTACCTTTTGGAGCATTTTGCCCAAAGAAAAACTCCGTGCCCCCTACCAGCTGCTCTGAGTCAGAACCCTCCTGCTCTCCCTACCTCTCTGCCCCCCATTCCCATGCCCTGCCTTGTCAGGCTGTACAGATGGCACTCTAATCTCTGCCTCTCAGTCCATCCACCATTCTCTCTCTGTTAGGAAGCCTAGTTCAGCCCCTGGGGGGTGGGTGGAGAATTGGACTGCGAACAAATCTGGGGAATGGGGACAACTGGTGGGCAGAGGATGCCTGGCTGAGGCTTCACATCCTGACCCTGCACTCCACACTCCCCCCCCAGGCCCCCCCACCGAACCTGCACCCACATTCCCACCCCCAGGGTCCTTGGCATCCCCTCCCCCTTTGCTCACACCCAGCTTGGGTCCTGGCTAGCCACACTTGGCCCTGATGCTCTCTGCAGGGGGCAGCTGGTCCCCTGGGAGTGGGTGGGGGAAGCAGGGAAGGGATGGGGGAGCTTGGGCGCAGGGCTGGGCATGGGGGTGGGGAAGAAGCTGGGCTGGGCCCCAGGGACCAGCTGGGCAATGAGCCGGGGAAGCAGCCGGGAGGCTAAATGAGGGAGATTATCACCCAACTGCAGCCGGGCAGAGAGGGAGGCAGGCAGGGAAGCGGGGAAAGGGAGGGGAGAAAGGACGGGGGCCAGAGGGGAGAAGGGTGTAAGGGGACAGGGTGGGTGATAGAAGAGGCTGGAGGAGTGGGGGGAAAAGGCCAAGGAATGGGCTGAAAGGACATGGTGGGTGCTCCAACTGAGCACAACCATATTCCTGGGGCCTGGGAGACTGGAGGATGAGGACTTGGGGACAATTGAAGACAGCTCGCTGTAGGGCAGCAGGGGCGGGGGGAGGAAATGCAGCTAACTGCTGCTCCACTTCCTGGTGGCCTAGAACTCCCCTCACCACCCTGCCCCGCCCCCCAGTACCAGCTTACCACCCAACTTCATTCCTTCTAGAGGTTGAAGGCTCCCCGACATGCCCTCAGGAGAAAAGAGGGCGTGCCTCGGGCTCCTGATGGAGGCCAGTATGTTGGGGAGAAAGACCCTGTGATCTCATTGGATGGCAGGACAATTTAGTGACACACACTGAGTCCTGGGCGGCAACCAGTGCTGGGGAGAGCTTGGGGGGCAGTTCCCCGCTTTTCTGGCAGAGCCCCAGACTGAAGTAACCTTAAAAAAGCAATTAAATCACCTTTAAAAAGAAAAAAAAAAACAGTAAAGAAAAATCAATACCAGGAGAAAGGGGAAGAGAGAGGCTGGGGAGGATAAGGAGGTGGGGGAGGAAGTGCTGGAAGGGTCTGGTAGTCTAGCAGGGAGTGGTGAGCGTGGGAGGGGGCTGCCCCTGGGCAGGGGGCAGAGATGGGGACAGTCTGCCGTCGCTTGGAGGCTCTGGGTGCCAACCCCTTTCCCCTCTGGGATGCTGCCAGATGCAGCCCCTGACCCCAGGGATCTCTGCTCCCCAGCTTAGGGGAGACGGCTGGTGAGGAAGCCCAGCCAAGGGGCCACTGGAGACAAACCCCAACGGGGTGCCCCAAAGGGCCAGGGTTGGTGGGCGGCTGTGTGGGGGTGGGCTCTGTGCTGGGGTGACCCGTGATGGACGGGGTCTGACCCGGCCTTGCAACCAAGGGTGAGCAGAGTGGTTCCCTGCTCCCCAGGGGAGCCATCCCTGGGCCCCTTTCCCAGGCCAGGCAGGGGCTGCGACCGGCAGGGCAGGCCCGCCGCTGGGGAGGGGTGGCCACTGGGCAGCGGGTGGACCTCGGACTCTAATCCCCAGCAGCTGCTGTTTCCCTCAGATCGATTCCCTTCTCACTTTTTTTTTTTCAGCTGCGCGGTTCCGAGGCTCGGATCGATGGAGCTGCCTCCCCCACCCCTCTGAGCTTCCTCTCCCTGCTGCTCATTAGCGCCCCGATTAATCAGCCCCCCCTTTCCTCTAGGGGACGAGTACTTCCTCTCCCATGAGGGCTCTCGCTCTCACACGCCTCCCCCACCCAGAGCACAAGCTGCTCACGGTGACCACCCCCACCCTGGGGGCACCCAGGCATCACCTCCTCTCCGCCGGCCACCAGGGGCCCCATCCCTGCCTGTGATAGCAGACCGCGTGCCTGTTTCCCCTCCGCCAGGCGGCCGCCACCCCAGGGCTCCCCTGCCCCTCTGCCAGGCGCCCCCTGCATCCGTTTCCCTAGGACTGCGTTCCTTCCCATTCAAGCGCAGCACCTCTCTGCTCCCTCCAGCACCCCCATGTGGGCTCTCCCTGACCTCCGTTCGCCACCCTCTCACCACATCACACCTCTGCTCCCTGGCCTGTCCACCCAACACGCGCCCCGACCCCCGGCCTGGCAAGGGATTTGGGAAACGTGGGGAAGCAAAGCGGCCACAGATGTGCAAGTCAGCCAGGGTGCCCTCTGTCCCAGACACACGAGAGACTGAGTTTCGGGGGTGGAGGTGAAGTCGGGGAGAGGGAGGCCAGCATCCCAGAGGGGGCAGGGGTATGGTGGGTGTTAAGTCGGGAGCAAAGCTGTAGGGAAGCCGAGAATCTTGGCGGAGCCACCATTGTCCCCTTGTCTGTCTCGCCTGCCCTTCTCTGCTCTGCCCTCCCCTTCCCTCCCCTCCCTCATTCAAACAAGTGGCTCTCCCAAGGAGTTTCTGGAAGCCGCTGTGAGTGGGGTAGTGGGGTCAGGTGGTGGCTGGGTGGCTGCACTCAGGAGTCAGGGAGGCCAGGAGGTCGGGGATGGAGTCGGCTGACCCTTCCTGGGGTGCGGTCCAGAAAAGTGGTAGAATGAGCCAAGGACTCCGGGTGCAACCCTCCTCCCCGGGTGGCCTGGGAGTGGGGCCATGCGGGGACCCCACGAATGGCTGGGGTGTAGCAAGAGTTTGGGGCTATCCCGACGAGGTCTCAGGCAGCAGGGACGGGCGATCCCTGGCCCGGGCTGGGGGCTGCCCCCTCCCCTGGCCTGGCTCCTGCCGCCCGTGCCGCCGGTGAAACGCTGTTGACATGTCCTGAATTATTAAGCACGGGGTGGGCTCCGGAGCACATGCTGAGCGGAGCGGCTGGGGCTGCGCGGCGTGGCGGAGCAGCGCTCGCTCCCTCGCTCCCTCGCTCGCTCGCAGGGACACACGCAGGGGCTGACAGCTGTGCCGGTGCTGATAAGGGAAGCCACAAGGAGACGATCGAGGAGACAAGCGGCGGCAGCGGCGGCAGCGGCAGCGGCAGCGCCAGGGCTGCGGAGCCGCCGGGAGTGGGAGTGACTCCCCCACCTCAGGCCCCCACCCTGTCCCCGTCCTCTTCCCGTTTGCCCTGAGTTTAGAAGAGCAGCCGCTGCCCCCGCCGCCACTCCGGAGGGCACCGGGGGCTGCTGGTCAGGGAGGGACAGGGGCAGGGAGGCTCCGGCCAGTCCCAGCAGCTGGGCACAGATGCCGATCGAGATTGTGTGCAAAATCAAATTTGCAGAGGAGGATGCGAAACCCAAGGAGAAGGAGGCAGGGGATGAGCAGAGCCTCCTGGGGGCCGCGCGGGGGGCAGCAGCCCCCCGGGACCTGGCCACCTTTGCCAGCACCAGCACTCTGCACGGGCTGGGCCGGGCCTGTGGCCCAGGCCCCCATGGACTGCGCAGAACCCTGTGGGCACTGGCCCTACTCACCTCGCTGGCTGCCTTCCTGTACCAGGCGGCCGGCCTGGCCCGGGGCTACCTGACCCGGCCTCACCTGGTGGTACTGGACCCGGCTGCCCCAGCCCCAGTGGCGGGCTTCCCGGCCGTCACCCTCTGCAACATCAACCGTTTCCGGCATTCGGCACTCAGCGACGCGGACATCTTCCACCTGGCCAATCTGACGGGGCTGCCCCCCAAAGACCGGGACGGGCACCGTGCCGCTGGCCTGCGCTACCCAGAGCCCGACATGGTAGACATCCTCAACCGCACTGGCCACCAGCTCGCGGATATGCTCAAGAGCTGCAACTTCAGCGGGCACCACTGCTCCGCCAGCAACTTCTCGGTGGTGAGTCCTGCCAGCCGGCCCGCCCAGCCTGGGGTGGCCAGAGGCTGGCGGTGGGGGAGGGAGTGGTGCGCAGGGCATCCTCACCAGGGCTTCCCCTCCTGCCGCCGCCAGAGGCTGGCCTCGTGTCGCCCCCAAGCCCGGTGTTGCCCTCGGGCTCCCCAGCATGAAGCAGTGGACGCTCGTGGGGGCTCACTGTGCGCCACTCCTCTTCGGGCTCTGCCACTGCTGCAGAGCCTAGGTCTGGGGGCCGGGGGTCCTGGAGTGGGCCCGGGGGCCCGGAAGCTGGTCAGCTTGCAGGGGAAGGATGCACCATGCCACAGCCGGACCAAGGGATCCCCGCTTTTCTCTTGTTCCCCTTTTCTTCTGTGGCCACTGGATTCTTCTCCCCACCCAACAAGGGCAATGGGGAGAGGGTATTCTGGGGGCTCCAGCAAAGGAGGGACTCAGGGCTGCCTCTGGGGGAGCTGGCCCGGCCGGCAGGCTGGATAGAGCCGATCTTCGCGTACACTGGGTGCCAGTGTCCCTTATCTGTCTCTGTGTCTCTCACACACACCCCCTTTCACTGACTCCCTCACACATCCTTCTTTCATGCTGCCCCTCCAGCTTCTGCCGCTTTCCAGGCCCTCCCTCTGTTTCTTGGTTCTTGCTGCTCCCTTGCCCGGCTCTGGCTCTTACACTGAGGATCACTCATTCACTCTTAGGTGCATGGCTCACCCTCACTGCTGCCCAGCACACGTGTGCGCGCGCACACACACACACACACACACACACCCCTACCGCATGGGGACATAGTTTCCTGCACACTCTCTCACACACACTCAGTGTCCCTGTCACTACACTCACGTGCACACCTGCACACCCACGCACCCAGGAAGCTGCTCATCCCCGTGCCCACATCCCAGCTCTTACTAAGCTGCTGAGGACAGGGTCACACCGTGGATGCCGTCCCCTCTTGTGACACCCCCACCTACCTCAGCCCCTGCTCCCCGTCTCTCACATATGTGCAAACACACACACACTCTCACGAGGAGTGGAGTGCAGTGTTGGCTTGGGCTACTCTCCCATGCACACCTCCCACAATCGGGTGTGTGAGGTGTGTGTGGGGGGGTGTGTCTTGCATACTGTCTGTCTGTCTGTCGGTGCTCCGTTCACCCATAGTCACAGGCTGTCTATTATTCCTGGTGCAACTCAAGATTGCTGTCCCCAGTCCACAGTTTATCCCCGGCATTGTGTACGTGTGGTGTGTGGGATGTGTGTTTTCATTCTTATGACCACCGCCCAGCGCATGTGCAAATACATGGCATCGACGTGGTGCCCATCCAGCCCAGCCTCCAGCGCCAGCCCCAGATGGGGACCTTTTCCTTCTCATGGCCCGGTGCCTGCACCCGGGCTCTCATTCACTCACTGCCTCAGTAGCACCAGGAAACATGCTCCACCCGTGTTCCTGCCCCCACCATGCCTGCAGCCTCGGGGTCCTCCTGCCATTGGATGGCGGGAGTTGCGTAGAAATGGAGGAAGGGACGAGAAGGAGGATGTGCTGGGAGAGGAACCGGGGTGGGGAGGGGATGGCGCTGGCCTGTTGTCCAGCTGCACGCCCCTTCGTCCAGGAAAAAATCAACGCTCTCAAAGTGATTGTCCCTAAGGAGCAGTGTGTGAATGTGGCCTTTCGGGTCAGTGGGGTTCCTCTGTGAGACATCGTCACCCCTGAGTTTTGGGGGTGGGGACAGAGCCCATGTCAGCAGGTGCTGTTGGGGCAGAAATCAATGCGGGCTTTGTGTCCCTGAGTGGGAGTTTGTGTCCCAGGCCCCAGTGAGGGGTGGAAGGGCAAGAGGAAGAGTAATGAAGCCTCGGGGGGAGGGGAGGGGAGGAAGAGATGGAGGGGCAAGGAAGCAAGGGGAGGGAGGCAGGGGGTAGCTGCCTGGCCTCCAGGAAAGGAGGAGGTACCTGGAGGATATGGGAACAGGGAGCCCCCTGATTAAAGCTGGCGAGTCCCTCTGAATCTGGGGATGGCCAGGCAGAGGTGAGGGTGGATATCTCACAGGCCCTTCCGTACCCTGAGGACGGAGAGAAAAGGACAGAAGCTTGTGGGTCTCTGCTCTGGGGCTGCAGCAGGACAATGAGGGGAAGAGGAGCAAAGCAAGACGGGGGGCCAGGGATTCCCCTTGGACCCACCTGTCCCCTGGGGAACTCCTGTCCCCCCACTCAGCCTAGTCCTCATACCCTTCTGCCCAAACGCCAACCCCCATCTCCTGAGTGGAACTCTCCCTTGGACCTGGCATTCTAAGGCTGAGTCTGCTGCCAGTTTACAAGGGTCTGGGATTATGGTTGGGATGGGATGATCCACGGTAACGGGGAAGATGGGGGTGTACTGTGTGGGCAAGACTGGAGAAGGGGTATGGAGACAAAGACATCAGGGGTCTCTGATGAGGACATGAGGTCCACAATAGACTCCGTGGTGAGAATAGGGAGCCCATGATGGGGATTTGGGATGGATGGAGGGGTGATGGGTGCAGGAATCAGTGGTGGGAACCTGCCAGGGCACGTGGGCTGAGATGGTCAGAGACGACGACGCGCTTTGGGGAAGGTGTTTTCTGTTGCTTTCCCCCATTTCCTCCTTCCCACTCCCCACTCTGCTGTGACCTTTCTTCCGGAATCCAAGTTAATAAATGTCACATTTTCCAGCCTATTTTTACTCCGGGTAATGTGCCCTCCCCCAGTCCCCTCAGCTGCTGCTCCCGCTTCTGTTACCACTGCAGTCTCTCTCACCCCCATGCTCCCTTATATCTCCTCACTGATTCTCAATCAGTCACTCAATCAACACGGAGCTCTGAGCACCTACTACGTGCCAGGCCCGCTGCCAGGTGCTGTGGTGGAGAACAAAGAAGGGGAGCCCTGGTCCCCAGTCCCTGTCCTCAAGCAGCCTCCAGTCTTGTGGTGGAGCTGGGATGGGGACACTTAAAAAGCTTAACCAATGGAAGAGTTAACCAGCCATGCAAGCAGCGTCAGGAGGTGCCGGGATTAATTGCCAAACGAGGTACGTGGATAGTAAGAGCCTGGGTTCAGAGAGAGAGGCCATTCTGGGCTGAAGAGGGCTGGGAAGGCTTAACGGACGAAGCAGGCTGGGCAGGCTGGGCGAGGTGTGGAGAGGAGGGGAGGGGAGAGAGGCGAGAGAGAGGAGTGATGCTCCCACCTCTCCACCCATATGCCCCTCCACCCAGCTCACCCCATCTCTTCTCTTTGCCGCCCCCCTCCCCACCCGGTCTCATACCAACCCACTCCCACCTCCACCACCACGTATATGTTCTCTCTCTTCCTCCTCAATTCCTACCACCATCCGCTCCCCCAGCCCAGCGCGCCAAGCCCCATCTATACTTTCCCCCCTGCGGCTGCTCTCAGCCTGCCCACTTACTAGAAGGCAGAAATCACTCTTTCTTCCTAGGCTTCGTTTCTTCAGCTGTAAAATGTGGCTCTAAATTCCAGTGTCTCCTCTCAGCTGGGGACTGTACGGTGGAGTGGACAAGTGTGTGGGTTCTGGAGCCAGACGGTCTGGATTCAAACCTTGGCTGGGTGGCCTTGGAGAAGTTAGCTTCCGTGAGCCTCAGTTTCTGTATTCGTGATATAGAATATTAGAACCTAAAAAAATTCGGGTGGTTGTGAGGATTAAAAGAGATGGCTGTAAAGGGCGTAGCACACTGCCTGGCACACACATCATGTGCACTCAGAGGGTCAGCTGTTAGAAATGCCACCACCCCAACTCCTGGCTCTCTTTAACCTGACTGTTCCCAGCACCACCTGCTGTTTTCCAACCTATGTGCTGGCATCTTCGCTAGTCTCCATCACCTAGCCTTCCTCCTCTCTTGACCCTCAAGCCTCCGCCCCCCACCCTATTATAGCATCCCCATGCTTCCCAACCCTCCCCAGCATTCAGGCATGCGTGTGCATGTGTATTAGTGCATACACTTGAGATCCGTGCTGTCCCACAGAACACTCTGCGATGACGGAAATGTCCTGCATCTGCGCTGTCCAATGTGGTCGTCACTAGCCACACCGGCCAGTGAGCATCTGCAGTGTGATTAGTGTGACAGAGAGAATGAATGTTCTATTCAAACAGCTGAGTGTGGCCAGTAGCCGCCATATCAGACAGTGCTGCTCTAGGTGGTCCTGGGGATGTGGTTCAGCCTTCCAGGTTGGGCAGGGCTAGGCTTTCCAACTGGTATCAAAGGATATAAAGTGATGGTGGTGGGCTGTGATCAGAAGTCCGGCCATCTACTCTCTGGGCTGAGGTCCCAGGTTGAGCTGAGGATGGGGCCTGTGTCTGGGGACATCAAGGTGTCTGGAAACACCACGTGAACAGATATACCTTTCTTCCCAGGTGCAGGACGTGACCTTGGTCTTTTCCATTCTATTGTCTGGAAAATTGAGGCATGGGGAAGGTAGAGGATCCATGAGGAGGCAGGGGGAGGGCCAGCCCCTCTGTGGGGTCCTCCGGGGTCCAGGCAGCCCCTGGAGGGACAGCTGACCATAGACCTGTGGGCGCTTCCCTGTTTCTATCCCCTCTCGGGCTCTCAGCCTTCCCTCCCCGCCTCCCAACCCTCCTTCCCCACATGCTGGTGACTGCCGTGACTATTAATCACTCGCCCTGTTCTCTTCCTCTCTACTAATCAGGCACAATTAGACAAGGCCTCTTCCAGCTGGGCAGTCCTCCTCCCTGTCCTCTTCCCTCCTCCCCCAGCCCTACCCCAGGTCAGTAGGGACGGCTCTGAGGCAGAGGGAGCTGCGTGCCAGCCCTCCATCACTCTCTGGCTCCCCCAGCCCACAATTCCAGGCTCCTCCGCAATCCCCTGCTTTCTATCCAAGCTTCCTCCTGAGCCCGCCCCTTCCCTGGTGTGGTCAGGCCGGTACTGACAGTCTCTGCACCCACTCCTTGATTGTGGGAGGGGCTACTCGACAAACATCCCAACTCCAGGCCTTCGCCACTGGCGCCGAGGGCCTGAGGGCTGCCCCTTGCCCCCCCACCCCGTGACTCAAAAGGGAGAGGAGTCCCACTGAGGCCTCTCATCTACCGGATGAGCTTACCTCTGACCCTCACTCCCAGCCCAGCCCTCCGTGCCCTCCGGCCCCACCTTCTCCTGAGGCATGAACCTTGAGAACATTTAGTTCAACATCTAGTTCAGGAATGGCCCTGCCTTCGGGAGCCAGGCAGATCAGGTCAGAGAAGGCACACAGTAGGGAAGGGTGGGGTATGAGGAGAAGTGAAGGTCACTTACCCTTGAAGGGAGCAGCTGTTTCTCAGCCCCAGCTAACTGTTGCCCTGTGGTCAGGGATGCCTGGTGTTAGGGGGTCTTCCAATTTGTCCCGAGAAGCCCCGAGTCTTGATTATTTTAATTAAAAATTTCCTGAGTAAAAAAAATATTCACAGGGCTATCTACAACTCCGACTGCAGGACCCAGCGTGCCTGCCCTCCCCACCGCCTGCCCCACTGCTGGCTCCTGCCCCTCAGGCCCTCCTGGAGGGGGCGCTCTCAGCCTGGCTGCCTCCCATTGGCCGGTGGAGGTGCTGGAGGGGGATTTGAGCCCAGCAACCAGCGGCAGGGACTGTTACTGTTACCCGGGGCGGGCCTGCAAGGGCAACGGGGAATGCCAGGAGGGACGTGCCCCACCTGGCCCCGCTCTGCAGCCCTGTGGCCTCTTCATTAATCAGGAATCAGCCCCGAGCTGGGCTCATTATCAGCTCAGCTTCCCGTGGCACTGCCGGAAGATGCTGATTAGCATTTGAAGAAATGGCCCCCGCGTTTCCCTCCTGTCCTCCGTCTTTCTACCCGTGCTCCTTCCTGGACCCCCACGCCGGCCCTTCTGCTTCTCGGGAGGAATCTGCTCCCTCTCGCGGCTGGTGGCAGGGCTGCCTTTGCCAAGCCCAGGCCAGGGACAGAAAAGGACCAGGACCAGGGGGCAGGGAGGCAGGAGCACCCCAAGGAGTACTCGGAGAGCAGAGCTTCGGGACTACTCAGGCTGAGGTCACCGGGCGGAGGAGGGGGAGTGAATGCGGGGTGGAGACTCAGGGTGGTGGGGAGAGATGGACAGCCTCCCTGGAGGAGGGGATGAGAGGGCAGCCTCAGGCTGTGAGTGTTATCAGTGTTTCCCTGTCCTTCTCCTGGCAATGCCACCTCCTTGGAGCAGCTGGGCAGAGGGGGTGGGGACAGCCAGAACCGTGGACAGGAGGCCTGAGGGTTTTGGGTTTTTGTTTTTTTGTAAATCCTGGTGGCGGCTTAGGGTCTTGGAGCCATCCCACATGAATGGGGGTGGGAAGGCAGGAGGAGGACAGAGACCCCGTGGGTGGAGATAAGAGGCTTCAGAGTGCTGTGTGTTTTCCAGAAGAGGGAGTGGGTATCTGCAATTCTTCCCCGGCTCTCAGGCCCCGAGGCCGGGGCTGGCAGTGCTGAAAATCCAACTCCCCCCCGCAAATGTTCACCATGCCCTTGGGACACCCATTTTGAGTCAGAGGGGGAACAGTTCCAGAAAGACAGGCATAGGCAGCAGCAAGAGAGTTCAGAGAGGAGCCACGGGATGATTAAGGGGAAATGGAGGATTGATTTAGGAGGAAAGATTAAAGGAGCTAAATCCGTGGCGCTTGGCTCGGCGGTGACTAAGCGTGGACAGGATAATAGCTTTACAAATGTGTGAAAGGTGTAAATACCAAACGGGGGGGAGGGGAGGCGGCTCGGCGGGCCAGGAGAGCGGGGCTGGGGGGCTGAAGAGGCCCCCGGAAGGGCTGGAGGCCCTTGGGCGACTGCCCGGTAGGGCTGGCTCCTCTCCGGTAGGGGTGCAGGGGGAGCAAACGGGGTGTCGGGGAGCCCCGGGTTCCAAGCAGGGGTTCCATTTCGGGGCCGCAGCTTCGCCGGCCTGTGCTGACCTCCACGTCCCACTCCCGCCCCGCTGAGGATCTGAGGCCGCGGGTTCAAATCCCATCCGAGTCCCTCTGCGCCCCTCGGCACCGGGCCTTTCCCTCTGCATCCATCGCTGGGGCCCGGGCCTCTGCCCCGCCTTGCCGACTCGCGCCCCTCGCTCCTCCCCGGCCGCGGAGCGCGGCGGGAGGCGGTGTCTCCCTCCGCGGTGGAAGCCTTTGGCGCGGCTGTGCGCGGAGGTCACTTTGCCGAGGAGCCGGGAGCCGGAGGAATGCAAATGAGGCAAACCCCGGGAGGAGAGCGGAGGAGCCCGGAGCAGACGGGAGGGAGGGCGCCCGGGCGCCGCGATGGATGCCTGCCCCGCGGGAGGGAGGAGGGGGGCGGCGAGGAGCACGAGGCGGTGGGTGCGGCCTTCTGGGTGCGGCTGGGCCCAGCCTGGAGGCTCGGGCGCACCCACCCACCTCCTCCATCTCCTTCACCTCCTCGGTCTCGGTACCTGAACTCCCGCCAGGACACGGATGCGATCCACTGTGTAGGCAAGCTCTTAACGAATAACTTTGCATCGAGGGCTGGAACGTCAGGGAAGGACTTCGTTACAAATTTAAAATATTCCCGTCTGCAAAACTGACTTTCTAGGGTTTAAGGCCTATGCGGCCGCTACCTGGGAACAGGTTTGGCTGTTTACCTGCGTCCTGGAGGCCCCGCTCTCTCCTCTCCAGTGGAGACGCGGCGCTCCCTGAGATCACCGTGTTCTTCCACGGCCCCAAGGGCTCCGGGCTCCCAGCTCCAGCTCGGCCTCAGCCTGGAGTCATACGGCCTTGACTGTCTCCTACTTCTCCACTACTGACCACGTATTTACATTTGCTCAAACGTCGTGCCCATTTCCTCCTAGACTCACAAGCACTTGTACCTTGGGGAAGAAGTCGCCTTGAAGAGCACCTGGGTGGCTGGGGGCTGGGGGGATGCTGCGTTGACCCTGTGGGGGAGGGCAGGCGCACTAGGACCGGGGGTGGGGTGGGGGTATTCTCCCTGTGTCTGACTGTGGTGTGATCGGATGCCCTTCCTGGGTGGATGAGTGCACTTGCTCTGGGAAGCTTTATACTCTCCAACCCAAGTCGAATTCCTGTTCCACTCTCAGGGGACTTGGACTTGCCTATCCGTGGGATTGTTGGTTTTGTGTGCTTTGTTCACCACTGCTGTATACCTGGCTCCCAGCCTAGGTGCTCAATAAACACCTTTGGAATGAATGAATGCCTCTGGGGCCAGACAACCAACTCCCTCAGGGCAGAGACCAGTGATTTTGTTCTCCGAATCATCCCCAGCAGCAAGCACAGTACCTGGCATATTGTACAGGCTCAAGGAACAGTGTTGGACAAGTAAGTGTGATGTGAACACCCACTGTTTCTTTTTTTTTTTAAATAAATTTATTTATTTATTTATTTATTTTTGGCTGCGTCGGGTCTTCGTTGCTGAGCGCGGGCTTTCTCTAGTTGCGGCGAGGGGGGCTACTCTTTGTTGCGGTGTGCGGGCCTCTCAATGCAGTGGCTTCTCTTGTTGTGGAGTGCGGGCTCTAGGCACGCGGGCTCAGTAGTTGTGGCACGCAGGCTCAGTAGTTGTGGCATGCAGGCTCAGTAGTTGTGGTGCACAGGCTTAGTTGCTCCGCGGCATGTGGGATCTTCCTGGACCAGAGCTCAAACCCGTGTCCCCTGCACTGGCAGGCGGATTCCCAACCACTGCGCCACCAGGGAAGTCCCCACCCACCATTTCTTGAGCACCTCCTATTCACTGGGGCTGTGCCAGGTATGTTTCAGCACACAGTGGCTGTGAGCGCAGAGTCCAGTGCCAGATCGCCTGGTCCCCTCCTCTGCCACGTCATGTGAGTCTGGCCAGCTCCTTACTCTCTCTGGACTTCCACTGTCTTGTCTGTAAAATGGAGATGTTTAGAAACCTCCAGTAGAGGGTTTTTTTGAGAATTAAGGAGTTAATTTATATAAAAGGCTTAGGACTGTGCTTGACACAGAGTAAGCACTGAATAAATGTTAATTGTGGCTATTATCTGTGTACATTATCTCTTTCCTCATAACACCTCTGACGATGCCTATTATTATTCCTATTTTACAGATGAAAAATGGCGGGTCAGAGAGGTTAAATGACTGAACCCGAATCCCATAGACAGTAAGGGCAGGGCTGCAGGCTTGTACCCTCCTCTGATAGGAGAGCCAGATCTCAGACCCTGGGGGGTTTGCTCTGACAGAATTCCATCCTCTCCCACAATTGCTGAGAGAGCGTTTACCAAGGTGCCTGATGCTGTGTGAGAATGGGCCCAGTGGGGAGCCAAGATCAAATGGCTGCACCATCTTGGCAAGAAGATTCCCTAAATGGGCTCCCCTGCTTTCTTTTTTTTTTTTTTTTAAATGTTGAGCCTTCTTTTAATTTATTTATTCTTATTTTTGGCTGTGTTGGGTCTTCGTTTCTGTGCGAGGGCTTTCTCTAGTTGTGGCAAGCGGGGGCCACTCTTCATCACGGTGCGCGGGCCTCTCACTGTCGTGGCCTCTCGTTGCGGAGCACAGGCTCCAGACGCGCAGGCTCAGTAGTTGTGGCTCACGGGCCTAGTTGCTCCGAGGCATGTGGGATCCTCCCAGACTAGGGCTCGAACCCGTGTCCCCTGCATTAGCAGGCAGACTCTCAACCACTGCGCCACCAGGGAAGCCCTCCCCTGCTTTCTTGAGCACCTTGCACACATCCCTCTGGACTTATCTCTGATCCTCACTACTAACCTTCGGAGGAGGAATTACCATTCCCCCTTTTACTGATAAGTAAACTGAGGCTCAGAGAGGTTAAATCGCCACTCAAGGTTGTTTGTCCAAGGCTGGTGGCGGAGCCAGGATTTGAACCCTATTCTGTCAGGCTCCAAATCGTGCACCCGTTTTTCCATGTTATGAAGCTTAGGTAGATCCTTTTCCAGCACCATATTCAATGGTCGATCTCTGCCCCAGTTTGGGCCTTACTGGTCTCCACAACACTCTTATTACTAATACTGAGGCCTCATGTATATGATTTTACCTTGCAAATACATTTCACCTACTTCATTTCTTTTGAGACTTATAACCAACCCGTGAAATAAGTCGAGCAGGAATTTCTATCCCCACTTGACGGACGAGGAAACTGAGGACCAAAGAAGTAAAAAAATCACTTTACTAACCAAGGTTACACAGCTATCACTGGTGGCGCCAGAGCTGAGATCAGGGTCTACTGACCCCCAGGGGGGTGATGGAGGTTAGTGGAGAATGCTGGGGCCCAGTGGGGGGCAGGGGACTGGGCTCAGGTTCTGAATGTGCCCTCTTTTTTCTGTATGCCCTTGGATATGTCCCTTGCCATCTCTAGGCTTCCGATTTGACCTTTGTACAATGAGGGTTTGGACTGAGTTACCTCCCAGTTCTGACCAGCGCAGACACCCCAGGCATTCTGAGTTGGTACTATCTTCCCTGGCAAGGAGAGAGGAGGAGAAGGCTTTGAACCTGGTTGCTTGGGCCACCCCTGAGTGAAGCTGGGGCCCGAGGGCCATCTGACTTGGGATGCTAGCCACAGTCCAGGGCAGATGAAGATGTACCCGCTTCCATTGGCCCACTCTGGACCCCAGGGCACTGCAGGATTAAGGGGAGTTCGTTCCAGGGGCCTAAGAGAGAGGCATGGGGCTGGATCACATCAGGAGAGGGCTGACGGAATTTGGAGGGATAAAGCTGCCATGGAAAAGAGTGCTGGGGGGAGGTGCCAAGGCCTTGGCAGAGGCAGGGTGCCCAGAAGGCGCTGGAGATAAAGCCCAGGCTGCAGATTAACGCTGGGATTAGCCCAGCCTTGGCTGTTCCTGGCTGCTTCTTATCTCCTGGAGGCCTGGAGGAGCCCTCTCCCCCACCGCTCTGAGCCCTGGCCCTGCTAATTGCCTGTTAACCCTGTGGGCTCCGTGACTGCAGGGAGGATGAGTGGGTGGGGAGGGGTGGGTAAGAATGCGAGGAAATGGGAGCTGTGGACAGATGGAACTCAAGGGACTGAGAGAGAAGCCACTGCTCAGAGGAGCAAGCTCTGGACGGATCTCTCCGACCCTGATCATTGTCTAGGGCAGACCTGGAGGGGAGGGCAGGGAGAAGGAGGGAAGGGCGCCTGGGGAGAGGTTCCTGGCTTGGGGAGGTGGCTTTAGGCCCAGGGAAAAGTCAAGAGGAGGAATACAAGAGTCAGTGACTGGATGCCTAGACTAGAGAATAGACAGAAAAGGAAACAGTATAGAGATGCAGTGGGCAAAAGAACAACGGAGAGGCTGCGGGGGCAGCCAGGCCAATGGGAGAAAGACGAGGCCATGGGGATGGACAGGCTGACAGAGGGCAAGGGACAGAGACACAGGCAGATGGATAATTGATCAGATGCTGGGGACAGACAGGCCAGGAGGATGGAGAAAGACCTGAGAGAGAGAAAGATCAGGCGACCTAGGCTAGGGAGATGGACAGACCCAGGGCAGGGACCAGGCCAGCACTGAAGGGGAGGTGGCCCGAGAGGGACAGGCAGAGGGCTGGCAGGAAGGCAGCTGGTCCAAGGCTCTGCCTGCAGCATGGACATAGACCTGTCTAGAACCCGTCCAGCATAGGTCTGGAGGGGTTCAGCCCAGGGCCAGGGGGATGGACCTAGGAGTGAAGGCAGAGAGCAAGGGAGGGCCGAGAAGAGGGAGAGTCAGACGGAAGAAAAAGGTGGGCTCTGAGATGGGGACAGGGCTCAGAGGCTGAGGCTGCTGGGGGTGGGATCTGGAAATAGCCCCTTGGCCCGTCAGGGCACATCCTGGCCCAGGAGCTGCCCCTTCCCGTGGCTGGACTCTGGACCCTCAACTCCTGTCCACACACCCTCCTCTGGGGCCATTCGGGAGAGAGCAGTGGACAGCCAGTGGGACCCTGTGGCAGAGCGGCCGTGCCGTCTCCATGGAAGAGGTTGTGGGCTGTGCTGCTACCAGAGTTCTGCCACTTAGGAGCTGGCGGCTCCACCCGCTGCTGCCTGCCTGGCCCAGGGACCGTCTCCAGGGCAATGCTCTGTTCTGCCCTGCAGTCGGGCCTGACCCGGGCTGTGCAGGTGTCCTGGCCCTGCCAGTCTGGCCTGTCCACTCCCTGCAGAGCTTTGTCCATCAGCAGACCCAGAGTTCTTCCAACCATCTATCTCCCTTTGTCACCCCCACTCTGCACAGTTGCCTCAAGGGCAGGCGTACCAGGTAGCCACCACCATCTGAAGCCACTGGAACCCAAGCCTTCCCAGTTGGCTTTGCCCTGCACAGGGAGAGGCTCAGTGTCATGTAGCCTGTGTCTGTGTCTGTGTGGTGGAGGTATCGAGTAGGGAGGCTGCCCCAGCCCCACCCAGGTTCAGGAGGCTACCAGACTCATTCATTCACTGAACGCCTACCAGGTGTTTTATAAGCACTAACTCTGCTTTGGCATCAGGCTCAGTTCCGCTCGAATCTCTGCTGTCATTTACTTGCTGTGTGCCCTTAGCCAAGTCATTTTCCCTCTCTGAGCTTCCTCAACATGAAAGGGGGGCTACAATGCTTACCTCATGTGGTTTTCTTGGCGGCTCAAAGGAGAAAATAGATCAAAAGTACAGGACCCAGTACAAAGTGGGAATGTTTGGTAATGTTCACTTTGCATCCCTTCCCTGGACCTCACTCCTCCTTCTGCAAATTGCACTGGGCTCTGGGGATACCAAGATGATGAAACGGGGCTCCCAGCCTCAGGGAGTCCATGGTCCCATGGGAGAGACCATGACAGTGTCCAGCGGTCAGGGTCAGCTGCTGCACACTGGGGGGCACGAGTGAGCAGCTCACTACTGAGACTCCCCCATGCAGCCCATGCCTTGTTTAGCCTCCCAACTGGAGCACAGACTGAAAAATGGCTGCAGCAGCAAGAGCTGATTCCAGCATCTTCTTGACCCAAAATAGGAAGGGGATGAGTGCTTTGAGATTTGGGGCAAATACTTACATATTCCCCCCATCTGCCTTTCCCCCACCACTGAGGACACAGGGATCTTGCCCCCAGCCCCCTTCAGGGCTCTCCTCCCTCCAGTGACACGTAAAAGCACAGGTCTAGAGTCAGGCTCTCTCGCTGGACTCTCGCCCCTTCGACTAGGGCCTTGCTACTCACCGTGCGGTCTGCAGACCAGCAGGTTGTTAGAAATGCAGAATCTCAGTCTTGCTGCCCAACACACGTTTACGGAATCAGAATCTGCATTTTAGCAAGATCCCCAGGTGCTTTGTGTGCACATTAAAGTTTGAGAAGCACGGATCTTGGAGACCTTGGCAAATCAGCCAACCTCTCGGAGCCTCAGTCTCCTCATCTGTAGGAGGTAGGGTCACTGTGAGACTCGATTGGAAAGAGCACATTAAGCATTTAGTGCAGTGCCTGGGGCAGAGCGGATGCTCTGGGACTGTCAGTGATACCTATTCCTGCCCCCAGATGGACACACAACAGGGAGCTGCGGCAGGGGTGATACAACGTCAAGGACTGGAAGCTGGCGAGGGTGCAGAAGGAGGCGGGGAGGGACAGGTGGGGAATTGAATTGAGAGGCAGCAGATATGGAGAAGAGAGTAAGGAAGGTATAGAGGAGTGGAGTGCAAGGGAAGGAGGGAGGGAAGAAAACGGGTCGAGCGTTGAGACTCCGGCCTCATTTCAGCTGGATGGGGCTGAAGCAGGAGCCGGGGCTTGGGGTGGTGTAGGCTTGGGTTGGGGGAATTGCCAGCAATGGAGGACTGTGGGAACACCTTGAGTCTTGCATCTCAATGAGTTCCACCTCTCCCCCTAAGCTGTGTGACCTTGGGCAAGTCACATCACCTCTCTGAGCTCTGGTTTCCTCATCTGTATTAAGCAGGCTAATTAAACCTACCGGATACCAGAGTGGCTGAGGAGATGCAATGGGGTGGCAGATGTTGCCATGTTTTGTAAACTGTACAGTTCTTGTCATTTGCGTGCTTTTGTTTTGGGAATCTGAGGCAGGGTGTTTGGGTGATGGAAGAACTGTCTTGAGAGGGGAGAATCAGCAGGGCGATTAACCTAGGGGGATGGGGATGGGAGACAAAGCTGCCCCACAACGAGGGCACCCCCAGGCCCCCAGTTCTTAGAACTCCTTGCTCCGACTGCCCTCCACCCAGCCCTCTCCCTTCCACAGCCTCCCTCTGGAGCTAGGCATTTAGGAATCTTTTCCCTTACACTGCCCCATGCCTTTTCTCCCAGCTTTCACCAGAGTGAAAATGTTCCCAAGGACAGAGGCCGGGGGGAGAGAGAGAGTGATTGAGTGCGCTGACCTCCTTACCCCCGGGGAAGGTGCCGCCTGTGATGGGTTTGACCTGGGGGCTGGTCTCTGTGGGGTGAGCCTGGCAGGGGGAGCTCCCATCTGCCTCTCCCTCCACCTCCTCCCCACCCCAGCTGCTTGCAACTCCCATGGCAGCTCTGTCCCCGCCAGAGCCTCGGCTTCCATCTCCGGGGCTCCAGCGCCATCTGGTGTCCACATGGGAGGACTCTCTGCAGAGGAAAAGGGAGATTGGCGGCTGCGCGGGTGGAACCGCGTATTAAAGTATCCCTTGTGCCCCGCCCTGGGCCAGGTGCTGGACTCATTGCCCCTGAGCAGCATGAATTCTAGTGGGGGGAAGATGAGCAATGAACACGGAGGCAAACAGATAAGCAAGGTCATCTCAGGTCTTGATGAGGACTTTGAGCAAACCAACAAATGTGTTTGATGAGGGGAGGCTGACCCTGGGAGCGTGTGTGTGGGATATGAGTGTGCATCTGAGGAAGGGACACTTAACCTCAGGCTTAAAAGGTGAGCAGCTAGCCATGCCAACTGGGGGAAGGGGAACGTTCCAGGAGAGGGAACTGCGTGAACAAAGGCCTGGGGAGGGAAGTCGCTCCGAAAGTTTGCATGTGTCTCAGAGATCTGGGAGTGGAAAGGCAGGAGACAGAGGCAGAGGTTACCTCATGTGGAGACTTTCAGGCAAGGGAAGGAATTGGGCTTTCTTCTCTGGGGAATGGGAAGCCATTGGTGGACTTCAAGTTGGCAAGTGACTTGACTGGATCTCCTCAGTTTAGAATGAGCACTCTGGCTACTGTGTAGTGAATGGCTTGGAGGGAGAGGCAAAGACCGACAAAGCACACCACTTAGGAGTCTGCCGCCGTGGCGGGGTCGGGGGGAGGTGATGCTGAAAGGGGGACATGAGATGGAAGGAGAGTAGATGGATTCTAAATAGATATTGCCTGGGACAGCAGCTGGATTGTATGCCTGGTCACCCCTGTCCCATATCCCAACAACCAACCTACAGGGAGAGGGAGATTTCAGGGATTCTGACTTGAGAAACTAGATAGATAGTGGGGCCCTTTACTCATAAGAGAAGAATGGGTCGGGGACAGGATTTGGGAAGACATCAAGAGTTCTGCTAATTTTTAAAAATTTATTTATTTATTTATTTATTTATTTTGGCTGCGTTGGGTCTTCGTTGCTGCATGTGGGCTTTCTCTAATGGAGGTGAGCGGGGGCTGCTGTTCGTTGCGGTGCACGGGCTTCTCATTGCGGTGGCTTCTCTTGTTGCGGAGCACGGTCTCTAGGCACACGGGCTTCAGTAGTTGTGGCACGCGGGCTCAGCAGTTGTGGCTCGCGGGCTCTAGAGCACAGGCTCAGTAGCCGTGGTCCATGGGCTTAGTTGCTCCGCAGCATGTGGGATCTTCCCGGACCAGGGCTCGAATCTGTGTCCACTGCATTGGCAGGAGGATTCTTAACCACTGTGCCACAAAGGAAGTCCAAGAGGTCCGTTATTGATATGTTAAGCTGGAGGTGCCTTTTAATCATCTAAGAGAGGATGTCAGTAGAAAAGATGGAGCTCAAGGGAGGCTGGGCTGTCGGTTGGTTGCTGGGATATGGGGCAGGGGTGACCAGGCAGGTCTGGTGGCCATCACAGGGGACAGGGAACCCTAAGCCTAAGGCATTGTCTTTCATCTCCCCCCTCCACACCCCTGCCCCTCCCGCTCCTGTCTCTTATCCCCAGGTCTATACTCGCTATGGGAAGTGTTATACCTTCAACGCGGATGCACAGAGCTCACTGGCCAGCCGGGTGGGGGGCATGGGCAGTGGCCTGGAGATCATGCTGGACATCCAGCAGGAGGAGTACCTGCCCATCTGGAGAGAGACAAGTACGCAGGCGGGAAAGGGACAGGGGCTCCGGCCTGGGTCCTCTGCCTGGGATGGGTTTCCAAAGGTGCCCCTCTCTACTGTGCAGACGAGACATCGTTTGAGGCAGGCATCCGAGTGCAAATCCACAGCCAGGAGGAGCCACCCTACATCCACCAGCTGGGCTTCGGCGTTTCCCCAGGCTTCCAGACCTTTGTGTCCTGCCAGGAGCAGCGGGTGAGCACCTCCAGCTGGGTCCTGGGTCAGGCACGGGGCCGGGCCTTTGGGCTCAGAGGGGATGCTGACCAGATCTGCCCCCCAGAAGCTCACATCCCACCAGCCCTCCCATGGACTTTACTGGGGCTGTGGGCGCCGGAGGGCCGGGTGGGACATCTGTGCGTGACCCCGTCATGCCCCACCTCTGCAGCTGACCTATCTGCCCCAGCCCTGGGGCAACTGCCGAGCGGAGAGTGGGCTCAGGGAGCCTGAGCTTCAAGGCTACTCGGCCTACAGTGTGTCTGCCTGCCGGCTGCGCTGTGAAAAGGAGGCCGTGCTTCAGCGCTGCCACTGCCGGATGGTGCACATGCCAGGTGGGCACCCCACCCCCTGCCAGCCCTCTGTGTCACCCTGCCAGGCTCCAGAGCCCCCAAGGGCAGAACACTGCTCATGGGCAGGGGGGCAGGTGCACGTGTATGACAACATGTGTGCATACCTCTGCCCACGTGAGTGTACATGGTATGTGTTCGGGATTTTATGCTTGTTTTCACGTATGCATATGGGATGCATACATGCATGTTTGTGTGCCTGTTAATATGTATTTATGTGTACATGTACTTGTGCATATCTGTACTTTTGTACTTGAGGTTGTGTGCATGTGCTTGAACACGTGCATGCAAATGCATGTGCATGTGTGTGCAAGCACGCATGGATTTACGTGCATATGTGCACGCGTACATCTCCATGCTTCTATGCACGGGCATGTATAAATTCATGTGCGCACATTTCTGTGTGTGCGTGCATGTGTGTGCCCACATTTGGGAATATGGGAGGGGAGAGTGGATGGAACTATAGACTCCAGGAATAATCTTCTCTCCTTTCAGGCAATGAGACCATCTGCCCGCCCAATATCTACATCGAGTGTGCTGACCACACCCTGGGTCCGTGCTGCCTTCTCCGCTCCCCGTCTCTCCGGTCCCCTCCTCCCCTTCGTCTCTCTGTGCACCCTGGTCCTCACTGCCTTGGCTCCCCGCCTCCCAGTCTCTTCCTGGGTTTTTTTTCCCTGGGGGTTGAGCCTTATCCCGTACCTCCAGGGCTCTGAGGACCTTTGCAGTTGTGGTGGAGGCAGCAGGGTGGGGGGTTGCAGAGAACCGGAACCGAGAGCGAAGGGCGGGGCTTCTCATCTTGGTTCAGCCAATGAGCTTGCCTCTCTGGGAAAGTGAAATGACTTCTCCCTTGGTATGAGGAAAGATGTATTGCTGGCTATCGGTGTGGGTAAGGCCACCCCATCTGTCCATAGGTCTCGCCTGATCCACACTTCATTCATTCATTCATTTATTCATTCTACAGATGTTTACAGCCTGCACTGGTGCCAGAGGTAAAAGTGGGAACAAGAGCCCCGCTCTTGTGGCGCTTACTGCCTGGCGGGGCTGTGGATGGGCATCACAACACAGCGTGTGAATCCTTGTGTAGGGGAACCTCAGCGATCCTACAGGGCCCCAGCAAGGGCATGCAGCCTCACCTGGGCAGGCAGGGAGGATTCCCAGAGGGAGTGACATATGAGCTGAGATTGGAAGGGTGTGGAAGAGTCAGCCAGGTGAAAAGGGGGGACGTGTTCTAGGCAACGGGAACAGCTCGTGCTAAAGACCTGTGGCCAGAGAGAGCGTGTGTGTCTGGAGCCCTGAAAGGTCAGTGTGGCTGGAGGTCCGAGAACAAAGGAGGGCTTGGAAAGAGCAGAGGAGGCTCTGGGAAGCCAACACTGGCTTAAGGCAAGGCAAGAATGTCTTCTGATTTTAGGAAGGGGGTGAGGATGGATAAGCGGGGAGGAAGACTAGGAACAGGGTGACTGGTTAGGAGAGCATGGCGGCAATCCAGATGCTGGGGGCGGCTTTGAGGTGCTGGGGCAGTAGAATCCCACCTTCGCTGTCCCACACACCAACTACATCCGCCAAAGGGGTGACTGAAGCGTGTTTAATGAAGGAACAGGTGTAAGTGGGGATAAGGGAACCACAAGGGGTGGTGAGAGTCCACAGAACTAAGGAGCCTTTCTTGCCCCCGCGCCTGAAGGGGCAAAGGAAGGGGTTGCTACTGGCACCCAGAGAGGGACCTGTGGCTGTCTGAGATGGACAGGAGCCGGGAGCCAGGACCACAAGAGGAAAGACGCAGCCTCTGCCAACCTAAGCCCTGCAGTGAGGAAGCCAGGGAAGAAATACACTGGCATCTCTCCCCTCCTTGCCCTGTGATCCTGACGGGGCCTCCCATTGGCCAAACCCAACCCAAAGCCATAGGACAGGGAGTCTAGGTGATGCATTTGGCAGGGATCAGCATCCTGGGACAGAGTTAGGTGGGGAGAGTGGAGAGTGGATCTGAAGGGGCGAACAGAGAAAACCCAGCATACTGAGCATAATAACCCTGCCCATTTGTTCTTCTGTCCATCCATCCATCCATCCGTGTATCCACTCATCCATCTACTCATCCACAGGCACATGTGAAAACATGCATACCTCCCACTCATCCCAGCATCCTGTCCAAGCCCATCACGTGTCTGAGGCCTCATGTGGTTGATTAGCTCTGGTGGATGGCCCGTGCCCTCCGAGCCATGAGGACCTCTCTGTCCCAGGGGGCTAGGCAGCAGAGGGATGAGCCTACAGGAGTGTGCTGGGGGTTCTGCCTCCGCCCACTTTCTTGGATGGTCTGAAGCTGGTCCAGGAAGGGACTCCCAGCCAGTCTCCTCCAGGCAGTGCCAGTGCCGGCCAGACCAGGCCCTCAGTGTGGGTGTGCCTGCCTCAGCACAGTCCCTAAGCTTCCTCCCTGCAGCTGGTGGGCCTCTGGGCCATCCCACCCCGCACGGCAGCTGGTGCCTCTGTGTTGCAGATTCCCTGGGTGGGGGCTCCGAAGGCCCGTGTTTCTGCCCTACCCCCTGCAACCTGACCCGCTATGGGAAAGAAATCTCCATGGTCAGGATCCCCAACAGGGGCTCAGCCCGGTACCTGGCAAGAAAATACAACCGCAACGAGACCTACATACGGTATGTATGTGTGTGTGTGTGCGTGTGTGCGTTCGTGAGTGTGTGTCCGTGTGTGGTCGAGACCACCCTCAACAGGCCTGCTGCATGGTGGAGGCTGGGAGTGGGCCGCATCTTTGTTAATAATGAGTCTCCTGCCGGGAATGCCTTTCACGATCTTTTTCTTCTAGCTAACCCCTACCCATCCTCCAAGTCACATCCTGTGTCTCCACCTCCAGGGGAGCCCTTCTTAGTCCAAACACCTTTCATCCGCACTCCCACAGCACCCTGTACATACCTCTGTCGTTGCATTTACCCACTGTTTTGTGTTTGCATGTGTGTTTGCGTGTCTTTCTCCCGCAGCAACCCGGAGCCATTAAATGCATGTCCAGTGAATGCTGTGCTGAGGGAGAGGAACTGGAAGGGATGGGGGAGGAGCCAGGTGGCCCACAGGAGGGGTCCCACTGAGCCTTGGGCCTGGAACCCTGCAGCCAATCTACCAATGCTGAGCATCCTCTGAGTGCCAAGCCCAGCGCTGGCTCCTATGGGGACAGAGATGATGATAACACAAAACTCATGCCAGTTTGTGGATGGGGCCATGTTTGAAGGTGTGGTACTGATTCTTAGGCCCCAGGAGAGATGAATGTGCATAGGGGAAGTAGGGGAGGCATGAGCTGGGCCTCTGAGCACCCCGGGTTTGGGTCCGTGAGAAGAGGAGAGAGGGGAGGCATCCCAGTTAGAGATCTGTGGGCTGATGTCAAGACCAGCCTGAGCAGCAGCGAGGCTGTGTGGAAAGAAGCAGACAGAAAAGCGGTTTGGATAAGAAGGTGCAGCGCAGCTGATCATGGGCAGTCTTGAAGGTCTGGAAGAGGAATTCTGGAGTAGACTGTCAAGCAATAGGGAGGCACTGAACGTTCTAGAGAGGTATGGGGATGAGGCAAAGTGAATACTATTTGCTGCTTTAGAGAAGGCGGGGGCGGGGGCGGGGCGGGGGCGGGAATCTTGCTGGCCCAGGAGTTTTGTTTTATTCTTCCAGGCCCTTTGCTAGCCCTCAAAAGATGAAGCTGACAGGCATCTGGGCCCGTCTCCCTTCACAGCTTTTGGGAGCTTCTTGGCACAGGGGGGCCTCAGATCCGGATCTGCTGGGCCTGGGATGTCCCGCCAGCCAGTCTTGTCAGGAGGACGGCCCCTTAGGGATACCCTGCTTCCTGTCTCTGCAGGGAGAACTTCCTGGTCCTAGATGTCTTTTTTGAAGCCCTGACATCCGAGGCCATGGAGCAACGAGCAGCCTACGGCCTGTCAGCCCTGCTGGGTGAGCCCCGGCCCCGATTCCACGGGGGTGGACCGGACCAGCCTGCCCCCCCTGACCCTGCTCTCGTGCTCCCCAGGGGACCTCGGGGGACAGATGGGCTTATTCATCGGAGCCAGTGTCCTCACGCTGCTGGAGATCCTAGACTACATCTACGAGGCAAGGGATGGGGCCCTGGTGGGGGCCACCCAGATGGGGAGGGGCGGGGAGGGGGAGGGGCTGGGGGAAAGCAGAGGGGCAGTGCAGGCTTCCTGGTGGAGCTGGACTGGCTGGGGGTCAAGCTCAGGGTTATTTACCAGCGTCCCCTGACTGGTGGGAAGGCCCCAGCGCGCTGAGAAGTCAGGAGAGGGGGATGGGTGAGGAGAACTGGGGCGTCCTAGTGGGGGTTTGCTGGGCCAGCAAGTCCTATGAGGTGGGCCTGGTGAGGCCCATCCTTCTCCTCTAGCGAGTTTCCTGAGCCCACTGCTATCCCCCTTCCCCAAACCCCCAGGTGTCCTGGGACCGACTGAGGCGGGTGTGGCGTCGTCCCAAGACCCCCCTCCGGACGGCCACTGGGGGCATCTCCACTTTGGGGCTTCAGGAACTGAAGGAGCAGGTGAGGGTGAGCGCTGTAGAGTATGCAGCCAGCGTCCTCTCCCAGGACTGAATCCCCCCATAACTTCTGAACTAGCCTGCGGGAGGGGGTTCCTGGGCTCCCCTGAGGCCTCTGCCCCAGGGGACAGGGCAAGGCTGGCTGTGTGAGGCCTGGGGGTACCACGTGAGCTCTCCCTGTCCCACCCCCCCTTCGCCTCGCAGAGTCCCTGCCCAAGCCAGGGCCACGCTGAAGGCGGAGGCACCGGCGGCCTGCTCCCAAACCACCACCCCCGGGGAGGCCTCTTTGAAGACTTCGCTTGCTAGGATGGTGCTGCGTCCAAAAGGACCCAGGAGTTGGGGACTCCAGCCCAGATCCCCACCGTAGCCTCCCACTCTTAGGACCGAAGGCTTGGGGGCAGCCCAAAGCTGAGGGGAAGAGGGCGGTGCTCACTGGGAGGGTGGGGACTCGGTCCCTGCTCTCACCCACCCTAGTGCCAGCTGCTTTGCACAAGGGTCCCTCTTGTCCACACCCTCCACCCCCAGGCTGGTGCCCAAGGAGGGCTGGGGACCAGGCCATGGGCCCCAGTGGAGGGGAGGAGAAAGGGAGGTGGAAAAAGGGCCCCACCTCAGAGGGGGTGGAACCCTCTGTACATTTGTATATATTTAGGGAGGACAGGGCGGGGGTGGGGATACAGATGTAGCAGGTGGGTGGGGCTATGAGGGTCGGTAATTTAGAGACAGCCGGGGTCCCAGCCCTAGAGCGTCAGCAGGAGAGGGCAGGGCCCCAGGACTCAGGACTGCTGGGCTGGTCCTGCTTCCTGCCCCTCTCCAGGCCCAGCTTTCCTTTTGGCAGGGGGAGTGTGTGGTCCAGCAGGCCTGGCCCAGCTCCCAATTCCCTCTGCCCCAACCCCACTCCCAGAGTCCCCTCCACAGGGAGAGGCAGATCTTTCAGAACTTGGCTGAGCTTGTGGGTGGGGAAGGGGGCCTTCTCAGGCCTCTCTACCTCCAGTCTGGTTTTATAAAGTGCTGACTAAGTTGGGAATAAAGAGGCATAAAGAATTCTCTGTGTGTATATGTGACTAAGCTGGGAGCTGGGGCGGGGCTGGGCATATGCATGACTTGGTCCCTGGGAAAAGGAAATACAGGCCCCAGCCAGGACAAGGAGCCTCCATCCGCAAAGCCCTCCCTGTCCCCATGCCTGCCTTTCAAAAACTCAGGAATCACTAGCTGGGACTTCTGGTGGTCCAGTGGTTAACACTCTGTGCTCCCAATGCAGGGGGCCCGGATTCGATGCCTGTTCAGGGAACCAGATCCCACAGGCCACAACTAAAAGAGCCCGCACGCTGCGACTAAAGTCCTGCATGCCACAATGAAGATACCATGTGCTGCAACTAAGACCTAGTACAGCCAAATAAATAAATATTAAAAAAAAAAAAAACCCCCACCAGTCCACACTCAGCCAGTTTATTAAAGGCAGGGAGCTGCATCAGGACTGCAGAGGAGAGAAGTTGGGAGACACCGCCCCTTCTCTCTCAGCTCCCCCCCTTCTCCAACAACTCATCTACAGCCCAGCCCCCCAGGGGACCCTAGGAGGTGGGGCTGGCGTCAGGCAGATTGCACTGCATAAATACTCGAGGCCACAGCCTGAATCAGCAGCGTCAAGAGGGCAGGGAGACCGAGTTTGGGGCAGAAAGGGATGGCTCCAAGGGTACCTCTTCCAGGGCTTACTCTAAGCCCAAGGGTCCCCCAAGCCAGAGAGAGGGGGCCAGCGGGCTGCCCTGGGGTCTGAGGCTGCGGCCAGCCCTGTCCTGCGAGGCTGGCAGGTGGCTCCGGGTGGCTGGGGAAGAGCGGGACGCGGTACCGCCTTGCCAGGGTTCAGGGGCGCAGGGCGGGGTCAGGTGCTGTTGCCCTGCTCCTGCTCGAAGAGCAGCATGGCCAGCTGGGTGCGGGAGCCGAGGCTCTCGAGCGCACTCTGGCGGCAGCGGTGGTACAGGTCCTCGCTAAGCCGCGCGCTGCACGTCTGGGCCCGATAGCGCTGCAGCAGCGCGGGCTCCACCGCCCGCAGCACGTGCAGGCTGGAGAAGCGCAGGAACAGCTCATACACATCCAGGCTCTCCAGCAGCTCCTCCTCCTGCTCCGAGGCCGCCGCCAGCCGCGCTCGGGCCGCCACGTAGTCGGAGTTGTAGAAGCAGGCCTCACTGGCCGCCTGGCGATCAAAGCGGCCTGTGTCTCGGCCTAATTCAGGGGGTCCCGGGCCCTGGGGTGGGGCCACGGCCGGGTGGAAGGCCTGGAAGTGCATGGGAAAGAAGGCTTGCCAGCCAGAGATGGCATGCATGCGGCAGCGGTTCAGGAAGTCCGGGGTGAGCACCGTGTCTGGCCCGGCCAGCAGGAACAGCGTGTCCAGTGGGTGCTTCTTGGAGAGCAGATCCATGAGGCGCAGCGGTGAGGGTGTGGCTGTCTGCACGCTGAGCCAGGGCACCCGGGCACCGGGGAAACGCCTCTCCAGCTCTGCCACACGGGCCTTGACAGGTGCAAAGACATCGGCGTGGGCCGCCCGCTGGGCCTGTCGTGGCTCATACAGTAGCAGCAGGGTCAGGGTTGCCGCAGAATCGCCAGGCTCCAGTGCGGCCACGGCGAAGGCCTCCAGGAAGCCAGGGGCCAGGTCACACTCGGCTGCAGCCAGTGGCAGTAACACGGTGAGACGCGAGGCCTCGGTGACATAGGGCACGGGCAAGATCTCCACGCGACTCAGTGGCCGTAGCAACTGCACTCGGCGGGTGAGGGGCCGGCGGCCACCCTGGGGGGTCAATGCCTCCAGCTGCAAGTCCAGCGTGTACTCCATGCCCCGGGCAGGATCGAAGCGTCGGTAGCCATTAACCAGCTGCTGCTTCTGGAGCCGCAGGGCCGGGTGGTACCGGCGGTTGAGCTCCTCCAGGGCTGCCCCCAGAATGTCGGCCACATCAGCCTGGTCAGCCCCACGCAGTGGGCAGCGGGGCGAGCCATCAGCGCAGGAGAAAGCATGCTGCTCTGTGAAATAGTCCCAGCGCAGCACCTCAAAGCGGGAGGCCGGGCGGGACGGTGCTGGAATGCCCACGGGCCAGGTGGCTGCCCACTCCCCATCCGCTGCCAGACGGCTGGTGTTCTGGATCTCCCACTGGGTTGGAGGAACAGGCCATGAGCGAGGCATAGACCACAGGGGCCAGCACACAGCTGGGGGGCTGGGCAGGCAGAGGGTGCCACTCAGGACAGGTTCCCAGTCCCTTGCCAACCTCTGCCCACCCAGGGTCTCCCCGTATTCTTTCCCCAGATGGAGGCAGCCTAAGAGTTAAATGGGGGTCTCTGGAGAGGCTCCAGAGAAAAGGTAGAAGCAGACAGGGACTGGGAAGCAGGTTTGTTCTGTGATTCTTGTGCTAGTTTTGTATTTCCCTGGGATCTCTGAGACCTCTCAGGATGCCCTCACCCCCCCACCTCCAGCCCAGACCATACCTGTAACTCCTGGATCTCCTGGTATGTGCGTTCCAGTTCAGCTCGGGCAAAAGCCTTGTGCAGCTGGTACATGTGCACAGGGTCACGGACAGGGTGAGCTGTCAGGGCACTGCGGAAACGAGGGTCCCCCTCCTGCACAGGCTCCCCAGGGCTCAGCTCCAGGTAGCTATAGTGGACTCCCTCAGGAGAGGAAGGGAAGTGGAAAACATGAGGGGACAGTCGCCCCCCCACCCCCACCCCACAGCTTGTGTCTCATCCCTCCCTCCTATGACCTGTTGTGGACTTGGGGTCAGAATTCTGTGGGCTTCAGTCTACCTTGACCAGTTGTGAGCTTGTGTGACCTTGAGCAAGCCTCTGCTAGTTCATCTGTGAAACGGGCATGCATCCTATCTCAGAGCTGTCCAGGGGCTCAAATAAAATAATAATGGCCAACACCAAACACCTACTATGTGCAAGGCTCCCTTATTTTTTCTAATCCTTATAACAACCCTGAGAAAAAATTACTTCCATTGGTATGGATGAGGATACCGAGGCTCAGGAGATTCAGTAATTTACCCAAGGTCACAGGGATAGAAGATGACAGAACTGCATGGAAACCCAGGCCCATATCTCCAACCACCGCCTCTGCCGCTCAGGGGGAAGTGCACACGCCCAGACAGGAGGCACCCGTGGGGTGGCTTATCTTCCTACCTCGTGGCCGCCAGTGCAGCCCACCCCGGTGGCATCGAGGATGCAGCGGCCCAGCCACTCATCCGGGTGCGCACTGACGATGTCGTTGCGGCAGGCTTCCAGGTGGGGGCGCAGCTGCTGCAGCAGTGTGCGTGACAGCAGCACCCCAAAGCCACCGTGGCAGTAGCGGCCTGGGGCGGGCTCCCCACTGATGAAGTCCTGGGGCCGGCCCAGATAGAGGTGGGCAGCGGCTGCCAGGCTGAGGTGGCCAGCTAGGCGAGCCAGTCCGTGCGCCTCGGTGTAGGTGGCGTCAGGCACCAGGAAGAACCAGTCAAAGTCGTTGCCGTGCTGCTCCAGCAGGTGGCGCAGTGCCAGGTGCAGGTGCCCGATGGGCCGCTCCTCGCCTAGCGTCACCACGGCCATCCCCGGTGGTGCCCGGCGGCCGCGCGAGCCTGTCAGGAACACCACACGCTCTAGCCGGTGCCCCAGCGTGCGGTTCACAGCCACGCCCAGTGTGGGCAACGTGGCCTGTGAGGTCAGCACCGCCACGAGCAGCCTCTGCCTGATGCCCAGCTCTGTGCTGATGTAGCGGGTCCTGGGGGTGGGGGAAGAAGATGGCACAAGGTTACTAAAAAGACAACAGGGCAGGTAGAGGGCAGCATACACAGGCTCCGGCAGGTCATGTCCTCTTTGGGCCTGTTTCATTTATGATAGAATAACAACTCTCCCCCAGGGATCACGAGTATTTAAGTGAAATACTGCCCTTACCATAGTGCTTTTGGGAGATGGCATTATCCATGCAGATATGAGAGGTATATTTGGGGTCTGATTCCCTGTTTCATTACTTAGTGGTTGAGTCCTTGAGCTAGTTACTAAACCCATTCGAGCCTTTGGTAGCCTAATCTGTAAAATGGGGCTGATTGTATCTCTTTAAAGCACTTAGCCAAATGCTTGGCACATAGGTGCTCCACACATCATGTATACACTTATTTCTAAATAATATGCCATTATACCACAAATACACCATATAAATGATGTAACAGAATAAACGGCATAGAGATGTAGTGAATGTGTTTGGGGGGGGGTCAGGGGTTCCAGTAACTTACCTTCCGTAACACAGAAGGTAAGTTGCAGAACTGGAATTTGAACTCGGTGTTACTTCGGAGAAATTATTTCAACTCATAGGCAGAGAGGCATTAATGGAATGGGTACATCGCCCTTTTCCCACAAACCTCCGCCCCCTCCCAGGTGCCCACCCAGGAACAAGAGATACAGGTAATCCTAGTTCTACAGGTAATCCTAGTTCTCTCTTTTCTCTTTCCCTCTCTCTATGCACCCACTCTATATACTAGTCATTTCTCTAAACGTAACACTGAGCCACGGAGCTATGAGGACCTTTGGGGGGGCTCCATGGGGTCAAGCAGGTTTAGGGCAGAGGCGGGCAAGTTCTGCCCGGGCCTGGATGGGGCCCAGAGAGGCCTCAGATGGGTTCCAAACCTCCCTGGGAAGCAGGGCCGTCGGAAATTATCGGGGCCCAAAGACTTCCTGGCCGGTCAGACCCTTCCTTCCGGGGCCTGACCCAGCCCCTGGCGGCCTCCACTGCGCAGTCTGTCCCAGCCGGTTCCCAGCGGGTGGGACTGGCGAGTCTGATCCCTACCTGACGGCCTTTTTGGCGGCCTGGCCAGGCTGTGCGGGGTGGTAGGGCAAGACACGCGGCTCCCAGTTCTCCCCGGCGCCTGCACCGGCCCCGGGCCTCTCGCGCTCCGCTCCGGGCTGCACCGAGTTGGGCCGGCGCGCCGCGTTGGTGTTGCCGCGCGGCGGCAGCTCAGAATCTCCGGGTTGGGGCGGCCCTGGGCCACAAGGCTCCTCCACCCAGGTGACGCTGAGCAGGCTCAGAGTGAAGCCCAGGGAGATGCCCACGGCCACGGGCCCTGCGGGCCGCAGCACCGACAACAGCAGCGATGCCCGCATGGCGCCCGGACCGCGGGCCCCCGGCCCTGGAGCAGCCCCAGAGCAGCAAGAGGAGGCTTCGAGGGGGCGGGACCGGGGAGGGGGCGGATCCGGAGGGCCCGAGCCAAGCGGGCGGGCCCCCTCCCTCCCCGCCGAGCAGAGCCCGCGGCCCGAGCCGAATCCCCTGCGCCTCGTTCCGATCGCCCTCCAGCCGCCGCTCGGTACCGCGCGGGTCCCGGCGCTGGGCGCGGGAGCCTCAGCCGAGGCCGCCGCTGTCCGACGTGTCACTGCGAGGGCCCCGCCCCCGGGGTGGGGTCTCGGGCTCCGGCTACCGGAGAGGGAGGAGAAGGGGGAGGTTAAAGGGGAAGGACCCCCGGAAGTGCCCCCTCCTCAGTGCGGGAGAGGCACAGACGTCGGGGGCGGAGTCCCCTACCTCCCCCCGGCGTGGTTGGTGCGTCCCGTGTGACGTCAGAAGCAGCCCGCCCCTGCCTGGATGGTGCGTCCTGAGTGACGTAAGGAGCAGAGGCCGGAGCTGTCCATCAGCACCAAAGGCCTCGGGCGGGCTCAGGGCATGGGGCCGCGGCTCTGGGGCAGCCCGAGCCCCTGCTCCCGCTCCTTTCCCTTCCCCAGGCCCAGCCTAAGTGCCCGGACGTCGCGGGACTGGAGTGCCAGCCGGTGTTGGAGGCGGAGCGGCGTCGCCGCCGTGCAGGGACCGGTCCCTACGGCCCAGCAGCCCCCTTCTCCTCACCGCGGACTTTTACCGGACACCAGTCAGCTGGAGCCTCTGGCGCCCGGCAGCCCCGGCCGGAGAGCCTCCTTCGCTCAGAAGCTCAGGTCGCCTCCAGCCCAGGTAGATCTTGGACAATCCCAGATATAGCCGCCCACAGACCAGTCTCCTGGCTGCCTCCTCACGGGCAGCACACTGCCCTCATCTCCCCCCAACCCAGTCCCCCTTTTAACTTCTTCATCCCAGCTCCCTCTAGCCAGGCACTTCCCCCCGCTTTGTCTTTTGTCCCTTACTTCAGGGATGCTTCCAGAGCTTTGTGATGTGGGCACCACTCCTTTGTCCACTAGTTCTCCACTCCTATTCTCACCCTCATCTTGGTGGAGACCCAGGACTCCTCCTTGACCCCAACTTCCTCTCTGTCAGGCTGACGTGGGAGGGTGACTGCCTACTGTTCCCAGCACTATGCCAGGCACTGCGGCGACACTTCGGTTCCAGCTGCTGCCCCCCGAGCCAGATGATGCCTTCTGGGGTGCACCCTGCGAACAGCCCCTGGAGCGCAGGTACCAGGCACTGCCAGCCCTCGTCTGCATCATGTGCTGTCTGTTTGGAGTCGTCTACTGCTTCTTCGGTGAGACCCCATCTCATTCTTCACTCGGGCCCCCCACTGTTTCCTCAAGTTGTTTTCCTGAGGCACCCCAAACCTTCTTTAGAACTTTACTACTACCATGAACTACCTTTCGTTTCTCTTTTTATCATCCCACACGTTTGTAGATAATTTAGACTCTAGATCCTAGAGAACACAGGGTTTTGAATTAGGCATGCTTGAATTTGAACCGGGTTCTGCACTTTACTAATTATGATGCTTTGGGCACATTAAACTTTCTAAGCCTCAGTTTTCTCATCTGAACAGTGGGAACAAAGATATTTGTCTCACACGGGGGGCGGGGGCGCTGTGAGAATTAGTAAGCACTCAATAAATAATAGCTATCGTGGTGAAGATGTGTTTAGGTCACTGTGCTAGGTAGGCATTGAAAACATTTAGGAGGGTGAGTTAACGTGGTCCCTTACCACAGGACATATTGTCTGATGAAGAAGAGACTTCTGGAACATTCACATCTGTGATACATATTAGAGGAAGCTAAATGATACATATCAGAGTCACACATGGAGATGTGTGTACAAGTCAGCCTCCAGTAATTGGGGCTTCTGTGGATAGTTGTCCAGGATGCACAAGGGAGTTCAGTTGGAAAGGCAAGTGGGGGCTGAAATCCAGCCCATGCTCTACTTGCCAAACTCTAGACCTTGGCACAAGGCTGCTTTGCCTAGAGGAAGGCACAACTCTTTATAATTTGCACCAAGGTGCCAGATGGTCTAGTGGAGTAAGTGCCCAGTGACTCTACAGCAAGAGGTACAGAACTTCAGGTAAAAGAGAGCTTTATGGGCTGGGCATCCAAGGAACGCCTCCAGGCAGAGCATTATAGGTGGCTGGATGAAGTGAAAAGGAGGCTTGGAGGTCTGAGTTCCAGGTTCAGCAGAAGTGGGGCAGGACTTGTGCTCGGCAGCCTTTACATCTCCCCCTAGAATGGCTGGATAGCAGGCAGGGATGGGAGCCAGATGGTCCCTCCACTTCCACCCCCAGACTCTGGACCAAACAACTGCAGAGTGGGCAGGGGAAAGAGCCCCTCTAAGGGTTCAGGACACATTCTGGGTCTCCAAGGAGTCTGTGTCACCTCGCCCCCTCCACTATTCCTACCCACTCCCTCTACAGTTGCTCAGTGCAGCCTGCCATTCCCTCTCCTGGGCTTCCCTGACACCCTACCCTTCTTGGAGGCTCCCATTCTCGGGCTCTTGGACTCTTTGAGCCCTTGTGCACGCCCTACTCCTCTTTCCAACCCCAGAACCTCCTGGACTCCAATGCTTCCCCTCATTCTTAGAACGGACTCTCCTCGTTATGACCTTTCTCTTTGGCTCTCCCTGACCCTTTGACCCCCATCTCTGACTTCCATCTTCTCAGCTTTTCAGGATCTACAAGCCCCTCACACTTCCAGGTACCCTTAATGGGCCTAATGGCCCTATAACCTCCATTTTTCTGACACACCACAACCACTATTTCTCCCGATAATCCTCTCTGACCCCCTATGACTCCTTGTAAGGCCCAGTGACCCCTAACTACCCCCCAGCTATCTCATTACCTTCCATCCCTCTGACTCCCTCTATTACTCCTAACACAGGGGAATCCCTATGACCTCATTGTCTGTTTGCCCCCACCACGATTTCAGTGATTCCATTTCCCTGGCTTCAGTATTACCCTCGCTCAGAAACCGTTTCCTACTCTCAGTGATTCCACATCGTCAATTCCCCTGACCGGGAAAGACCTCATCTTTCTGAACCCGTGTGACCTCACCTCTCAAGTTCTTTCTGACTTCCGAATACCTCATCACTCCGAACAATCCCTAAGGAGCCCAGTGACTCTACTGCTGATCCACTTGTGACCCCAGTGGCCTCTCTCTCTGACCTCTATGACCCCAAAGACCCCAATGACCCTATTACTGAGTCACTGTTGACTCCAGTGATCTATCTCTATCTCAAAAATCCAACACTCATCTCAATGACTGTCTCTCTGTTTCCCCAGTGACTCCCGATGACCTATTTCTCTGATCTTCCTTGACCCCAGTGGTCCCTTCACTGCCGCCCTCAGGACCCCAATGACCCCCAATTCTCTGATCTTAGTGTCCTGCCTCTGGTCCCCCTGGGATTCCTTGTGCTTGACCCCTCTGACCTCCTACCTCCGGCCCAGTGACCTCGTTTTGGTCTCTCACTAGCCGCTGTTCCCTTCCAGGTTACCGCTGCTTCAAGGCAGTACTCTTCCTCACTGGGTTGCTGTTTGGCTCGGTGGTCATCTTCCTGCTGTGCTACCGAGAACGGGTGCTGGAGACGCAGCTGAGTGCCGGGGCGAGTGCAGGCATCGCGCTGGGCATCGGGCTGCTCTGCGGGCTGGTAGCTATGCTGGTGCGCAGCGTGGGCCTCTTCCTGGTAGGGCTGCTGCTCGGCCTACTGCTCGCCGCTGCCGCCCTACTGGGCTCCGCGCCCTACTACCAGCCAGGCTCTGTTTGGGGCCCCCTGGGGCTGCTGCTGGGGGGCGGCCTGCTCTGCGCCCTGCTCACGCTGCGCTGGCCCCGCCCGCTCACCACCCTGGCCACCGCCGTGACGGGTGCCGCGCTTATCGCCACGGCTGCCGACTACTTTGCCGAGCTGCTGCTGCTGGGGCGTTACGCGGTGGAGCGTCTGCGGGCCGCCCCCGTGCCCCCCCTCTGCTGGCGGAGCTGGGCCCTGCTGGCACTTTGGCCCCTGCTCAGCCTGATGGGCGTTCTGGTGCAGTGGCGGGTGACCACAGAGCGGGACTCCCACACAGAAGGTGAGGAGGCACAGGCCAGGGTGGGCGTGAGAGAAATGGGTGCTTGGGGGGGTGGGTCTGAGCGACGTGCATGGGGGAAGGAGCTGTACACACCAGCCGCGGAAGGCCTCAGCTGAGTTAGAGAGCTGACTGGCTCCGGCTCTGGGAGCTTCAGTGCCGGGACGGGCACTTCAGTGCCACCATTCCTGCCACAACAACAGATGGAGCAGCGGCTCTGCGCCAAGCCCATTCCAGGCACTGGGGATTCAACAGAGAAAAAACAGAAGAGGCCCCTGCCCTGATGGGGTTGCATTCAGGGTGGGGGAGACAGACACTAGACACGCAAGTTAACAGGATAATTCCCATTGTGTGGAGTGATATGAAAGAGACGTGCAGAGTAATGTGAAATACAGACAGGGTGGCCAAGGAAGGTCACTTGGAAGAGGTGATATTTCAGCAGAGACCTGAAGGATAAGGGGCCAGCCATGCAAAGAGCTCGAGAAGAGGGAATAGCAAGGGCGAGGGGAATGAGCTTGGCCTGTTGAGGAAGTCAGGCAGGAGTGGTGGGTGAGGGATGCCGATTGTGTGGGCACCGTGGGCCGTGATGAGGACTCTGGATTTCATTAGATGGGTGGTGAGATGCCACTGGAGGTTTAAAGGAGGGAGGATATCATCTAATTTAGCATTTGGGATGCTCATTCTGGCTGCTGAGTGTAGAAAGCATCCGGGAAGGCAGGCACAGAAGGGCAACCATGGAGGAGGCAGCTTAGTTGTCCAGTCGAGAGATGATGATGGCTGGTCTAGGTGAGTCACCTATGGCTCCAGACTGGGAGAGGGGTAGCAGCTGGGAAGCAGGCACCTAGAGTCTAGGAATCTTCCGTAAAGACCTTTGGAAGAAAAGAACTGTGGGAAGTCCCATCTGGGAGGTGGGACACCAGGAAAGTAGAGGAGGAGAGGTTTCGGATGAGGGGAATCTGGGAGCCTGGAGCCCTCAGGTTAGAAGGGACAGGGAGGCTTGGGCGAGGTGAGGCATGTGGGCCTCTGAGACCCTGCTCTGCCCACCCCTTCACAGTGGTCATCAGCCGGCAGCGCCGTCGTGTGCAGCTGATGAGGATTCGGCAGCAGGAAGGGCGCAAGGAGAAGCGGCGCAAGAAGAGACCCCCCAGGCCCCCCCCGAGAGGCCCCCGGGCTCCTCCACGGCCTGGGCCCCCTGACCCTGCTTACCGGCGCAGGCCAGTGCCCATCAAACGCTTCAACGGAGACATCCTCTCCCCGGTGAGCACCCCGAGTTGGGAGAAGGGAGTGTTGTAGACTCTGTCCAAGCAGGACTGGGCCTTCCCCAGGGGCTGGTCACTGTCTAGAAGGCCTAGCGCTTGTCCACCCATCGTAACCCCTGCACTGGGAGCTTGATGGGTGGGGGAGAGGTGTCCTGAGCGTGAGTTTTAATGAGGTGTCGTAGTGGGTAGCGTCTCAGTGCTGTGGACTCTGGGTGTGGTGAGGTCCTAGGCCGACAGCAGACCATGACGCGTCTCAGGCTCGTGACAGTGCAGGCTGACATGTCTGCCTGGGTGGCTTTCAGGGCAGGGGTCTGCAGTGGCACTCTCACACCTGTGTTTACTCTCCCACAGAGCTACATCCAGAGCTTCCGGGACCGGCAGACAGGGAGCTCGCTGAGCTCCTTCATGGCCTCGCCCACAGACGCGGACTATGAGTACGGGTCCCGGGGACCGCTGACGGCCTGCTCTGGGCCCCCCATGCGGGTATAGCAGTCTCTCTGCTCCTGCCCGCCTACACTCATCGGTCACCAGCTCTGCCAGCTTGGGGAGGCCCGCTGGGCCATGACTCAGCCCACCTGGCCCTGTGGCCTTTGGCTGTCTCTTTCCCCACCCTGGAGAGGGATGGCCTGGCCGCCAGAAGGGAGGACCTATCTCAGGCTCGGCCTGAGGGGAGAGCCTCCTCCCAAGCTCCCGAGGGGCTCCTGAGGGGCTCCTGAGGGACGCAAGTGTGAGCCCCGCTGGGGTGTGCTCAGGGTTGTGAGTGTGTCGCCTGTGTGTGCGTGCGTGGAGGGGTGGGCTCGGAGAGGACACTGGGACCCCTGCCTTAGATTTCTGACTGGTGGGGCTTCTCCGAGGGTGGCCCTGCCTCCTCTCCCACTCCTGGGGTCCCATGGGCTACTCTCCTGCATGTCTAAGTGGAGGAGGTCTACCTTCCTCCCCCATCGCCTCCACCTCTCAGCCAGACTCATCTAAGACTTCTGGTCCTTGTCCATGGGGCAAACTGCAGCAGCCCTCACCCTGGTCCCCTGTCTTCTGCAAGCCACCAGCCTGAGGGCAGTGGCAGGGAATGGGGTGGGCGGGTGCTGCTCTGGGCTGGGTTAGGAAAGGGGGCTGGGGGAGGGGCTTAAATGCACGGTGCATGTCTGGTGTCGGTCATGCCACCCTGGACACCTCATGCTTCTGTCTCCCCCCCCGCCCCCAACCCTGTTTGACATCTTTTATAAACGTGCCAAACTGTAAGGCTTCTGCCAGGAGTGGTGGTCTTTGGTGGCTGGCACTTCCATGGGCCAAGATGGAAGCACTGCAGCCCTTGGTCCCCTGTGTCACTCACTACACAGGGGCTCTAGGCAAGTTCTGCCCTCCCACGTCACACAGAGAGCCAGGAAAGGGGCTGTATCAATTTTATTGTCTCCCAACACCTCTGGTTCCCCTCCCTCCCCCCCCTTCTCAGGGTAAGGGCATGCGCCTTCCAAGCTGTCCGAGGGCACCCGCCTGGCCTGGTTCGGTCCTCCTAGCTACCTGCGGAGGAATGACTGCGAGTGGGGCTGGGGAGACAGTGGGCACCACACTCCTCTCCCCTGGCAGAGCCTGGGCACCCACACAGGAAGAGCTGGGCCCTCACCCTCTGAACCACCCTTTCTAGGCCTCTGTCAGGGCTGTCTGTGGGGGCAGGAAAGTGAGGGTGGCCAGTCAGAGGTGGGGAAGGTAGGCACCTGAAGGGAACACAGGAGATCAGGTGGAGAGGGGGGCACCTCCTAAGTGGAAGAGGAAAGAAATGGGACTAGCAGAAGCCCTCTGCCCAGGCGGAGTGCAGCTTGCTGAGATGGGCAGGAGCCAGCTAGGCAGAGAGCAGGAGAGGGTGAGGGACAGGCGGGGGGGCACAGACCAGAGGCTGGTAGGTGGGAAGGATCGGAACTTGGGTACAAATGGGGCATTTAGGAGAGACGAACATGGTCCAGAGGCAGGAGGGAGTAAGGAGAAGCTCTGACAGGAAGGGGTGTAGAAAGGTGGAAACAGCTGCCCTTAACCAAGTGGTTCCTGTTGAGAACACGGGACTCCCTCCTCTCCTCAGCCCTGGCTGTGATCTCCCGCCTCCCCATTCCCCACCTCCAACACATCTCAGAAGCAGCTTGCCGTCCCAAGTCTTGGAAAACCTGCAGGAGGTGTGTCTCAGCCCACCAGCTCCTAGGAGACCCCTGGCCAGCCGGCCTGCCTTTCTGACCTCTGCCCCGTCGGCTTTACTCACCCTCTACCAGCAGCCGCGTGTGGGCGCTGTCCTGGCCGGCCTGGCAGCAGTAGGTGCCCTGGTCCTCAGGTCGCACGTCATGGATGACCAGGCTGTGGGTGTGGCCATGACTGCGCAGCTCGTACTTGTCTCCCGGGCACAGCGCGACCCCCTCCCGCAACCAGCACACTTGGCCCCCCGAGCGGGACACAGTCACCTCCAGCACCGCCCGGCGGCCGACCAGAACTGTCTTCTCGCGAGGGGGGCGGCGGCATATCTGGAGAGGCAGTGCTGGGGGTGGAGGACGAGGGCTTAGGTTAATAGGGACACGCAGGGCCCCAGGAGGAGAGACCCATCTTCCCTCCCGCTATGGCCTCCACTCCTGCTCTTAGACCTCTATGCCGCCACCCCGTTTCTCTCTACTCTCAACCCAAAGTCTCCTGCTCCCCAGGAAATGCACTGCTCTCTGTGATCCGCCCCCGGAGAGCCGCGGGAGGAAGGGGTGGGGAAGGTAGGGTTCCTCGGACTAGCCGCCAGCTTGCCAGTTCCAGGGGGAGACAGTGTTCACTCCAGGTCGTCCATGCCCCAGTTGCTTACCCTCCACCTCCAGCTGAGCCACGGACTGGGTGGGTCCCGCCTGGAAACGGACCTCACCAGAGTCCTCCGCGCGCAGCTCGCTCAGCACCAGAATGTGTTTCTTCCCTGGGGGTGAAGGGGGCGCTAGCGAGGCCGGAGCCGCCCCTGGGGAGGGTTCGGGGATGAGGGTGGGGCCTGAGTAGGTCCCCGGGTCGGTTCGGACGCAGTAAATGTGCGCTGGGCGGGGCGGAATTGAGATGCCGAGGGGTAAGAGGGGAGATCCGGGACCGAGGGCTCAGCTGGGGGCCAGAGAGAGATCGAGGGACTGACTGCTCCTTGGGCCGTGGCGCGGGGCCCATTTGACCTGGAGGTGGGACTATCCTGGTAGGGCGGGGCAGCGAGGGGCCAGAGCGGGTAGAAAGTCGGTCAGACCTTCCTGTCGGATGCGGACGCGGCCTCCGGGTCTCAGCGGTCGGCCTCCGAGCTCCCAGCTCCCGGTGGTCTCGACCTCCGACACGGTGCACTCGAACGTGGCTCCGTCGCCTTCGCGGGCGCGCACCGACCGAAGCTCCGAGAGGACAGACACCTTGCGTTCTGGGGCGGAGCCGGGGCCGTGAGGTGGGCGGAGCGGAGCGGAGGGGGCGGTACCCTACCCCGCCCACGCCCCGCCCCCTCCTTAGACGCCCCAGAGCAGGACCCCGGGGCAAGTCCGGTCCGCAGCCCCCGCACCCACAGCAGTGCCCCGCCCGGGCAGCGCCCGTTACCCACCAAGCACCACCAGGTGGACGGGCCCGGCTCGGGCCATCCCCACCACGCAGCTGTAGGTCCCGGCGTCCAAGGGACCGCAGCGTCGCAGCTGGAGAAGGCGGCGGGTGCCGAGGGCCTGGAGTCTGAGCCGAGGGCTGGGGGTGAGCGACTGCCCGTCCTGGAGGCGGGAGTTGCAAAGGGTCGCGGTGAAAGCTCGTCTGGGCACAGACGGCCCCTGCCCTCCTCGTAGGCGGCCGCGCCCTCTGTTTATGCCAAGCGTTTTCGAGGCACGTTTATGCTGTGGAGCAGGGCCGTACCGCGCCTTCTGGGACCTCGCCAGGAGTCTCATTGGGAAGGTGTCACCCTTTGGGGACGCTAGGGCTGAGAAGGGAGCCACGGGCGCGGGAAGCCTAGAGTCATGTACTGCTCATACCAGCCATGCGTGTGGATCCTGGAATCAGGAAACCTGGATTCAAATATGGGCTCTACGTCTGCCCCTGGGCAATACTTCACCCCACGGCGCATCAGTCTCCTTATAGGTAACATGGAGATAATAAGACCTGCCTCACAGAGCTGCTGTAAGGTTTAGAGGATTAAATGTAGAGTAAATCTTAGCAACAGTGCCAGGTGCATGGCTCAGTGAGTATTAGTTATTTCTGTTGGGGGTTGTTATTGCTGTTATGATGCCGTGGTGGGCTGGGCTGGGGCTGGGCTCTGACCTTCTCCCAGGTGACATCAGCCAAGGCCTGGGAAAGTTCACACTCGAAAGTAGCTGTGTCACCCTCGGTCACTTCTAGGTCCTGTGGCCCCCGCACAATGGTCACTGGGGCCTCTGGGAGTGCGAGAAGGCAGACACATTGGGCACAAGGGGTCACTGGTGGGCACATTTAGACAAGGTGATCAACAGAGGCCACCAGTGAGTGGGGGGCATGCTGGGACAAAGTGGTCCAAAAGGGATGCTGGTCAGTGGGGGACACAGCAATATCAGAGGGGTCAACAGGGTAGGAATGGCCCGCTGGGGGTCGGTCACATTTAAGATGGTCAGTGGGGGGTACATGCTGGGGCTGGAGGGGCATAGGGGAAACTGGAGCAGAGATGCCAGTGGAGTTACCCATAGGCAAGCGTGGTCAGTGGGGGCCACACTGGCTGGAATGGACAGGAGATACTGCCCAGTGGGGGACACCACGGGTTCACAGGAGCAATGGGGGGACCCTAGAGCAGATGTGGTCGGTGGGGAACACACCAGGGCTGCAAGCAAAAGTGGGGGACACTGTAGCAGAGTTGCCAATGGAGTCACCCTTTGGCATAGTCAGTGGATTGCTGGGACTTGGGTGGTGAGAGGGGCACACCCAGACAGGCTGCAGCAGGCAGGCGTGGTCAGTGGGCTCACACTCAGAGCGGGCAGCAGGGCCATGGTCAGGCAGACAGACACCACACCGGCACAAGCACCTCACAGCAGCACAGTCAGTGGTCCATTGGGACGGGGGGTTGGTGGAGACACACTCAGGCAGGGCACTCACTGGGGCCACACATGGCCAAAGGGTCAGGGGAGTGAAACTCTGGCAGGGAGGTCAGTGAGGGCCACACTGGGACAGGGTCAGTGGGGGCCACACAGGTAGTGGGATCGGTAGAATCACACCCAGAGCAGTCAGCAGGCAGGCAGCGGTTCCAGAGGCCGCACCTCTCACAGTGAGTCTGGCTGCACAGCGCAGGGCATCCGCAGTGAAGGAGATGCAGCCCGAGTCGGCCAGGCCCAGGCCACTGAGTACCAGGCAGTGAGCACGGCCCTCTGCGTGAATATGGCACGTGGTCCCTGGCTGCAGCCGGACTCCACCCCGGGCCCACTCCCCGGTCACATCCTCCTGGGACAGCTCCAGCTGGAAGGTGGCGCTGCCCCCCTCGATGACGGTCACATCCTCCAGAGGCCGCAGCACCCTTAGCTGCCTTGCTAGTGGGAGGAGATGGGGGAAGAGGGAGGATGAGGGCTCCAAATCTGGGTGGGGCTTTCGGGTCCCCACCCTCCGCCCCCCCGCCTGCCACACACACACCTTGGCTCTGCCTGCACCACCCCTAACACCCAACCCCGTAAGGCCCTATAGAACAAAGTTCAGAACCAGGGTGCAGGAAGAAGGGAGCAGAACCATTCAGACTTGGGTGGAGAGAGGGGCTTACTAGGGTTAGGAGAGGGGATACATGAAGGGGGTGATGTGTGGTTAGGGGGTGAGGAGTTTGGGTGAGGGGTGCTGTGACGCTGGACGAAGCACAGAATTTGAAGTCAGACACACCAGGACTGGACCCTGCCACCTAGTTTGTGTGCTGTGTAACCTTTGGCAAATTGCTTGACCTCTCTGGGCCTCAGTTTCCCCAGCTATACAAGGTTAATAGCATTGAGACATGGGTTTATTGTGATTAAATGAATGAAATAAATTAGAAGAGAATACACATCACCAACAACCATTTACCAAGCTCTCTGTGGGTATTTCTCATATTATCCCAATCAATGTTCCCAAAGACCCTTTTTAAAGAGAACTTGGCTCAGAGAGGTTAAGTAATTTGCATGAGGTCACACAGTTAATAGAGGGCTCCCTCTTGGGGGTGTGGGTGCTATTTGCCAACCATCCCTGCTTCTCAGCTGGGCCCATGTATCCTGGGGCAGGTGACTGAAGGATAAACACGGCAAGTCTTTCTGGAGTATAATATTTACGTTTATAGCAAAGCCAACTTGGACATACGAAATGGAATGCAAAATCCACATGGACTTCTAAGGTAAATAGAAAACATTAGAAAAAGAAGAGTTTTGCTTTGGGCAGGTTGCTTCAGGTCACACTCCTGGGGGTCAGCCAGGGCTGACTTGCCTTGTGGCGAGGGGCACTTCGGTGGGGGTCTGAGGGGCCCTGGGCCAGCGAGGAGAGACTGTGCCACGGGGCGGGCGATGTGTTAGGAGAAGACGGGGCACTCACGCTTCACGCTGAGCCTGGCCAGGGTGCGATCGTGGTGGCTCTCGCAGCCGTAGGTGCCCTGGTCGGCCAGTACGACGCCGTGGATGAAGAGGCGGTAGACGTGGCCATCCTGGGCCGTGGACAGGCGGGAGTCAGGTGGTAGGGGTGCCCCACCTCGCACCCAGCGCACGGCCCCTGCCGCACCCACTCGGCCTGTCTCTACTTCGAGGCACACGTCCTGGCCTTCCTCTGCCCTCACGTCCCGCAGCCGCCGCAGGAACAGCAGCTCCGTCTCTGGGGAGAAAGAGAGACGGGGCCCTGGAGCCTGGTGGGCTGGCCCCCTGCTCCCTCTCAGGGATCTGTCCCGTTATGGCCGGGGCTGGGAGAATAGGTTCAGGAACAAGACTACTGTGTCTCCATCAGGACCAAACCTCGAACATGGAGCCGGGCACTTGTGGACGTGCCCCCTGCTTGGGCAGTCACGGTCCCCGCGTCCTCGAGCTGGCAGCCTCGCATGGTCAATATGCGGCTTGACCCATTTTGGGCCATCTCTAGCTGGGGCCCTGGGGTGACGATGGCCCCATTGTGCAGCCAAGTGACGTCGGCGTCTGGTGGGGAGACTTCACACCGGAACGTGGCATCATCACCCTCGTGGACAGTGAGTGGCGTCAGCTCCGAGACCAGCTTCACCGGCGGTGGTTCTGGGGGGTGGGGTCAGGCAGTGAGGTGGGCTGGGTCTTTCCGCCTCCCTCCTCCTCATCCCCTTTTCATCCCCTCATCTCCAGTAACAGGCCCTCATCCTCCAGTTATTGAACAGAACCTTCCTGAGGACCTACTGTGTGTCAGCCATGAGGTGTTTCAAAGGACAAGATGTCAACGCCCTGCTACTCCTAGCCACCTCCGCCCAATGCTGGCCTGGCACCCACCTGTCTGACGCCCTAGTAATAGTAGGTCATTTACTGTGGACCCAATTTATCTCATTTAACTGTCACAGCGGCCCTACAGGACAAGCACTGTCCCTCCACTTTGGAGCTGGGGCTCAGAGAGTTTAAGCAAGTTGCCAGTGTCACACAACTACTGGGAAGCAGAATCCAGATTGGAACCTGGTGTGGGCGGCGCTGACTCCAGAGCCCTGCTTTTAACCACTGGTCCGTTTCCCTCTATTATTTGAGGGTTCCTGGAAAAGGGAGTCCTGAGCCCTCATCCCAGGAATAGTCACGCATGCGTGGGTTGGAGCCAGAGGCAGCGAGCTGGGGTCAGGGCACGGGGGCCCAGAGTGGTTCGGGCGTGTGGCCCTTGGGGCGTGAGGGGTGCACTGCTACCTTCCACGCTGACGAGGAAGATGCGGCTGTCCTGGGGCGTGTCGCACAGGTACTCCCCGGCGTCCCTGCTCCGGGACCCCTGCACCCGCAGCACCTGCCTCGCCCCGTCCTGCTCCAGCTGCACCCGCCCCTGGCTCGCCAGGCGCTCGCCATCCTTGTACCAGCGCACGGGGCCCCCCGGCCCGGAGAGGTGCACCGCCAGCTCCAAGTCCCCGCCTGGGGTGCTGCGAACCTTCGTCTGGGCTGCCTTGGGGTCCACCACCCGCACGGGGGGCTCTGTGGGCTCAGAGCCGGGGGTCACCGGGAGGGAGTGGCTCGTGGGCTGGGAGGAGGGCAGTGGGAGGCAAGACGGGGAAAGGGACCGAGAGCGGTGGGGCAGGGGGTGGGCCAGGTGTGCTAGAGAAGGGGGAGACTCATGGGTTTCGGGGTGCGACTCTCAGGCTTCCTGCCCGGGCTATACTCACCAGCCACTTGGACGGTGAAGCTGAGGCTGGGCGCCCCCGGGGCTGCCCCTGACTGGCAGGTGTAGAGGCCTGCGTGGACCGGGTCTGCAGCCCGGATGCAGAGGACACGGCGGGGGCCCTCGGCTTGGAGCTCCAAGCCCTCACCCTCCTGCACCGGCCTCCCGTTGTGGCTCCAGAAGACGAGGGCGCCAGCCCGGGACAGTTCACAGCTCAGCACCAGCGGCTCCCCGGGGGCCACGCAGAGCGGGCTGGGGGCTGCCTCTGGGGCAAGGAACTGGACTGGGGGCTCTGGACAGAGAGGAGAGGTATCAGCTCGGTGATGCTGCTACATCCCGCACCTTGGCTGGCCGGGAGCACCCACCATCCAGGCTGACGTTGAAGGTGACGGCTTCATCACGAGTCTCACACACATACTCCCCGGCGTCCTCAGGCTGGGCGTGGGGCAGGGTCAGGGTGCGAGTGGGCCCCTTGGCACCCAGCTGCAGGGCATCTGATGCTTCCACCTCCAGCCCATCCTTGTACCAGCGCACCTGGGACCCAGCCGGGGCCACCTCGCAGCGCAGCTCCACGCGCCCTGGAGCCCCGAACTGCAGGTCCAGGGAGCGGGCCGCCGGATGCACAATCCTCTCTGGAGTGGCTGGTGGGTGGATAGAGAGAGGGGAGAGTGGGCTCGGCCAGCAGGCCTCTACCTGCCTCCCCACTAGATTCTCAGCCCTTTGCAGTGCAGCTCTTGGGAACGGTGCCACCTACAATCCGTGGGCACTCACTGGGCGCCAGGTGTTGTGCTAAGCGCACTGCAGCTCTTTTCTCAGCTACTCCCGACTCCCTATGTTGGCTTCACTTTATAGCTGAGCACCTGAAGCCTCTTTATAGAGAACTGACTTGCTCTAGGTCACATGGGAAAAAAAGAGGTAGACCCACACTCACAGCCACATCTATCTGACCCCAGTGCACATCCCTCCCTACCCCACCCGCACTTCCTATCCCCTTTGCCTGCTCCGCCTCCGATCACCACCTGAAAAAACATCTGTTTTCCTTATTTTGCTGTCTGTCCACTCTCACGAGAAGGCAAGCTCCATAAAGACAGGTTTTCTCTCCTTGGTTCACTACTGTAGCCCTCAGCATCCAGAACAGTGCTGAGCACGTCAGTATTTGCTGAATAAGTGAATGAATGAGTGCTCCTGGTTGCTGGGCTCTCCACCAGGTCTCTAGTCATTGTCCTGGTATGATTTGGGCAAGTCAGGGCTCTCTAATGGCTCAGAATGAGGAGGCTGGGGGAGGGGGAAGGCTGGACAAGGGGAGAGCCGTGTGCAGCAGTCAGGGACCCTGAAGGTGCAAGAACTGGGAGGGTTGGGTGTCTGTCCCTCAGCCTCCTGCCTCTTTTCCTCCCCAGGGTGTCCCAGAGACTGCCCACCTGTGACGGTGACAGTGAAGAAGGCTGAGTCGTCTCCAGCGTCGCACACGAACTCGCCCCCGTCCTCGGGCTGGGCCGCAGGCAGCACCAGGCGGCGGCGGGGCCCATCACTCTCCAGCACCAGGGCCTCGCTCTCCTCCACCTCCAGCCCATCCTTGTACCAGCGCACAGGGGCGTCCTCCCGCGACAGCTCACACATCAGCACCACACACTCCAAGCTCACGGCGACCAAGGTCACCTCGTCCCGGGGGTATATGATGCGCACCGGGGGTTCTGCAGAGTGGGGACAACCACAGCCTGTCACAAACTCACTGTCAGCCTCCCTGGAGCCATCTGGCAGCATGAAGTCCCGGTCACCCACAATTGTAAGAGTAATAAGGGTAATAATAGGTCCAAAATCTGTTCTCTGAAACCCCTGGGGCCAGAAGTGCTACAGAATCCACAATGCTTCTGATTCCAGAAATGGTGCGTTTATCATACATCACCTACTGCCCTCAGCCCCCACTGTGGTCCCCCCATAATCAATCACATTAACATTTCTGCAGTGTAACATACAGATAGATTCACCCTAAGCAGGCTAATTAAAAAGTACAAATAGCTTCACAGAGTTAAGTTCAGATTTTACTGAAATGACTTTTAATACCAAACTTACAAAAAGCCTTTTGATTTTGAGCAGTTTTTTTTTAAATTTCAGAATTGTGGATAAGGGATGGCAGATTCGTAATAGCAAGTACTTATATACAGCTTGCTAGAGTTCCAGGAACAGTCATAAGCACTTTACACCCTCATAGCAATCCTAAGGAGTAGGTATTATTTTATACCCATTTCCCAGATGAGGCAACTGAGGCATGGTGTGATTAAGCAACTTCCTTATGGTCACAGCTGGCTATACCTACTCGAGGGCAGGAGGAAGAACTACCATCTGATAAAGGGAGGGTCAGACTCTGCAAGCAGTGGTAAGGACTCCAAGCCAAGGCTTGCAGGAAACTCAGTAATGAATTTTGCATCTGTGCATGAGTTGTCAACACCTAAGATTTCCCCAGGGATATTAAATGCTGTTTCTAGGAGTTCATCTCCAGCTTCTCCGGAGTGGTCAGTCTTTCACAGAAAAGAGCCATGTCAATATTGGTGGTGACCAGTGCACTGAGCCCGGGCCTGCCCATGATTTCACGTACCTTGGAGGTCTCCCAGAATCATGTCTCCAGGACACTTTTGTGTTCCTTTAGCATTTGGCCCCCTTGTGGCTGGGCTGGGGAACTGCTAGCTTCCTGGCCTAGGTCTTTGCAGAGGCGTGTACGGGCAGATGTGCCCATCAGTGCACACTCAGCCCTTGCCTCCGCCTCCTCCCTGACTGGGCTTATTCTAAGAGTCTACAGGATGCAGGCTGGTTCTCTGAGGCCCAGCAGCACCAGTAGATTGCAGAGTGCGGCTGCCTGAGTGGTGGGGGAGGTGATGGAGGCAGTGGAGTGAGAATAAGGTGCAGCCATGGGGCTGGGGGGCCTGCACAGCTGCGGCCCTCAGCTTGGCATCAGACTTGATTCTCCTGGTCCATGCAAGGTGTGTTGTGTGAGCCTCTTATGAAGAATCTGGTGTTTTGCGGGGAGGCCAGTTATGCGCTGGAATGTGTGTGTCTGCGGCCATTATGTCTGGCCAGGGGTTGGGGCGGGAGAGGTTGAAGGGAGTCACTAAGGGACAGAATATGTGCAGAAAGGTCTCTTCGGCTTTGTGACTTGTGTGCTTCAGGCTGCACTATCTGGGGTGCAGGGAGTCGGGGGGCCCTAAGTAGCTCAAGCCTAGGCTGAAGCATTGTTCCTAGGGCAGGGCAGGGGCAGGGCAGGGTAACCAGATGATGCCAGCATCAGGATGGTCGCTCCAGTGCAGCCAGTGGGTTCTTCTGTGCCACCCAGAGCTGCCTAGGTCCCACCCTCCCCACCCCCCTCACACACACACTGGGATTGGCGCTGTGGGCTGCAGTCCCAAAGTTTCTGGCACTGAACCGTCACTTCCAGAGTCATCCTGTGCTTTCCCGATTTGAACATTCTCCCCCATTCTCCCTCTTCAGCCCAAACCCTGACCCCCACTTAGCTAACTCAGCCGCTGCTCCAAATGGCCACTTTGAAGGCACTTCCTGCCTGCCAACCAGGTCAGCAGCCCCCAGCTTTGGGTACCCACTGCACCCTATCACAACACCCGGCAACCCTCACTCTGAGACCCTCTAATGTGCCCGGCTCTCCTGCCAGTCTGTGCACTCCCGGAGGGACGTGCGCGCACGCGTCTGTGAGCTGCTGAGTGGCCGTCCGGAGCCCACCCCGGGTGGCACGGCGACCGACTTTCCCCGAGGCCCTCCCTGACCTCCAGCTCTGCTCTCTTGAGCCCTCACCCCTCACAGCATTTGTCACGAGGTGTCGCTGTACATTTATTTGCGTGTTTATTGGTTAAACACAGGGGTCGCAAACTCAAATGCCCACGGGGGCCAGGTCAGGTCAGGTCAGTGGCTGAAGTGGTCTGGGGGGAGCAAAAAGGAACAGCGGGCAGGGTGGGACAGAGGAATGGGGGCCCCGTGCTACAGGGGCAGCTGCTACTCAGCACCAGCTGTTCGTCGCCAAGGGGGGAAGCGGGACCAGAGGCGCCGGGTCTTCGGCTTTTTCAAGAGGACGCATAACTCCGGGTTGTTATTTGAACTGTCCTGACTTTGGTAAGACTCTGCAGGCCAAACAAAACATATCTGTGGGCTGTATGGGGCCCTAGGGACTGCCCGTTTGCGACCCCTGGTTAACGGCTGCCTCCCCAGCTCTCTGGCAGCTGGGAGCAGGGACCATGTCTGCAATACGCACCAGTGACCTGCAGCGCCTGGCCCAGTGCCTGACACAGAAAGTGCCCAGTAAACGAGCCGGCAGAGGATAGCTATTCCTGGCCTTGGGCGCCGGGGAGGAGCCTGCTTATTCGAACACAGATCCTGGGGTCTTCCGGGCAGGGGCCCCCGGTCCATGCACCTGCAGCCCCCCTCCCCCCTCCCCCCCACGCTAGCTAGGGGCTATGTGGCCAGCTCCCGCAAGAGCTCAGGACTGTCCTCTGGTGACCGCGGGCAGCTGGGGTGGGCCCACACCTGTGACAGTGACGGTGAAAGAGGCAGACTCGTCATCGATTTCACACAAGTACTCGCCCGAGTCCTCCAGCTGGACGGCGGGCAGCACCAGGCGGCGGACGGTGTCCTCCTTCTGCAGGAGCAGCGCGGGACTCTCCACCACCTCTTCGCCATCCTTGGTCCAGCGCACCTCGGCCCAGGGCCGGCAGAGCTCGCACGTCAGCACCACACGCTCCAGGCGCACGGCTGCCACATACACCTTGCCGCTGGGGTACACGATCCACGAGGAGACATCTGGAGGACAGGGACAGCTGTGGCCGGGTGTCAGGGGCTGGGGCCGAGGTGCCTGGCTGCCCCACCTGATCCACGCCTGTTCCCTACTCCTGGAAGGTGGGCTGTGTGCTGAAGAAGAGGGTCTTCCCTCGGACCGTGGCTCACAGCTGCTCGGACAGTCACTCACAGTTGGGGCACGGTGGCACAGTGGGGACTGTGGTGTCAGCCTCGGCTGTAGAAACTCTCTACATTCTCTGGGTTGGGACAGGGACAATATGAAAGGTAGGACTGGGGAGAGGAGGGTTGGGTGCCCAGGTGGAGCGGGGGTCTCCTGCAGGCCTCGGACCTTCTGACCCCTCAAGTGCCTGGGCGCACCCACCCTGAACCCTGCCCTGTGATAGCACTGCCACCCCTAAAGCTCCCCTCGGAGGATCTTCAGAACAGAGAAGGCAGGCGTTCCTCTGACTGATGTAGCTGTGACTGGTGTGTTTATGACAATGCATTTTCTGCGGGTGACTGAACCCCAGGGTGCAGAGCATGGGGTGGGGAGAAAGCTAGGGGAAGGGAAGCAGGGGCTGGGAACAGTGGCCCAGGAGTGTGCCAGCCGCCCAGGCAGGGGCGGGGCGCACCGTCCCCCTCCTGTGGGCCGCCTGGAGCCCCACCTGTGATGGTCACGGTGAAGTAGGCGCGCTCGTCCCCAGCAACGCACTGGAACTCGCCCCCATCTGGAGGCTGGGCGGCGGGCAGCACCAGGCGGTGATGGGGCCCCTCATTCTCCAGCACCACGAAGTCGCTCTCTTCTACCTCCTGCCCGTCCTTGTACCAGTGCACGGGGGCGTCCTCCCGGTCCACCTCACAGGTCAGCATGACGCACTCGGAGGTTATGGCGTGCACAAACACGTGCTCCCGGGGATCCAGGATGTGCACGGGGGGGTCTGGGGGGAGCAGAGATGAGGTCACGCAGACACCCCAAAACAGGAGACATGAGTGCACACTGGCCGCTTGGCTGGGGTAGGGTGCTCTGGGGCAATGACACGGACTACTGGGGGCGTGGCAGGTGAGGTGTGACAGATCACATGGCACTGGAGTGCTCTGTGAGTTCCCAGAGGATCAGAGGGGCTTGGCTGGGGACACAGAGGGCTTTGTCTAGGCTGAGAGGAGGTCACTGTCACAGGTCACATCAGGGCCGTACTTGCTGCTTTTTCAAGGAAGCCCCCGGAGGGCTGATTGCAGGACGGGGAAGAGGTGGGAACAAGTTAGGGGTGATACCGTGGGGCAGCTCTCCCTACAGGTAGTGAGTTCCCCGTCACTGGGTACATTCAGGCAGGGGCCAGAGGACCTTCTGGCAATGGGGCCACTCAAAGTGAGAAGATGGAGCTGGATCAGTGGTTCCTGAGTTGCTCTCCCAGAGTGGATCTCCAGGCTCTGTCCTGGATATTCTGGCTCCGGAGGCCTGGGGGAGCCTATGCACTTAGGGCTTCCAGGGTGGTTCTGAAGCAGCCAGACATGTACTGGCTTCTGAGAGCCTCTGGACCACTGCACCTAAAACTTCCTTTTGACCCTGGCCGCCTGGGGCAGTGGGATAAGCAGTCCTGGGTGTGAACCCAGCTGGGGTATTTGCTGCTGTGTGATCGTGAGCAAGTTGCATAACCTCTCTAAACCTCAGCTGCTTCATCTGTGAATGGAGATATACTGCCCCTCACGTAGTTGTGAGCACTGAATGCAAGTGTACATTTGAAGTATACAGCAAAGGAACTGGCTAGTAGGTGTCTAACAAATGTTAGCTCCCACCTCCCTTCCCTTAATTGAATTGAGCCCCCCCCACTTTCCCACCAGCAAAGGCTACATGGGGGCCAAGTGTGCTGGAGGGTGGTGCATGGGCAGTGTGATCTGCAAACATGTCCCCTTGCCCCCTAGGGCCCCTCGGAAGGGACCCCCAAGCAGGCAGACCAGGGCGGCAGGGTTCGCACAGCCCCCAGGGTCAGCCTCAGCTGGGGGAAGCCCAGGCCGCCACGGTCCCTGACCTTGGACGGAGACGTTGAAGAAGGCTGAGACCCCTTCCGTTCTGCACTCAAACTCGCCACTGTCCTGGACCTGGGCCTCAGGCAGGATCAGGCGGTGTTTGCGCCCATCCATCTTCACCACCAGCGACTCGCTCTCCTCCACCTTCTGCCCGTCCTTGTACCAGCTCGCTGGGAAGTCCACCCGGGAGAGCTCACAGGTCAGTACCACCCGCTCCGAGGTCGTGAAGGTCAACGACGCCTTGTCCTGGGGGCTCAGGATGTGCACCGGGCTCTCTGCTTGGGGAGAGGTGTGGTCACGTGCGGCACCCTAGTTGTGCTCTGCCACCCCAATAAACACCCCACTCCAGGGTATGTGCTCAGGGTAGGGGGGTGGGCACATCAGGCCGGATGATTGCCATCGATGCATTTGTTGGTTTTAAAAATTAGTTTTGGGCTGGGACTTCCCTGGTGGTCCAGTGGTTAAGACTCCGTGCTCCCAATGCAGGGGGCACAGGTTCAGTCCCTGGTCGGGGAACTAAAATCCCGCAGGCCGCATGGCGCAGCCAAAAAAAAAAAAAAAAAAAAAAATTTTAGGCTTACACACCAATTCTTAAGAGCAGTGGTTTTAGTGTGCATAAGAATTCCCAGGGAACCTGCTGAAAATGCAGATTCTTAGGCCCCTCCCCACAAGCGTGCAGGGGCCCGGGAATCTGCATTATAGACCAACCTCCAGATGACTCTGATGTTGGTGAACCTGGGCTGCATTTTAGAAACGCTGCTCTGGGTGCTGGTTATTTCTCACTTTGTCCTCCTCCTGGGATGCTGGCAGCTAACCACCTCGAGGCCCTGCACTTGAGCACTGAGGAATTCCTTGACTGGCCAAACTCCAGCCATGGTGCAATGGCAAATGCCAGCATGTTCCCTGCACTTTCAGACCCCTACCAAGATCTGCTGTCCTCGGGGAGGCCTCACGCCCTCTCCTTCCCTCTTTCCCCAGGTGGCAGAGTGTGATTCTGAAGCCAGACCGCCTGGGTTCATAATCCAGCACCAGCACTCATTAGCTTTGTGACTTTGGGCAAGGCACTGGACTTCTCTGTGCCTCAGTTTCCTCATTTGTAAAATGGGATGACAAAAGAACCCATCCTGTAGGGCTGCTGAGAGGACTGTGCCCATTAACATATATAAAGCGATTTAGGATTGTGCCTGGCACACAGAAAGTTGCTCCGATAGCGTCAGCCATTGCGCGACAGGGCAGGAAGCAGTCAGGGGCTACAAGCCAAGGTCTGCGTCTCTGAGATGACGAACGTGACAGAATCCTGCAAACCACCAAGTGCCCCAGAGAATCTGGATACGATGCTGGTGAAAATAACCAGGGGTCCCCTATACGTTGCGCATGAGTTGAAACTGGACTTCTGGATCACTGAGCCCTCTGAGCTGGCTCACCATGGATGATCCTTACTCTCCTGGCCCAGACGTGAGAAGGAGCAATAGCATCTGCCTCATTTTGCTAATGGGACTTCTGTGTCTTGACCCTATCTGCCCACCCTGGTCCCCACCTGCACGAACCTTGGATGGTGAGGGCAGCCGAGTCCTGCACACCTGGGCAGCTGAAGCCAACCAGGGCCCCGCTGTCCTGGTGCTTGACAGCTTGCAGGATGAGTCTGTGCTGCAGGCCCTTCTGCTCCATCCGGTACCGTAGGGCCCCAGGCTCCACCTGGCCCTCTGGCTCATTACTCTTGAGCTCTTCCCCATTAAGGAACCAGGTGCCCTGGATGATGGTGGAGAGATCGAGGGAGAAGACGGCATCTTCCCCGTCATATACCTGCACGTCGTCCAGACCGGCCACCAGGCGAGCTGTGGGCACTGAGATGGGACAGGGTTCGGCCATCAGAACCAGGGGGGTGGCAGAGGGCAGCGACTGGCAGGTAGAAGGCATATAACAGGACAGGGACTGAGGGCCGGGGAAGGGAGGAAGGTGATGGGGAGGGTGCGACTTGGGGTACAGCGGTTGTCAGCCTGGGCTGGCAGGACCAACTCACCGAGGTGAGCAGACCCATGGAACACGACATGGGAGCTGCGGCCGTGTTCGCTGACGGTGCACACGCGGAAGCGGTAGTCGCCCTCGGAGGGCACACAGTCTCCCGGCACCTCCACGGCCCCAGCTTTCTCAATGCTGAAGCACTGGATCCAGTCTTCTGAGCCCACCTCCTGCCGTTCCAGCCGGTAGATGAAGGGGGTCTCGGGAGCTGGCTCAGGAGGCTTCCAGGTCAGCAGGACCGTGTTCTTGTGGCCCTTGAACATTTCTGCCAACACTGGGGGTCCCGGGGGATTGTGCTTGACGCCTGAGACAAAGGCAGGGTTTGCGTCCGAGCCCTGCTCCAGCCTCCCACAGCCCTCTGACCTTAAGTCCACTTTGCCAACCCAGACTGTGGCATCTGATCACCTTCCAGCCCTGACCCTCCCGTCCAGCCCTTGAGGAGGCTGCCTAGGGGTTTTCAGGCCCTCACATTTGACTCTGAGCAGAGTGGTGGTACGGGAGTTGCCCAGGCTGAAGGTGACCTCGCCAGCATCTTCTCGGGTGACCCCTGGCAGGACCAGGGCATGCATGTGGCCGGAGCTGCTCTGGCAGGTGGCCGGCAGGTCCTCCCCATCTCGACTCCAGCGCCCTTCCACCCCAGCCTCGCGGGTCTCCACCAGCAGCACCGCGTTCTCTCCCTCAAAAACATCCAGCTTCCGGGGCAGCCGCTTCAGAATGGGCCCTGAGACACGGATGGGAGTCCGTCAGCCCGGGGTCTGGGCATCTGCCTGCCTCGGTCTCGGCCTCCTCCCACTGGCCAGCCGACCTTTGACCGTCACGTTGGCCACGGTGCGCACCCGGCCGCGCATCTCGCACAGGTAAACTCCGTCGTCATCTGCCTTCAGCCTGTGGATGATGAGGCGCCGGACCGTGCCCTCCTCGATCTGCTCGTACTTGCGGCAGGGCAGCAGCCGCTGGTCCTCGCGGAACCAGGCCGTGGGAATGCGGGAGTTGGGGACTTTACACTCCAGCACCACAATCCCATGCTCCCGGCCCTCCACGTCCTGCAGGGGCCTCGTGAAGCGGAGGCGAGGCTCTGTGAAGAAGGGAGAGACCAGAGAAGGCTCTGGAGAGGGCCCGACCAGGGGAAAGACTCTCCTCCCATCATCTACTGCCTAAACCCACATTAGCTCCAGCCATTTACTCTTCTCCCAGAGCCAGCAGGCATTGTGGAATCAGAGAAACCCCCAGAAGGGAAGTCAGGGGACCCATATTCTCATCTGACCCTGACACTCGCTAGCCACATCACCTTGACCAAGGTCATTTTCATGATCCTGGGTCTCGGTTTCTTTACTCGTAAAGTGGAAAAGGGGATGGAAGGGCTTGGACCACATCAGTGATTTTCAAATTGTTCCCTGGGGTCCTTCACAGGCACCACACACAATTCTGCAAAGGTTTGAGTTGAATTTCATTTTGAAAGTACTTTAACCACTTTCAAAACTGCATTTTACAAAAAGAAAGCACGATGATGGGAACGGCCAGTGGGTTCACTTGGGCTGCTGGGGAAGGACGTCTGTCTTGTCATGCAGCTCTGGGAAGCTCTGCCATCATGTTGGGCTTTTCTCTCCTCAGGGGGTTTAGAGTTCAGCCCTGCCCGGCCAGTTTGTGCACATCAAACTGTACCCAAGAGGCCACCACTGTGGCACGGGTGCCACATGCTTGACTGCGTACCAGGCAGGGCTCAGGAGATTTGCCAACTTTTTTTCCTCTGAGGGGAAAAGGTTGGGTAATAACTAGTGAAGGTATAATGTCATGAGTTGTGATGAACTCCTGTTATGGAGAGCTTTAACTTCCAGTGTGAGTTTGGGGTGTTTTCCCTCCCTGAATTTTCTATTTATGAGCAATGTAAGCATTTATTAAATACTGTTGGGGACTCAACTTTGATATATAAATTTCCTCTCCTTCACCTTCTTCTTGCAAACCTGAGAGCAGTCTAATGAAAGAATAGTCAAAAATTGTGGGGCATTTTTTTTTCTCCCTCAAGTTTTCTCCCTTTGGTGCGAATCAGGAGTTTCTCAATGTGACACCTGCAACTAGGCCTTCCCCATAGGGCTCACAGACTAGACCCAGTTACGTATGGTTAAAATGTGTATATTCAATAAAATAGACCCCTTGTTCTCACTGATTGACTTTATAAGTACATGTTATAAATTTGGATTTAGAAGTTCACACCCACAAAATGATCCTTTTATCTGTCTTATTTATTGAGGCCCCAGATGGGATTTCCATCCGGGGACAGGTTGGTGAAATAACAAAGAGGTTGAAATAACAAAGAGGAGTTGTAGGTACCTCTGGGTCTGTACATGAATCATTCCTTAAAGCCCTTTATCTAAGAGTGATTTTCCACCATCTGCCTCAGAATCATTTGGGGAGCTTGCTAAGAACTTCCTGGAGTAGGTACCCTGCAGACCTACTAAATCCGAATCCCTGGGGGTTGGGAGGTGGGCGGGAAATGGCATTTTAATACTCAGTCTCCCTTACCCCCCACCGTCTTCTGGACACTGAGTGGGGCTGGAGTTAGGAGGGTCTGGGAGGGCGCTGGAGGCCCCTCCCCAAGGTCCCGGCCGCCCGGGGGCGCCGCAGTACCTTTGACATGCAGCTGCACGGCACTGAGCGTCTGGCCCGCCGAGTTGCGCGCGGCACACACGTAGAGCCCGCGATCCTTGGCCTGGCAGTAGAGCACCTTGAGCACGAAGCCGCCGTCGCGGTCGCGGTACATGAGGCGGCGGCGGTCAGGGAGCAGCGGGTGGCCCTCCCAGTGCCATTCGATCTCGGGCTCGGGCTTGCCCATCACGTAGCAGCGGAACTTGGCGTGCTTGCCCTCGTTCACCCAGAAGGTCTTGGGCGCGCACTTGAGCGGCTCCACCACGGGGTTGGGGGCCTCGTCCGGGTCCTCGGGCGGGCTCTCGGGGGGCTGCTGCACCTGCAGCAGCGCGCCGGCCCGCGCGTGGCCGTGCGCGTTGCGGGCGTGGCACACGTAGACGCCGGAGTCGGGCAGCCGCGCCGCCAGGATGCGCAGCGCCAGGCTCGCGCCCGGGCGACCCTCGGCGCGGCCAGGTTCGAGGGAGAAGTGGCTACTGTCCCACACTTCGTCCAGCGCCATCCCGTCCTTCTCCCAGTACAGCGTCGGCGCGGGGAGGCCCCCCACCTGGCACTCCAGCACCACCTCCGCCCCCCGCAGCACCCACTGGGACCGGGGCCCCGTCAGGAACACGGGGGCGCCCTCCCCGGCCCCGGGCGGCGGCCGCGGGCGTTCGGCAGGCTGGGGCTCGCGCTCGGGGGCCGGCGGCTCCAGCACGGTGACGGCGGCCGCCGCGTAGGCCTCTCCGGCCGCATTGCGGGCGCGGCACACGTAGACCCCCGCGTCGGTGGGCAGCGCGCCGCTCAGCAGTAGGCCGTGCTCGGCGCCGTCCGCCGGGAAGCTCAGGCGCTCCGAGGCCGCCAGCTGCTGCCCGCCCTTCTCCCACACGACAATGGGCGGCGGCTCCCCCAGCACCACGCACTTGAGCTCGGCCTCGGCGCCACTTACCACCCGCACGGGCCGCGGGAAGCGCAGGAAGCACGGGGGGCTCCCCTGGTCCCCCGAGCCCGCCTTCATCGCGGCGGCGCGGGGGAAGGCCGGGAGCGGCGGGGGAAGGCCGGGAGCGGCGGCGGGAGCCCGGGAGGCGGGGCGCGTCTGGGGACAGGGAGCCGGGACCCGCGGAGCTTTTCCCTGGCCGCCCGCTCCCGGTTCGCCTGCTTACCCTCGGCCCGGAGCTGCGGCTCTGGCGGCGGCGATTCCCGGGCCGGGGCCCAGGGTTCAGGGGGCAGTCCTTCCTGTTTGCCTCCCCAGCGAGGGGCCCCTCAGCCTCCCCTGCCTGCGGCCTGGCTTCCTGCTCTGGAGAGCCAGTCTTCCCAGCCCCCTCCCACAGCCAGGGCCTCTTTCCCCTCCTCCCTCCCACCTCCAGCCGCCAGGTCCCCAGCCGCCCGCCAGGCTTGGGCCTGAGTGGCAGAGGCGCCTGCAGCTGCCAATCCCCAAAATATTCTCTGATGACACAGCTGGAGGACAAGAGCCCAGACTGGCTCCTCCAGGCCAAGTTTAGAGCAGGCAGGACCACCTGCCCCCCGCCCTAGCCCCAGTTCCAGCCCCCGCCCCAGCCCTCCCCCCCAGGACTGGCCCAGCAGCTACATGGTTGAAAGGGGCCCCAGAAGCTCTGAGGGGCTGGCGCGCTGTGTCTCCCTGACAAGGAACGCTTTTAGGAGCTGGCAGACCCCAGCTTCCAGGCTCCTGCCCCACCTGGTGTCACCTCTGCGCTGGGTGCTGGGTTGTGACTCACTGTGTGTGTGTGTGTGTGTGTGTGTGTGTGTGTAGCGGGGAGGGGTTGTACGTGTGGGTCAGGTCACTTGGGGTGAAAGCCCTCGCCAGCCCCTCCCCCACATTCCTGGCGGGAGTGGGAGATAAGGCTCAGGGCCACAGACATCTACGTCAGAGATAGGAGGTCTCAATGCCATGGGCAGGGGCAACTGGACTGCGGGGCGTGGGAAGGGCTGGGGAAGACTGGGGTGAGAAGGGTAGAAGAGGGCGGGTGGTGGGATGGGGAGGGCAGAGTGGGGAGGCCTGGGCAGACCCTGGCAGAAGGGGCACGGGGCAGGGTGCGAGTTCACCGCTGGCAGGGCCAGGTGAGCTATGTGGCCTCAGCTGCTCCTCTTGCTGCTGGCCCCACGGGGTGGGCATGGCTGCCATGGGCCGGAGCTGGACCGGGAATTTGTCCTGGCCAAGGTGAGGACCCTGTTCCTGGATGCCTTGGGAGCCCCTGCAGTGACTGGGGAAGGTGGGAGTCCTGGAGTCAGGCGTCTGTCCCGAAGACATGCTGTGAGGGGCTTCATGCGCAGAGGCTCTGAGCCCAAGGAAGAGGATGTCTCCCAGGCCATCCTTTTCCCGGCTACAGGTAACGAGGGTGGGGAGCTGGCACCTTGACTTTGGTAAACAGTGTGGTACTGCAGGGGCTTGGGAGCCAGGCAGGTCTGCGTTTGAATCCCAGACCTGCGACTCAACTGGCCTTGCAGTAATGGACCAGTTACTGAAGCTTCCTGAGCCCCTGTCTCCTCATCTGTAAAAAGGGCAATAATGCCTACCTCTCAGGATTAAGTGAGATGGTGTATCTAGCGTGCATGGTTCACAGGAGGCATTTGGGAGATAGTCGTCTGGGAGGCCAAGGGTCTATAGGGACAGAGGTATCTGGGCATGGGCCCCTTCCTGCCGTCTTTCCTTCTATCTTGGCGTTTGTTCCCTGCTCCAAACACTGTTTCTTTAGCCCCAGGTAGCTGAGACTTGAGAAGATATCAGGGATGCAGGAGAAAGATTAGCTGGGAAACTAGTCTACCTTCTCTTGAGTTCTCTCCTCATCTCCCCATGTTGCACTGACTCAATGAGTAAAGCCCTCCTCTGGCTAAACTTTCTTGTAATCTGGCCCGCTTTGCTCTCAGAGAGGATCCCTTGCCTCCCTGCACTTCGGGCCCCGTGCAGCACAGTGAGTGTGGCTTTGGGATCAGGCAGAATCCCAGCCTGGCTACTTAGTAGTTAAATGACAGTTCATCTTTCTAAACCTCTGTTTTCTTATCTGCAAAATGGATCAATTGTGAGGTTTATATTGAGATAACCCACATAACAGTACAGCCCCAGTTGCCAGTTCTTCAACTCATGCTGGTTCATGATCGTTTGGTGCCATCTATATACCTGTCAGGGGAAGGATGCCAACTGCATCTTCTTAGAAAGCACTGTCCTCGTTCTGAGTTACATCCTTTCTCCTCCCCCCTCCTCCTTCTCCTTCCTCTTGGTGTTAACCTGCCTTTTTAAGGTGGAATTATTTTAAAGACTTTCTCATGCAATATTTCTGACACATAAAAAGACATAAAGAGTAATATAACGAGTGCTTGTGTACGCAGCATTCAAGGTACCATTTCACAGTATCACATGAACAAAAATTTAAATATAACTATCAGTTCTAGACGTCGATGAGGGGAGAAAGTGCACGGCCTCTTACACATCGCTGATGGGAATATTAATTGGTAAAACCACTTCAGAGAGAAGTTGGCAACGTCTGGTGTTTTTGTAGTCCTTTAATGATGAAATAACAAACGGGGAGCCTCTGTCAGTTTCCCCCGAGACTGAGGAGGGTCCCGCATCTGGCAAAGCACTCAGTAGAGCGCTTGGCAAGCTCATGAGTGGCAGCCACATCCCTCCTGCTGAGGAGGAGGGTCCCGGGTTCTGCCAGTCAGGGCTGCTCTCTCCCTTCCCTCTGCCTCCTACAGGTGCCAGCCTCGGGGACGAGCCAGCTGCCGGAGAGCTGGCCCAGGAGGCCAAGGAGGGCCTCTTTACATATGTGTTCCGGCCATCCCAGCACACACGCAGCCGCCAGGTGACGTCGGCCCAGCTATGGTTCCACACGGGACTGGACAGGCAGGAGACAGCAGCCGCCAATAGCTCTGGGCCCCTGCTAGGCCTCCTGGCACTGTCATCCGGGGGTCCCACAGCTGTGCCCATGTCACTGGGCCAGGCACCCCCTCGCTGGGCTGTGCTGCACCTGGCCGCCTCTGCCTTCCCTCTGCTGACCCATCCCGTCCTGGTGCTCCTCCTGCACTGTCCTCTCTGTTCCTGCTCAGCGCGGCCCGAGGCCACCCCCTTCCTGGTGGCCCACACTCGGGCCAGGCCTCCCAGCGGAGGGGAGAGAGCCCGCCGCTCCACGCCCCCGCTGCCCTGGCCTTGGTCTCCCGCCGCGCTGCGCCTGCTGCAGAGGCCTCCGGAGGAACCCGGCGCGCATGCCGACTGCCACAGAGCGGCCCTCAACATCTCCTTCCAGGAGCTGGGCTGGGAACGGTGGATCGTGCACCCTCCCAGTTTCATCTTCCACTATTGTCATGGGGGCTGTGGGCTGTCCACCCTGCCGGACCTGTCCCTGCCAGTCCCCGGGGCACCCCCTACCCCTGTCCAGCCCCTCTCTTTGGTGCCAGGGCCCCAGCCCTGCTGCGCTGCTCTCCCAGGGACCATGAGGCCCCTACGTGTCCGCACCACCTCGGATGGAGGTTACTCTTTTAAGTATGAGACGGTGCCCAACCTGCTCACGCAGCACTGTGCTTGCATCTAAGGGAGTCCTGCTGGTGGCCGAGTCCCCACCATTACCAGCCTGGGGGAAGGGCAGGGTTCCCACCTCCCCGCTCCTTCCACCTCTCTGCCTGGAGGCTCCCCTCCCTATGCCGTCCCTGTCCCACGGGTAACGTGACAATAAACAGCATAGTGCATATGACTCGGTGTGTATTCTTAGGCTTCTCTGACACGTTGTGTGTGTCGGGGTGAGGTCTGGGCCCCGGGAGCATGGGATTGTGGGATCTCAGGTCACTCAGCCTCACTTGACCTCAGAGATGTGGGGTTCACCAGCTGTAATTGGATGTGTATCTGGTAGGAAGCTACAATGCTTGGGGATGACAAAAGGGTGCTTCCCAGCTCAGGACAGCCACTCTGGAGCCAGAACTGGCCCTCATACAGGCCGGACCTGATGTGTCGGTTGGGTGGCCTGCTGTGCACATCTCATAGTCCCAAGTGGCCTAACCGCCCCCTCCTTGCCACGCTCTGCCCTAGCTGATGGGCGCCTAGCTCAAGGTCAGGTGATTTATAGATGTGCCCTGTGTATCTTTACATAATCCCTTAACTCAGCCCTTAGTGTCAGACGGTGGAAAGGCAGAGAAACCATTTGCTCTTGTGTGAACTTGTGCCCACACCGAGAGCCCAGAGTGCACAGAGTCCTCTTCTTTTCTTTTCTTTACGTTGCATCTCCTTTCAGTCCATTCTGCCCCACCTTGACTGGGCCCCGCTTCCCTGGCCTTCCTGCTTTCTTTTTCACTCTCCTCCTTCTCCACTTGGTCTTAGTATCCTCCTGCCCTGCCCTAGGTCCTGGCTCTCAGCCAGTAGGTTCCATCCAGTCTCCCTTTAAGGTGTGTGTGTGTGTGTGTGTGTGTGTGTGTGTGTGTGTGTGTGTGTAGGGGGAGGGTTGGGGATGTTCAGGTCCCTCAGATTGAAACTCTAGAGCACTTTCTGTTGTTGACTGCACAACTGCAATGTGTAGTTGTGCTAACACAAGACTCAATGGGGTGTGGAGTGGGCCGGTAAAGTTCCTGCCCCAGGAAGGGGTGTGGAGGGGGGACAATCCCATCCTGTCACCTTAGGCTAATGCCTTCTCCCTGCTTGAGCTGAGCTGGGTGAGCTATTGTTCCTCACAGCACCAGAGCCCCCAGGGTAGCCCACTCCCACTGCATGAGGCCGGGTCTCAGTTGATGCTGCTGCTAGGGAGTTGGGAACCCGCCTGTTCACAGGCCTGGGTCTCTCCCAGCACCTTCATCGACACCCAGCATTGCAACTGGTATACTCAGGGCCCCTGGGCTCCCTACTCAGGCGGGGGACTGGGGAGAGGGCTGGTTGGGCTGGGCCAGTGGTGGGAATGGGAGATTTTCCTCAAGGCCGTCTAAGCACCGCTCTCTCCCTGTCTGGCTTCCCTTGCCTGGTCCCCCCTGCCCTGAGCGAGGCTTGTCCCTGGGATCTTCAATCCTCCTACTAGGCGTAGGATGCTCCCTCTTCCTGCTGGGGCCATCTAGGACCCTGTGATGTCCAGACTTTCCCTGTGCCAGGGATGTGGATGTCATCTGAGGGCTGGGGACACTCTACCTAGGGCCACAGGGTTCTCTACTAGGCCAGTTAGCAGATGGGTGTTGCTAGGGAAGTGTTTTCACATATCTGATACAGAGTGAGAGAAATGAGTGCCACGTAGTAACTTTCACAAAGCCAAAGGTATTCTTTCTAAAGGGCTGCCCTGTATTCTAAAACTATCCTTCCCGTGTGTGTATGTGTGTCAATATATTATTTCTTTTATGATACTTTAGTGACGGTAGACGGTAGGGGTTTTGTTTGTTTGTTTGTTTTTAAGTTTTTACTTAACAAAATTAAAACTTGGCAAGTCTAATTTGGATCCTAAGATTTTTCTTTGTAATTTTGCTGCTGAAATATGTGAAATCTCTAAATCTGTGAAATCCTAAAGTCTGGGAGTCACTGGTCTGGGCCACCCTTCCAGGGTCTTTAAGGCCTTTGATTCCACTAACTTAGCAAGTCAGGAAGAAATGTCCACCCCTCCCTAAGAGGGGCCAACAGTGGCTAAGAAAATCTGTCTTCACTCCTGGCCATGAGACTAAAAGCAGTAGACTTCAGAGATTTTCCCTGTTCCTAGTGGTAATCATTAGAGACATTTTGAATAATCTTCATTCAGAGACAAATTGAACAGGAAATTCAACTCAAACTGGCTTAGACCAAAAAAAAAAATAGAATTTAAAAAATCACTGGTTTATGACAAGTCCACAAGCATAGCTGGCTAAGGTATGGCTTGATTCTGGGATCAAAAGACACTACTGTACCAGGATCCAGCTATAGGCTCTACATCCCCTGAGTGGGCTCCATCCCAGGTCCAAGGCAGCCTGGGCAGTTCCAGGCTCTCATCATCACACCACTTGGTCTAGCAGGAGGGAGTTTGCTTATAGAAGTCCCAGATTGGGTCTTGGTGGCCTGACTGTCCTGATTAGGGTCATGTGCTCCTCCAGGAAAGGTGGCTGCAGGAACAGAATGAGTTAATGACTTAGATCATGTGTCCTACCCCTGGAGTCCAGAGCCTAAAGCACAAGGTGAAGTTATCACCTGCTTCCCCAAAGCAGAGTGCAGTTACCACACAAAGATGGGATAGATGCTGAAAGAAAAGTACTGCTGGTTCCTCCTCCTAATTATCTCTCAAATCAAGCCCTTTCTCTCTCTCTACATAGACACTATTTTGCCATTTAAGAGGAAATTCTTTTTTTTTAAATTGAAGTGTAATTGATTTATAATAATTGTGTTAGTTTCAGGTATACAGCAAAGTGATTCAGTTATATACATATTTTTTCAGATTATTTTCCATTATAGGTTATTGCAAGGTATTGAATATAGTTCCCTGTGTTATACAGTAAATCCCTGTAGCTTATCTAATTTATGTATAGCAATTTGTATCTGTTAATCCCATACTCCTAATTTATCCCTCTCCCCAACTCCCTTTCCCCTTTGGTAACCATAAGTTTGTTTTCTATGTCTATGAGTCTGTTTCTGCTTTGTATATAGATTAATTTGTATTACTTTTTAGATTCAACATATAAGTGATATCATATAATATTTGCCTTTCTCTGACTTACTTCACTTTGGTATGATATTCTCAAGGTCCATCCATGTTGCTGCAAATGGCAATATTTCATCCTTTTTTATGACTAATATTCCATTATATATAATATTCATATATATATATACACATACATATATACGTGTATATATATATATACACACACTACATCTTAAACCAATCACCTGTTGATGGGCATTTGGGTTGTTCTCATGTCCTGGCTACTGTAAATAGTGCTGCTATGAACACTGGGTACATGCAGCTTTTTGAATTAGAGTTTTTGTCTTTTCTGGATATATGCCCAGGAGTGGGATTGCTGGATCATATGGTAGCTCTATTTTTAGTTTTTTAAGGAACCTCCATAGTGTTTTCCATAGTGGCTGCACCAATTTATATTCTAAAGGGCGATCCTTGATTGAGCTATTCAGCAGCCTCCTTAACCAGTCTCTAAGCAGTCACTCCCTACCTCTCCAGTCCATGTCACACCTGGTGCCGAGAGGATAACTTCTTTGGTGATTTTGTCCCTTAGGTGATTGAAAAACTTGTCTACTCGAAGTTCAACCTGCTTTGTGTGGTATAACAGCCCTTTACAACAGACCCTACACCTATCATTGCAGACTTGGAGTGATACAGTCATGAGCTAAGGGATGCCAGCAGCCTCTACAGGTTGGAAGAAGCAAAGAACAGATTCTCTCCTGCAGTCTCCAGAAGGAGCCTGTGATTTGTTACTTTACATGGCAAAGGGGACTTTGCAGATGTGATTAAGGTTACTACAGACCTTAAAGTGGGGGGAGATAATTGTGGATTATCCAGTAAACCCAGTCTAATCCCATGAGCCCTTAAAGACAGAGAATATTTCCTGGCTGCTGTCAGAGAGTTGTGATGATAGGGAAGAATCAGAGAGATGCAATGTTGCTAGCTTTGAAGATGGAGGAAGGGGGGCCAAAAGCCAAGGAATACAAGCAGCCTCTAGAAGCTGGAAAGGCAAGGAAATGATTCTCCCTCAGAGCCTCTTGAAAGGAATGCAGTCCTGCCGTCACCTTGATTTTAGCCCAGTGAGACCCATACCAGACTTCTACGTAATCGTAAAATCATTAATCTGTGTTCTTTTAAGCCACTAAATTTGTAGTGATCTGTTACGGCAGTAACAGAAAACTAACCAGAAACAGTGACCAAAGATGAGGTGGTGTCTGGGAAGAAGAAAACCCTTTTCTATCATTCCTGATGTAGTCTGCCTCATCCAGGAAATACTTGGCTTCAGTACAATTTAGAATATTTATGCTGGTCATTCTTTAGATCCAGTATGTTTGACAAAAAATACATTCCTGAGTTTCTACACTAGTTTTGTCCTGGAGTAGAATATATTCTGGGTTGAGCAGTTAGAACAGTGTTAACATAGTGTGTCCCCTAGAAAAATGCATTGAATGAAAAAATGAATGTGATCAAGACAGGCTCTGAAGGGGATTGCAATCATTTGATTTTAAAGTGCTGTTTAACACATATTCCCAAGGCTTGCTGACCTTAATGTCTTTTTGTTTCTAGTTTATGACGGTCATAGCTCTATAGGTAACAATGCCAAGCTGTATATTTTGATACTAGTGATATAGCTAAATCACTAAGTCAAAAAATGCATAAAATCTTAATAGGAGAAATAATTATTGAATGATCAAACTAGTTCAAAATAAGAATACAAATACTTTTCAGTATATATCAAAAAAAACTTATTTGACAAAAAAGTTTCTTAATGGCTGTTGGTCAAGGCAGCATCAAGAAACTTTAATGCAAATTCTACCAAATGATTTATCATAAAGGGGTTTTGTTCATTTTTTTTTCCTGCAAACAAATGTGGTTACATTAACACTGAGCATGTAACAAACTGTTTTGCCTGGATGTTTAAACGTTATCAACATAAAACTAAAACATATTGGGCTTCCCTGGTGGCGCAGTGGTTGAGAGTCCGCCTGCCGATGCAGGGGACATGGGTTCGTGCCCCGGTCCGGGAAGATCCCACGTGCCGTGGAGCGGCTGGGCCCGTGAGCCATGGCTGCTGAGCCCGCGCGTCCGGAGTCTGTGCTCCGCAAAGGGAGAGGCCACAACAGTGAGAGGCCCGCGTACCGCAAAAAAAAAAAAAGACAAAAAACCCCACTAAAACATATTTATATCAAGATCTATGCCTAGTCCAAATGTATCTATACTAAGGCTGGAAGAAAGAATAAGAATAAAACCAAAATGTATCTGTAAAGTAATAAAAATAATTTGATTGTTTTTATGCTGGAAGTATGTTTCTTATTAATATGGCACATCATCTTTCTGATCTGCTACTGCTTGGATATTCTTAAGAATATCTGTTTCAGGCTCTCATCAGTGAGCTCTATGGAAATGATGTCCAAGAATAAAGTCAAGAGTTGCAAATTCAGGATGGGACTGTACAATAAAGTCCGGAACATCCAGCATCCTGTGTGTAATGTATTGAATAACTCTCATTGGCTAACCTGATTGGAATTTTTGTCATTGGCATGGAATCGTCAACAGGAACAACTGCATTAAGTACTGACTTCTCTTCTGGGGAGGAAGGTGTATTGACTATTTCAGGTGTAAGGCTTCCAAGTTTTTGCTTTCTCTACTAAAAGCCTTGAACCTTATTCTAAGTTGTATGTATTCTTGATCTTGATGATCCTCCATATCCAAGTTCCCTTGGCCATTCTGAACCAGTTGCAGAAGCGCCAGAGGAATTTCTTTTCCCATCTTCTGCCAGCAATAATGCCACTTTAAAGGATTTCTAATATTAGTTGCTGAATTTCAGGTATACATGCAAAGAGAGTCACCCTTCCCTTAACAGACTCAAGAAACTGAGCATTTGTTGGGTTCGTTGTAAGGTCTCATTTCTCCATCATCTAAACTGAAACTGTTGCTTCAGAGTTTAAGCAGAATCTGATATCTTGAAGCTGATTTTCTCCACCGATGCATTCAGATCGCTTACAAAAGGAATGACCCAATCTGTATCCTCCACCTGTAGATGACTTAGATTTGTCATCACCCGAAGCTCTTGAGGCTCTTGAGGCTTAAGTCAGAGGGACAGTCCCATGTTCCCTTGCCTCTTTGAAAAGTTCATTCACAATTTTCCCAGTAGAAGGTCGAATTATATGTAATCCACTGTACCCATGTTCACTTGAATAGAACCTTACTATGGAATGATGTGGTGCTCAGCACCTTAAACAAGTGAACATCTCCCCAATAGTGGGAAAACATTTGGGGTGGCATTTGTGGGCTTTTTTTTTCTTTCTTTCTTTTTTTTTTCTTTTTTTTTTTTTGCTGTATGCTGGCCTCTCACTGTTGTGGCCTCTCCCTTTGCGGAGCACAGGCTCTGGATGCGCAGGCTCAGCGGCCATGGCTCACGGGCCCAGCCGCTCCGCGGCACGTGGGATCTTCCCGGACCGGGGCACGAACCGGTGTCCCCTGCATCGGCAGGCGGACTTTCAACCACTGCGCCACCAGGGAAGCCCTCACTTCTTTTTCTTGGGCTCCTTTTTTTTTGGTACTGATCTATCCTCTTTTATTATTTATTTCAGAGCAAGTCTGTAGGTGATAAACTTTCTGAGTCCCCCACTACAGAAAAAGTCCTTTTATTTTTGCACTTGAATGATGGTTGGGCTGTGTATGTAATTCTAGAGTCAAAGTAATTTTTCCTCTGAATTTTGAAAAATTCTCTCCCTTTGCTTCTTGTATCCTGTTTTTCAATGAGACTTAACGTCTATGTGATTCTCATACCTTTGTAGTTCACCTTTTTTTTTTTTTTTTTTCCTGCATTGGAAGTTTTCAAGATTTCCTCCTTACCATAGCGTCTCAAATTGCATCACACTAGATCTCATGTTAGTTTGAAAAAGGGATCCTAACTGGCATTTGGTGGGCCCTTTCAAACTGAAGATTCATGTTTTTCTTCAATTCTAGGATATTTCGTTCTTTATTTGAGTATAACTTCCTCTCATATTCTTTCTATTTTCTTCTTCAGAACTTTATTATTAGCTGATATTGAAAGTGTTAGATCGATCCTCTGTGTATCTTAGCTTTTAAAAAAATAAAATACTTTGCATATTTGGTGTTGTGCTATGTGATAGAAAAACATATTTACTCAGTCCTCCGGGTCACACATGTACCCTTTAGCTGTGCTTATTCTGATCATTCTTGTGAGGATTTTGTTGCTTCAGAATCATGTTCAATTTTTCAGTTGATTTAAAAAAATCAGTGTGATATCCTTTTCCACCCAAGAATGCTACAGTTATTGTAAAGTCTTGCTCTGTGATCTGTTTCACTGCATGAAAGCTCCTCTATGCATTGATATCTCTTTTAAGATGTTGACTTTCTCCCAATGTTTGGTAATTATTGGTTGGAAGCTCATCCTTTACCACAGATTCAAGTCTGATTGTTTGTACCCTCCTTGGCAAAAGGGGTATGAGATAATGTCATGGTGTACATCAAAAGCTTGTCAGTTACTGTTGGCAGGGGGATATGCTGTGAGGTAGGGTGTTCTGGCAGCTCATCTTCTGCAAACGGATGCTCCCTTTACCTCCTACGTGTCACCAGTCACCAGGATCACTGTCCTTTCTCTCCATCTAATGATCTTATATCCACTGCTCCTACCTGAAGGCAGATAATCCTGCTGGTATTTCTTGGCCCCAGGAGACAAGAAGAGGGAGCGTGTGTGGAATGGCTGACATGCTGTGGCAAGCTGAAAAATCAGTGCGCTGTTGATGGCTCCTGAGCCCAGGACCTCTCAGGATCCGCCCTCTCTGGGCACGGAGTGCTCCTGGGGCTGTTTTCAACTCCTATGGCAGTCTACTGCTATGCACATTTTAAGCTGTGGTTTTCTTCTCTGACCAATTTGCACCTGCCATCCTTCTTTCAGGGATTCCTCATGACTTCTGGCCCACCACGGGCTCTCCTTGTTGTCCAGGATGATTATGAATTTATTTACTTATTTTTAATATGTTTTCTGTTATTTCTAACCATTTGGGATGGGAGGTAGAGGCTGCAGCATGTATTCAGTTTGCAGCTTTGGACAGAAACCATCTCCCATAGCACTGTCTCTACCATAACATGCATCATGTTTGTGATAGACAGCATAATGGCCCCTCCCCCCAAAGATGTCTATGTCCAAATCCCCAGAATCTGGGCAAATGTTATACCTACACTCTAAATTTACACAATGTTATATGTAAAATTTATTTAGTTAAAAATGTTATGTTATATGGCAAGGGAGAATTGAGATTGTGGATGGAATTAAAGTTGTTAATCAACTGACCTGAGAATAGGATGATTACCTCGGATTATCCAGGTAGGCCCAGTGTAATCACAAGGGTACTTAGGGCTTCCCTGGTGGTGCAGTGGTTGAGAGTCTGCTTGCCGATGCAGGGGACACAGGTTCGTGCCCTGGTCCAGGAAGATCCCACATGCCACGGAGCGGCTGGGCCCGTGAGCCATGGCTGCTGAGCCTGCGCGTCTGGAGCCTGTGCTCTGCAACGGGAGAGGCCACAATGGTGAGAGGCCCGCATACCGCAAAAAAACAAAACAAAACAAAAAAACAAAAAACAAGGGTACTTAAATGGGGAAGGTGGCAGCAGAATCAGTGTCAGAGTGATGTGATGTGAGAAAGACTCAATCAGTCACTGCTGGCTGTGAAGATGGAAGGGGCCATGAGCCAGGGAAGCAGGCAGCCTCTCAAAGCTGGAAAAGACAAGAAAACAGATTCTCCCCTGGAGCCTCCTGAAAGTAACAAAGCCCCGCCGACACCTTAATATTTAGCCCAGTGAGATCTAGTTTGGACTTCTGATCTTCAGAACTATAAGATAATAAATACGTGTTGTTTCAAGCAACTGTTTGGTGTAATTCGTTACAGAAGAAATAGGAAGCAAATACAATGCTGAGATGTGATTACTGGAGTCTCTCTTCCACCACACTGCCAGCTCTTGAGAACAAGAGCCATACTGTTGTCGCCGGTATTTACCCGGAATCCAGCACAGGATCTCGCACATAGTCAGTGCTCAGTAAATATTGGTTGAACGAATGAAAGAATGAAAGGCTGCTCTGAATTGGAGGTTCTACAGAGGCTCTGAGATTCCAAGGCGGGCTCTGCCTTTCCCCTTCCCCTGGTTCTGGAGACCCTAATCCCTCTCATCTCGCTTGTCTCTTGTTTTCACTTAGCAGGTTTTATGGCTATTCCATTTGCAGCTTCTTCCCTTGCTGTGGACCATTTCTCTCGTCTCTTCAGCCCTGCGTGTAGGCAGAATTGAGATGGAAGACACTTGGCACATAAGTACCTGACTTTACCGACAGGCCTTCCCTGGGTTATGCCTGAAACAGTGACTTTTTCTTCCTCTCCGAGATTCTGCCTGCTTTCTTCTCTTCTCCATAGCTGCCTCCATTCGCATTTCCAGTCAGGCTTTTGCTGTTTTCCCACCAGCTTGAATGGGGAATGTAGTTTTCATCTCATCTTTTCCTTTCTGTGTTCTGAATTAAGCACAAGGCCAATCTTTCTTATAGCTCTTCTTAACCCCCTTCTCAGATGATTCCATGGGTTTCCAGGCTGGATAATGAAAAGAATTAAAGGCACCCTCAGGTGACCTCAGGTTTTCTAAAAAGCCACTCAGGGAATCCCTCAATGTATTTTGTGCAGAACTGCAAATTCCTCTTGGGCTGGGTGACCATAGCTGCTGTTGGGTCACTGAAATATCGTTATTTTGTGGCTTTTCAGCCAGCCATTCTCAGGCTCTGCCTTCTCTGATTTCGCACTGAACTCGGCTTCTGCCTCTCCAGCTTTCCCTCTGTGCGCCTCACATTCAGTCTCTCCTGGAACCAGGCAGGATGCTTGGTCACGGTCCAAAGCAGAGTTCTCATGCCAGATCTCCTCCAGTACTGCTTATTTGTCCCATATGTTTGATTTTGGTGACTCGATCAATGCCTAGACCAGTCTTTTGTGGCTCAGTCTGGCAGCAGAGCCAAGAGACATGGTATGTGGTTACTAACATAGAAAGCATTGCCTCTGACCACTCAGTCCTGGGACTGAGGGGGCCAGGTGCACAGACAAACTAGTGCAAACTCTTTCACCAAAATCTGTTTTTGGAGGTAATATATGCACCTCTTCATTCCCTTCCATTGTGCCCCCCTCCCCTGCTGCCTTCTTGATCCATGAAGATACCTAGTTGAGGAAACAAAGAAATCATCCAATTTCACCCTCCCTACCCACAATGCAATTTCAAGTGTGAAATTTTCATTATGGAGGAATCCTTCGGTTTCGGTTATCCGATCTGCTGCAGGAGTCTGTAGCACCAGAGTGGTGAGGTCCAGATCAGAGACAATGGCTCATGTCCTAAAGATGAACTTCTGTTCCCCCATGGGCAACAGTCCAGGGGATTGCATGCTCCAAGGCAGCAGAAACAAGCAAGCTTTGGACCAGGATGCTGAAGTTTGTATTCTCCGGTAGCTGATTTTGTCATTCTTGTATGAAGATACCCTCTCTTTCCTTCTCTCCATTCCTGCTGCCTAAGTTATAACCAGCACACCTTCCCTTACCCCTTTGGTAACAAGCATTTTGCAGATGCTGCCCCAGGGAACTTAGGGGTGGCAGGGAAGCTACCAGTGGCAGCCGCTTACAACTCATTTTCCTCCTCACACAATAACACGGGGCTGAAACCTGATGCATATTTCTGATTTTAGGTGGAGTGTTATTCCTGCGGAATGAAACTCAGAAGAGTTCTTGTAAATTAAGAGCGTGATGTCATGGCATTTCTTTGAGGAACATATTTTCATTCATGGTAACATGAAATTATGCAGTAGCAAGCCCTGCATATTATATTACTTTCTAAGGCCCATTTTTTTTGAAATGGCATTGCATGCCTTTTTAATAAAGATAATAATTCTTTAAGAGGTGAATTTGAAATTCAAACTTTAAAGAGTCCTTAGATTTAATTTTTAAAACAATGTTTAGCTCTTTAATCCTCCTGGAATTTAATGTGTGTGGTGTAAGGGAAGGAACTTAGTTTTTTTCAGATGGACAGCTAGTTGTCCCAAAACTATTGAACTCACTTTTTTTTATACCATTAAAATAAATTTTATCATGGATAGTAAAAAAAAAAAATCCCCATGTAATCTTGGTTGTTTCTGTCAATATTTGTCTATCTCTTTGTCAGTATCATGCTGCTTTGGTTACAGTGACTTTATAGGACATTTTGTTATCTGGTAGGGCAAGTCCCCTCTAAGTGCCTCTTATTCTTTTTTTTCCCTCAAAGTTTCTTGGCAGTGCTCATGTTTAGTCTTCCAGAGGAATTTAAGAATCAACTTGTCAAGTTCCAAAATCTTCCCATTGAAATTCTGATGGAAATTGCATTAAATTGACATCATTATCATACTGAATCTTCTCATCAGGAACATGTTATCTTTCAATTACTTAGGTCATTTCTAATGTCCTTAAAGTTCTCCAGTTTTCTTCATATATATATATGGCATATTTCTCAAAATGTTCTAGGTTCTCTCTTTTTCTGTTATGGTGAACGGATAATTTTTTTCCCTTTCAGACTTTAAGTTTTTGCAAAGGTTTTGTTTTAGTCCAGGTCCTTATGGTAGCACTTTACAGAAATACACTCAAACTAACTTAGGGAAAAAAAAAAAGGGGGGTGGGGTGGGGAGAATTCTTTGGAAGGTGGCCAAGGCCTCCCCTGCAGGCCAAGGGCAGAAAGGGGAGTGGGCCTCACACAGGGCTGGAAAAAAGAACTGCTTGGTCTCCTCTTGTTGCTTCTCTCAGGAGATGGTTTCCTCTTCCTCTGTAGTTCACCTTTCTTTGCTGCTCTTTGTTGCCCTTTTACATTCAAGGGGATACAGAACAAATATGGCTATAGGAGCTACCCACATGAATGGTGAAAAATGATGTGGGCTGGAGAGGCACCCCTGAAATTGATTTCAAAGCACTACAATGTCAGAAACATCAAAAGAATCTGTCTCTTGTCTAAAAAGGATAGAACTAGCAGGAACAGTATGGGAGAACCCGCCCTCCCGGGTTCCAGGGGATTGATAAACAGGGACTGACAATCATCACCCTTATGGGATTAATAATTCAACAAAAATATATTGAAACCTACTGTAGAGCACAGGGAATTCTACTCAATGCTCTGTGGTGACCTAAATGAGAAGGAAATCCAAAAAAGAGGGGATATACATACAGGTATCGCTGACTCACTTTGCTGTACAGGGTAAACTAACACAATATTGTAAAGCAACTATACTCCAATTAAAAATATATATATATATTTCGAGGTCCTACTTTTACTTCGTATTTGTATACTGCTTCGCTGATCATGACGTGCTTCCTCGTAGTCCCTTTCACTGCCTTTTAGGCTCTGGGCTCAGACCACACAAAGTATGCCATAGTCGCCAAACTGTGTGCTTTAGTGGCATAACTTGCCATTTCAAATAATTTGTCTTCAGAAAAGAAGATCCTTCAAATTTTGCAACTTGGGATAAAGATGACTATGACCTTATTCCTTATTCCTACTCTCAACTGGCTTACGATTCATTTTGAAAATAAATCAGAAAATTGGGCACGACATTAAAAAAACCCAACCAACCAAACAAACAAACCCTCCTTGAAAACAAGAAATTCTGTTATGAGACATTATTCTTAATCTAATGCTGTAGTCGATGTCTGTTATTTGACCGGGAGCCAGGTGAAAGCTACAACGGGAACTTGGCAGTCTCAGCAATATTGGTTACTAATTGAACGACCTTCCCAAGTAACCTAAGCTTTGTGAATCCGTTTTCTCATTTTCAAACCCGAAACAATAACAACTTTTAAATTCAGGTGTTAGAAAACAAAAGTAACAACAACAACAACAACAACAAAAAAACAACAAAGGACGAGGTGCACGTGGAGGGCTAACTAACAATCGCTGATGAGAGAGCCCGATATTGATGAAGGAAAAAAGAAAAGCGAGTCTGGAGCGAGATTAAGTAAAAACTGTCAAAAGAAACCCCAGAAATGGCACCTCCGCCAGCTCCAGCTCTTTCACACAGATGTCAGAAAAAGTCCCTCCATGGAGGAGACGCTCTCCTTTAATTGAAAAAGGAGTGTTCATTTTGGACGAGTCTTTTTCTTACTAACAGAAAATTCCTTTTCTCTAAACTTTGCTTCCCCGCCCAGTCTGCAAACAAGGAGTCAGATTTTCCTCACTGGCTCGGAGGAGCACCGCCGAGCCCAGCGGGCGTCTCAGGACGTGCGGAGCCCACAACTGGGCGCGGTCGACAGAGGCCCAACTTGCAGCAGCGGTCTGGGCTCAAGCAGCTGCCACCGCAGAAGGCCCGCCCTCGAAAGAACCAGCGGGCACCGCCCCCATCCGACACGTTCGCACGACTTAGGGCGTGGTTTCCGGCAGCGGAGGCCTGCTTTACGGCCGTCCCTCCCGCGCGCCTTCCTTCCGGGGCGGGACTTCCTGTTCATAATTGATAGGCGTCGGGCTGCAGAGCTGGTGGCAGGATTATACAGGAAGGTCAGTCTGGCATGCCAGACCTTATGCTCCTTGAAAGGGCACCAAGGAGGAGCTCTTACTCGCCCTCTTTTTTGTTTTTTTTCTCTCCGCGAGGCCTCGGTTTGCTCGGACGTCTTGGACTTTTGGCACGACCACCCACCTGAAGCTCTTCCGCTTCCTCTTTGCTCAGGCTCCGCCCCCAGCGTCCTGTGGCCATGACTACCGCCCCGCGGGACTCCCTGGTGTGGAAGCTCGCTGGGCTGCTGCGTGAGTCTGGTGAGTAGACTTCCGGTTGGGCTGGGGCGAGATGGGGTACTTCCTACCTTCCAGAGACACGCCCCGTAAGAGTCATGGGGTTACAGCTGTTTAGGGTTACGAGGGTTTGGGTGTCGAAGAATTCATTCCTTTACTCCTCTGGGGTTTGTTCGCTCTGTTGTCCTTTGTCTTTGACAGTCTAGACCTTAGCCATCCTTCGAGGCCAAACTCCAGTGCCACTTCCTTCATGCGTTCTCTGATACTCTCAGATGGAAGTGTTGGTTACTTGGCCGTAAGCCCCTTGAGACCAAGGACTGGTCATAATCATCGTTCTGTGGCAAAGCACTAAGTTTAGCATAATTAAAAGCACGAGATTTGGAGTCAGACCCACCTGGGTTGGAATCCCAACTCTTTCAAACTTGACCAAATTGTTTAAGTTTTCTGAGCCTTAGTTTTCCTCACCAGCAGAACGACATAATGATTGTACTTATCTCAAAGGTTGCTATGGGGATTAATTTAAATTCACATAAAGCATTTAGAACAACGATTGCATACATAGTAAGTGCTCAAAATTGGTAGTAATTATTATAATTTCTTTCCTCGGAGCCTGGGCACCGTGGAGCCATAGTCGTTGTTCAGTAATAGATGGCATTAGTTGTGGTAGAACAAGTCCTGGCTTTGAGATCAGATGGACAACTTCCTACCAGCTGTATGATCTCAATCGAGATTCTTCTTTGAAGTCCAATTTCCTTATTTGTAAGAGAGTGTTAACAGTGCTTCTTAGGAGATTCTGATGACATTTAAATGAAGTAACATATGTCTGGCACATATTACTCAATGTTAGCTGCCTTCCATCACTCTGCACTCCTATTGATGGTATCTGTGGAATCTCTATAGCATTTTTACTTTCTGGCTTGTAGTATTAACTGTGCACATGTCTTATCTCCGCTTGTAGACTGGGAGGCTCTTTGAGGGTGGGGAGAGTCCTTGAACCTTGTCTGTATCTAGCCTCAGTGTTCAGTACATAGAAAATCCTTCATACAAGGTTGTAGGATTTGATAATTTATTCAGCAGAAATCTGACTTGGTTCCAGGGGTTAGGGCTCATGGTGTGTGTGTGTGCGCGTGCACGCGTGCACATGCAGGGACATGAGTGACTAAAGAGGTAGCAGGAGGGAGAGTGTTGCAGTGATGGAATAGATTTGTATTTTGATTGTAGTGGTGGTTACAGGAATCTACATGTAGCAAAATAGCATAGATCTATATATACACATTGTACCAATGCCAATTTCCTGGTTTTAATATTGTACTCCATATAAAATATAACCATTGGGGATTACACTTTAAAGGTATGAGGGACCTGTCTGTACTATTTCTGCAAAATCCTTCTAGTCAATCCTTATTTTTTCAAAAAACTTAAAAAAATTATCTTTGCCTATCTTGTAGTTGTACTTTTTTAGTTGCAGTAATGAATACCAAAGATGCCCTCAAGGATGAGAGTCTCATTGGAGAAAGCAGTTTTAACATGGAGAGCAATAACAATACCTTAGTGCTATAGAGTGGTTATTTCCATGACACGCATTTTAGTGTTGTTTGAAAGTTTCTGTAAGTGCACATGTTACTTTTGCAATCAGAAAAAAAATACAGATAAAAGCAATCAACTTTAATGTAAAATGAGTGATTATGGGGAAAAGTTCAGCAGTGTTGTGTGTTGAGAAGTCTTCCTGGAGAGAAGGTACGTCTCAAGCTGGGCGGAGTGGAAGGGGGTGTGTCAGAAAATGAGGAAGCTGGGAACCAAGTCGACTGTATTTCCAGCACTGTGAGTAGGCCTGGCTCTTTTGAGCAGAAGATGAAGGAAAATTTAGAAATTTGGAGTCTTGTAGCGAAGCAGTCTGCTATACCAGGCTGAAAAGTTAGGAGTTTCTGAAGATAGAGGAGAGCCGTTGAAGACTTTTGAGCAAGGAAGAGGTAAAAAATTTGATCCTGTAGTGGAGGATCGACAGTATGAGTTGGAGTGGGTGTATCCTGGGGTCACAAGTCTTAGAATAAAAGGAAAGAGCCTTTTCTTATGTGCTCCTCCTGTCTGCCCCTCTCCCTGCAGGGGATGTGGTCCTGTCTGGCTGTAGCACCCTGAGCCTGCTCACTGCCACACTGCAGCAGCTGAACCACGTATTTGAGCTGCACCTGGGGCCATGGGGCCCTGGCCAGACAGGCTTTGTGGCTCTGCCTTCTCACCCCGCCGACACCCCCGTCATCCTCCAGCTTCAGTTCCTCTTCGATGTGCTGCAGAAAACGCTTTCACTCAAGGTTCTGGGGTGGGAATGGGGTAGGATATACAAAAAGCCCAAAAGAGCAGTGGAGGCAGGGCTGGGGGTACGGCATGAGTGCACGAAGCCTGCAGGGCCCAGATTCAGATGAGATGAGAGCTGTGCTTGGCCGTGCTAGGGAAGAGAGGCCAAGGAAAGGGACATGTGCTGGACCTCAGTGACCTGAGTGTTTTTTTTTTTTTTTTTTTAGCTGGTCCATGTCCCAGGTCTTGGCCTCCCAGGGCCCATCAAAATCTTTCCATTCAAGTCCCTTCGGCAGCTGGAGGTATGGGGTGTTGGGGGATGTCGGTGCACAAAACCCAGCTTGAGCAGCCGTTTGGGGCAGAGAAGGAGATGTGGCCTCTTGTGGTGGGGTGTGGGGGGCAGACCTGAGTGTACTGGTTGCTCTGCAGTGATGTGCCACCCACTCTCTTCCACTTAATGCTGCCCTGAACCATAGGTGGCTTCGTCATCTTTTCCTGCCTCCCTGTTGGGAGGCGGGGATGAGACCTCTGTCTTCTGTGAAGTTCAGTCTTCCTCCCTCCCTCCCTTCCCTTGGCCCAGCTCCGAGGTGTCCCCCTCCACTGCCTCCATGGCCTCCGTGCCATCTATTCCCAGCTGGAGACCCTGATTTGCAGTAGGAGCCTCCAGGCATTAGAGGTGAGGAGGGTGAGGGGTGAACGTGGATGCCTTGTCCTGAGGGACGTGGAGGACCAAGCTCTGGGGTTCCCCCTTCTCTGCAGCCTTCCCTGCCTCCCGCCTCCCACCTCCCTCTGGACCCAGTGTCCTTGCTCTCTCTGCTGTGTTCCCGCAGCACCCTGTGCCTGTCCATATGTTTACAGTCACACCTAGCTTATTGTATGCAATATCCTCATGTCTGCCTCCCCGCTCTGCCCACAGTGAACTCCTTGGGGACAGGGCCCTGGGCTTTCTTTAAGTCTTCATCTCCAGACCAAGCTCAGTGTATAAAGAGTGAATGAACGGCCAGCTGATAGAGCATGGTCTTGGCATGGTAGGGAGGGGAGAGTGGAGGTAACAGCACCTGCCTGCCTGCGCAGGAGCTCCTTTCAGCCTGCGGCGCTGACCTCTGCTCCGCCCTGCCCTGGCTGGCTCTGCTGTCTGCCGACTTCAGCTACAACACTCTGACTGCCTTAGACAGCTCCCTGGTGAGTGAGCCTCAGAAGGGGCTTTGGGGAACGGGGAACGACAGGGATGGGTCCTTAGGGAGGAGGGCCAGTTGGCTGCCTGGGGGCGTCGCATTTTCCACTTGCTTTTCCCATCCCCCCTCAGCGTCTCTTGTCAGCTCTGCGCTTCTTGAACCTGAGCCACAATCAGGTCCAGGACTGTGAGGGTTTCCTGATGGTGAGTAGGAGCAGCCTGGCTGAGCGGGTGCCACTGGGGCCGCTGATTGTTCTGCTCTGACCCTCTCTCCTGACTCCTTTTGCTCCCGCCTTGCCCTTGCCCCCGCCCCCAGGCCCCTAACCCCCTCGGAGCCACATTCTGGGAGGTGGTGCTGTTTAGAGGCACAGATGCCAGCATAAGACAAAGCAGTGTTCAGATCTCAACTCCTATCCCTGTGTGATTTGGGACAAATTAGTTAGTCTCTCAGTTTTTTTATCTGTAAAGTGCACATCCTAGGAGTACCTACTCTTATAGTATTAAAATGATTGTGAACGGTATCTGATGTTACTTAGCCCAGTGCCTAGCTCAGAAAAGGGTAGTTTTCGTGGTGAGGATGAAGAACACTTCTCCCATGTCTCCCTGTCAGAGATAAAGCTGGATACTAGTTAAAATGGTAATAAACTATTTGTGATATTTAATTAGTAGTAAAACTATTTTAATCAGTAATAAGCTATTCAGCGTGAACTGAACTCAAGTTTGATTTGTGCATCGGTGGGCGTTTTCCACGGAGAGTGAGCTAGTGGGAAGCGGGACGGTGGGGGGCTTGAACAGATTCTCTCCTTGACCAAACTCTAGGCGGGTTCCTAGAGTCAGGGAAGCGGAAATTTACAAAAAGCAGGAAACGGGCATTGGTCTGTGTGAAACCTGTCTGGTTTGCTAACTGGCACTTTTCAAAGTCCCATGGAGGCTGGGAGACCTGGGCCCTATCTTCAGGCGTTGTCTGGAGCAAACTAAATCCTTCTGGCAGCCTTGAGTTTTTCTGGGCAGCAGTGTAAGGGGGCTGGAGTTGTCATTCTGGAGCTATCAGAAACTGGTAGATTTGTGCAAGCCTTAATGTGGGGGGAGGTGGGGGGGATGAAATCATTTGTGCTGACAGTCTTCAGTCTTTATAGGCCAAGGTTGAGGCCTAGTCGAGAAGAGGGTTCAGAGGAGCCTGACCAGAGTTTGGTCAAGGAGAGAATCTTCCTCACCCCCACCCCCTTCCAGGACTTGTCTGAGCTCTGCCACCTGGACGTCTCCTATAACCATCTGCGTCTGGTGCCGAGAATGGGACCCTCGGGGGCTGCTCTGGGGACCCTGATACTGCGAGGCAATGAGCTCCAGAGCCTGCGCGGTGAGTGGGGGAGATGGGGGGGCCAGGCTGCAGGGGAGGGCGGGGCAGACGTGGAGGGGAACGGCGGCAGTGTGAGACTCAGGGCGGCCTGGGACCCGTGTGCCCCCAGAGCCTCTCATGCGGCCTTCGGGCAGGTCTGAGGTGCCCAGGCTGGCCTTTCTGCTGTGGCCTCCACCCCCTGCCCCCCACCCCCTCCACCCTTGCTCACCTGCATGCCCCTCCTCCCCTCTCACCCCTGCCCCAGGCCTGGAGCAGCTGCGGAACCTGCGGCACCTGGATGTGGCCTACAACCTGCTGGAAAGACACAGGGAGCTGTCGCCGCTGTGGCTGCTGGCTGAGCTCCGCAAGGTGAGGACCCAGGAGCTAGCTTTGCACCCCTCCTTCCTTCCCTCCGTGCCCCCCATGCTGAGTCGCTCAGCATCCCTCCTCACACAGGGGCGCCCAAGGCCTGCCTCAGCCTCCTCTTCCTGTCCCCAGCTCTGCCTGGAGGGGAACCCTTTGTGGTTCCACCCTGAGCACCGAGCGGCCACCGCCCGGTGCTTGTCACCCCGTGCCAGGGACGCTGCTGCTGGGGTGAGTGGTCTTCCCGCGTCTGCTCTGCCTTCCCTTTCCTGCCCAGGCCTCCCCAGCCCCTGCACCCTCTTGCCTCTCCACCCCCATCCCTAGGCTAGGGACCAAGGCCTCGGACCCCCTGCGTATCATGCTGTTCCCCCTCGCCGACCCTGCTGGTGCTTACAGGACTGGGAGGACCCCTAGCCCTGGCTTGGGGCTCCCCAGGGCGTGTGCTCCCCACCGACACTACCCTCCCCTTTTATCTTCACTCAGTTCCTTCTTGACGGGAAGGCCTTGTCACTGACTGATTTTCAGGTTCGTGTGGTGGGAATGATGGCCGGATCGATTTGGGAGGATGTGAAGGGAGGGCACTGGCTGAGGGAAAGAGAGGGCTGTGCGGGAGGGGGCCGCCTGCTCAGCTGGCGAGCGGGTCCCGTCTGTCAGCGAGCTCGGGCGGGACAGAGGTGCTCCCAGGCTCCGACTTCTTTCTCCTTCCTGTTGCCCCACGCCAGACCTCCCCATCCTCAGGCCTTGGCCCCATGGCCCCACCTCTGCCCTGGCCGGTGGGGAGTACCACGGAAACCTCTGGCGGCCCTGACTGGAGTGACAGCCCCTCGTCGGGGGGCGTTGTGGCCCAGCCCCCAGTTCGTAAGGTTAAGGTAAATGGTGTCCTAGGCTGCCTCGTGCCCGGGGTTGGGTGCCTCAGTGGCGGCTCTGGTTGGCCGATGCACTGGGAGTAACTAAGGACTTATCCTTGCCTGTGGGTGGGTATTTGGGGCAGGTTGGGTGGCAGGCCCCTGGCTTTCATAGAATGTGCTCCCTCTACCCAACCTCAGAGCCGAGTCCGTGTGAGGCGGGCGAGTATCTCGGAACCCAGTGATACGGACCCGGAGCCCCGGACTCTGGACCCCTCCCCGGCTGGTGAGTCAGCCCAGCGCCAGCCCCCCTGCCCCCGTCCAGCGCGCTCCAGTCTTCTGGCCGGGAGGACGTGTATTTCTGGTGGGGTGGGGCACTGTGAGGGGCCTCGTGGTCCTTCCTCTTTGCTTTTAGTCTGGGGAAAGGAGAAGAGACGACTCCTGGGCAGCACTTCCCAGAGGGTTTTTCAAAGAACACTGTTTTTGTTGGATGTCAGAGGTCAGGTGATGAAAGGATTCCGAGGCCTGATCAGTCTGGGAACAGCTGTGTTAAACGAGAGTTAAGTAGCTTCTTCAGGCCGTCTCAGGACCTTACATGTGCTGCTCGGTCTGTCCCGTCTCCCAAAGCAGCAGGTGCTGCGCGCTTCTGAGTCGCACGTGACCACAGTGTCCCACAGAAGGCCCTGTGGGACGTGCTCCCTCTGACCTGGCTCTCCCCCTGCCATCGCAGCCCCTTTTACGTCACCCTGAGGGGCACGCTCAGAAGAGGCCGGGGCCGCCAGGCACTGTGGCGGTCCGGGCTCGCTAAGCTGTGCTCCCCCGCCTGCCCAGGGCGGTTTGTGCAGCAGCACCGGGAGCTGGAGCTCATGAACAGCTTCCGGGACCGCTTTGGCCGTGACTGGCTGCAGTACAGGAATCACCCGCAGGCCTCCGGGACCCCTGCCCTCGGCACCCTGCGTCCGGGCGCCCTGAGCCCAGAGACTGTGTGCAGCCCTCCGCCCCCTGAGACAGAGTCTGCACAGGATGAGGCAGAGGAGGTCGGGGTGGAGCCGGAGCCGCGGGAGGAAGAGCAGGGAGGGCAAGAGGACGAGGAGGAGGGGCGGCAGCCAAGCGGAGTGGAGGGTGAGTGCTCGGAGGGCGCGGAGGCCGGGGTGGTGGTGGGGCGCGTCTGGGAGGTAGGAGACGCCAGGTGCGGGGTGGCTGGCCCCTTTGGGACGGACGGCCACCCCACGGGGCGCAGAGTCTTGGCTGCCTGTCTCTCCTTACAGGGTCCCTCTCTCGGTCTCTCCTCAGTGGAGCTCTGCCGCCCCATGTTGGTGTGTCCCCTGGAGGGGCCCGAGGGCTTGCGGGGCAGGGAATGCTTTCTCTGGGTCACTGCTGGCCACCTGTTGGAGGTGGAGCTCCAAGCAGCTCGAACCCTGGAACGGCTTGAGCTCCAGAGTCTGGAGGCAGCTGAGATAGAGGCTGAGACCCAGACCCAGAGTGAGCCGGTGCCCGAGGTGAGCGATGGGAGCCGGGCTTCTGGAAGCGGTGCTGGGCTTCCTCGGGAGCCGACTCTGACAGCACGGCGTCGGGTGCCAGGCACTGGGCGGCGTGCTTCCCACACCCTCTCTCTGAGCTTAGGGCCTCGGAGGGGCGCTGAGCGGGGCAAGGTGGGCCCCAGGCGGCTTGGGAGGCTGGGCTGAAGAGCAGAGCTTCTGGGCTGGAGCGTGGCGGTCAGCAAGAGCATTGTGACGGAGTCCAGAGCTCTGTTTTCCTCCACGCTCTCAGTATAACCCTCATCCCTCCGACCCCCTCTTCCCGCGCAGGGCTCAGATCCACGCCCTGGGGGCCCCGTCCTTGTTCTCCGCTTCTCCTACATCTGCCCCGAGCGGCAGTTGCGTCGCTATGTGGTGCTGGAGCCAGATGCCCAGGCCGCTGTCCAGGTGACGGGGCCTGGCGTGGGGCCCAGGAGGCTGCGGGAAGTTGGAAGCCCGAGGGCTGGGGTCCTGCTCACAGCGCTGTTTGGCCCCCCGCCCTGTTTCAGGAGCTGCTGGCTGTGTTGACCCCAGCAGCCACCTTGGGGAAACATCAGCTTGGGGAGGCGAGGGACCCACCCGGCAGCAGACTCCAGTGTCTGCGCTGTGGCCACGAGTTCAAGCCAGAGGAGCCCAGGTCGCGACTGGACGGTGAGGAAGGCTGGAGGCCTCTGTTCCAGAAGACAGGTACCAGCCCTGCCCTTGACCTCCCTACCCACACGCCTCCTGCCGCTTCAGGGAAAATGGTTTTGAGGTGGGAGTGGGAAGGGGGAGCCCCTAGGGCAGAAAGGAGCAGGGACCAACTTTTCTGCCTGGAGGAAATATTAAAACCAAACAAAAGAAAGAAAGAAAAGAAGAAATTACATCCTTTTTTCTCCCTTAAAGTCAGGAAATACAGTCTCTGCAGCTGCTTAAACATACCCATTAATTTTTCATGACTTGGAGCCTTTCCCTCCTTCTTTTGACTAATATGTCAGAAACTACATAAAACCTACTGAGTCCCCACTGCAGTGCTGAGTTGTCTGGCTGCTAAGTAGGATGCTGTGGGAGTTGGCCTAGACAGTCCTTCCCTGACTGACCTTGTGAGCTAGTTGATACCGAGTAGTGCCTCGTGGCATCTCTTCACATCCTGTTCGCTAAGACGAGAGGTTTTTCCATTACAGACCAGTCAAAAAGCCATGTCTTTGAAGACACTGAAGAAGAAAGAAATATGCTTGGTAACACCTGCGTTGAAATGTATGATTTTTATTAGTCACTTTTCCCTTCGTGGCAGCAGCTGGAGCAGGGGTTTAAATTTTATTCAGAAAATTGAGCCCTCTCCATCCCCCACCCTGAATTTGCCCTGGCAGCCGCAGGCCCCCAAGGCCCAGCAGCACAGTGTGTGCAATGGAAAGAGCCCCACGCTGTCCCCGACCTGTCTGTACACCGTGGGTCACGTGGCCCTGGGGGGTCCTTTCGGTGGTGGCATTCGTCATGAACATTCCCGTGTGCTCCATTCTCCTTTGATTTGAGCCTCAGTCACCTCGTCTGAGCAAAGAAGAGAACGGACTTGCCCCATGACGTTAGGAGGTTTAAAAGTGACGAAACGGCACCAGGCACAGTTGCCTGGCACAGAACCAAGGACCTCCACAAATGGTAGCTGCCGCTATGACCCTCCAGCCGTGTGATCTTGGGCAGGGTCCGTCAGTCATTTGATCTTTGCTTTCCTCACTTGCACAGCGGGCTCAGGAGAGTTTTGATACAACGTCAAAGGGTCTAGCACGTCCCCAGTGCGTTGTAGCTGCTCAAAGAATGTTTCCTGTCTCATCGCTGATCTGTGTCCTGGAATCTTGACCCGATTCCATTCCCTCGTCCTGACCACCCTCTAAGATAGATACCGCCATCATCCCCATCTCACAGATGAGGCACCAGGCACAGAGTGCTTAGGTGACTTGTCAGAGTTGCTTAGATGACAGCCTTCAAGTATTGGAGCCTGGAATCGGACCCTTATCTGTTGATTTGGGGCTTTCAGACATCAAGTACATGCCCAGCCCAAGGCTGTGGGAGGGGCCCAGAGCAGGGCCTGGCTGAGTTTGGCCCTCTCTGAGACAGCCTGAGATGAGAAGGCAGGGTGTATTGAGGTTGTGGGCCGAGGCTCCGGGCTTGCTCATCCCTCGCTGGGGCGGGGAAAGACTGGTCAGCATCCGCTCCTGCAGAGGGCACCAGGTGGGTTGGGAGCGCCGGAGCTAGCGTGTGAAGCTGACGATGGGGGAGTGCGGAGGGAGTGCTGTGAGCCCAGCGAGGGGGTGTGGTGCTGTGTGTGTGATTCACGGGACTGTGCCCATCCTCCTTCCAGAATCGCCTGCTGTGTGTCCAAACTGTGGTAGTGATCACGTGGTTCTCCTGTCCCCTGGAACCCCCAGTGGGAAACGGAGACAGGGAGAGCCATCGCCGGCCCCCTCGCGGCCCCCGAGCCCCATCCATGGCCCTCCTGGCCACAGTGCCTACGGCACCAGGGCCGGCAGTGCCCCATCTCAGGCACCGGCCTCCCGTGACCGCCAGCGCTGGAGCCTCAGCCCCCGTGAGTCTAGGGGAACAGAGACGGAGGGGGGGGTGTGTTCAGGGGAGGGGCGCTGGAGCCAGGGTGGCGGGGGCCGGCTGACGGCCCACCGCTGGCCCCCAGCCCCGGAGCGCTGTGGCCTCCGCTCTGTGGACCACCGACTCCGGCTCTTCCTGGACGTCGAGGTGTTCGCCGATGCCCGGGAGGAGTTCCAGTTCTGCCTCAAGGTCTGTGCCAGCCTGGCTCTGCCCTGTGCCCCCAACTGACCAGGGTGCCCGCCTGTTTCCACCACAGCGACGTGTGTCCAGGCCGTTGCGCTGGAGCCTCCAGGTCTGGCTTCTGGTTTAAACTCCGGCAGCTGCTCTCAGTGTGGCGGCGGACGTGTTTCTTGGTGTTTGAGTCTCCGTTGTCTCCCCTCGACCACAGGGAGGGCACTGCCTCCCGCACGGGGTGTGGAGCACGTGTGAGAGCCGTTGTCTGCAGGCTGCCTGGTGCAGCCCCTGGCGCTTAGGAAATGGGGTCTCCGGCCCTTATTGTATATCCGCCACACCATCAGACCCTCTCTGTGGAGCTCTGAGCAGGTGCAGGACTCTAAGGATCTGGAGTACCTCGGTCTTGCCCTCCATCTTCTCTTCTGGTGCGAGGAACAGCCAGTCGTGACGCGGTGTGGAATCAGGCTCAGGCCATAGAGGGGCATCTGGTCCAGCCTGTGTGGGCCAGGGAAGCTTCCCCTTCCTTTGGTGATGGCTAAACCAAGTCTTGAAGGATGCGTTACAGAGGAGGGAGGAAAAGAATGTCCTAGGAAGAGGAAGCAGCAAATGCATGGAGGCCTGAGAGAGTAGCTAGTGGGGAGAACTGGCCGTGATTGGGACAGCCACGGGGTGGGGGTCCTGAGGAGTCTGAACAGGCAGGCAGGGGTCATTCAGGAGCATTGTCCTGTGTCGGCCACGGAGTCTGGACTTGAACCTGAGTCTCGCGGGAGCCACTGCAGGCCTTGGAAGCAGGGGAGCGGCAATTGGTTTTTTGTTTGGGCGCGGTTGTTCTGTCCGAGGGTGGATTGGAGGGGGCGAGATGACAGGCAGGGAGGCCTGCTGAGAGCCTGCCGCGGGTCTGAGTGCAGGCGGGGCTGTGGGGTAGAGAGCAAGGCCGATGGAGAGCCTGGGACGGAAGCCCAGTGTCGCGGGTAGCTCAGCCCTCAGCCTGGCAGCCGCCTCTCTAGTTCTCTCTGTTTCACATCAACTTCCTCTTCCCCTTAGGTGCCACTGGTGTTGGCAGGGCACCCTGGGGAGTTGCTGTGTCTCGCGGTTGTGTCTGACCACAGGCTCTACGTGTTGAAGGTGACGGGGGAGATCCGGTGAGTGAGCGGGGCCACGGCCAGGGAGGGGTCCGTCCGTCTGCTCTCGCTCATTCCTGCCGCTCTGCCCTCACTGTCTCCACAGCGGGCCTCCGGCTGGCTGGCTGCAGCCGACCCTGGCCATTCCCCTGCAGGATCTGAGTAGCATAGAGCTGGGCCTGGCAGGACAGAGCCTGCGGCTGGAGTGGGCGGCCGGGGCGGGTGTCTGTGTCCTGCTGCCCCGAGATGCCAGGCACTGCCGGGCCTTCCTGGAGGAGCTTACGGGTGAGAGAGGGAAGGGGGAGGAGGGAGGGTGGGGTGGGGGCCAAGGGCCACAGCGCCAGCTCTGGTGCCCGCAGCGGAGACAGCCGGGTAACGGGACCCATCCCTCTTGGAAGTTCCGCAGTGCGGAGGATGGGAAGGTGATGCAAGGTTGGGGTGGAAGAGATGGAGTCTTTGAGGGCTCCCTGTCCCTGGCTGGCTCTGTCCAGATGTCTTGCAGTCTCTTCCCCCCACCCGGAGGAGCAGCGTCAGCGCCACGGAGGAGGAGGTGACCCCGAAGCATCGGCTCTGGTGAGTCGATAAGGAGGTTGAGGCCAGATGGCCGCTCGTGGAGCGCAGGCCCTCTCTGCACAAGCCCCCGCTTGGGCCCTGAGCGCCCATGCCTCCTGACCCGAGCCTGGCCTTCTCCCCACCCTACCCCGTCGTGGTACTCCCCATCCCCTGGCTGACCACTCCTTCCTGGGCCTGCCGCCTTCTCCCCAGGCCGTTGCTAGAGACAGACCCTTCCTTGGAGCCTCTCCGGTTCTTCTATCTTCGGGCATTCCTGGTTGAAGGTGAGGCCACCGCCCCGGCCCCCCAGCCCCCCAGTGCCTCTCCGTGCCTTTGTAGCAATTCTCAGTGCTGGGATGTGGACTTCCCACCCAAATAACAGCCTCGGTGTTCCCGGCCCCTCTGGGAGGGGCCAGGAGGTGCCTTGGGGTGTCCGTGGCTCAGAGACCTTTGCTTCTGGGCCCAGATCGTCTGGGGTCTGCTCCACCTCTTCCTTGTGGTGAAGATGAGAGCCGGTCCTTTCCGACAGCGAGGTGGGGTGGTCGGGCAGGTCCCCTTTGCCTTGGGCCTCAGCGGTCTTGGAGGCTGGAGATCCCTGGCGTTTGGGAAAGGGGGGGCCTTGGCCCCCAGAGGCACAGGCCGCATTGTGGCTGCCTCAGTGTGGTCACTCCTCTTCTGAGCAGCGCTGGGACGCTGCCCGGGGGATCTGGGCTCTTCCATGGCCTTTTCCTCCGGGCCTCACCCTGCCTCTTTCCTTCCAGGGCCTTCTACCTGCCCTGTGTCCCTGTTGCTGACTCTGTCCACCCTGTACCTGTTAGAGGAGGACCCTATAGGGTCCCAGGCAGAGCCCCCTCTTCCGGCGTCATCAGGCGAAGCCTCTGAGAAGGCCCCACCCCCCGGGCCAGGCCCTTCAGTGCACGTCAGGGAGCAGCAGCCACTCAGCAGCCTGAGCTCCGTGCTGCTCTACCGCGTGGCCCCGGAGCACCTGCGGCTGGTCTTCTACGACGAGGTGTGGGAGCGTGTGAGAGGGAGAGGGGCAGTGTGTGTGTGTGTCGGGCTGTATGGAACTTAGCACGGGCAGTCAGGGTAGGGGGGAACACAGAGGATTAGGGTGCAGAGAACCGGGAGGCTGTCACAGGGGGTTTGGACAGTAGGGAGGGGGGCAGTTGTAGGCAGCGGAAACACCCCGGACTTGAAGCCCAGCCTTGTGTTAGCCGGGAGGCCCCACTGAAGCACTCAGATACTTGGGGTTCGTGTCTGATGGGGCCCGTGTGCCAGCCGTGTGATCTTTACAGCCTCCACGTGAGGAGGTACTACGATTATTAGTCCAGTTACAGTTGAGGACACTGAGGCTTGTCCTGGGATGTTAACCAACATGCCCAGGTCACAAGGGGCAGAGCCAGGACTGAAGCCCAGGCAGTTCCTTGGAATTGACTCCAGGACTGATGATATTCTGGAAACAGGGAGGATGAAAGAAACCAGGTGGTAAGCGCGAAAGCCCTTTTGGGGCCTTCAGTCAAGGCTGATTGGGTTCCGTTTTAAAAACTCGGAGTCAGGATCTTTTATGGGGAGTGACACAGGCTTGGGGATGAGAAAAGGCCGTGAACCAGGGAGGAGCAGTGGGTCCTCCTGAGGCCTTCCCTGCCTCCCCTGCTCTGGTGTGGGCCTTGTGAGTCTCACCTCACTGCTGGTTGTCTGCCAGGTGTCCCGGCTGGAGAGCTTCTGGGCACTCCGTGTTGTGTGTCCGGAGCAGCTGACGGCCCTGCTGGCCTGGATCCGGGAGCCCTGGGAGGAGTTGTTTTCCATCGGACTCCGAACTGTGACCCAAGAGGCTCTAGACCTTGTCCAGTGAGGCTGCCATGCTGGCCCCGCCCCCGGCCTCAGGAGCCACGGCTACAGATGTTCTCTCTCCAGACTCTGGCTGTGGACTTCTCTGGCCTTTGGGCACTGGTCAGCAAGGCCCCAAATGACCCACAGCTCAGGGGCAGGGTGAGAGGACTGGTCCTGCCTCCAGATGACCTGGCCCGAGGGAACGGGCTGAGTGGTCAGAAGGAATGCTTCTCCTGCACTTTTTCTCAGGTATCAATAAAGTTGTTTCCATTCCGGATGCCATGGGTGCAGTTGGATGTGTCACTTGTGAGGCCTGCTGTTCCCCTACTACTTCTAACAGAAACTGCCCCGCCCATGGCTCTTCCCCAATGGACAGGCCAAGCAGCCTTGTTTGAACTGTGAGACCCCATCTTCCAACCCTGCTTTTTGCCCCCGCTGATGGGATCCAGTAGGACTCCTACCCATGGGCACCAGTCCTCAGCCAGCAGCACCTGTCATGAGGCCTGGTGTGGAAATCACTGCCTAACAAACAGCTGGGACAGTTACACTGTCACTCTCCTGAGTTTCCGCTGGGAACTAACGAGGCTCTCAGGCCATTGGCAGTGGGAGCTGAATACGAGTATGACTGGGGGGCGGGTGCGTGGAGCCGGGCTGTGGGGGGAGGGCAGGCATCTGGTGGTTCCCCTTCCTGCCTTCTTATCAGTACAGCCTCACTCAGCCCAGGGGCGAGGTCGGGTTGACCCCACTCCTTTCCCTGTGTCTCTGTGGCTGTGGTGATCGTTCAGGAATTCCCATGTGGCCCGGTTTGGCCTGCCGAGGCCCAGTCCTGACCTTTTGCTGGAACAGCTGAGAAAGAGGCAAGTTTCCCCCAGGAGGGCTGCTGAGAGGATGAGCCTGCAGCTGCTGGCCCTGAGGGGAGGTGGAACCATGCCGAGACAGGGAGGCGGAGCTGAGCGGTGGGGCAAGCAAGGCCAAGTCTGGGTGGTGTCCTTGGGTCCAGTGTGACCGCAGGCAGATAGCCCTGGAAGTTTAGGTTATGTGAGCCAGAGGGGACCCCCTCCTTGTTTCTGTTCGGCTTAAGCTAACTTGAGCCAAATATGAACTGCTGAAAGGGTCCTAACTACATACACCCCTATTCTTACTTGACCCAGCCTGAGTAGGGATCTGTTTCCTGCACCCAAGGATGAACACAAGGGGAGTAGTGGCTCCCACACGTTTGTGTAGAGAGGTCCCGGTAAAAGGGCTTGGGAAGGGAGTGTGGGGACTCCCGTTGAGCCCCAAAGCCTGCCTCTGGTTGAGTGTGTGTGTGGTTTTAAGAACTAATGGGTGGGCCTTATTTCGGGAGCAGGTACGTGCCGGGCACTGAGTTCAGTATTGACAGTCTGCTCCACGCAGGGGTCCTGGGAGGTGGTGGCATCTTGTTACAGGTGAGGCAACTGAGGCCTAGAGGAGGTGGATGATTTGCCCAAGATCTCGTCAGTAAGTAGAGGAGACCTGATGAGTCCAGGCTAGTATGACTTCAAACCTGCGCTGTCAGCAAACCACTGGGTGCACTGCCTGCCCTTTCACTGCAGCGCATGGGCCTCTGTGCCAGCCCTGCTTAGAGAGGGATCACTGCGCACTTGATCGTGGGCTGGGGATCTCTGAATAAGTGTACACTTGTCTAGGACGGGGAGGCCAAGATGCACCATACTTGAAGTTTTTCTTTCCTCCAGAGTGTGGTGAGATGTTAGGAGAAGTATTAATTCTTGGGTGGTTTTCACCCCTCCCAGCTGACTGGAGAGAACAAGATGCCGGATCTTGCAGTTTTAAGTGAAAGGGGTAAGCTGTAAGAAGAGATTTGAAAGGGACCTTAACTAGATAAGAGGTCTGGAGCGGGAGAGGGGAGGGTTTTTAGAGAAGAGCATTAGAGGCAGTGTCGGGGCAACTCCCCTGACACTGGGGGGCTCTCAGGGTGGAGGGCCCTGTGCCTTGCTCCCTGTTTGGAATTAGGAAGGACAGTAACCTGTCAGATGCTCCCCAGGCCACCGGGGCAGATGGAGGTATGGCAGTTGGGAAGGACCTGGCAGAATAGGGCTGGTGAATAAAAGCAAAAATAAATAAATGAGACCTAATTAAACTTAAAAGCTTTTGCACAGCAAAGGGAACCATAAACAAAATGAAAAGATAACTCTCAGAATGGGAGAAAATACTTGCAAACGAAACAATCAACAAGGGATTAATCTCCAAAATACACAAACAGTTCATGCAGCTCAATATCAAAAAACAAACAACCCAATCAAAAAACGGGCAGAAAATCTAAATAGACATTTCTCCAAAGAAGACATACAGTTGGCCAAAAAACACATGAAAGGATGCTCACCAGGGCTTCCCTGGTGGCGCAGTGGTTGAGAGTCCGCCTGCCGATGCAGGGGACACGGGTTCGTGCCCTGGTCTGGGAAGATCCCACATGCCGCGGAGCGGCTGGGCCCGTGAGCCACAGCCGCTGAGCCTGCGTGTCTGGAGCCTGTGCTCCGCAACGGGAGAAGCCACAACAGTGAGAGGCCCATGTACCGCAAAAAAAAAAAACAAAACAAAAACTCAACATCACTAGTTATTAGAGAAATGCAAATCAAAACTACAATGAGGTATCACCTCACACTGGTCAGAATGGCCATCATCAAAAAAATCTACAAACAACAAATGCTGGAGAGGGTGTGGAGAAAAGGGAACCCTCCTACACTGTTGGTGGGAATGTAAATTGGTACAGACACTATGGAGAACAATATAGAGGTTCCTTAAAAAACTAAAAGTAGAGCTAACATATGATCCAGTAATCCCTCTCCTGGCCATATATCCAGAAAAGACCATGATTCGAAAAGATACAGGCACACCAATGTTCATTGCAGCACTATTTACAATAGCCAGGACATGGAAGCAACCTAAATGTCCATCAACAGATAAATGGATAAAGAAGATGTGGTACATATACACAGTGGAATATTACTCAGCCATAAAATAGAATGAAATAATGCTATTTGCAGCAACATGGATGGACCTAGAGATTGTCATACTGAGTGAAGTAAGTCAGAGGAAGACAAATATCATACCACTTTAATGTGGAATCTAAAAAACTGGTACAAATGAACTTATTTACAAAACAAATAGAGTCACAGGTGTAGAAAACAAACATGATTACTGGGGGGAAAGGAGCGAGGGGGGGGATAAATTGGGCGATTGGGATTGACATATACACACTACTATATGTAAAATAGATAACTAATGAGGACCTACTGTATGACACAGGGAACTCAATACTCTGTAACGGCCTATATGGGAAAAGGATCTAAAAAAGAGTGGATATATGTATATGTATCACTGATTCACTTTGCTGTACACCTGAAGCTAACACAACATTGTAAATCAGCTATACTCCAATAAAAAGTAAAAAAAAACAAAAACAAAAACTGAGCAAGATCAAAAAAAAAAAAAAAATAGGGCTGGTGACATTTGCTCAGATTTCTCTTGACTGGAGAAGGGAGGTGGCCCAGAAGATCCTGCAGGCCTGCAGTGGGGCCTGGAGGTCAGCTGAGAGAGTGCTGCAGGGGTCACTTCAGGAGAACGGGATAGGCCTGGCCCCCGTGTGGGGAAGTGACCAAGTTAGACTTGAATGGATTGAGTTTAAATCACTGATTGGACTGAGTTTATCAGAATGTTACCAGGCTGACTTTTCTGTCAGTTAGAAATGGGGACTCATCACGAAGATAAAATTGAATTATAGAGGAAAAAGTTCTAGTTTTGCACACCTGAATTTGGGGGACCACTATGTTTCTGGAATTCCTATCTGTTACCTTTGGAACGGTCAACACTGAGGGTTTGGAGGGTGTGGCCCTGGAGGGCGAGGGAAGTGGTTCTTTCACAGCGGTCTAGGAGGCATTCAACTTAGGGTTCCCCAGGGAGGGATGTGTTCTGATAACTTAGGCCTCACTGTAAAGCTTTGTTTTGGGGAAGTCGAAGGCAGGGGTGGCTCCTGGGACTGGGGGGCGGGGAGAAGACTTAAATCCTCCTGGGGTCCTGTTCCACCCTTGACCCAGCCAGCCTTCTGCAAACCCTGGGCCCCGGCAGGATGGAACCGTGTGGGAAAGAATCAGTGCCACTGGAGGACAGTTACTCAGCCTCAGGCCCTCCTCATGAAGGACTGAAAGTCCCCTATTGAGGTCCCTGGATTCCAGGGAGGGAAAAGAATGGCTGGGCCCCAGCGGGGGAGAAGGCGTTAGGATGTTTAGGGCCACTCTGAGCAGCTGTGCCTTTCCTGACCTCCTTGTGGGTCAGCATTGTTCCTCTCCTGAAGCATGTGCATTACATACTCATTCATAAATCCACTGAATGGATGCATTTATTCATTCCTTCACTCGACAGAGATTAATAGGACACAGGTTCTAGCGCAGAGCCCATTAGAGCATATGTCAGGGCCAAAGGTGTTCCCCAGTGGCTCATAAACTACTCCCTCGAAACAACTACATTCTCTGGGCCAGGACTGCTGGGAGGATGTGGTGGGGCCAGTATTTGAGGCTCCGTTAAAGATTTATAGAGGAACACCCCTAAATAATGATGAAGGTAACAACCTAACATCTGTGGCTTAGTGAGCCCTTACTATGTTCCATGCATTGTTCAAAGCATCTGATCTTCTCAAGTGTTTCTCCTGTTCCTCTGGTTGTAAGATACAGAGCCAATAAGCTCAAGAAAAGAACCCTGAGTGTATAGACATGACCCAGACCTGGAAGGCTGGTGCTGAGGCCCCAGATACAGGTTTTTCCTGTCTCTTGGAGCCAGATGGTTTCTCTCTCCCATCCCCAGCAGGGCCCAGGTCTGATCTGGCCGGAGAATGGGGAGGAAATGGTGTGAACCTTGGAACTGACCAGTTGGGAAAAGCTGGCCGGGGTGGACGTTCTCTCAGCGACAAGCCTCCTTCTGCAGGGTTGGAGGGGCCCAGAAAGGATGGTGCAGAGTTTCAGGAAATAAGTTCACCTACTTCTGTTTTGCGCGGAGCTGGCCTGAATTTTTAATTGAAGCAAATTAAAACTTCCCAAAAATATTAGTCCACTTTCTCGGCAGTGTGCACAGCCCCCTTCCCCATCAGTGATTTTGCACCATCTGCAAACAAGAGCCCGTGCTGGTCCTGACGAAAGCCTTCCCCAGCCTCTGGCCCAGAGCTACCTTTCATGGAAGCCGGGCCCGTCAACAAGCACATTCCCAGAAGCCCCATCCGGACCATGACCGGATGGGGCAGAATAATCTCCAGTCATTTTAGGGTCATCTGGGAAGCCGTGTGAGGCTGGGGAACTTGAAAGAGGAGCTGCTTCCATTTCCTTGTGCTTAAAATCTCTGGGCACATCTTTGTTTTCTGTAACAATTCAACGAAGTCCTCTGTGCCCTTTGTCCTGAGGATGCTCTTTGTTTGGTGAGCCAGAGGACAGAGGTCCTGGTGTTGCCTGCCGAGGCCATTACCACTCCTGGGAGCGTCTGACCTTTAGCCCTGCACCGCACCTGGAGGAGTTGCCGGGACACACCTCCTCCTCAGACCCTGCTACCTTCTGAGAAACTGGGGCTGCTTTGCCACTGACACTTGTGCACAGACGTCAGTCTGCAGGACTTGCCTTACACACCCTGGACTGACACCGGAGATCGATTTGTCCGCTCAGTCTGGCCTTTCCCCTCCAACGAGTGTCTATCGACTGCCTGTCTGGCCTTGGGCTTGCTGGCAGCGGAGGGAAAGGATTCGCTCCCTGAAATTGTACATAACAACATATGTAGAAATAAGGTGGGAGGGGATAAAATATACATTCACGTTTGCTTCTATTTGTGTAAATAAATTCTGGAGGGGATAAACAGATATTTGTGGTAGGGGATGAAGATGAGAACGAGGCAGAAGGGGGAGGGGGGTGGAATTGACTTTTATTTTTTATTTATCTTTTACTTTTTACCTGAAAAGTTATTTTAAAAAACTCTCAATGTGTTATGATTCAAAAATTATATTAAAAATTTTTATGAAGCCCTGGGGGGCGGTCAGTGGCCAAACTGAGTGGCGTAAGCTTTGATTGCTAAGACTTTGGAAGAGGGGAGCAGGTCAGCTTGAAGACCCATCCCTCTTTCTCAGTGGGAGAGGGTCCATCTTTGCTGATGAATCATTTCATGAGGAGTGAGGGGTGACGTCCTTCTCCTCCGTTGCCAAGATGCTGCGGTAGCTTCTAAGAAGACCTCGCCCAGATTGGTTAGCTGTGGCTGAAATTTCACGCGCCGTTCTGTGTGGCTGCTTTGCCCATCTCTGGGTGCGTGCAGCAGTTTGCATCCACCTAATCAAGAGTCAGTGTGTGTGATGGTCATATAGGAAAAGGCACAGGGGATTTAGACCCAAAAGATCTGGGATTATGGTTTAGTTTTGCATCTCACTATTTAACCACAGGCAAGCAACTTGCCCTTGCTGCTCTGTGGCTCCTTCATCTACAGTGAGGAGAGGAGACTAATCAATATCTTATCCAGGTCACCAGATTGTTGAGTGCAGTGATGTACACGGAAGCACTATGTGAACCATAAAGTAGTAAATAAATGCTGTTTTTAAAAGCCCTGCCTGTTTGTTATTACAACCTGCTATGTTGCCTAGAAATGCCCTTTGGAAGCAGAGAGGGAAAGCCTGCATCTTCCTGCCTGTGTGTTTATGAGTGGCTATTTCTCCAGTGTGCTTCAGAGGGAACCTCAGACGCTGCTGGGGACGTGAGCAGACCATGGCATGCTTTCTTCTTGGCCCGTCCTCAGTCATTTGATCATCTTGGACTCAGTGACTTCTACGCTGTCCACAAAAACATTCTTCAGTTTATTAGTTACTATAACTATTTGTGTACTCGCCTTCAATGCCACAGACATTACTGAGCTCCTAAAGTGTGCCAGGCTCTCTGTGAGTGGAGGGGGTGGGATATGAGGATGAACCAGACATGCTCTGGCTCTCAAGGAGCTTACCGCCCGTGGAGGGAGTGGGAAAAAGTACCCTGGAGGGCTTCCCCGGTGGTGCAGTGGTTGAGAAACCGCCTGCCGATGCAGGGGACAGGGGTTCATGCCCCGGTCCGGGAAGATCCCACATGCCGCGGAGCGGCTGGGCCCGTGAGCCATGGCCGCGGAGCCTGTGCGTGCAGAGCCTGTGCTCCGCAGCGGGAGAGGGCACAACGGTGAGAGGCCCGCGTACCGCAAAAAAAAAAGTACCCTGGAGCTGGGTCATGAGGACAGCCATTTTGGAGCATCTACCTTGTACTAATCATTTCATTGACATCATTGCACTTGGTACAACCCTGAGGGAAAAGTGTGATCTCTAGTTTACAGGGGAGGAAGCTGAGACTCAGGTTAAGCAGGGTGATTCTCACCAAGGGGATGCTGGATCTCCAACTCCGGCCCTTCTTCTCTTTCCCTGAAACCTTATTGCCTCTTAGACCTTCCAGGGTGCCTACCCTCTAGTCCTTTTAAATCTGCCCCCTTGCGGCACCAGGTTCCAGGGATACCGCATCCTACCGCCATCCAGAACCTCAGCACCCAGATACCTGTGCAGATGCCATTCTTTCCTGCCACGGGGCCTTTCCTGACCTCTTCCTTCTGCCCGGGATGCTTCTCCTGCTTCCCCAACTCACCCCTCTTTGCATGGCTGATGCTTTCGTACCCTTCAGGTCTTAGTTTAACTGTCTCCTCCTTACAGAGCACGTTCTTAACTCTGCTACCTGAATGTTCCCTGTCAATGTGCTTCCCCCCATGGCGGCCACATTTCATAATGATAATTTATGTATTTGCTTGTTTGTTGTCTGTAAGCTGCCCCAGGGCAGGGACCATGTCAGATTTTCTTCACTGATGTATACCCAACACCTGGCCTAGAGTGTAGGGTGAGTGTGTGGGTCTCAGTGTACACACTTGGGAGTGCAAGAAACATTACAACATTTTCAAAACAACCTTTTGTTTCAAGCCCCCATTCCACGGGGTTGTAAGGACTCACTGACCTCCCCCCATCTCAGGGAACGGGGGGGTAACCTCCTTCTGCTTTGCTGATCGGGGAGGGCAAAGGGTGGCTCCTCCAGTCCCTCCCTCCCCTCCCCAGTTTCTGGCCAAGACACTGAGGGTCTTGCTAACCTTTTCTTTTTCTTCCTCTGCAAGCCTCCCTAGGTTTCCTGAGACTTTGGCCCTGTGTGAACAAAAGGCAAAAAGGCTTGCTGGCTTCCCGTCCCACCCATTCCCCTAAAATGACAAAATCCAAAGCAGGCTAACTGTTTGGGTGGGGTTGGGGGAGAAGAAAGGACCTAGACTCATATGTCAAAATCTCACCCTAGCTCAGGTGAATCCGTCCCTCTGGAGCTGAAAGGTGGGCTCCGCAGGGCGAGAGAAACTTCACGGGCAGGCGGTGTTGTCCTGGGATTGGGTTTGTTTCAAAGCTGAGTCCAGGCTTACTGATGGACGCGTGGATTATGACAGGATAAACCACTGCAGAGTAACAACAATGGTAAATAAGAAGAATGACATTTATTGAGCACATATTCTGTGCCAAGCATTGAACTGGCATTTATATACAGCATCTCTAACTCCAGAGTCCTGGCTTTTTATCAAAGCCACGTTACTTCTCTAGTAAAAATAAAATAAGGTCTTAGCACGAGGCCAGTCAACAGCAGGAGACACCGTTGGCAAGAGGGAATTCCAGGCCAGTCTCAGTGACGACCTGGGGCTACCTGAACCCACACCCTATCATCTTCCAGAAACTCTTCAGCCTGCCAAGTTAGGATTCTAATTGCAAAGACTGGTTCATTGGCCAAGGACTGTCAGAATCTACCCTGATGGAGTTAGATCTCGGATCTTTCTGTCTTCTCTGAATTGGCGTGGTTGGTATCTTCAGTTTGGCTGGAAGACTTACTGCGCTTTGAGATATAAGCCAACTTCTACTTATTTCCGGTGTGTACCTTTCATCATTTTTCAAATTGCAAGTTACCTGAGGGCTTTTGTGTCTCTTTGATTTGTAGTAATATTGAAACTAGCTTAGCGTTTATTGAGCACTTACTATGCGCCAGGCACTGGTCTGAGTGTTTCACACAGATGAACTCATGCCATCCTCTCAACAACTCTGTTCTTATTGCCATTTTGCAGATGGGGAATCTGAGGCCCATAGAGGGTAAATAACTTGCTCCAGGTCATGCAAGTATCAGTGGCAGAGCTGGGCTACAAACTTGTGCTGCTTGATCAACCCCCTATATGGCTTCTAGTATCAAAGATGAAGTCTCCTTAAAAAACTCATCCGGGGAGTGAGTGGTATATTTCAGTTTGTGCTCATGGCACAGAAAGTTTAATACTTGTGGGAAGGCACCAAAGCGTGGTGGGGGTGGGCACGGGGCGCTGTGGGTGTGCGGATAAACATGAGACATGAAGCCAGAAGCCCTTGGGTTCAATTCTCCGTTATGCTGCCTATGAGCCTTGGACCTTGGCCAAGTCACTTAAACTTCCTGAGCCTCATTCTTCTCACCTGTCAAATGGGATTAAGATGCTCTACCTTAGAGGGTTGCTGTGAGCTCATGAGAATATGAATATTAAAGTGGCTTGTACCGAAATTTAAGGTAATAAGATGATCATGGTTGTTATCTTTAGGACTGAAGGTTGGAGTTGGTGAGGAATGACGTTGTAATAAGAGAGGCAGGGGTTACCTGGGCCTGCTAATAGGATATTATTCTCTCTCTTGCTCTCCCCCAGCTCCCTGACATTGGTACCATTAATGCCTGGTGCCCTGGACTCAGACCCCGTTTCTCTGATTCTATCAGTCAGGATGCCAAGCTGCAAACAGCAGCTACTCTAAGCTGGAAAGGAATTTATTAAAGGGAATAGTGAATATTAGGTGGTAGTTTGGGGAGGAAGAGAGAGCTGGGAATAATGAGCAGCCACATCACCAGAGCTTCTATCTTCTATCATTGGGCAACAAAACCTCCACCACACACATACCACACACGCGCACACACACACACACACGACATGCATACAGAGTGGCCATCCTTTGTGCATGCAAGGAGCACTCTTTTGTCATAGGAATGAAGACCTCATCGGGCACTTTCCACAGGGGACTGACAATTACAGATGCACAGTGAAAAAGCCTCCCAGATGCCAGCAGGTCTGAGTGGGAATAACGAAAGCACACACTGCTGTCTAATAGGATGAGTTGGTATGAAACAACTGGGGCCATCAGCATCTCTTTCTCCACCCTGGAAGGAGAGACGAGCATGGGTGTCTAGAGATCCTTTGAGGGGAGATTTCACTCCATCTCACTCCCCAGGGGTTAGGGGATAGAGGAAGGGGCTTGCAAGGCTAGAGACCAGAGCTGCTGACTGGGCATGGGGTCGGGGGGAGTCCCCAACTGGGAAGAGAATGGGAATCTGAGGGCCCCAGGAAGATGAGGCTTGTGCTCAGGCTGTTTCCTGGGGAGGGTGGGGCCTCAGAGGGATGAGTCGTGTGCTAAGGCATCAGTGTCCAGGACCCAGGTTGGCAAGACCCTCCCCAGGCTGCCTTGGTATTAAAGCAGGTGCTGTCTGACTTTACAGGCTAGAAGACAGGGACGGAGGCCATGAGCAGGACAAAGGAGTCAAAGGTAGACTGAAGGTCAGGGAGCCCTGGGAAAGGTTCCCAATCGGGGAACTCCAAGTCTCCTGTGTGTCTCTGAGCAAGGGCAGGCCCTGCCAAAACACTCTAGGTAGAGACTTGGAACCGCATTACCTAGCTCAGAGCGGTAAGGGATTGGGCCGTGTATTAGTGTGCTAGGGCTCCTGTAACAAAGTTCCACAAACAGAGCAGCTTAAACAACAGAAATCTGTTGTCTAACAGCTCTGGAGGCTGGAAGTCTGAGATCAAGATGCCAGCAGGGCCCTGTTCCCTCTGAAAGCCCAAGGGAAGGATCTGTTCCAAGCCTCTCTCCCAGCTTCTGGTAGTTCCTGGGCTTGTGGCAGCATAACTCCAATCTAACATGGCGTTCTCCGAGTATGTCTGTGTCCATATTTCCCCTTTTTAGAAGGACACCATTCATATTGGGAAAGGAGCCCACCCCACCCCAGTATGACCTCATTTCCAAATAAGGTCACCTTCAAAGGTACTGGGGGTTGGGATTTCAACCTATGAATTGGTGGCGTGTGTGTGTGTGTGTGTGTGTGTGTGTGTGTGTGTGTGGTGGAGGGGGACACACAATTCAACCCATAACAGATGGGTCTCACATCCTGAGTTCTGGGGCATAGTTCACACGCTCTACTTACACACAGCTGGCTCTCAGGTGGGCATTTTGGTTCACACTCTGCACACCCTGTGAGACGGGGAGGCCGAGCACATCTCTTTCCCTGAAAGAGGCTTGGAGCGGTAAACGGCTGTGGCTGGGACATACACCGATGATGCCCTGTCAGCAGCCTGCTTCCCAGCTGTGACCATGGCAGGGTAACAAGGCTCCCTGAATCTCTGTTGTGGTGAAGCCAAGACGAGTATGGAGAGGGCCCAGCACGGGGCTGCTGGTGCAAAGCCAAGGGCTCAGCAGATACTAGCTGCCTTCCCCCCTTCCCCCTGACGGCTCTGAATGTAGAGAATCTTCCCTCAGGTTGAGCTGAGACCCAGGTGAGGACAGGGCTGGGAAAGGGTAAATTACATGCCCAAGGTCACAGGGTTAAACCTCTTCCCCACACAGAGACCATCAGGTCCAGCACCCTGTCATCCCCTGCCCCTCCCCCCCGGCCCCGCCCTCACCGGGGCGGGCGTTGGTTTCTCTCTCCTGGGCCTGGCCCCTCTCCTGCCCATCAGCTCCACCCTGGGTTCTCCCCCAGCATCCTCCTAAGTTCTCCTCAGGATTCAGGGACGTGGCTCCACCAGCTATTCATGAGGGGTTGTTAGGGACATGGCATTGTGTTAGGTGCTCAGTTTCAGCGAGACCCCCAGAGGGTCAAAGTCGTTCCTTCCAAAGACCTTTGCTCTTGGAAAAGGAGATGTGACCTCGGGGGTTGGAGGAGGGGGAGAGAGGGTGTAGAAACGGAGGCGCAGAATCTTAGAGCTGGATGGAACTTCGGAACATCCTGTTTCCAGGCCCCTCTGGCTACGTTGGGGAAACCGAGGCCCAGGGAGGTAACTGCCAAGGTCAAATGTTGGGCGCTGCCTCGTGGCAGAAGCCAGGCATCTGAGGCTATACCGGGACCGAAGGGACAGGTGGTGGCTGCTCCCGTAGGTCTGCGAGCTCAGTTCCCAAGGTTGGAGGGGCTGGCGTCTGCGGAGGGGTAGCCTTCACGGCTCTTGCGGGGAGAGGAGGCTAAAAGCAAGGTGGTGCGTGCATCTGGGGATTGTGGGAGTGGAGGGCGGCGCACCCGCCCTCGGTAACGCGTGGGGCGCCGGAGAAGGGGTTGGGGAGCAGGTGGGGTCCTGCGGGGGCTCGCGCGTGGTGGCCGGGCCGGCCGGGGCGGGGTGAGTCACCGCCCGCCCGCTCCCATTGTGCGGCCCGGCGGCGGCGGCGGCGGAGCTGCGGAGCCGAGCGAGAGGAGGTGGAGCCGCGGGCTGCGGGCTCCGGCGCCTGCGTCCGCCCAGCCCGCCAGGCTCGCTGCCGCCGCGGGCGCCCCCAGGCCGTCCGGCCCTGCGCAGCGACAGGCCCTGGGGCGAGCGCGGGAAGGAGATGGGGCGCGGCGGTCGGCCCGAGCCCCGCACGCTCCGGAGCCCCGAGGTACCGCAGGGCGGGGCGGGGAGCGGCGGGCCGGGCCCCGGGGCATCCCGGGCGCGGCGGGGCCTCGATGGGCGCTCGAGCGGGCGGGGGATCCAGCTCCGGGGAGGGGGAGGGGGGGCGGCCGCGCGAGGCTCCTGACCCCGCCCTCCTCCCCCAGGGCTCCCCATTAGGTCCGCGCAGCGCCCTCTTCTTCTCACCCGGGTCACGGGTCCCTCAGTGAGTCAGAGCCCCCCCAAGCCGCCTCTCCGGACATGGCCAATGGAGTGATTCCGCCGCCCGGGGGCGCCTCCCCCCTACCCCAGGTGACTGACGCTCGCGGGGGTGGGAGAAGAGGAGGGGGAGGGACCTCAAGGAGGAGAGGGGGGTCTTCTGGTCGACCCTGGGACCCCCAGATGCAGGGATAGAGCTGGGCGGGAGACATGGAGAAAGAGGGGGTCTTTTGGTATTTCTCGGATCTGTTGCCCCCTCTCCTCCCAAGCCCTGGAAGCCTGGGAGGTTGACCCCAGCCTGGGCCGCAGGGAGTAGAAGACGAGTCTGCTGGTCTCCCCCATCTCCACCTAGGGCTTGGAGTTGGGGTGGGTGTGTGGCGTTCATGGGTCAGGGTTCCTTAGAAGAGGCTGTTGGGTTTGCAGGTCCGGGTGCCCTTGGAGGAGCCCCCTCTGAGTCCAGACATGGAGGAGGAGGATGATGACTTGGGCAAGACCTTGGCTGTGAGCAGGTTTGGGGACCTCATCAACAAGCCCCCGGCCTGGGACCCCGAGAAGCCCAGCCGCAGCTACAGCGAGCGGGACTTTGAGTGTGGGTAGCCTGGGGACCCCTAGTGTGGCCGCCCTCACCGCCATCACCTTCATTGCCACCATCACCGTGCTCACCACTGGCTTGGTCACCGGGTGTCATCTTATGCTGGATGCTGTGCTGGATGCTGTGCTGGGCCACCATGCCATGTTAAGTCATCCTGCCTCACTTACCCATCACCTGTCTGCCTGCTAGGGGAGCTGAGCCCCAGACACAGGGGAGATGTAGGGAGATGGGCCTGAGGCCTCCCTTGGTGACCTTCATCTTCCTCAAGGCTCTGTCATACCTCTGGCCCTGCTCTCGTCTCTCTCCCACCTCTCCTCCCCTCCTGAGCTCTGCTGACTCTACCTTTCCCTTCCTTGCTGTGTCCTGTCCTCTCATCCCCGCATCCTCCCTGTCACAACCTCCCCTCTCCATCACTCCATCCCCCGACTCTACCAGGCCTTCCCAATGACAGGCTATGGATACAGGTGTTGGGGGGAGCCTGACTCTGGAGGAAGGACTAGTGTGCTCTTGTCTGAGGCCTTGAGCTAGAATAAGGCGTGCGTCCCTAGGGTGGTGAGGGGCCCCCTTCTGCTGTGGGGGCCCCAACCAGCTCTCCTGCACCCCCAGTTCACCGGCACACATCCCACCACACCCACCATCCGCTCTCGGTGCGCCTGCCTCCACCCCACAAGCTGCGGCGACTGCCCGCCACCTCTGCCCGGCAGACCAGGAGGAAGAGGAAGGAGAGAACCTCGGCTCCCCCCTCTGAGGGGACCCCTCCCATCCAGGAGGAGGGGGGCGCCGGAGTGGATGAGGAGGAGGAAGAGGAGGAGGAAGAGGAAGGGGAGTCTGAGGCAGAACCTGTAGAACCTCCACCCGCAGGGTCCCCACCCAAAGCAAAGGTAGGGTCTGTCCCCAGGGAGGGCTGGCTGCTCAGGGAGAGGAGGAGAGGCCTGGCGGGCGGGGGGGCGGAGGGGAGGCCCGGCAGGGGTAGGGGGAGGCGGGGCTGAGCGGGGGGATTGGGGCTGAGTCAGGGCAGGGACCCAGGGCGCACGGGGTTTATCCACAGTTCTCCATTGGAAGTGACGAGGACGACAGTCCCGGCCTCTCGGGGAGGGCCGCCTTCGCCAAGCCCCTGCCCCCCGTGGGCCCGCGCTCCGACAAGAGCCCCCAGCACTCGGTCAGGTACTGGCCTCCAGCCCAGCCCAGAGCAGGTCCCAGGCTCCTTCCTGACCCCAGTGAAGAAGCTAGGAGGAAAGGGGCGGGGCGGAGGAGCCGGGGAGGGCGTGCCCCTGCTCTGCATGATTGGCAGAGGGCCGGCAGGGAGAGGCCTCCAGGAGAGAGAGGGTGTCTGGGTGAAGAGGAGGATGGGGCCAAAGAGGAACTGGGGACCAGTGCGACGGGGGCAGGAAGGTGGAGGTAAGCTTTTCTCTGCCCAGGAGGAGGCTGTGTGTAGTCCCCAGGGGGCCTCTCCAGGCCCTGCCCCAAGCTGGGGAGGGCAGAGGAACCCCCTCCCCTGGCCCACCTCCACCGAGGGTCCCTGCCAATTTTAAGGCTGCCGTGTTGCCTCCTCAGTTCCCCTAGTCCCCGGGCCCGGGTCTCCCGAGTCGCCGGAGAGAAGAGCCGGCCACGGAGCCCCTCAACCAGCTATGACCTGCGGGAACGGCTATGCCCAGGCAGTGCCCTGGGCAGCCCGGGTGGCCCGGAGCAGCAGGTGCCCACTGATGAGGCGGAGGCCCAGATGCTGGGCTCCGCGGACCTGGACGACATGAAGAGTGAGTGACACCCACTTCCAGGGGTGCCCAGCCTGTGAGGGACCTTGGGGAGGCTCTGGGTTCTCCCCCACCCAGGGCTGAGCTCCTCTGCGGTATCCCTGTCTGCTGGAATGCGGCCAGTGATGGGGAACTCACGACCTCACCAAGCCATGCCTCGGGTGCCAGAGCTGAGATTTCCCCTCACGATGCCTTTGCCCTTCCGTCCTGGTTGTGTCCTCTGAGTCACCCCCGGAATAAGGCAGCCCTTCTTCCACATGACGTTTGGAGACATCATTGTACCCCCCTCCCCCGAGGCTCCTCTTCTCGGGGCAAACTCTTTTTACCCGCTTCGAACCAGTGCCCTGAGTCCCAGCCACTCCGCCAGGCCTTGCCTTTCCCTGTGTCAGGAGCCTCCTATTCCCATCACACCACCCTCGGCCGGGCCTGGCTGTGATCTCGGCACATTCCTTCCGTCTTATCAGTGCCCTGGTTTCTGTGCCACCTGTCTGCACCCATGGGGCTCTGTGCCCAGCCAGGGGCATCACCGACCCTGCCCTCCTCCCCCTTGGAACCACAGTGTGTGTGCGGGGGTGGGGTGGGTGGGGGGGTGGGGGTGGGGTGGGAGGGGGGAGGGCTCTGAGCGCAATACGTCATGGAAAGTTGCCAGGGCCTGAGGACAGGGACAAGAACAATCCGATGGCAGCAGCAGCAGCAGCAGCGGCGGCAGCAGCGGTGGGATGGGGGGGGGGGTCAGGGGGAGGGCGTGTTTACAGACCTAGGGTGCGGGCTGGAAGCAGCAGTGAGCAGGCTTGGGGACCTGGGGAGTCGGGGTCAGGAGGCCCGGCTACTTTCAAGCTCTGGTTGGACCAAGACCACTGCCGTCCAGGCTCCTACCTCTCAGGAGAGCCGGGGCTCTAGGAAGGAGCAGGGGGTGAGGCCTTGGCCATCTGGGGAATGATGAGCCCGCTGGAGGAGGTCACAGAGCCCAATGGGGCACTGAGCCCTGGGCCCGGGGACGCTGAGGGTCAGAGGCCTCAGAGGGCTCCAGCCCCCAGCCCTCGAGACTCGCTGGCCTCAGAGGACTTAGAGATGTTTGTGCTGGACCTTGAGGACTATGACCTGTGGGAATCCATCAGGGGCCAGCTGAGCCCCATGGTGGGCGGACCAGCTTGTGAGTAACTACGCTGCTGGCCTTGCCCCAGCTGCGGGCCTGGAAGGGGCAGGTGGGAAGGAAGGGAGAGGAGCTGTGCCTGAGTCCGTCTGGGTGTGTACCCACGGGGGAGTACACATGGGTGCCGAGGGGCACAGGGAGGGTGCTGAGGGCGCGGGGCCTGGTGACTTAATGTGGGTCCTGGCACTGCCGAGCAAGAGGCAGTGGCCATGACCGGGGCTGTGGACTGAGTTGGGGGTCTGCCTTTTTACTGTGGCTGAGCCAGTGTCCCCGTGTGACTTTGGACTAGTCCTTTCCCCTCTCTGGGCCTCAGTCTCCTTATGTATGAAATGGCCCAGCTGGACGATGTGGTTTTGTCGGCAGGGTCCCTGGGTGACTGTGGCGCCCCCCCTGAGTACAATGGCTAGGCAGAGCTGGAGGGGCTGGCAATGACCCCGAGGCCCTGAGCTGGAACCCTGGGACCGCCAAGCCCATCTTCTCCGCAGGTCACCGGCTGGAGGACAACCCTGGCGTGCGCCGGCACCTGGTAAAGAAGCCGTCTCGGACGCAGGGCGGGAGAGGCAGCCCCAGCGGCCTGGCCCCCATCCTGCGCAGGAAGAAGAAGAAGCAGCAGCTGGACCGGAGGCCTCATGAGGTACCGGACCCCGAGGAAGTGGGCCTTTGGATTCTTCTCGCCTCTCCTCCCCGCCTTCTCCCTCCCTCCCTGCCTGGCCCATCGCCATGTCCTCAGGACAGCCGGCCCCACCTGGCGGCCCCCAGGCCTTCACCCTTGGCGCCCACCCCAGGTGTTTGTGGAGCTGAATGAGCTGATGCTGGACCGCAGCCAGGAGCCCCACTGGCGGGAGACGGCTCGCTGGATCAAGTTTGAGGAGGACGTGGAGGAAGAGACGGAGCGCTGGGGGAAGCCGCATGTGGCCTCGCTCTCCTTCCGCAGCCTGCTGGAGCTCAGGAGGACCATCGCCCACGGTAGGGGCCCTGCAGGCCTGGCCCTAGAGCTGCAGGCCCTCTTCACAAACCACAGAGCTCGACCTGTGCTGAGCTGCCCAGCTCCAGGGACTGCTCCCTGGAGCCCTGGGGCCAGGCGAGGTCTGGCTGTCACTTTGGGGACATGGGGTCCATCTGCCTGCACCAGCCATAAGCTCTGAGGGGTGGGGCTGTGCCCAGGTACCTGGCACTGTACCTGGGGCACAGTAGGTATCTGTCCACATACAGTAAATCAACAGATGACCCCCTCTCTGGGCAAGGAGGGGCTGTGCCCTCACCCCGTGCTCTCTTTTTGCATCCCTCTCGGGCTGGGCTGTGGCCACACAGAGCTGTGTATGCACCTGGGCACATCAGGTGCTTGGCTCACCCAGCATGTCTGCCTGCCCTTGGGGAGCAAGCCGCTGGGGGGTGGTTTTTTCTACCTGACGGGACCGTGCTCCCTCCCCTGACTGTGCCCCCAGGAGCTGCCCTCCTGGACCTGGAGCAGACCACTCTGCCAGGCATCGCACACCTCGTGGTGGAGACCATGATTGTGTCTGACCAGATCCGGCCGGAGGACAGGGCCAGTGTCCTTCGCACCCTGCTGCTGAAACACAGGTGCCAGGGTGGGGCGCCTGGGAGGGCGCCTTCAGGTTCAGCTGCCTTCCAGGAGCACAGACTCTACTGAGTGGCTCTCGAGCTTCTGCTTGAATACCCCCAATGATGGGGAGCTCATTCCTTCTTTATCTTTGGCCAGTACCAACCGTTAGAAAGTTCCTTCTGACATTGAGGCGAAAAGGATGGAGGCCCTGACCCTCCGTTTCTCATTTCCTCATGACCTCAGCCCACCAAGGGGCTGTCTTCCTAACCTGCCTTGCCCCCTCTGCCCTCTCCCCAGCCATCCCAATGATGACAAGGACAGTGGCTTCTTTCCCCGAAATGCGTCCAGTTCCAGCGTGAACTCGGTCCTAGGGAATCATCACCCAACCCCCAGCCATGGCCCCGATGGTGCAGTGCCTACTGTGGCTGATGACCTGGGGGAGCCAGCCCCACTCTGGCCTCATGACCCTGAGGCCAAGGAGGTCAGTCGCCTTGCTCTGACCTGGGCTGGGGGATGAGGAGGGCTTCCAGTTTCAGTGGAGGCCACGGATGGCTTCATTGAGTGGGTCAGGAAGGTTGGATGCCGGGCACCATACTAGGGATGTGGGGGACCTACATTCAGGAGGGACCCCTGCCCTGGAGAAACAGAAATTTTAAATGGGATGACGGGGCAGACCCAGGGGAGCCATTTAAACAAGGTAAGGCTGAGATGTAAGAGGGGGCTTGGAGGAGGGGTCCAGATCCTGCTGTGGGGCACTTCACCAATAGTCTCCACCCTGGCTGGGGAGGGAGAAAGCAGGGCCCAGATCCAGGGGTTGGTGGGCAGAGTCCAGGCCTGGAACAAGGGATGGGAGGGCCTGCCATGGCCTCCGGTCTGGGTCCCAGCCCTATTCCAGTTCTGCGTCCTCAGAAGCCCCTCCACATGCCTGGGGGAGATGGTCACCGGGGGAAAAGCCTGAAGCTGCTGGAGAAGATCCCTGAAGATGCCGAGGCTACTGTTGTGCTCGTGGGTAAGGAGGGCTGGGCCCTGGGGGCATGGGCTACAGGGCCTGGATGCCCCCACCATGTCTGCTTGTCTTGACCTCTGGCCTGCAGGCTGCCTCGTCCATCCCCAACCAGGCCCCCACCTTGCGCCTGGTCTTCCTCTCAACCCATCTTCCCTAATCCTCTGCCTGCTTCCCATCCAGTTTTCTGCTATCTTGGATTGCTTCTAGTCCATATAACACCGTTGTGAGAATTAGAAGAAAGCACTCCTTCCTTAATACCCTTGATTTCCATCTGCTGGTAAATTGTAATAAATGTACAGACATATAAGCAAATAGGGCTTCTTTAGATTGGGGTTTCTTTGTGCAGTGCACAACCTGCTCAACTGTACATGATGGCCCCAGATATCCCCCCAGGGCCTGCCTTGACTGCTCCCCTTTGCCCAGCACCCTGTGCCTTACTGTCCCCCCAGGCTGTGTGCCTTTCTTGGAGCAGCCAGCAGCAGCCTTTGTGCGCCTGAACGAAGCTGTACTCTTGGAGTCTGTGCTTGAGGTCCCCGTGCCGGTTCGCTTTCTCTTTGTGATGCTGGGGCCCGGCCACACCAGCACCGACTATCACGAGCTTGGGCGCTCCATTGCCACCCTCATGTCTGACAAGGTGGGTCTGGCAGCCCCCAGGCTGGGCGTTCTAGGCCTGTTCCCCTGAGCCCTGCTTGTTCTCTGTCCCTCTCTCTGCCCCCAGTGGTATCCATGGGTACAGGGGCGCTAGTGGCCCTGCGGGGTGGAGGCAGCGCTCTGGAGTTGTGGAGGGAGGGGTGAGCAGAGAGGGAAAAGGGAGCCTTGGGCTGGGGCTATGGGAGGGGACAGGGAGGTGGATGCAGGAACGAAGAAGCCCAGACGCTGAAGCTTTGGATGTGACATGAGACTCGAGAGGGAAGCTGGGCTTGGACAGGAGGGTCCTCTAGCCAGGGGTGATGTTCGAAATATTTCCCAACCAACAGGATGTGGGCACTCTCCAGTGAGGATGGAGATTGGATTGGTAACGCTATGCCAGGCGTTGTCCCTTCAGTTGTTGCATTGTGGAAAAGTCTGGAGGCTCCCAGGGGAAGAGCGCGGGCACTCATGGGCGTTTGGGAGGTGCTCAGGGCCGTGGCTGCCTGCCGGCCAGCAGGGACATGAGTCAGAGTTTGGACAAGTGGACTGGACCTGTGTATGTGGCTGAACGTCCACCTTGCCTCTGGCTCTCTGATGGCCCAACACCTCCTCCCCGAAGCCCCCCGTCCCAGGGCCTCCCTGGGCTGTGGGCTTAGCCCCTGGCTTTCGTGCCTCCAGCTATTCCACGACGCTGCCTATCAGGCGGACGACCGGCAGGACCTCCTGAGCGCCATCAGCGAGTTCCTGGACGGCAGCATCGTGATCCCCCCGTCCGAGGTGGAGGGCCGAGACCTGCTGCGCTCCGTGGCTGCCTTCCAGCGCGAGCTGCTCAGGAAGCGGCGGGAGCGGGAGCAGACCAAAGTTGAGATGACCACCCAGGGCGGCTACGTGGCCCCTGGGAAAGGTCAGACCCTTTGGGGCCTGGAGCCCCCTGAACACATGCCCCCTCCACGGCTCCCACGGCTCTGACCCCAGCCCCATCCCGACTTTTGAGCCCCGCACGTCAGCTTCCAATCCCTGACCCAGGTCTCTGCACTGCGTCCCAGGCTGGGAAGGATTGGGCCCAGGGCCTGCTCCAAGCACGAGGTTCCAGCAGCCTCTTGTTCCCCCAGAGCTGGCGATGGAACTGGGGGGCTCCGAGGTGCCCCCTGACGACGACCCCCTGCTGCGCACTGGCTCGGTGTTTGGGGGGCTTGTCCGGGACGTGAAGCGCCGGTACCCGCACTACCCCAGCGACCTGCGGGACGCCCTGCACTCCCAGTGCGTGGCCGCCGTGCTCTTCATCTACTTCGCTGCCCTCAGTCCCGCCATCACCTTCGGGGGGCTGCTAGGTGAGGGGCGGGAGGAGAGGTGAGGGGCCTCACTGTCATCTGCAGGGTTGCTGGGTCAGGGTGTCCCAGTGGTCACTTCTGGGATGACAATGAAGTGAGAGGGGGTGGGTGCAAGGGGTGGGGGATCCGGGTTGGGGCGCTGGTGGTGAGAGGCAGGAGGGCTGAGAGTGGTGAGGGTCCCTATCTACCACTCTGGAGGGCTGCTCCATTTTTCTTGGGTCCCCAGGTTAGGGGAAACTAGACAAGAAAGAGGGGCCAGGTAGAAGGAGCCAGGCCAGGGCCATCCCGCTGACCCTTGCCCGCCCCAGGGGAGAAGACAGAAGGACTGATGGGTGTGTCTGAGCTGATCGTGTCCACGGCTGTGCTTGGCGTCCTCTTCTCTCTGCTGGGGGCCCAGCCGCTGCTCGTGGTTGGCTTCTCGGGGCCACTGCTCGTCTTCGAAGAAGCCTTCTTCAAGGTGACAGCCACCCCGCCCCTCCCCAGGGGTCACCTGCTCCACCCTGTGCCCCTGGCCCAGGTGATGGGCCCCTGCGGTCTTTCCCTCTCCTCTCCCTCGGGGTTCACCTCCTGCCCATCCCATGGGGCCCTGAGGGCCAGGTCAGATGGCTGTGGGTGACCACCTCTCTCTCCCGACCTCTAGTTCTGTCGAGCCCAGGGCCTGGAGTACCTCACAGGCCGTGTGTGGGTTGGCCTCTGGCTGGTGGTCTTTGTCCTTGCCCTGGTGGCCGCGGAAGGCAGCTTCCTGGTCCGCTACATCTCACCTTTCACCCAGGAGATCTTCGCCTTCCTCATCTCGCTCATTTTCATCTATGAGACCTTCCACAAGCTCTACAAGGTGGAGGCCCTGAGAGGTCTTGGGGGGTGGGTGTAGGTGGGGGCTGGACAGCACCCTGGGAAAGAGCCTGGGGGTGTGTGTGTGGAGCACTGGGGGAGGAGGGCCGAGGAGGAAGGCTCTGTAGGCTGTGGGCATGGGGGTTGAGGACGCCCTAGGGCTAGGTCTGAGCTGAAGGGCAGGGAGTCAAACCCAGAGGTTTGAAGTCCAGGATTCACCTGAACAGATACGGGACGGAAAGGGGGCGTTGTCAGGGCTACGGGTCTGGGGGCCTTGGGTCACTGTATGTAGAGGAAGGGCGTCTGTGTGTGAGATGGAGCTGCATGTCCTGTGTTATGTTGCCCGGTCAGGTGTGGGAGGGGCCAGCCCTCTCCCTCACAGGTGTCCTGATGCTATGAAATCAGGCACCTGCCCAGGTGAGCACTAGGGCAACCTTGTAACCCACACAGGTGTTCACGGAGCACCCACTGCTGCCATTCTACCCCCCTGAGGGAGCCCTGGCAGCTAAGCTGGACCTGAATGGGAGTGCCCTGCCCACCACCGAGGGGCCGCCGGGCCCCAGGAACCAACCCAACACGGCTCTGCTGTCCCTCATCCTCATGCTCGGGACCTTCCTCATTGCCTTCTTCCTGCGCAAGTTCAGAAACAGCCGCTTCCTGGGTGGCAAGGTGCGTGGCCGGCGGGAGTAGGGCCTGTGGACCCCCTGTGTCTGTCCTTCAGTTCCTGCTGTCACTGCCAGGCTCCGCTCGAGAGAGGGGCTGTCCCCTTCTCCCGGTCATGGGAGACCTCAACCAAGTCTGTGCAGCCTCTGCCCCTGTCTGAAGCCTCAGAGAAATGTAATCAGGAGAGGAATGCCCTCCTGGGCTGGGCTAGCACCTGTGGGGTTTAAAGGGACAGGTCAGGGGACTTCTGGCTCCTGCTGAGGCCCAAGAAGGGTCCGGGTAAAAAACCCCCATATTAGTCTCCTGACCCTCCCCTCCATCCACCTTTTGCTCCCTTCCCCTCATTGGCCCCTCTCAAGGCTCGCCGTATTATCGGGGACTTCGGCATCCCCATCTCCATTCTGGTGATGGTCCTGGTGGATTACTCCATTACAGACACCTACACACAGGTGAGTGAGTCCTGACCCCCTCTGGCAGCTGGTTCTCACCCCAGGGCCTTGAGAGGCAGGCCATGACATGTCCCCATTGCGCCAGCAGCCAGTCAGGGCTGGAGCCCAGCTTTCCTAGTGGAATGGCTACGTGCTGGGGCTGCACAGGGGTGGGTAGGCTGGGGGTTTCAGAAGCAGCTGTGTGGTCCAGCTGAGGAGGCCGGCCAGGGGGTCTGGGGCTGTGTGTGACCCTTAGTCAGGACTCCTGGAGGAGCAGGTGTGGGACTGGGGACAGAATGACAGGTGCCCCCGCAGCAGGTCTCCTGGCAGCTCCGGGGCTCAGGGAGAAGGTATATCATTTCCTCATTCGCTGCCAAGACCCCTTGGAGGAACAGTGACTTTGGAGGATACAAAACTGATTTTCCCCAAACCTGTTCACACCCACATTCCCTGGAGCCCTGGTACTGGGGACACAGAGCTGGGTGGGAGCAGCTGCTACGTGGAGTTGCTAGCGGCCCTGAACCCGGTCTTCCTTCTGGTCATGCAGAAGCTGACGGTGCCCACGGGGCTCTCAGTGACCTCCCCCCATAAGCGCACGTGGTTCATCCCGCCCCTGGGTAGCGCCCGTCCTTTCCCGCCCTGGATGATGGTGGCAGCCGCCGTGCCCGCCCTCCTGGTCCTCATCCTGATCTTCATGGAGACACAGATCACTGCGTGAGAGGGCTGGGGGGAGGAGCGGGGAGCCGTGGGATTGGCGGCCGGAGGGTGTCCGTGGGCCTGGGGCATGGTTTCCCCGTGGTGCTTTTTTTTTTTTTTTTTTTTTTTTTTTTTTTGCGGTACGCGGGCCTCTCACTGTTGTGGCCTCTCCCGTTGTGGAGCACAGGCTCTGGACGCGCAGGCTCAGCGGCCATGGCTCATGGGCCCAGCTGCTCCGTGGCAGGTGGGATCATCCCGGACCGGGGCACAAACCCGTGTCCCCTGCATCGGCAGGCGGACTCAACCGCTGCACCACCAGGGAAGCACCCCTGTGGTGCTTTGACATGATGTCTGTCTATTACCACCACCACTTGCCAGGTGGCACTTGACAGTCCTCAGAAAACCCTGGCAGCATTTTCTCTCAGCCAGTGATGCTCACATGTATCTCATTTTGGTTAAACCACAATGACGTGGTGAGAGCTGGCATCTGGCTTTTGTGGTGTTTTAAATATCCACAGTATGGGAATTTGCCTCAGATTTGCTTAAATATGAGACCTTCAATTTGTGAACTTGAAAGAGGAAGCGGGCAGGTCCTTGGAGAGTTCTGCTCTGCATGTCCTTCGCCCTCCACACCGTCCCTGCTGTGTGTGCCTGGCCCTGTCGCTGGCCAGCCCCCACCACTCACCCCAACTTCCCATCCTCTCCCCGCAGGCTCATTGTCAGCCAGAAGGCACGGAGGCTGCTCAAAGGCTCCGGCTTCCACCTGGACCTGCTTCTCATCGGCTCCCTGGGTGGGCTCTGTGGCTTGTTTGGGTTGCCCTGGCTCACGGCCGCCACCGTCCGCTCGGTCACCCACGTGAATGCACTGACCGTTATGCGCACTGCCATTGCTCCCGGCGACAAGCCCCAGATCCAGGAGGTGCGGGAGCAGCGGGTCACTGGAGTGCTCATCGCCAGCCTCGTGGGTGAGAGCGCCCACCTTGCACGGCCCTGGTCCCCACCCCACAGACTTGCCTTCTTGGACCTTAAATCCTTTCTCCATCCCAGGCTTGACCCAGATTCCTTCTGAGTTTCCAAATGCATCATGACTGGCCCCTGCTCTGACCCCCAGACCTGCTTCTTGACACTCCATGTGCCTTTTTGCTTGAGCCCTTTCTTGGTTCTCTATCCTGTTGCATCTTCTCTTGGTCACAGTGATGAGGCCCGGCTCATCCCCTCCCCACCAGGCCCTTCCATCCCCACGGGGGCTGCCTGAGGGGTCATGTAGGTGTGTGTCACCTCCTCCAGGCCTGTCCATTGTCATGGGGGCTGTGCTGCGCCGGATCCCACTGGCTGTACTCTTTGGAATTTTCCTGTACATGGGGGTCACATCGCTGTCTGGCATCCAGCTGTCCCAGCGTCTGTTGCTCATACTCATGCCAGCAAAACACCATCCCGAACAGCCCTATGTGACCAAGGTAGGGCCAGGAGGCACAGAGGTGGGGCAACGGGGTGATGGGGAGTGGCGGGGGTGCCGAGGGATCTCTGGGCTGGAGATGGACCCTGAAGGATAAGCTGGGACCTGGGGACCCGAGTTCCTAAAGATGTGGTGAGACCTGACGCCTGTTCCCCAGGTGAAGACCTGGCGGATGCATCTGTTTACGTGCATCCAGCTGGGCTGCATCGCGCTGCTCTGGGTGGTCAAGTCCACGGCGGCCTCGCTCGCCTTTCCCTTCCTGCTGCTGCTCACGGTGCCCCTGAGGCGTTGCCTCCTGCCCCGGCTCTTCCAGGACAGGGAGCTACAGGCGGTAAGGGAAGGTGCTTGGGGCAGTCTTAGGGGCTCGGGCCCCGGGTGCCAGTCTCTGCTGTTGTGTGACCACAGACAAATTACCTAACGTTCTGAAATCTCATTTTCATCCGTATGACGGGGCTACTAATAGATTCTCCCTTATAGGATCGTGGTGAGGATTAAACAGAAATTCAGGTAAAGCAGTGAGAATGGTGCTTTGGTGTGAAAGCAGCACAGGGCTGCTGTAGACAGCTGTGCAGGTTGTGTCCTGAACAAAAGCACACAGCTGAGGGATGATCGGGTGTGGGGTGGTGCTGAAATCCATTCTGAGCCCTGTTTTTGTCAGCTAGAGGAAGGGACATCTTTTTGAAAACCCTCCGCCCACACATGGTGTACAAAGGTACCACAGGAGCTCAGAGCCCCAGGAAAGTACTTCTGTGTGGTAGCTGCTATCATCGTTATTAGGAGGTATCGCTGGGGGGTGACCTGAAGGTTTCAGCCAGAGGGAAGTGCTTCAACCTGGGGCCACAGTCCCTGTAGACAGTGAGGTTTGGAAAGGTCTAGGGGCAGTGAGGGCTGCCGGCCTAGGAGGAGCTGGGGAACGGGAGGCAGTGAGTCTGCTTCCCTGCCTCCCCCAACCGTCTGCTCCCTTTTGCAGCTGGACTCTGAAGATGCTGAACCAAACTTTGATGAGGACGGCCAGGATGAGTACAACGAGCTGCACATGCCCGTGTGATCCTCCACCATGGTGCCCCTTGGAGACCCCGACACCTTAGTGATTGACACCAGGCCCCAGTCAGAGCCCAGCCCCAGGGCCAGCGGGCTCCTCATGACCCAGAGACGTGCCTGGAACCACTACTGATGCCACGACTAGAGTGGCCCCCTGACTCTGCCCTGGGCACTGACCTCGTCTCACCCAGGCCCTTTCACAGACCAGACCGGCACAGGCTTTGAGCTCATTATAACCACACTCCTTGTCTTGTGTCTGCCTCACTTTCTTGGTTCCATCTCTGGTTTCTCGGGTCATACTTATCCATCTGGACTTGGAACAATTCTATTTTCAGGGTCGTCAAAATCAGGGAGAGTTTTGAGGCAAGGACAGAATTCTTGGGGGAAAGGGAGAGAATCAAGACCACAGAAGGTCAGAGCTGGATCTTATCAGCACCCCCTCGACACCCCCCCCCCCGAAGTACAGTTGAGGAGCTGGAGGCTCAAGGTCTGGCTCAAGGTCACATGCTGTTAATCCAGTCCCTGCTTAGAAGGGGGAGGTTGGGGGACGGGAGAGGGAGGAGGTTGCTCTGCTTTAGCCACCAGGGAAATCAGAGCGTCCCAGTGGCTGTGGGGCTACAGAGGGGAATGGAAAATGTTTATTTTCTTTTCCTGATCCTTGGCAGTCCAAAGAGCAGGGACAGGAGCCGCCTAATCCCCTAGACGCCAGGGTCATGCTGCCTTTGGGGTCCCTGGACCATTTTAGAGTCTCCAGGCTTAAAAGAGAGTCAGTTCTGGGATTCCTGAGGCCACTCCTTGCGTGCAACAGTCTTTGTTACGCCAGAAATAACCTGGGAGGCCTTGAAGTGGGTGCAAACTGGGAGCCCATTTCGTCACAGTTGCTAGGCAACTAGCTGCGTGGTTGAGCGGCTGTCCCTGTGTTGCCCTCTGGTGGCCGCTCTCTCACTGCAGGCTCTGTCTGGACTGGGCCCGGGTAACACTGCCACCTGGTGGACCCGCTATGATCAAAGATCCCATTCAAGCACATTTGGTTCCTCATTGGGAGGCAAGGGGGTGGGGCAGAGAGGTTCCGTGGACTTACAAAGCCCTGGGCCAGGTGGAATTTCGGAGGAACTTCGCCAAGGAGCAAAGTGAAGGTCAAACACAAAAAACTAGAACACAGACGTGTGCAGAGCAGATTCCAAACGCAGAGATGGCAGGGGCCACACGTGTAGATAGGCTTGGCTGAGAAGCTTTGCACGCAGGACTCTGTTCCTTTTCTGAGCCCCAAATCAGGTTGCCTGGTCCCCCCATCGGGGCCTTGGTGTGGGCGGACCTCCCTGTTGGGTCTGTGGGATGCTGAGACCCCACGGGAAAGAACTTGCTTCTTCCAGAGCCCCTGAGAGAAAGTAGTGACCTGAGCCCTGAAGACTCGGCTCTTCATTGGACACAGGTTGTGTCAGTCATCTCTGCTTAGCGAATAGCTGAGAAGTATGGGTGTTGCTCAGCTGGAAAGTGAGAAACAAGAGGGCGGGGTCTTTTGAAACTGAATGAGTCTTGGTCCTGGCTAGTGGGTCAGGGCGGACTCCAGTATGACTGGGCCCTGAGGCCCCAGTTGGAACAATAGATGAACAAATTTCAGTGAAAGATCGAGCCAGACATAACCTCGGGCTATCAACATGCCCCCTCCGCTCCCCTCAATGGGAAAGGACATGAATAAGCCCTAAGAGCTTGGAGTCTTAAAGACCACGGCCTTTAAACCACCCTCCTCCGGCCCTACTCCCCAAGGGAAGGCAACTGCAGTTTAGTGCAGTACAAGGCTGTAGTTGACCAACACACGCACTGGGCTGGGCCTGGTTAGGGGGGATTCTTTCTCACCCAGGGTGGAGGCCTGTGGAGGCTCTGAGAGCACTTAGGGGGCTGAGCAACCCAAACTTTTGCCAGGGATGGGTCCCTTGAAGGATGGCAGAGGACAGAATGACAGTGGGGGCCAGGGAAAGACAGGGGTGATGGGACAGTGGCAAACCCACCGGAAGACAAGTGGCCTGGCCTTTCAGAGATCATCACATTTGGGGATATTCAGAGTTTGTCCTGAAGCCTTGGTGTTTTGTCTGACTTTCTCTTCACTGACCCTCCAACCTTATCTTCCTGGGGGGCTGCAGCTTGACTGAGGCTGCCTTCTTCCAGGTGTGGAGGGAAGCCAAAGGAGAGGAGCCGCATCCGGCCCTGGTGGCACAGCTCTGGGGGACTAAGGGAGGGTAGAGGCCATGGTACTTTTGAGTGACAGGTACTGCTACTGTCTGCTTTACAGTGGAAGCAGCTTGGCGAGCGGGCACATCCCAGGTGGCACAGGACCCTTCCAATAAGGAGGATAGTGGGCCCGTTGCCATCTTAGCCTTCTCCTTGTGGCTCTCTGTGCGGGGTTAAGGCCACCTCCTGGGCAGCTGCCCCAAGCTTTCAGTATCCTTGGTCTAGTTCAGGCCCAGAGAAGTGCTAATTCATTCTTCGGCTTTGAGCAAAGAGAGCGGCTGGCGTTTCCTTGTTCTTTGCTGGATTCACCTCACTCGTGGTCTGACGGCCTCGTGAAAACTTCTGGCTGTCGAAGCTCACAGACCATCTGCTTGGATTGCCCCTGCCCTCTCCCTTAGGGCACAGAACCTGGCAATATGTCCCGTTTGGCAGCCGGTGTGACATCTCTTCTTGTGTCAGGTGACTCAAATAATGATCGTGCCTGTTGACACTTAGAGCTCTCAAAGGGAATTCTGAAAGTGGAAAGACGAAACAGAACTCAAGGGCACTTGCACCAAATGCTGGCCGTACAGCTGGCGCTTAAGCCGCTGCTGGAAATAACAATCAAACAGGTTCCAGGCAAGCATCGAGCCGGGGACTGAATCCAATGTGGCAGATAGGAAACTCAGAGTGAGGAGTTTGGGTTCTAGATAAATAAAAGATATAATTATCTGAGAGAGAACTTGATCAGTTGTGTGATTCACCACTTGTGCCAAGAGCAAACTTCAATATTTGTAGGGTTTATGTTCTAGAAGGAAGATTTAATATTTGAAGCCTCTGCTTGGATTATTTTCTTTGTTTGTTTGTTTGTTTGTTTGTTTTTTTGCAGTATGCGGGCCTCTCACTGTTGTGGCCTCTCCCGTTGCGGAGCACAGGCTCCGGACGCGCAGGCTCAGCGGCCATGGCTCACGGGCCCAGCTGCTCCACGGCATATGGGATCTTCCTGGACCGGGGCACGAACCTGTGTCCCCTGCATCGGCAGGCGGACTCTCAACCACTGCGCCACCAGGGAAGCCCTGGATTATTTTTAATTTAGTTAGAAATGTTTTTCTTGAACAACGCTTTATCAAGTGCTGACTAAGCACACAGCTGTTGGGATGTTCTCTGGGTGGTGGGTGAGTCCCACTTGGATCTGGGGCCTGAGAGGAGGAGCAGGGAGCTCCAGGGACAAGGCTGCCTGGACCATGGGAGGGGAGGGACAGAGAGCAGGTGGGGCACAGCTGGAGATGGAGCAGGGGCTGGATGCTGCTGGAATGACGGAGGGGGATGGGAGCACTGAGGAGCATGTGAAACAAGACTTAAAAAAAAATTTTATCAGAGTATGGTTGATTTACAATGTTGTGTTAGTTTCAGGTGTACAGCAAAATGAATCTGTTATACATATATCCACTCTTTTTTAGATTCGTTTCCCATATAGGTCATTACAGAGTATTGAGTAGAGTTCCCTGTGCTATACAATAGGTCCTTATTAGTTATCTATTTTATATATAGTAGTGTGTTTGTGTCAATCCCAATCTTCCAATTTATCCCTCCCCTTCCCTTACCCCCCAGTAACCATAAGTTTGTTTTCTACATCTGTAACTCTATTACTGTTTTGTAGATAAGTTGATTTGTAGCCTTTTTTAAGATTCCACATATAAGCAGTATCATATGATATTTGACAAGACTTTCTTTAGAGACTCTCTTGGCATGCCTGCCAAGGCGCCTCTCCTGCCGCACCCCCGTGACTTGTACTTGTCTATCTCCCTTCTCGGCCGTAAGATGGGCAGAGACCCAGCCTGTGCCTTTTTTGTACCCTGAACAACAAGAAAAGAAATGCCTGGTCACAGGGTGCTCAGGGCCTATGGCTGAGCAGGTGGCAGACGAGGAAGGGCCAAGAGATCAAGGACACTGCCCTGCTGAGGATCCAGTGACAGCCAAGGTGACAGCAATAGGACTTTTTCTTTTTTTTCTTTTTTGCAGTACGCGGGCCTCTCACTGCTGTGGCCACTCCCGTTGCGGAGCACAGGCTCCGGACACGCAGGCTCAGCGGCCATGGCTCACGGGCCCAGCCGCTCTGCGGCATGTGGGATCCTCCCGGACCGGGGGCATGAACCCGTGTCCCCTGCATCAGCAGGCAGACTCTCAACCACTGCACCACCAGGGAAGCCCTGTGCATATATTATTATCTTAGCCCATTCAAGGTGCTATAATAAAATACTGTGGACTGGGTAGCTTATAAACAACAGAAAATTATTTCTCACACTTCTAGAGGCTGGGAAGTCCAAGATCAAGGTGCTGAAGATCTGATGTCTGGTGAGGGCCCACTTCCTGGTTCATAGATAGCAGTTGTCTTCTCTTTTTAAAAAATTGAAGTATAGTTGATTTGCAATATCGTATTAGTTTCAGGTGTACAACATAATGATTCAATATTTTTATAGATTATACTCCACTTAAAAGTTACTCTAAAATATTGGCTATATCCCCTGTGCTGTGCATTACATACTGATATCTTTATTTATTTATTAATAAAATATATCACTCTCTCTTTTTTTTTTGGCTGCGCCATGTGGCATACAAAATGCAGGATCTTATTTCCCTGACCAGGGGTCAAACCCATGCCCCTTGCAGTGGTAGTGTGGAGTCTTAACCACTGGACCACCAGGGAGGTCCCTCTTATTTATTTTATACTTAGTAGTTTGTACCTCTTAATCCCTTTCCTCTATCTTACCTCTCCCCTATCCCTGGGGAGAGGTAACCACTAGTTTGTCCTCTGTTCTGTTTGTCTGTTTCTGTTTTGTTATATTCAATCATTTGTTTTATTTTTTAGATTCCACATATAAGGGAAAACATACAATATTTGTTTTTCTCTGTTTGATTTATTTCACTAAGCATAATACCCTCCAGGTCCATCCATGTTGTTGCAGTTGGCCATATGTCTTCTTGCTGTGTCCTCGCATGGCAGAAGGGACAAGGGAGATCTCTGGGGTCTTCTATAAGGGCACTAATTTCATTCATGGGGACTCCACCTTCATGACCTAATCACCTCATAAAGGCCCCACCTTCTAATATAACTTTGGGGGTTAGGATTTCAACATATGAATTTTGGTGGGGGACACAGGCATTCAGTCAACAGCAATGATACTTTATGTTCATACAATTTTTTTTTAAATTTATTTTTGGCTGTGTTGGGTCTTTGTTGCTGTGTGCGGGCTTTCTCTAGTTGCGGTGAGCGGGGGCTATTCTTCACTTTGGTGCGCGGGCTTCTCATTGCAGTGGCTTCTCTTGTTGCGGAGCACGGGCTCTAGGCACGCAGGCTTCAGTAGTTGTGGCATGCAGGCTGAGTAGTTGTGGTTCACAGGCTCTAGAACGCAGGCTCAGTAGTTGTGGCGCACGAGCTTAGTTGCTCCGCGGCATGTGGGATCTTCCCGGACCAGGGCTCAAACCCATGTCCCCTGCATTGGCAGGCGGATTATTAACCACTGCACCACCAGCAAAGCCCCAGTGTTCATACAGTTTTAAAGAGAATTTGGCTATTAGAATATTAGACCACTAACATTCTTCTTTTGTGCTTTCACTTGAATAATTGATTGAGATTTGTGATCTTAAGTTGAAATCTAAGTTTACATATAGATTGGAAGTTTAAGAGAATTTAAGCTTGACTGTTTTTTGTATGCTTAATTTATTAAATCTATGAGTCACTTTAGTACTCGGGAAGGTTTTTCAGATGAAGTACTTAAAAAGGAATTGAATACGTTACATTTATAAAAGCTGCTTAAAATGTTAAAGAGGTTTAATTAGCTAAGTGTATAAATGGGACTAAACATTAATCAAAAGCCCTCTCAAAGTGATTGTTAATATTTGCTAGACTTATACATAGGATAATAAGCTGATTTTTTAAAGCTTAAGGAAGAGCCATATATTTCTGAATCTACACATTTAGTAAATCAAATTCTAATTTTCAAGACCCGAGTAAAGCTATAAGTGGTCTTTTTCATGCACAAAAGCCACCCTCAAGGACATAAAAAACCAGTGATCAGGTCTTCAGCAGTGTGGAAGGGGGGAGGGTGAGTTGGAAGTGCAGAAGGGAGAAAAAGATTTTAGTGTCATCTGGATTGTCTTGTTCCCAAGGTCAGGCTAGTTAGTGCATTCCACCCAATGGCCACTTGCTCATCTCACAGGGAGAGACTATAATTAAGTCACTGTGTGGGCGGTCAGAATAGCCGAGGGAGGCATTTGGCAGCTAAGATAGTGAGTTGCATCATTGTGGCTTTGGGCTCCTAGCAGCCCCTCTCAGCACCCCCTTCTAGGTTGAGTTCCACTGCTCTGTTAGCTGTAAGTTACTCCCCAAATCATTTCCCCTAAGTAAGAATAAAGTTGTTTGTGGTAGAGGCTGAGGTTTTTGTTTCCCAGAGGGGTTTGCAGCTGAGAGTCAGTGCAACGTGCAATCAGTCAGAATGCTTATTGGCACCCGATAGAAGCCAGACCTAGCCAATTTAAGCAGAAACATAGCTGTTGAAAGCCACTCATAGAACCATTGGGAAAGTAGGAGAATCCAACTCAGAAGTGACATTGGCCAGAACCACAAAGACATGTCATAGAAGAAGTTTGGTGAGAACGCTGCTGTCACCACTGAGCATGAGTTGCCGCGGTTTGAGCCCCTGGTGGTGGATGCCATCCCTGGTTCTGCTGTCATGGCTGCCCCTGGAATGGCCACCAGAAGGATCCTCCGCTATCCTGCTGCATCACTAGTGCCTGATCCACGGTCCCAGGTGGGTGCATCTCCTTGGCTAAGCTGACATCATGTGTCTGTGCCCAAGCTTCAGGGAAGGCTGGGAATGAGAGCATGTGGCATTTTTAGCTTCTGTGGTGGCAGATGGTCTCTGACTCCCTCTGAAACTCATAGCAGTGTGATGTTGGAGCCAGCTTACAAGAGCCAGTTGTTAAATTTTAGGGACTGGTGAGCTGGTTGTTGAATACAGCTTTTATTAAAAAATAAATGACAGTAGGCATACTCTCCCCTACTCCTCCTGAAAAGGACAACTAACCCCCCTGGATATTATATATAAAAGAAACACAAGGAAACTGAAAGGAAAGAAGGTGGCAGACCAGGAGGGACCTTGGGACCTGAGGAAGAACACATCGATGAGTTCCTTGGGATTGTGGGTTTTTTTGTTGTTTTTTTTTTTTTTTGCCTCATATTTCCCAAATTTGGAGCTGAAGTAGCTGGCAAGTCAGAAAAGTCAATGAGTTTGAAAAAAAAAACAACTCCAGCAAAGTCTGCTTTTTCTAGCCAAAGGACCAGGAAAGGAACAACACAGCAAGACAGAAAACTTTCATACAGTAACCACCAAACACCATAGAAAGCTCTGGCCCCATTCCCACCCATGCCAAGAAAGGATAAGTGGGGAGCCCTGATTTCCAACCTTGAGAGACTGTGACAAGGCACTTCAGCAGCCCTGCTGGGGTGGTGTCATAGAGGCCAAGTAGGGGACCTGGATTTCCACCCCACATAGCAGTGATGAGGCCCCTTCTCCCTCCCATCAGGGTGGTTTCAGAAGAGACCTAGTGGGGAGTTGGAACTTTCACTGTTGCCCAGCAGTAGGAGACAGAGAAGAATATGATATAATGATAAAAGAGTCAATCCACCAAGAAGACTTAACAATCCCAAATGTGTATGCACCAAACAACAAAGCAATGAAATACGTGAAGCAAACACTGAACTGAAAGGAGAAGTAGGCAAATCACAATTCTAGATGGAGATTTCAACACTCCTCTCTCAACAATTGATAGAACAATAGGTAGAAAATCATCAAGGATGTGGAAAAACTCAACCACACCATCAACCAGTAGGATGAAATGAGCCTTATAGAACAGTATCCCAACAACATCAGAATACACATTCTTTTCAAGTGATCATGGAGCACATACCAAGATAGACCATATCTTGGGCCATAAAACAAATTGTAACACACTTAAAAGAATCAAAATCATACAGAATTTATTTTCTGACCACAGTGGAATTAAACTAGAAAATCAACAACAGGAAAATAACAGGAAAACTTCAAACTTGAAAATTAAATAACACACTTTTAAATAATCCATGTGTCAAAAAAGAAGTCTTGGGGAAATAAAAGAAATATTGAACTGAATGAAATGAGAATACAACATATGAAAATTTGTGGGACACAGATACAGCAGTGCTCAGAGGGAAATTTATAGTGCTAAATGCATACGTTAGAAAAGAGGGAAAGTCTCAAATTGATAACCTAAGTTCCCATTTAAAGAATCCAGAATTAAGATTAGCAAAACTAAACCCAAAGCAAACAGAAGGAAATATTGGGTTGGCCAAAAATTCGTTTGGGTTTTCCATAAGATGTTACAGAAAAACCAGAACGAACATTTTGGCCAACCCAATAATAACGAGCAGAAATCAATAGAAATAAAAAAAAAAAAAAAGGAGAAAATCAATGAAACGAAGAGCTTGTTCTTTGAAAAAGTAAAAAAAAAATTGACAAATATCTAGCAAGATTGGCAAAGAAAAAAAGAGAAGGCACAGGTTAGCACTATCAGGAATGACATGGGGTATCATTACCAACCCTATAGACATCAAAAGACTGATAAGGGAATACGGTGAAGAAGTCTGTACATATAAACTTGACAACTTAGATGAAATGTACTGTTTCTCAAAAAACACAAACTACCATAACTCACTCAATATAAAAGAGATAATTTGAATAGTCCTGTAACAATGAAGGAAACTGAATTCTTTAACAACTCCAGAATAAGAAATCTCCAAACCCAGATCATTTCACTGGAGGATTCTACTAAATATTTAAAGAAGAATTAACACCAATTCTACCACAATCTTTTCCAGAAAATAGAAGAGGAAGGGACACTTCCTAATTCATTTGATGAATTATTTCCCTGATACCAAGACCAGACAAAGATAATACAAAAAGTGAAAACTGAAGACCAGTATCTTTCATGAATACAGATGCAAGAAATATTTTTAAAAATTAACAAATATGAATCAGAAATATAAAAAAGAGGGAGTTCCCTAGGGGCCTAGTGGTTAGGATTCCAGGCTTTCACTGCTGTGGTCTGAGTTCAGTCCCTGGTCGCGGAACTGAGATCCCGCAAGTTATGCATTGCTGCCAAAAAAAAAAAAAAAAAAAAAGAAAGAAAGAAAGAAAGAAAGAAATATAAAAGAGAATTATACATTATGACCAAGTGAGGTTTATTCCAGAGATGCAAAGCTGGTTCAATATTCAGAAATCAATCAGCGTAATCCACTATGTTAACACATGATTGTATCAATTGATACAGAAAAAAGCATTTGACAAAATTCAACATTCATTCATGATCAAAACTCTCAGAAAAATAGAAATAGAGGGGAATTTCCTCAACATAATAAAGGGTATGTACAAAAAATCTACAGCTAATCTATACTTAATAGTGAGAGATTGAATGCACTCCCCCGAAGATTGGGAACAAGGTAGAATGTCCTCTCCCACCACTCTTAGTCAACATTGTGCCAGTGCAATAGGCAGGAAAAAGAAATAAAAGGCATACAGATCAGAAAGGAAGAAATAAAATAGTCTTTGTTCACAGGTGACATGATTGTCTACATAGAAAAGCCTAAGGAATCTATAGAAACAGAACAAAACAAAACTCCTAGAACTAATGAGTGAGTTAAAAGGTCAGAGGATACATGATAAACATATAGAAATCAATCATATTTCTATATCCTAGCAAAAAACATGTGGACACCAAAATTAAAAATACAGTACCATCCATAGCCATGCAAAAAAATGAAATACTTAGGCATAAATGTAACAAAAATGTACAGGACCTATATGCTAAAAAACTATATAAATTTTATGAAAGAAATCAAACAAGACCCAAATAAATTGAGAGACACACTGTGGTCACAGATTGGAAGACTCAACATCATAAAGATGTCAATTCTCCCTAAATTGATATATAGTTAAAAAATTTTTTTATTGAAGTATAGGTTGAATTACAATGTTGTGTTAATTACTGCTGTATAGCAAAGTGACTCAGTTATACATTCTTTTTCATATTCTTTTCCATTATGGTTTATCACAGGATATTGAATATAGTTCCATGTGCTATACAGTAGGACCTTGTTTATCCATTCTATATATACCAGCTTGCATATGCTAATCCCAAACTCTCAATCCAACCCTATCCCACCCTCCTCCCCCTTGGCAACCACCAGTCTATTCTCTATGTCCCTAATTCTGTTTCTGTTTCATAGGTGGGTTCATTTGTGTCATATTTTAGATTCCACATATAAGTGATATCATAGGTATTTGTCTTTTTCTTTCTGACTTACTTCACTTAGTATGATAATCTCTAATTTCATCCAGATATATAGTTTTAATTCAATTTTTATTAAAATCTAAGCAATATTTTTGAAGATATATACAAGATTGTCCTAATATTTATATGGAAAGATATAAGAACTAATAGCTAAAACAATTTTTAAAAAGAAGAATGAAGTGGGATGAATCAGTCTACCTGATTTCAAGACTTATTACATTGCTACAGTAAGCAAGGCTGTGTGGTATTGGTATAGGGACAGACACATAGATAAATGGAACAGAATGGAGACCTCAGATATAGACCCACACAAATCTGCCCAACTGAGTCTTGACAAATAGTGCAAAAACAATTCAATAGAGGAAAGATAGTCTTATCAACAAAAGAGAATGGAGTAACTGGACATCCATAGGCAAAAAGATGAACCCTGACCTAAACCTCACACCTTATATTAAAATTAACTTGAAATAGATCACAGACTTAATTGTAAAACTTAAAACTCTAAAAATTTCAGAAAAATATAGGAGAAAATCTTTGAGATCTAAGGATAGGCAGAGTTCTTGGACTTGAGAACAAAAGCATGATCCATAGTAGGAAAAATTAATAAATTGGACTTCATCAAAATTTTAAAAGTTTGCTTTGCAATAGACCCCAAGAAGATGAAAAGATAAGTTACAGAGTAGGAGAAAATATTTGCAAACTACATATCTGATGAAGGAGTAGTATCTAGAATGTATAAAGAATTCTCAAAACTCAACAGCAAAACCCAAACAATCCAATTTGAAAAAAATAGGCAAAACACATAAACATGGCACTAAAGAAGATATACTGATGACAAATAAGCACATTAAAAGATGTTCAGTGTTATTAGCCTTTAAGGAAATGCAAAGTAAAATTGCAAGATACCACTACATACCTATCAGAATGGCTAAAATAAAAAATAGTGACCATACCAAAGGCTGATGAAGATATGGAGAAACTGGATCACTCATATGTTACAGGTGGGAAGGTAAAATGGAGAAGCCACTCTGGAAAACAGTTTGGCAGTTTCTTAAAAACTTAGACATGTAAATATCATATGACTTAGCAATTGAACTCATGGGCATTTATCTCCGAGAAATGAAGAATTATGTTCATACAAAAACTTGTACACAAATGTTTCTAGCGGTTTACTCATAACAGCCAAAAACTGGGAACAACCCAGATATCCTTTAATGGGTGAATGGTTAAACAAACTGGAATAATAGTCAACAATGAAAAGGAACGAACTTTTGATACACACACAACCGGTGTGTATCTCCAGAGCATAATGTTGAGTGAAAAGAGCCAGTCCCCAGAGGTTACACAGTCCCCAGATTCCATTTATATAATATTCTTAAAGTGACAAAATTATAGAAATAAAGAACAGGTTAGTGATTTGCAAGGGTTAAGGAGGGGATGTGGGTAGGAAGGAAGTGGGCTGCTATAAAGGACAGCATGAAGGGTCATCATGGTGATGGCAGTGTTATATATTGGCTGTGTCAAGGTCAGTATCCTTGCTGTGATATTGATACCAGCATAAAAAAACAATTAAAAAAAGTAAATCATATAAACTCAATTGAATACATTATATTAAAAACAAAGGTATTAAATACTCAGAAGTTGTCACTTCCTAATTATTTTATTGCTTTTACTATTATTGATGCTCCTGAAGTTTTTTATGCCTTTTGTATCTAGATGGTGGAAACACTCTATAATAATGTGCCATGGTGCCTCTCTTCCCAATTCTGCTTTCGGTGACATCACGTTGCTAAGCCTAAAATCAGCCATAGTAGGAGGATCTACACCACAGAAATGGGCAAACACTGCAAGTTAGGTCTCTCCTCCCTTCATAGCAGGTTGTTAAACTTTTACCAGGACACCACTGCTTGTAAGGTAAGGAATTTCCCAAACAGAAAGTGGGTTTAGATACTGGGTGACAACCTCACCCCCCAAATAACAAATGTCTATCAAAAAAAGAATAATGATTCAGATCACTTATGAGAGGAAGAAGAAACTGGGCTCTTCTTAAGGCTACTTCCTCTCTAGTTCATTGCCACCCTCATTTTATACCAGGCAATTGTGGACTGCAGGTGAGGAGGGCTCTGGGGGAATGAAATCGTTACTGTTGATTATCTTGTGCTTTGAATATTCAGCAAAGAAATGGCAAGATGGTGGAACTACAAAAAAATGGAACTGTATGAAGGCTCAGATATCTTTGTACATTTCCCTAGGCGATATCCTCTCTACTCTCTATCATATTCTGATTCTTTCTTTAACACCAAGTCTAGGACCCATGTAGCTATTGGTCTTGCTCCTCCAGCAAACTTTTCCTTCCCATGCTTCTCCATTTGGCTATATGTGGCATGGTAGTAGGCAGCAGTGGGCCTGTGGATAGGGATCCAATCAACCATCCTATCCCATATCTTGGCCACAGTGACCGGTCCAAAGTGTCGGCACGCACGGACAAGGGGATACATGGACATTTGGTATGAGTTCTTTTCATCCACTAGGATTGCTAAATTGGCACTTGCAGCCTCCATGCCCCCTGCCACACAGAGAGGACCTCTCTGCAGCCCGAGTGTGGCCAGCACAGAGCTTGGCAGAGGTGAGAGACAGACAGACAGACCGAGTACTATTTGGGCTGAGTTCCGGGGAGCCCCTGAGGCTCTGTTGCCTGCAGCTCATCCTTCCCAGGTAATTCCACTTTTTGCAGAAGCAAATTCTAGTAGAGTTTTTTGGCACGTGCACTGCCCAAAATTCCAGATGAACACATATTCCTTACAGAGTTTTCCCTGGTCTCCATGGCTTCTCTTCCCTTTTCCTGTTCTTGATTTGGAATTTACTTATGTGATCTAAAACTGCCAGTCACAACCTAAAACCACAGGAAACACTTTTCCACCTAGGGATCTGGTGAACTTAACAGATAATCTTCAGAGGGCCCCTGAGTAGGCTGCTTCTCTCCTCTGAGTGTCTTTGGCTGCTTCAGCCAGCCGTGGAGTTGAGTCAGAGGCAGGGTAACAGCACGAATCTGCTGGTTTATAGCCTGAAAGAAATATGTGGGTAGGAATACACTTTTTTTTCCCAATATAGAAGAAACCTCCAAGAATCAAGCCAAATTGTTTTGAGAAACATTTTGTGGTGGTAAACTGATTGGGTGCTAAGATACCTCCATCTTTGGCTCCCATATTCCCTGATTTATTTTGACACCAGAACGTCTGTAAGTGCCACCATCTAGCCACATGCTATTTTTTTTGTCTGTGCAAGGGTGTAAACTGCACATACTTTATTTCGATTAGCTTAACTGTTTTTGGTATTTAGTACTAATTGTCTTAATTAGCTTCTGAAGCACAACAATGCCGACAATGGTAATGACTACATCTTATCCATATGGTTACAGAAGACGGATGACTTAATTTCCCATCCTCAGGCTGTGTGAGTCCCAGGAGGAGGACTGGGCAGATGTGAGAGGAGGAAGATGTAAGTCCTCCAGAGAGCTGCTGGCCTTGAATGCAAAACCTGAATATCAAGAAGAGATGAGGAGGTGATGGACAGGGGAATAAAACAGGAGAGTGAAGGATTTATGGAGAACTTGGGTCATCTATTTTCTTTTTTTTAAAAAATAAATTTATTTATTTATTTTTGGCTGCATTGGATCTTTGCTGCTGTGCGTGGGCTTTCTCCAGTTGTGGCGAGCGGGGGCTACTCTTCGTTGCGGTGCACGGACTTCTCACTCTGGTGGCTTCTCTTGTTGTGGAGCATGAGCTCTAGGTGCACAGGCTTCAGTAGTTGTGGCACGTGGGCTCAGTAGTTGTGGCTCGCGGGCTCTAGAGAGCAGGATCAGCAATTGTGGCACACGGGCTTAGTTGCTCCGCGGCATGTGGGATCTTCCTAGACCAGGGCTCGAACCCGTGTCCCCTGCATTGGCAGGCGGATTCTTAACCAATGCGCCACCAGGGAAGCCCGGGTCATCTATTTTCTTAATGTGCATATCATGGAGTGATGCTGGGTGAATAATAATAACAACAAATTTCCCAGTGCCAGCAGGCTATATTGGCTCTGATCTGAAGAGGCAATGTTTGAAGACCAAATTGTAGGAGACTGAAAGTGAGAAATGCCCCATAGTGTAATCTGTCTTGGGAAAAGCTGGTACCAGTCAAAACCAGGTGACATTTCTTGGGCAAATCTGGCTTAGAAGAAGTTCATAGCTAGTGCCTGGCATATATTGGGAGCTTAATATATGTTTTAATCAGCACCTGTCAGAAAATCCTCTAGGGTCAATCTTCAAAATATATCTAGACCCTGACACTTAGCACCTACTTAAACTGCTGCTATCCGGCTCTGATCCGCCATCCTCTTTGACCTGCCTGCCTCTACCAGCCTCTCGACTTGTCTTCCTGCATCTACCCTCAGCCCCTACAGTTTATTCTCAACACAGCAGCCAGAGGAATCTTATTTTTTTATTTTTATTTTTTGCTGTACGAGGGCCTCTCACTGTTGTGGCCTCTCCCGTTGCAGAGCACAGGCTCCGGATGCACAGGCGCAGTGGCCATGGCTCACGGACCCAGCCGCTCCGCAGCATGTGGGATCCTCCCGGACCGGGGCATGAACCCGTGTCCCCTGCATCGGCAGACGGACTCTCAACCACTGCGCCACCAGGGAAGCCCCAGAGGAATCTTTTAAAACATAAATCATATAATATCACTGTTCTTCTCAGGACGGTCTGATGGCTCCCATCTCACTCAGAATAAAAGTCGGAGTCCTGTGATGACCGGCAGGGTCCTCCTACCTGACCTCCTCATCTGCTCCTGCTTTCCGCCACTTTCTCCACTGCACCTTCCCTCAGTGTCCCTTGCACGCCCACACTTGAGGGCTGCATCACCCAATTCTGTACCCACCAGCCCCATGTGGCTAGTGACTCTCATATTGCACAGTGCCCAGATGGAGTATTTCCACCATCACAGACAGTTCTACTGGACAGGGCTGCCCTAAGACTTTACCCTGGCTGGAAAAGCTCTTTCCAAAGACATCCATGTGGCAAACTCCCTCAAATCCTGACTCTGCTCAAATGCCACCTTTTCCAAGAAGTCCCCCGCTGAAACCACCCAATTTAGAATCTCACCCCACAACCTAGTTCCCTATCAATCATTCCTGCTCCCCTCACTCTGCTTTATTTTTTCTATAACACTTAACACCTTATAGCACTTTATATGGTTTAGTTATTTATTATACTCATGGATTATTGTCAGTCCCTCCCATGAAAATGTATGCTCTAAGAATAGGGGGTTTTGCCATTTTTGTCCGCTGCTGTATCCCCAGCATCTAGAACAGTGCCTGGCACAGAGTAAACACTCGTGAAATAATTGTCAAAGGAATTAGTCAATGGATCAACATATTTTTTGATCACCTGCTGTATCTCAGGCTCTGTGCTAGGCACTGGGGATACATAGAAGAGTGAAATAGACCCTGTTCCTGCTGTCATGAAGTTTCTAGTCTAGTGGGAGAGATAAGTAAACAAACAAGTACCTAAAACAAATTCTGGGGAGTTCTATAGAAGAGACAAACAGGGAGCAGAAATAGATAATATAGTGTGTGCGTGTGTGTATGGGTGTGTGTGTTGCGGTGGGGAGACTTTTTGATGAGGACAGGCCAGCAATGCAATGAAGGGTGAAGGGAGGGGGTCATTGCAGGGAGGGGTTGAAGAGTATTTTAGAGGAAAGAGCATGTGCAGAGGCCCTGACTCAGGCAGACGTTCATGCAAAGGTGCGTGGATAGCGCATGTAAGATGCCCGTGAATTAGGAATCGTAGGTCAGTCACTGTCATCACAGACCTGCCTTCTGTGGCAACGCTACTCAGAGTGTGATCTTGAATGAGCAGTGCTCGAATCATCTGGGATCTTGTTAGAAATGCATTCACAGGACCAACCCCACACTTGGGAATCTGTTTTTAACAAGCCCTTCAGGTGATCCTGACTCTCACTGTTCTTTTTTTTTTTTTTTTGCGGTACGCGGGCCTCTCACTGTTGTGGCCTCTCCTGTTGTGGAGCACAGGCTCCGGACGCGCAGGCTCAGCAGCCATGGCTCACGGGCCCAGCCGCTCCGCGGCATGTGGGAGCCTCCTGGACCGGGGCACGAACCCGTGTCCCCTGCATCGGCAGGTGGACTCTCAACCACTGCACCACCAGGGAAGCCCCTCTCACTGTTCTTTAACGTTGTGCCTCTTTACAGAATCCAAGCACATGGCGGACATCCATACCCATTATTGGAATGAATGGATGAATGAATGAATGAAAGGATGACGAGGGGATATGTGTAAGTTGAGGCTCAGATGATAATTAGCATGAAATACAAAGAGATTCTTTCTTTATTGAGCCAAAGGTCCATCATTAAGTGCAAGAATGAAAAAGAAGGAAATACCTGAGTGTCAGAAGAACTCAGAAATTTGCATTTAGAGAGGAGGGTGAAAGGTATGCCTGACAGGGGAGAGAGCAAAGGTTTGAGGCTGACAGGAGCATGACTTGATCATGGCAGAGAGGAGGCCACCGGCCGGAAAGGGCAGTTTGTGTGAGAGGAAGTGGGGAGGATGCTGGAAGATGGGCAGGTCTTTACTGCTGGGATAGCAAGTACACAGGAGGGAAGCTGGCCTCCAGATGTTTCAGGAAGGTAGTGTTGTCATTTGCAAGGTGATTGGAGTGACAAAACATACAGTGGTCTTGGCATTACTTACAGAATACCTTGGCTATGCATTTAGTGCTTAGAAGAGCAGGAAGGTACTGCCACCATCTAGCATTTTCTATATGCCACACACTGTTCTAAGCCTTTTACACGAATATGCTGGTTCAATCCTTGCAATCCAGCGAGGTAGCTACTCTTTTATTTGATCAATGAAGGGACTGTGGCACAGAGAGTTCAATAACTTGCCCAAGGTCACCCAGCCCATAAGTGTTCGAGCCGGTATTGAATCCAGGCGGTCTGGTTCCACTGTGCGTTGCTGCCTGACTACACTCTGAGTCCAAAGGACCTTGGGAAACATATCTGCCTTGCTGCTCACCAGTCCCCTTGGAGGCTATCTTGGGGTGGGGGAGGGGCACTTCAGAAAGCCCCTCTTTCCTAGCTCCTTCTTCCTCCCCTGGTGGTCTGGTGGCCTTCTCCCTGGTCCCACTCCTCCCCCTTCTACCTTCAGGTTCCTGTGGTTGAAGGGTGGGATGGTGCAAGTAGGAGGAGGGGCTGGGGGCCTGGTCCCTGATCTGGGCAGGGGTGGAGTTGGATTTTATAGGGCCTGAAGTTTATGCTATCTGGGGACTCTCCTTTAAGAAAACAAAATACAAAAATGTCTTGTCGGGCTTCCCTGGTGGCGCAGTGGTTGAGAGTCTGCCTGCCGATGCAGGGGACATGGGTTCATGCCCCGGTCCGGGAAGATCCCACATGCCGCGGAGCGGCTGGGCCCGTGAGCCATGGCCGCTGAGCCTGCGCGTCCGGAGCCTGTGCTCTGCAATGGGAGAGGCCACAACAGTGAGAGGCCCGCGTAGCGCAAAAAAAAAAAAAAAAAAAAAAAAAGAAAGAAAAAAAAAATGTCTTGTCTTGCAAATTTTATAAAATCATTGACCTTGTGAGTTCTTGTAGAACCCGTCTCTCCCCATCCAGGGCCTCCGAGGGGGCCTCATTAGCTTCTCAGAAAAGCTGCTTCTGGTTCTGTGCCTCGTTTTTTCCAGCCATCCCAGAGTGGAAAGACTAGCATCCTTCTCTTGCTAATGTCCACCTCCTTTGAGAGCGAAAGTCAAGCGCATGAATACGTTCCTGGAATCTCTTTTTCTCACCTCACCAAAGCCCTGGGGTGGCCTTTTATCATCCTAGCTCGGGAGAGAGCAAGGAAACCCCATCCTGCCACCTTTAGGAGAATAGAGCTTTATCAAGAGGGCAAGGTAGTGGAGGTGGAGGGTCCTGCAGTGTTTGAGTCCAAAGTTAGGATCCCACTGCTGTGAAAAAGGAGCTGGCATTCTCCTGGCTGGGCTCCAAGGGACAGGCTGCCATCAGTTGCACAAATGACCCCAGTTCCTTCCCTTTCGCTGGTTTTGTACTTATTTTAGCTTGTTTCTGCACATGTTTGATAAACACGGTCCAGTCAGGGAGTGGTCTTGCTGTAGCCTCATCAAGGACCTGGCCTTTTGTATAAGTAATTTAGCAGGTAGCAAAGCTAGATATGTAGCTTCTAGAGCCTTTTCCTGGGCCCCATCGGGGCTGGCAGGGCTATGCCAGAAACTGGTTCTGGGCTGTTCTTAAAACAGGGACATGATCAAGGTGGCTTTGGGAGTATCAGTTGAGGGGCTTGGACAGGATTCAAGCCAGGAGAGGCAGTGAGACAAGCCAGGGGTTGGTGTGGGACCTGGCTTGAGGTGAGGGATGAGGGATGAATCTGGGAGATGTGGGATCAGGCTCAAACATTCTCCACCATCAATACCCACCATGGGAGATTCTAATCAAAGAATGTGTCACTCCAAAGGGGGGTAACATGTGGTCTCAGCTTATGTGCTGTCAACTTCACTGTGGTTCTCCTGGGACTCCATAGAAAGGGCTTACTTGATATTTAAATATTCCCCTTTTTCATTTCCTCCTCTCTTTCTCTCAGGAAATTGACTGTAAATGGCAATTTTACAGACAGTCCTGAGCGGCAAATTAAGCTAAACCAGCAGTCCTGGGATTTACAATCATAACCTCGTGGAATTGAACTATTAACTAATCCAAGCACACATATATTTAGTCTCCAACCCTGGCTTTAGCAATTTCCAGCAACACCTCATCCGTCAGTAATTCTAAAACGGCTGGAATTGCTGCTGACTCTTTAATCAGGTCTCAGGACCGAGGAGGCTGAGAGACTCCTGTTTTCTGCCTCCTTCATGTTTTCTCTGGAAGAATTGCAGAGACCTGGATTGGATGTCTTTTTTTTTTTTTTTTTCCCCATCCCTTGGGGAATCATGTGATAAGAACCGAAGTCTGAAGATGGTAAAACTGAAAATTAAGTGCTAAATGTTCAAGTGTCTTGAAATGTGTCCATTACTTTTAAGAAGGACCACATTATTTGAACAAGAAGCAGAACAACAGGCAGAGCTCACCTAGAAACGGAAATGACCAGTGAGTTGTAAAAGAGATACTTGTTCAAGGTAACATGTCAATAAGGCAGATTGACCTTGAGAGCAGGAGTTGTTTTTATCAAGGTCTCCGTGTAGCTAATACTAGTCCTGACTCTAAATGTGTGGACCCGGGCTGGGATGTCTCCCTTCTGATTCAGGCTGCTCTTGCTCAGCGGTTGCTACAGGATGGGGATTTTAGGTGATGGATGTACAGCATTAAGTAACATCATGAGAAAGGGATTCTGATTAGAGTCACACTGGCTTGAATCCCAGCTTTACCATTTACTTAATCTCTCTGTGTCTCACTTTCCACGTTTCTCAAGGGGATAAGATTGATTATCTGCCTTTTGGGGTTGTCATGAGGACTGTGTCTGGTCCATAGTTATATAAGTATTTATTGTTATGACGATGAATTTATTTTCAATGATTCTGGTTAAAGAGAAGGTCTCAGTTTGATGCTAACATGTCTTTAACACCCTCTCTAGGCATTTGCTAATTTCTCTTTAATAGAGAGCAGGGCTTAGTTTCAGAGTTAGCTAGACTGTAATGGTACTGTTTTCCATTATATTTATTTTTATGGTTACCTCCTATTTATATGGCGAGTGAAACTGGCTTTCTCTTTATAACAGTGACACAACTTTAAAAAAATTTAAAAAATTAAATTGAAGTATAGTTGATTTACAATATTGTGTTAGTTTCAGGTGTATAGCAGAGTGATTCAGTTGCATATATATATTTTTTCAGATTATTTTCCATTATAAGTTATTATGAAATATTGACTATAGTTCTCTCTGTTGTAAAGTAAATCCTTGTTGTTTATCTATTTTATGTATAGTAGTTTGTATCTGTTAATCCCATACTCCTCATTTATCCCTCTCACCCCCCCTTTCCCCTTTGGTAACCATAAGTTTGTTTTCTAGTGACATAACTTTACCTAAATAAAATGTAAGTTGATTTAAACAAAAATATTAAGAAAATGGTAGATATAAGTGGAAAATGAAGAAGGTAAAATGATTACGGTGGGACATGACTGACGGAAGTAGTAGACTAGATCACTTTGTCTAAAAGAATTTCCAGCACAAAAATATTGAGATTGGTGACATCTTTGGGCATTTTTACATTCAGGTGAGGGTGCTTAGCAGGAAGTTTCCTCTGGCTTCCTCCTGGCTACTTTTTTTCTTTCACTTGTGAACGGCCACAGAGATGAATCACTGGGTCAGTCGAGTACCTGCCCCATCCTATGCCCACGCCCTCCGCATGACCCTATCCCCTCCAACCTCTGGGAGGGGGGCTCCCAGGGGAAACAGGCAGACTGATTCTCAGTGCAGGGCACTGGAGTGGGGCTGTCACACTACATGGGAAAGTGAAATTTTGAAAAACTGATCATTTTGATCAATCGTGAACAACTGATACGGCCTGGGTGAGCCTGAACCCATGGCTTCCCCCTCCAGACACCAGATTCCTCACTCCTTCTAAGTGAGAAAGAGCAGATCTGCCAAGTCTCAGGAAAGCAAAAGGAATGAGCATCTGCTATTTCCACTGAGGGAGGAGGCTGGGCAAAATTGAACTGAGGCAGAAAGACCCAAAGAACGTGTTTTTAGATACCATGGACGAATTGATTTAAAAAGATGGAAACGTAAAATTTTGGAAATGACATGATGTAACTGAGTTATTACAGAATGGCAGATTGGGGGCTCATCTAAGGAAAATCTGGGTAACATAAACCATAAATTAATGGATAATATGGATGGCTGAAATATAGGCCTTTAATGAAACCCCCAACTGTGAGAATTTCTGTTTCTTTAACTATAACTTGGACTTTCAGAGTCCTCCCCTTGGGGCTCTGTCCTAGGGCAGTTTGTGTCAGCTCTGGGCTGGCCTTATGTGAGGAGAGGTAGGCTACATATTTCCACTAGAATGTCCTGCTGTTACTGTAAACTAAAGTATCCTTGACTTTTCCCCTCCAAATCCTGTATTTGCATCCATGGTATTCCTGTTATATAGGCCCCAAGGTTCAAAACCTTTGGGGCCAGAGTTCAATTTCCCCCTTTATTTCTCCATCCAACCACTCATTAATTCCTCAAAAATTTTTCTGTGTAATTATTATGTGATTATTATGAGCTCAATGTCTTTATGTTCATTCTTCTGGTTCATACCGCCGTCTTCCTCAGTTGATTCATTCAATAAACACCAAAGGCTTAATGTGTACTGGAACATGACCTGTGTCGTCTTATGCCTGAATCCCTTTTTTAAAAAAAAATTATTTATTTTAAAATTGAAGTATAGTTGATTTACAATGTTTTGGGTATACAGCAAAGTGATTCAGTTATATGTATATAACTGAGTCTATATATCTATATCTGTCTATATCTATCTATCTATCTATCTATCTATCATCTCATCTTCTTTAACCATTTATCTGTCGATGGACATTTAGGTTGCTTCCATGGCTTGTTTGGCTATTGTAAATAGAGCTGCTATGAACAACGGGCTGCATGTATCTTTTTGAATTAGAGTTTCTTCTTTTCTGGATGTATGCCCAGTAGTGGGATTGCAGAATCATATGGTAATTCTATTTTTATTTCTGAGGAACCCCCATACTGTTCTCCATAGTGGCTTCATCAATTTGCATTCCCACAAACAATGTAGGAGGGTTCCCTTTTCTCCACACCCTCCAGCATTTATTATCTGTAGACTTTTTGATGACGGTCATTCTGACTGGTGTGAGGTGAAACCTCATTGTAGTTTTGATTTGCATTTCTCTAATAATTAGCGATGTTAAGCATCTTTACATATGCTTGTTGGCCAACTGTATGTCTTCTTTGGAGAAATGTCTATTTAGGTTTTCTGCCCATCTTTTTTATTGGGCCATTTGGGTTTTTTTTGATATTGACCTGTATGTGCTATTTGTATATTTTGACAATTAATCCCTTGTCGGCTGCATCATTTGCAAATATTTTCTCCCATTCCATAGGTTGTCTCTGAATTCTTTTTTTTTTTTGTCGGTACGTGGACCGCTCACTGTTGTGGCCTCTCCCGTTGCGGAGCACAGGCTCCGGAAGCGCAGGCTCAGCGGCCATGGGCCGTTCACGGGCCCAGCAGCTCCGCGGCATGTGGGATCTTCCCGGACCGGGGCACGAACCCCATGTCCCCTGCATCGGCAGGCGGACTCTCAACCACTGCGCCACCAGGGAAGCCCTGAATTCTTGATTACAGTTCCGGGTATATAATTGGTGCTTAGGAGGTACTTATTTAATTAATATAAAGGTGTCTCAGTCTTCTCTCTTTTGCTGGGGATGTTTTTGTTGCCTTGATGGGGAGAAAAATGCTCTCATGATACCCTGGTTCAGTCTGAATCTCTAGGACTTCCCTGACACTGATGTCCCCTTGGGGACCAAGTCTAGGGATCTACCCTTCCTTGTCCTCCTAAAAGTCCTATCCCGGGTTTATGAGAGGGTAGCTGGACATCCATGGAGCTTAATTCACTGGGTGTCTAGATGGTCAAACAAATGAAGGTATGAATCTGCAGGCAGCTGAGGGGTGGAGCTGCAGGTGGACATCACCAGAGATGCTCTTGCCTTAGGTCCTTGAACTTTAAGTTAACCCACCCTCTGCTTTCATTTCCAATTAGTTTTAAGAGAATCTTTTCCCACTGGGGGAACCTAAGTTAGCACTTTTTATTACTAAAGGTAATTGACAAACCATATGGAAGTATTTATATACTTAAACTCAATCCCTGTTTGGAGAAACACCTTTTTGATATAAGCTGGGTGCTTTATTATAGATAGATTTGTCCCCTGCTCATTGAATAAATAATCAGACTTTAATGCTGGGGGTGCATGTTGGAGTTGAGAGGAAGATGGTTCTTAACATTTCATTACACATTTTTCAATAGAATCCCCTTGGGGTAAATATTTCTTATTCTGGAACAATATGTCGTTGTGTATAAAGAAAGATTTCTTATTCAACAGTAAAATGGTTTTGTTATCTTGATTACATTCTTAGTCCTTGGTAATTGTCTCATTTTCCTTTTGTAAAAGGAATTCAGACATGTAACACAATTGTACGTTGACACCAATTCAGATCACCATGAAGAATTTTGTGGATAGAATTCAGTGCGTTGTGAATACCTTCTTTGTCCACATTTGGTTTCCTCCAATCATCTGTGATTCATAGGTAGCAAAGATGTTCCCAGCTGCTGGAAAATGAAGCTTGAAGTTCATGCTGATAAGGAGAAAAATACCTAATTCAAATTCCAAGAATTATTTGACCTAAATCAATTTCAACTTGAGAAAATAGGGTCAACTCTCTCTACCCCAGAAGGACCACCCCAGTGATTAAAAAGTAAATCTTGAAGAATTAAATTATGCTGTTGTTCAGCTTTCACATGCACATGTAGGAAAAAAACCCCAGAGCATCAAAGGCTGTTGGAATAACTCAATTTAGTGATGGTGGCAAAGCACTGCTGAAAAAAGCCTTTTCTAGGCAGCGAGCTTTGCTCCAGGGAACTGCTACACACTTCAATTGGTATCCAAGAGAAAAGGAGAAGTCTTTCAAATGAATAATTTTATGACTTTCAACCACACACATACTGCTTCAATATCAAATTATTTCAAATGAGAACTTCAAAAAGATCTACCTGTTAAATGAGTAAAAAGCCCTAAACAGCTGTCTAACAGAGCAAAGAGATTTGGATAAAAATGCCAAATGGAGAGGGATCTAGCAGGGGGACACTGTTTTGCCAGGAGTCCCAAGATGTGTCCAAGTTAGAGTTTACTCTCTGATGGAAGGGGAGCATTGACCCCAAGATTTTAGAGATAAACGTACAATTGTGTTGGGTGTCTGAATTCCTTTTACAAAAGGGAAATGAGACAGTTGCCAAGGAATGAGAATGTAATCAAAATAACAACCATTTTACTGTTGAATAAGATAATCCAGCCCTCCTTGTTTTACAGGTGAAAACACTGAGGCCAGAACACAGGTGTCCTGCCAGACCGCATCCCAAGCCTATTCAGTATCTAGTCCAGACACGTCCCAGGTTCGTGTGCTCTGAGCAGCATGGGGAAAAGCTAGTGATTAAACTGGTCTGGGATGTAGGATTAACGAAAGATAGTGGTTTATGTGTTCAGGATCCTAGATGCGATTTGCATTTTAAAAGGGAGCTTCAATACCTTTAACCCTTAGCTCATTGCTAAGGCAGAGATTTTCAGGCACCCCTCACCCATCTTTTATATCAACAAGTAGATATGTATGCATGAAGTTGTCTATTGAGTGTTATAGAGGAAAAGCTATGTTGGTCTGGTAGTTGGAAGATGCGAATTCTTGTCCTGACTCTGCCACCAAAGAGCCACATGTAACCCTGGGTAGTTGGTTTATCCAAGATGAGCTTTAGAAAACTGGGTGCATGGATTTTTTTTTTTAATAAATTTATTTATTTATTTTTGGCTGTGTTGGGTCTTCACTACTGCGTGCAGGCTTTCTCTAGTTATGGCAAGTGGGGGCTACTCTTTGTTGCACTGCACGGGTTTCTCATCGCGGTGGCTTCTCTTGGTGCGGAGCACAGGCTCTAGGCATGTGGGCTTCAGTAGTTGTGGCACGTGGGCTCAGTAGTTGTGGCTTGCGGGCTCTAGAGCGCAGGCTCAGTAGCTGTGGCGTATGGGCTTAGTTGCTTCGTGGCATGTGGGATCTTCCTGGACCAGGGCTTGAACTGATGTCCCCTGCATCGGCAGGCAGATTCTTAACCACTGCGCCACCAGGGAAGTCCCAAGGCACGTGGATTTTGCCCCAGGGAAGTAGTGAAGAAGATACTCACTCCTGAAAGTGAAAGTGCTCTGTGAGCTGGGAGATGTGACAGGAGGGTGTATTCATCATGTCTTTTTGTTTTGTATTTTTGATGCTTTGTTATCTTGGGGCCTTGCTGACTCTGGAGAGACTTCCCCTCCCAGGGAGAGCTAATTCCTAGAGATAGCAGATGACTCACCTGCAAGCCCACCACTCCAGAGCCCATACCCTCAACCACTTCCTGCATCAAATTCGTACACTCTGGGCCACTATTCTCCTGCCTTAATCACATGTGGGCCAGGTACCCCCCAGCTAGGGACAGCCCCTCTGCCCCAGCGCCCAGTGACTCATTCAACTTAGCCAATGCTAAGGCGGCTTACCCTGCCTCACCTGTTTCTTCACGTGGAAACCACAATAAAGGCTCTTGACCCCCTTTTCCCCTCGCTCCTTCTGCCTCCTGACTGGCCCTGGTGCTTCCTTGTGTGTCCTGGGGTGTCACGGCATGGCGCCTTTCTTTTGAGACCTGTGAGTATAACAGACGATCTTTAAAAATTAATCAACTAATTATTATATTAAAATTAAGACTTTATTTTTTACGAGCAGTTCAAAGTCCACAGCAAAATTGAGGGAAAGGTACACAGATTTCCCATGTACCCTCTGCCCCCACACATTTATAGCCTCCCCCACTATCAACATTCCCCCCACCCCAGAGTGGTACATTTGTTACAGCTGATGAACCTACAGTGACCCAAAGCCCATGGTTTACATTAGTGTTCACTCCGAGTGTTGTGCATTCTGTAGGTTTGGACAGATGTATAATGATAAGTATCCACTATTACGATACCACACATTTTCACTGCCCTAAAATTTCTTTGTTGCTTAATCTATTCATCCACCACCAACCCTTTGTAACCACTGATCTTTTTATTGTCTCTGTAGTTCTTCCTTTTCCAGAATGTCATATAGTTGGAATCTCACAGTATGGAGCCTTTTCAGATTGGTTTCATTCATTTAGCGTTCCTCCATGTCTTTTCATGGCTTAATAACTCATTTCTTTTAACATTGAATGACATTCCGATGTACGACAGTTTATTTATCCATTCACCCACTGAAAGATATTTTTGTTGCTTCCAAGTTTGGGCAATTATGAGTAAAGCTGCTATAAAAATCCATGTGCAGGTTTTTGTGTGGATGTAAGTTTTCAACTCCTTTGAGTAAATACCAAGGTTTGTAATTGCTGGATCATATGGTAAGAGTATGTTTAGCTTTGTGAGAAACCACTAAAGTGTCTTCCACAGTGGCTGTACCTTTTGCATTCCCAATGAGAGTTCCAGTTGTTCCACATACTCTCCAGCATTTGGTGTTGTCAGTGTTCTGGATTTTGGCCTTTCTAATAGGTGGATAGTAGTATCTTTTTGTTTTTATTTACATTTCCCTGATAACATATGATGTGGAGCATCTTTTCATATGCCTATTTGCTATCAGTATATCTTCTTTGGTGGGGTGTCTGTTGAGATCTTTGACCCATTTTTAAATTAGGTTGTTTGTTTTCTTATTGTTGAGTTTTCAGTTCTTTGTATATTTTGGATAACAGTCCTTTATCAGATGTGTCCTTTGCAAATAATTTCTCCCAGTCTGTGGCTTGTCTTCTCATTTCCTTGACATTGTCTTTTGCAGAGCAGACATTTTAAATTCTAATGAAGTCCAGCTTATCAATTATTATTTTCATGGATCATGCTTTTGGTGTTTTATCTAAAAAGTTATCATCATACCCAAGGTCATCTGGGTTTTCTCCTATGTTATCTTCTAGGAGTTTTATAGTTTTGTGTTTTACATTTGGATCTGTGATCCATTTTGACCTAATTTTTGTGAAGGGTATAAGGTCTGTGTCTAGATTTTTTTTTTTTAACCTGTGAATGCCCAATTGTTCCAGCACTATTTATTGAAAAAACACAAACTATCATTTTCAGTGGAAGTCATCGCCTGGTCTGTTGGCTGTACCATACTTAAATAATACTAAAATATATATTTAGAAATGGAGGGTCTAGGGACTTCCCTGGCAGTCCAGTGATTAAGACTGTGCTCCCAATGCAGGGGGTTCGATCCCTGGTCGGGAAACTAAGATCCTGCATGCCGAACGGTGAGGCCAAAAACAAAAACAAAAACCAGAGGGTCTGATTTTCATTTAGCTGGAATGGGATGCCACTTCTGTTAGCAGCAATGCCTCTGCTGCCCAGTGTCCGCCTTTGCTGGCTTGGTCAGCCCCCAGGCCTGCCCCTAAATCTTGGGGGCTTAGAATGCAACCTGTCCCCAGCGAGGGAGTGGTGACTCAGAGCTGGATGATGGGCAGCTCCTCCCGAGGCATGCCCAGAGCCATGGGCATCCCCAGAAACCACCTGTAACCACACTCTCATTGGCCCGAGAAGAATTTCAGGTTCTCCCTTCCCACCTCTGCTTCTGTTTTCTCTTTTATCTGGTTTCTCTGATCTCTGTTCTCTGGTGCCATATGTGTATTCTCCCACTCTACCTAATCATCTGCCCAGCTTTAAAAAATTTATGGAAGGCCCTCATTAGCATTTTAAAGTTATTTTTCATATAGGTTCTGCACATTCCTTATTAGGTTTATCCTTAGTTTTGTTTTGACTTTTTTTTTTTTTTTTTTTTTTTTGCGGAACGCGGGCCTCTCACTGCTGTGGCCTCTCCCGTTGCGGAGCACAGGCTCCGGATGCACAGGCTCAGCGGCTATGGCTCACCGGCCCAGTCGCTCTGTGGCATGTGGGATCTTCCCGGACCGGGGCACGAACCCGCATCCCTTTCATCGGCAGGCGGACTCTCAACCACTGTGCCTCCAGGGAAGCCCCTGTTTTGACTTTTTTTGATGGCTCCTTTTAAAATGGGATTTTTTCTTTCATTATATTTTCAATTAGTTATGTGTATATAACAAGCTATATTTTCACATATAAATTTTTATAGCTAGCCACCTTATTGAATTTTCCTATTTTTTTTTTTAAAGAAGATGTTGGGGGTAGGAGTTTATTAATTAATTTATTTTTTTTGCTGTGTTGGGTCTTCGTCTCTGTGCGAGGGCTTTCTCTAGTTGTGGCAAGCGGGGGCCACTCTTCATCGCAGTGCGCGGGCCTCTCACTATCGCGGCCTCTCTTGTTGCGGAGCACAGGCTCCAGACGCGCAGGCTCAGCAGTTGTGGCTCACGGGCCTAGTTGCTCTGCGGCATGTGGGATCCTCCCAGCCCAGGGCTCAAACCCGTGTCCTCTGCATTAGCAGGCAGATTCTCAACCACTGTGCCACCAGGGAAGCCCCCTTTCCTATTGATTTTAATAGTTCTTTCTTTTTTGTTGTTTTTTTACTTGATTCTCTTTGGTATTCCAGGTATAGATTCAAAAGTAGGTGCAAATAATGATAATTTTTCTTATTTATGTTTATGACTCTCATAGCACTGTTACGTTATAGTGGTGAGAGCGGGCATTCTTCTCCTGTTTGCTTGGCTTTTCTATTTGGTTTCTCATGAGGATTCTGCCTCTCCGATTCCCATTTATGATCTGGGATACTGAACCTGAGTTCTGACCTAGCGCTCTGGGCCCTCCCTTGTTGGGAGTCAGAGGTGTTAGGGGCTCCGAAGTTTCTCAGGGCTTGGAATCCAAAAGGCTGATGGACCACTTAATCTTCTCCATGTCTCCAACACGTATCCCTGTCCCCCTCCCAACTTCTTTTTAGAACTTCCTCCAGCTTGACTCGCATTTTCAGGAGCTTAGCAAGTAACCTTAGGGGAAAGGAACCACAAAAAAGAAATAGTCACCAAATTAGCATTAATTCAATGAATTGTGTAATTAGGGGAACATATTAAGGATGTATTTCTAAGTATTTTTGCCCTTAAATTTTTTTTTTAACCACTCAGCCACTTTTTGGGTGCCAGTGACAGAAATCAAAATCAAATCAGCTTAAATAAAAAGAGAATTTCTTGATTCCTATAAACAAGCTGCAGGGAGGACAGGTTGCTCATTCCTGCCTCCTTCAAGGACTGATTTACCCCTAAAGCTGGTGTAGGCAGCTTTGGAGATATTGTCTTTAACATAATAACAACCATCTGTGGAGCTCTTAGTAAGTCCAGGCACTATTCTAAGCACGTGACATACATTCTCATTTAATCCTCAGCACAACCCTATGAGGTGGGTGTGGTTACCCCCATTTTACAGATGAGGAAATTGAGCCTTGGTGAAAAACCTGCACAAGCTCACAGAGCCAGGAAAGAGGTGGGCCTGGGATTTGGAGTCATTCCTACTGAAGAGCTTGGACTCTTCAAGTCTGTATACTCTCTTCTCTCTCCTCTCGAGAGCAGAGAAAAAAGTGAGCCCTTCCCATGAACTCCAGGGGGAAACATTCCTGGGCTTGGGCTCTGATTGGCCTTGCTGGGTCATTTGCCTATCCCTGGGCCAATCACTGATGTCAAAAGGACCAGTTACGAGAATTAGTCCAGCCTGAGTCACATGCCCATTCCAGGGCTACAGAGAACCAAATGAGGAAGGAGCTGTTGCCCAGAGAAGGTGGGGGAGGGCTTCCCTGGTGGCACAGTGGTTGAGAGTCCGCCTGCCGATTCAGGGAACACGGGTTCGTGCCCTGGTCCGGGAAGATCCTGCGTGCCGCGGAGCGGCTGGGCCCATGAGCCATGGCCACTGAGCCTGCGCGTCCAGAGCCTGTGCTCTGCAACAGGAGAGGCCACAGCAGTGAGAGGCCCGCGTACCACAAAAAACCAAACAAAAAAGACAAAACAAGAAGGTGGGGGAGTCCTGGTTTGGGCAGACAAAATAATACATGTTCTCTCCAGCTCCCAAACCCAAACCCTCCTCTCCAGGTAGGCCATCCATCTTGTTGCCCTGGGAAGAAGCCTGGCACAATCCTGCCTCTGCATCTTTGTGCATGCCATTCTTTCTCTCTGAAATGCCCTTTTTGCCTAAGTCCTAGGTACCATGTCTCTTCTTTCTATGTGTAGGACCTTTCTTTAGATAGCATCAAGCTTCCTCCCTTCCTGCTGATTTTGGGGAGTAGCTCTGTAGATTTCTTCAGCTGTTTGACAAATGAGAAGGTGGTTCTATTTTCTTGGGGAGAAAGAAAAGCTTCCTTCACTCACTCTTCTAAGATCTTGCTCACCTCTTCGAACTTCCCAGCTGATGGAACTTAGTTGGGAATCAAAGCAGTTCAAAGTGTCTGTGCCAAGATATTAGCATATATACTGCCTCAGGCAAAGACACCACTGGAGCGCTCCATCTGTGTTGCCAAGTTCTCTTACGTAAGTGACAGCTGAGGGTATCTTTTAAGGAATGTAGTGTTTGTGAATGATGTGTATTAATAGAAGAACAATGAGACACACCAACATGCAGAACTCACTTTATGGGAGCAGGTTTTTTGCTGGAGGGTAATTTGGAGGTTTAAGGATGTGTAGGAAGAATGGCAATCAGGGTGGGGTGGTGGGTTAGGATGATGACAGAGGGATATTTTCATTTGTGAAGCACTGTTGGCAGGTGAGACTCCTCCGGGATGCCTGTCTTGGGGCAGGGTGGACTCAAGATTCTGTCAAGACAACCTTGAGGGGTTTGCTGGGGCCACTCCCCCCTCTTCTCCCATCAGGTGAGAGACCACCCCATGTCTGACCCACTTGTGGCTCTGTGTATTATCTCTAAGCTTGGGAGCAGTCATGCTCATGTGGTCAGTGTGGTGATTGTAAAACATGGCTCCAAACTTCTTTGGCACTCTTCCTATCAAGGGGTGGGGTCTGTGTCCCTTCCTGTTGATTCTGGACAGATTGTGACCACCTTGGCCAATAGAATATGATGGGAGGGCTGGAAAAGCCCATGAGTCTTCCACCTGGTCCTCTCACAATGCTCTCTCTCCAGAGACCCCCTCTTGGGAAGCCCCTTCCCACCACGTTGTGAGAAACCCAACCCACATGGAGAGGCCACGTGTAAACAGATGTTCTGGCTGATCCACCAGCCATCCCAGCCCAGGTGCCAGACATGAACCTGCAGAAACCAACTTGAAAACCCCAGATAATCAGGAAGCAGAAAAAAGCCATCACTACTGTGTCTGAATTCCTGACACAGAATCTGTGACCAAAAGAAACTGGTGGTTATTTTATGCCATGCAGTCCTGGCTGTTTATTATAAAACAAAGATAACTGGAATAGTCAGAGTCTCTTGGTATAAAAGTACACCTGAGGGCCCCAGAACCCTCTTCAGCTCTGGTGCCAGAGAGTGATGTGTGTTCTGTGCAGAGGGGGGTTCTTTGCAAATACTATGATCCCAGGCTGTCTGGTATTATTTTATAAGCCTTCTAGTCTGTAAAAAAAAATGATGCCATCTTGCCCAGGAGTATTTTCCTAGCTTGGAGCCTGCTTTGACATCTGGGCACTCTGCCCTACTCTATCAGCCTTGAAGAAAAATTCCAATAGACCTTTTTCTTCTACAGCTATATTTAGTTTCCAAGAAGCAAGATCCAGGGCTTATCCCCATGGTTTGCCAACTTATATGGAAGATTTGATCTCAGTACATTTCCTTCTCCTGTCATATTATTCATCTCCTGATTACTGAATATGAAACTGGGTTTAGATCATTGAAGCTTCCAGGAGTTCTATTAGTCAATCAACAAACAGTAATAGAGAGACTGCCTGTGGAAGAAATAAAGAACTATGTGACTTACTATACACTCTCAACAGCTGGTAATTGATTTGGGGAAATAAGACACATAGATGGAAAGTAAAATAGGCCAAAGATTATAATATTTCCAGCATTTAAATAGTGTGTTTATCTTTGAGAATGGGTACCAAGTACTTCTCACCTTTTTTGAGTCTGATGGGACCCAGGAACCCCCTTTTTTTAACATCTTTATTGGAGTATAATTGCTTTACAAAGGTGTGTTAGTTTCTGCTTTATAACAAAGTGAATCAGCTATACATATACATATATCCTCATATCCCCTGTCTCTTGCATCTCCCTCCCACCCTCCCTATCCCACCCCTGTAGGTGGTCACAAAGCACTGAGCTGATCTCCCTGTGCTATGCAGCTGCTTCCCACTAGCTATCTATTTTACATTTGGTAGTGTATATATGTCCATGCCACTCTCTCACTTCGTCCCAGCTTACCCTTCCCTGTCCCCGTGTCTTCAAGTCCATCCTCTACGTCTGTGTCTTTATTCCTGTCCTGCCCCAAGTTTCTTCAGAACTACATTTTTTTTTAGATTCCATATATATGTGTTAGCATATGGTATTTGTTTTTCCCTTTCTGACTTACTTCACTCTGTATGACAGTTTCTAGGTCCATCCACCTCACTACAAATAACTCAATTTCGTTTCTTTTTATGGCTGAGTAATATTCCATTGTATATATGTGCCACATCTTCTTTATCCATTCATCTGTTGATGGACACTTAGTTGCTTCCATGTCCTGGCTATTGTAAATAGAGCTGCAATGAACACTGTGGTACATGACTCTTTTTGAATTATGGTTTTCTCAGGGTATATGCCCAGTAGTGGGATTGCTGGGTCATATGGTAGTTCTATTTTTAGTTTTTTAAGGAACCTCCATACTGTTCTCCATAGTGGCTGTATCAATTTACATTTGCGCCGACAGTGCAAGAGGGAGGAACCCCTTTTATAATACATAAAATTACAAAAGAAACCAAACACTAAAAACCAAAACCAAAACAAATCTGTGAATGTAGTAACAGCTAATCTTCTGTATTACCCATTAAATAAGATCTAACAGCAGTCTTATAACCACCATAATTTTGAAGTAACAATGAGTATAAACAACATACTGGAACCTGGGAGATACCTGCAACAACTGTAATATGGTACAAAACATCTGTGATTTCTATTGGTGACAAAAATCACAGGTACTGCTAATACATCTGCACAGGGGATCAGGGGCATTCCTACATTTATAGTTGAGGGAGATGCTAAAATTTTTTTTTTAAGCTATTGCTTTTTTCATTTCATTTCATTTATTTATTTATTTATTTATGGCTGCATTGGGTCTTCGTTGCTGTGTGCGGGCTTTCTCTAGTTGTGGAGAGCAGGGGCTACTCTTCGTTGCGGTGTGTGGGCTTCTTATTGCAGTGGCTTCTCTTGTTGTGGAGCACAGGCTCTAGGCACATGGGCTTCAGTAGTTGTGGCACACGGGCTCAGTAGTTGTGGCTTGTGCGCTCTAGAGCGCAGGTTCAGTAGTTGTGGCGCACGGGCTTAGTTGCTCCGCGGCATGTGGGCTCTTCCCGGACCAGGGATTGAACTCGTGTTCCCTGCATTGGCAGGTGGATTCTTAACCACTGCGCCACCAGGAAGTCCCGAGGTGCTAAATTTTAATTAAAGGTTAGTGCAGGCAAAAAGGGTACATGGTCTTTGGCAAATTTAAAAACAATAACAAGATTGAAGTCAATCTTGCTTTTTTTATCACCATGCACCATCAATTTAAAATAATATCAGTGACAAAAACATCCCTGCAGGGGCCGAAGATTCCCACTGCCCTGCCCTCCTCAACACCAGGATGCCACTGAGTAAGCATGTAATTTTTCCCTATCCAAGTTCACAAACCCCTAAATTCTACCCACAGACCCCCATGCCAGTCTCAGACTCAGATTATAAACTCCTGTTTTGTGTTGTGTCCTGGTTTAGGGTAGGGGCTTTGGAATCAGATAGGGCTGGGCTTGAGTCTGCTGTGCTACTGCTTAGTTATGTGACTTTGAGAAAACTGCTTAACCTCTTAGAGGATGTTTTTCTTCTCTGGAAAATGGGATATAATAATGGTGCTTTTCCCATCATTTTTGGGTGGATTCACAGAGATCAAAATGTGGGTGATATGGGGCTTCCCTGGTGGCGCGGTGGTTGAGAGTCTGCCTGCCAATGCAGGGGACACGGGTTCGTGCCCCGGCCCAGGAAGATTCCACATGCCGTGGAGTGGCTGGGCCCATGAGCCATGGCTGCTGAGCCTGCGTGTCTGGAGCCTGTGCTCTGCAACAGGAGAGGCCACAACAGTGAGAGGCCCGCGTACCGCAAAAAAAAAAAAAATGTGGGTGATATGGTTTGTATTGATACACTGTTGGTGGGAATGTAAGTTGATGCAGTCACTGTGGAAAACAAGATGGAGATTTCTCAAAAAACTGAAAATAGAACTACCATATGACTGAGCAATTCCAGTTCTGGGTATATATCTGAAAAAAACCCCCCACAAAAACACAAAAAACACTAATTTGAAAAGATACACGCACCCCAATATTCATAGCAGCATTGCTTACAATAGTCAAGATATTGTAAGCAACCTAAGTGCCCATCAACAGATGAATAGATAAAGAAGATGTGGTGCATATATACAATAGACTACTACACAGCCATGAAAAAGAATGGAATTTTGCCATTTGCAGCAACTTGGGTGGACTTAGAGGGTATCATGCTGAGTGAAATAAATCAGACAGAGAAAGACAAATATATATCACTTACATGTGGAATCTAAAAAATACAACAAACTAGTGAATGTGAAAAAAAGAAACATGTTCACAGATGTAGAGAACAGGCTAGTGGTTACCAGTGGGGAGAGGGGAGGGGAGGGGTAAGATAAGGATAGGGGATTAAGGTGTACAGACTATTAGGTATAAAATAAGCTACAGGGATATATTGTACAACATGGGGGAAATAGCCTATATTTTATAATAACTATAAATTGAGTATAACCTTTAAAAATTGTGAGTCACTATATTGTACTTCTGTAACTCATATAATATTAAGCATCAACTGTACTTCAATAAAAAAACAAAAGTGGGTGAAGTGGTGAACACTGCAGCTGGCCGGTGAGGGAGCTCCATCAGTGGTGGTGGAGCTGGTGGTCATAGTAACGGTTGCTCTTCTCAATTGCTCTGGGAGAAAGGTACTGATGTCCTGCTTCACCAGGTGAGAAAACCGGGTCTTTACATCTGCTGAAGGGGCTCTGATGGAGCGGGAGATGCCTGCTGCCCAGCTGTCACCCACCTGCCAAGGATGGTTGGCCTTTCTGATTGGTTTTCCCCCTCTACCATCAGCGTCCTCCTGTCCATAGTGGGAGCTGGGTCACAGTCTCCAGCTACTAGACCTGCTGAGGCTGCAACCAACCTGGGATGAGGTGGATTCTCCTGGACACACTGGTATGTAGTACTAGGTTCCGCAGCCCATTGGGAAGGCTGCACTGACGTTGCAAAGCCCAAGTCCCTTCTTACATGAAGACTCTTGACCTTGGGGATCACTCCCCTGTTAGAACTTCTGAAATCCTCCTGGTCTGGGCCACTCATCTGATACTTGATGTACATGTGGCTGTGGTTGTTTGTCTTATTCCAGCTGCTCTCCTCGGTTAGATCATAAATGGATGGAGGGCAGATCATGGCAAGATAATTCCTCTGGACGGAAAGAACTTTTTATCTTCCTTCCTCCTTCTCCAGCGGATAGCCTGATACTTAATAAGTGCTTATTGGATGAATAGACAAATCAGTGGGGGAAGGGACTAGCCACAGGACCATGGGGCACTTCTCAGAGCAGCCAGCTTTGGGCTTTGCTGCTGCCAGCCCAGGTCTGCCTGTGTTGTGGTCTATCACAACGCCTTTTCAAGTTCACACCGTGTGTTTGCATCATCGGGTCCTCTGCTGGGGAGGGTGACAGGCCGGATTGATCACGCCAGAAAGTCAAACAGCCAGTCAGGTGTGGTGTCTTCAGAAGGGTGGTTTTTCCACTTCACCTGGAGTGCACCTGGAGCTAAAACCCTGATGCACTGGCCCCATACCCAGAGATTCAGATCTTCTAAGTGGTCTGGGATGGAGTCCCCAAAGTTCCCACGGACCCTGGCTGAGAACCACTGCCCAACACTAACATGGAGGGGGTCCAGGCAGCTTGGGGGCTTTCGTGGGTCTGAGCATGGGATCCCCACCTGTGAGCTGTGTGATCCTGGGTAAGTGAGGTAACCTCTTTGAGCCTCAGTTCCTTCGTCTGTAAAATGGGGTCATGGTAGTACCCAGCATCTAGGGAGGTCAAGAGGGTCGAATGAGTCCATGCATGCAATGTTCTTAGCACGTCTTAAGTGCTCAATAAATGGTCACTGTCATTACTATTATTGATTATTATTTTACTGACATGTGTGAATGAAGGAGGGTTTGGGCCAGAAAGACGGCGCTGCCTTGACTCGCTCTTGTGCTGTGTTTGTGCGTAAATCTGGATCCAAAAACCCAGCGCACATGTACAGCCTTGTGCTGTGCTGTGCTTGGGGACAGTTGGTGCAGCTGTCCCAGACCCTCTGTCACAGCAGGCCACATGTCATTTATTATCCAGGCAGGAGGAATGTAAAGGAAGAGGCTTCTGCACTTAAAAACACTTTTACTTTATTAAGAGCCTCTCTAATGTAAAAAACGCTCACACAGTCACTTTCCATGGCAGCTGCATTACCATTATTTTCAACGCTCTGAGGACAAAATGAGATTAGGTGTGAGGAAGGGGCGAGGTAGGGTGAGCATTCAAGGGCTGGATTTAAATCCAATTCTGCAGGTTGAGCCCGTATTAATGCAATATTACAGGATTTGAAGGCAAGGGCCTCTGTGGCTTAATCCAAGGTTTCTCCAACAACTGGGTCATTGGCAATGTCACTGCTGCTTTTATTCTAACTTTATCAAAGGGATACTCAGAGAGAGCACGCTAATTCTTAATTCCCACAATTTCTTGCCTTTAAGCATCAAATAGACACTTCTGCCAGGTAACCTTTCGTGATCACAGCAGACCTGAAATAGAAATGTTTTAACCCTTTCTGATGATTAGACAAGGCACAAAAACACACCTCCCTGGTACCACTCCAACAGATTAATTTCAAACAGGAGAGCTCAGAGATCAAAGAAGGACACACACTTAATTACCTCACTGCAGCCGCACAATTTGCTCAGCCGGCCGGGAGGCCCCAAGAGCCAGAGCGAGAAGCAGCGCATACGTTCACAGAGCACATATTTATCAAAGTGTTATGGGCTGGGCACTGGGAATGTTCAGTAATTGAGAACTCAGTCCCTTCCAGAGGGAGTTCAGGGTTGAGTATGGGAAAAAGTGTAATAAAAGATACAACTGTGACCAGGGCCTTAAGAGTGCAGGGCAGATACTCTTCCCAGGCTGGCCTAAGAGCCATTATTAACTTCTTTCTCCTTTTCCTCATCTACTCTATAGATTGGGGGAGTTACAGTGTCATTTCCTACCCTCCACTGCAACTAGAAATGGTTGGCGAGGCACTGTGGGGGCATGAACTGTTAAGTAGAAGTCTGCCGGTGGGTTTCAGGAAAACTTTTATTTTCCTGACAAAAGAGGAGAAGAAGCTGGAAAGCAAAAATGATTTACCTGGAAAGCATATATGATGCCTGAACGTGTGGCACCCATCTCGCCACCATGAGGTAATGAGCCTAAGACAAAGGCTACTGTCAAGCTGTTGTCTGGATATTGTGAGACCTTTCAAACAGCTGGCAGCTGCCTTCCTTGAGACTTCTTGTTATGTGAGAAAAATAAATCCCTAAGCTGCTGTAAGTCAGCTTTCTACTCCCCGCAGCAGAGTGTCATCGTGATGGACAGAGAAAAGCACAGATGAAGTGTCAGGGGCCTGTCGAAGTGGGAGAGGTGAGTTGGCACAGGACGGGGTCAGGAAAGGCTCCATGGAGGGGGTGGTGGTGGCATTTGAATTGGGACTTAAAAGGCTTTAGCGTTCAATGTGTAGAGATGGGAGAGAAAACTATAGTGTGAGCGGAGGCGGAAGCTGGGAAAAGTGGTAAAATAGTGCTGCCTGTTTCTGCAAGTTGTAGTAACCAAACCCAAACTAGATTGAACAATGAAGGATGATTGTTTACTTGTGTGATTGGAAAACCCAAGAGCTGACTTGCTGCAGGCCCGTCTGGATCCAGGAACATAAATTACGTGGACAGGAGTCTGTCTTGTCTTTCTAGCTCTTTCTCTCTTTGGCTTTGCTCTTAGAGAACTGTCTTTGAGTAGCAGACAAGACGACTGGCAGCAGGTTAGACTCACATTCTCTCAGCTTAGAAACCTCTGGAGAAAGAGAAGTTTGAACTCTTACCGTTCATATATCAGGCTGGCCTTGCTTGGCTCATTTCTTTTTTTTTTTTTTACATCTTTATTGGAGTATAATTGCTTTACAATGGTGTGTTAGTTTCTGCCTTATAACAAAGTGAACCAGTTATACATATACATATATCCCCATATCTCTTCCCTCTTGCGTCTCCCTCCCTCCCACCCTTCCTATCCGACCCAGGTGGTCACAAAGCACCGAGCTGATCTCCCTGTGCTATGTGGCTGCTTCCCACTAGCCATCTATTTTACGTATGGTAGTGTATGTATGTGTATATATGTCCATGCCACTCTCTCGCTTTGTCACAGCTTACCCTTCCCCCTCCCTGTATCTTCAAGTCCATTCTCTAGTAGGTCTGTGTCTTTATTCCTGTCTTACCCCTAGGTTCTTCAAGACATTTTTTTTCTTAAATTCCATATATATGTGTTAGCATACGGTATTTGTTTTTCTCTTTCTGACTTACTTCACTCTGTATGACAGACTCTAGGTCCATCCACCTCATTACAAATAGCTCAGTTTCTTTTCTTTTTATGGCTGAGTAATATTCCATTGGCTCATTTCTGACAGATGCAGCACAAACAAGGAATCTGAAAGGAGGGATGTCTCTGAAAGGGCAGCCTCAGCAGGGGCTCCCCCTGCGATGTCCCGCCAGGTGTGACAGCCCCAAGGGGACCACAAGGAGTGAGGAAGGGATGAGTTCCCCAAGGAACCGGAAGATGGCGGGTAGGCAAAACCCACAGTGACTGTAATCCTCGATGAGCTGTTTGCTCGGCAGCAACTAGATCGGGGAGCACTTGTCTCAGGGTCACCTGATCCTCCTTGACTGAAATTGAGCTCAGGAAGGCAGGGCTTGCTGCGTTGTGCGGTCAGCAGCTCTCCAGGAGACACTACAAGGTTTCTCACGAGGCCAGCCTCTTCGGACATCTCTTCCATACTTATTACTTTCTTTCTCCTTCACCAGCCCTCCAGCTGGACGCATGACTATTTTCTTACTGTTAAGGACACATCTCTCTCTCTCATTCTCTCTCACCTTGAAGCAAAGAAAGGTACAGGAGGCTTGGGAGAAACAGCAAATCCCAGGCTGCTTACATTATCTCTGGAATGAAACAGAACCAAACGCGGCTTGGGAAGCGTAGCATCCAGCATCCCACATCGCCCTGCTCCCTTTTCACGCTGGATGGAGGCCCTTGTCATGACTCATCTCCCAGGAGCCTTGAGGAATCCTACCCCTGGGGGCCTCCCCTCTGGAATTGCTGGTAGCTCCTCCCCCGACAAAGGCATCAACAACAGAAACCACTGCTCTCGGACCAGCTGGAAACCTTTCAGGGCAGAGACTCTCCGGCTTAGGTCATTAGGCAAAGAATAGAGCTTTGTGCAGTGCAGGAGAAAAACCTAATTTGGATGCTCTGTTTCTTTGTTTCTGTTCAGCTCCGGAACCCCCCTACCTACTCCCACTGCAGTCCTCGGCCATTAAACTAGTCTAGAAACCAGTCTTCTTCCTGCATTCATTCCACAGCTATTTATTGAGCTCTCATTATGTCCCAGCCATTCTTCTTGGTTCCCTTCCTTTGCGGAACAAAGACTCCCCCACTACTTTTGAACACTAAATACAGGAGGCACCCTCTACCTCTGCTATGGAGCGACAGTTTTGAATTTAGTGCCCATCTTCCCCCCTCTTCCTATCTCTGAATCCTATCCTTCCTTCTCCCCTTAGTCTTGTTCTTTTTTTCTCCATGACCTCTGGCTCCCCACTGGCCTTTGGAAAAATTCCATTTTCTGTGATTCTTTTCTTTTTTTTTTTTAAAAAATTATTTATTTATTTGGCTGTGCTGGGTCTTAGTTGCTGCATGCGGGATCTAGTTCCCTGACCAGGGATCAAACCCGGGTCCCCTGCACTGAAAGGTGGATTCATTATCACTGGACCACCAGGGAAGTCCCTTTTCTTCTCTTTTTAGTATCTACAAATCTCTTACACCTGCTGTAGTTTGCCTTCTTATACACCTCCTGGCTCTTAGAGAAATACTTCTACTTGGAGGCAGCAAATGGGGTGGAATGAACAGGCAATTCAGATGAAAGTGCTGGCACCGTCACTCATTATTGCGACCTTGGGCCAGTGACTTAAGCTCTCTGAGTCTGTTTCTTCATCTGGACAGTGGGTATGATATTAATACCTACCCATAGGTCTTTGATGGGGATTAAGTGAAATGATTCGTGGGAAAGTACAATGCAGGCATTTCGTGTTCGTGGACTGTGCGGAAGGTAAGTGGAGCCCTGACTGTGGCAAAGGGACGTTCACACGCGCACTGGGAACCGTCTTGCACGTCCAGCTTCAAGATTTGGGAAAGCTCTTCCTTTACAGCGCTTTGCATCCTGGCCCCAGAGCAAGATGTTAGAAGCTGACTGAGACGTTTTCTAGATGAACGAACTGCCCCCAGACATTCAGGGTTTTATGTTTCAGAAAGTCTGAACAGGCTGGAATTTTAATCTCCCTTCTGCCACTCCTAGTCTCATTTTGGAAATGGACTTAAAGTCACCTTTTTGAGATTCTTAATTTTTAACCCCCCTAGCTATTAGGAGTGTCCATTTGCTGCTGTTTATAACATGGGCTCCTGACTCGGCTTCTCCCACAGCTTGGACTCACCCAAAGACCCCGGGGCTCACTTGTGTCATCTTGGTTGTCTGGCCTTTTGTTTTGTTCATCACGTCTCTTGGTTTCTGATTTAGACTGGGCGTCTCTCAGATGCCTTGGCTACTGACTGTCCATCCTGTGATTCTCATCCTGCCTTTCCTTCCACAAGCCCATCAGTTGCTACCTAGTCTTTTAGGTGGTCTAAGCCTTTTCTGGAACTTTCTGGTGGAAAGGCTGTCATATACCTATTCCTTCCTTGACCTTAAGCAGTACTGCTCTCCTTTCACTTTGAACCTGTGAATTCCAACTGAATTCTTTATGCTCCAGTGAGACTTTATTTACCTGTGCATAGGATACATTCTTTACTTTCTCCCAAAATATATACTATATACATGTTATATCATTTGATTATATTTCATATATGTATAATATTTCATGTACTATATTATATATAATATATATAACATGACAAGTTTCCTGTGAGTCTAACACATTGGTTTTAGGGCTACATACTTGGAAGGCTGAAAAAAAGAGGTAAAATAATGGGTCATGCTACCCCCTAGTGGCAGATATGGCAGCGCACATCTCAGCAAAGGTGAAAGTTTTATATTCTCTTCTTATCAAAAGTAAAAATCCAGAGACCACACAGATGAGCATTTCCCTTATGTTATAGATTTAAGTGTATTTCTGCTGCAACCTGTATTTACTGATACGAAGATTTCTTTTTGGAGCTCTGTGATTTTAGCCTTCTATTTAGGGATAATAGACTATTATTGCATGGCCAAAAGGTATATATTTTCTTATGGATGCACAATACTGTAAACTATATTTATATGAATGAAATAATGTTTTCCCATACAGTTGATGTATTTTTTCTTCTTTTCAAAAAAAAAAAAACTTTCTGTAAAATTGAGATGTCTCACACCCCTGGGCATTTCCCATGCTGACAGATCAGATCAGGTCTTCTACTGGCTCTGGTGCACAAACTGCCAAAGGCTGCTGGGAAGTCAAGGACCCTGAGCATCTGACTCCAGGCTGTCTTCTACTGGAGTCCAGCGGGTAGTTGGGCAGCCCTGATTGGGTTCTCAGCTGCTGCTCAAGCTTCCTTTGGTCCCTTTTTGTTGATTCCTCTGAGTATATCCACCTGCTACCTACCCACCCCCCTCCCCGCGGCCCAGGCCCAGGACCTTGGCAATAGACATAAATGATCCTCCAGCTGCAAACCTGATATGCAGAGCCCCGATGGCTGTCCAGGGCCTCGGCCATACTGAAAATATTTAACACTCACAACACACCAGAGCAGGGGAGGGCAGACTTCCTGAAAAGGGCCAGAAAATAAATATTTTAGACATGTGGCCCATTCTGTCTCTGTCACAACTCTTCAGCTCTGCTGTTATTGGATCAAAGCAGCCCCATGCAATACAGACATGAATGGGTGTGACCCTGTCCCAGTAAAACTTCCTGAACTCACAAATTTAAATTTCATCTAATTTTCATGTGTCATGAAATATAATTTCTCTTTTGATTTTTTCCAACCATTTAATAATGTGAAACTCATTCTTAGCTTGCTAATGTTATAAAAACAGGCTACAAGCTGGAATTGGCCCATGGGCCTTGGTTTGCTGACCCCAGCGTCAGAGTGAGTATTCCATTACCCCTTTCTAGCTGATGGCAATTTTTCTGACAACCACAAACAGCTGGATTCAGGACTCTATTCTATTCAGTTTCACAATAAAACACAGTTCAGAAGTAGTTAAAGTTTTTGTCAATTCCAAACAGACACATATTTATTTAGGTGTTTGGAACTGCTTGGCTGAGCCAGCCTTTTTTTTTTTTTTTTTTTTTTTTTGCCATACGCGGGCCTCTCACCGCTGTGGCCCCTCCCGCTGAGGAGCACAGGCTCCGAAAGCACAGGCCCAGCGGCCATGGCCCAGGGGCCCAGCCGCTCCGTGGCACGCAGGATCCTCCCTGACCAGGGCACAAACCCGCGTCCCCCCCACCATCGGCAGGCGGACTCTCAACCACTGCGCCACTGCAGAAGCCCTGAACCAGCCTTTTATTTCCTCAAAAGAATTTGTTGATCCACTGAAAATTCTCTTTGAAAAGCAGCCTCATAGATGTTTTATAATAGTCTAATATAGAACCTTTGGGGCCTCAGTGCAAGGGAGTGAGGATGTCACCTCCACATCCTTTTCTTTCTGTGTCCATACCTCTGTCCCTTTTCTCCTTTCCTCTTCCTAACTAGCTGATTATATAATTAAACATTTCCCCATTTAGAGCCCTTTAATCATCCCATGGCCCTCCCGCGGCCTATTCTATTTCCTTCTGAGATGAGGTGCCCAGGACCGAATGGCAGTCAAGGTCAAGGTGCCTGCAGTTGTACGACATACAAGCGACATTAACATGGCGTTCGTGCCTCCTTAATACGGACTAATAGCTCATTCTCCTTGGCGACCTCTATTGAGCACGGGACAGTCATCTTCTGTACACTCTCTGTGATAATTTCAAGATCTTTTCCTTAGGAAGTGATCACTAATTCAGGGCCATCAGCGATCATAAATAGCTTAAATTGCTCTTTTGAGTGTGAACTGCCTCCCGTGGGTCATTTAATTTACCAAGTGTCCCCTGGCTGTGCTTGTCCCAGACCAGCCGCTCTCCCTGTCCTTGTTAACTCTGTTTCTGTGTCTTCCTTTGGTCCAGTCGGGAGAAGTGGAACACGTTTGGGAATGAACATGTGTTCTGCTATTGACCCACGCAGCAAGGCATTCGTGATGGATTTGATTGGATTGAAAGTGTTTTAAGCCCAAGGAAGTTGTCTCTGGAGGATTTTCAGGAGGCCAAAGGGATCCTACATTGTGCTCGGAGTTGGTTTGCTTCTGTTTAGAGAAAACCCAAGTGTTTTACTTTACTTGAAACTTTCCCAGTTTGAGGGTTTTATTGGGTTTTCATAATTCGCCACTCTGGAGAACCTCTGAGACAGGGTTCTGCCCAGCTGACTAAGTTTTTAGCTGTCCCCAACTGGTAATTGTTTAAGATGTTTAAATATACAAATTAAGTTGGTAAATTTTGAATATGGATTGTAATTAGATAATAATATTGTATCAATGCTCAATTTCCTGAATTGGATGATTGCCACTGTGATGAGGGAAGAGAATGTCCTTGTACTTGGGAGATGCATGTTGAGGGATTTAGGAGTGAAGGGTCATGATGTTGGCACCATGTTTCAAATGGTTCAAAACACATTTATATGTACATATATATAATGTGTATAATAGTGCATACATAAGCACACACATATATGGAGACATAAAGCAGATATGGCAAAATGTTAATGAAGGGTGAATCTAGGTGAAGAGGATATGGGAGTTCAGTTGTAAGGGTTTTTTTGTGTGTGTGTGTTACGCGGGCCTCTCACTGTTGTGGCCTCTCCCGTTGCGGAGCACACGCTCCGGACGTGCAGGCTCAGCGGCCATGGCTCATGGGCCCAGCCGCTCTGTGGCATGTGGGATCTTCCCAGACCGGGGCACGAACCCGTGTCTCCTGCATCGGCAGGCGGACTCTCAACCACTGCGCCACCAGGGAAGCCCAGTTGTAAGGTTTTTGCAACTTCTGTGTTGGTCTGAAGTTCTTTGCAAATGAATAGTTTAATTAGGATAGTGTAGCAATGGTAATGACGGCGCCTGAGACATTTGTAGCTGGCTGGCCCGGCTTCGCCTTCCCCCCAGCGCGCCTTGGTGTCTCCCTCCTTCTCCCCCTCCCCCCTGCCCAGTGCATGCTGCTACTCTTCCGCTCCCTGTCCCCACTCGTCTGCCCCATTTCAGTCAAGGGTCATCCAACATGAGCTGAGCGCCAGTATGTGCCAGGTGTTGGTGGGGACAAGGGAGTGGAGACGTTGTCCCTATCCTCAAGGAAATACAGTCCACAGGGAAGACAGAAACTAAACAGAGAATCACCAAGGGCTGTAAAGGAGAAAAGCTGAAGGAAGCATGTCATAGGGTCTAACCCATTTGAGGGCTCAGGGGAGCCTTCCTTGGGAAATGGTATTTGAGCCCAGAGCTATAGGATGGTGGGGATGAGCTTGGCGAAGAGAAGGTGGCAGAGGGACCAGCGTGTGTATATAGGGCTTGAGGGGCGTGTGGGAGGTATGGAGAGAAGCCCAGCCTGGCTGGAGCGGAGATCAGGGGCGGGGCAGAGGAGGTGGGAGAAGCAGGCAGACCCCTTGGATAATTTGTTTTTCTTTCTTCTGAGAGCCTGGGATGGCAGTAGACAGTAATGCCATGATTAGCTTTGCATTGTTGAAAAAAAAATCCCTCTAGTTGCAAGGCAGAAAATTGGGAAAAGCACATGTGGTGATGGGGAGAGAGGCCAGGTGGCCATTGCAGCAGTTCCATGACCAGCGATACTTTCCTGGACTGCATGGAAGCTGTGCCGACAGAGAGAACTGGGGATATATCAGAGACATGTAGGAGGTGGGCTTGGCGGGACTTGGTGATTGATTGGACAATCCCTTTCTAATGTCCCTTTATTGGAAAATTTCTCTGTTTTTCCTTTTGGTTTATAGATCTGGTTGCAAAATACTGTTTTTTTCAAAAACACTTGCAGATATAGCCATTTACATGACATTGACCAATTGTCTTACTGTGTATGCCTGAGATGAATGAATATTCCTTGCACAAAAATGATGGTTTATCTTGTTCAATAAAATCATGCTAATTAGGGAATTGGGAGCTACCCATCTCACACATTCTAGAAACTAGAGATGTGGGAGATAGAAATTAATGTAGTTTTAAAACAATCTATTGCGCTTAAGAAATTGCACATTAGACTATAGGGTTTATATTGGAAGATACTAATTTTGATTGGGAAGAGGCCCGGTATGACGCAATCACAATTCTGACAAATAAATGTTGTGGTTCTTTTCCATGCCAGGATGATTTACAATTATAAGTCATACATGGTTCTCTTTGATTTATGGCATCCTGTTAGCCATGGAATTACTTAACAAAATCAGTTTGGCTTGATGTAAGATTTTTTTTTCTTGCCTAGAAAAAATATTGGCCTGAAGAAAAGATGACATTAATTTAGGAATAGTGGAGTTATCATTGAGTTATCAAAATAAATCTGAGGACATAAATCAATTCTACTGCATGGAGAATGCTAAATCGATAAGTCCAAAAAGACTTATTGATTTAATGGCTGTCACTCAAGCCTTCTTCAGTAGGTTCCTCAGCCATATGTTTAATTGAAATGATAATGTAGATAAATTTGGGTAAATCCACAAATCCTGACTTTGATACGGGATTGTTCAGGGTAATGGAAATGATTTGGCTAGGCTGACTTTCTCCTTCAGATTCAGGAGAGTCCGTGTTGGAGGACATCACATCTTCCTGTGTCCTAGAGCTTCCCCTCTGGACAGATGATGGCTCAACAGTTTTGTTCGTTTGTTTGTTTGCTTTTTTGTGTGTGTTGTTGTGCCGCAAGGCTTTCGGGGTCTTAGTTCCCCGACCAAGGATTGAACCTGGGGCCACGACAGTAAAAGCGCCAAATCCTAACCACTGGACTGCCAGGGAATTCCCTGCTCAATAGTTTTAAGTCACTCCTTTTAAATTTAATTTATGAATTTAATGCACAAATAAACTGATCACAGTATTAAGGGGACATTAAAAAACATTACTCATAGTTAACACCCTGACATATCGGCAACTATTATGCTGAACTGTAATATCTATTTCTGTGTCTTGTCTCTCTAATTTATAAGATATGAGCCATTGGAGGCAAGAGTCATTTATCTTAGTATCCCCTAGATCTTGTTTAAATGCATGAATGTTTTTACATAGCTGTAATCAGAACTGTATCAGTTAGGTTTTGCCATATAACAAAAACCCCAACATTTAGTGGCTTAAAACAATGATCCGTTTATTTGCTCATGATTCTGTGTGTCACATAGGTGGTTCTTCTGTTCTTAGCTGGGACTGGATAGTCTAGGATGGCTTCACTCATGTGTCTGGTAGTGGATGATGACCCTGGGATGATGGCCACCTGTCTCATTATCCAGTAGGCAGTTCACATCATGGCAGAAGAGTTCCCATCAGCAAGGAAGGGAGTAATTGTCAAGTACTTGTGCAAGTATTATCAAGTCTTTGCTTGTGTCATATATGATAATAGTCCCTTGACCAAAGCCAGTTACATGCCAAGCCTGTATCTGAGAGGTGGAGAAATAGATTCTACCTTCTGATGAGGGGAGCTACAAATAGTGTGGCCTTTTTTCAATATAAGTAAAATTGGTTTTTTTTTTTACTTTTTTTTTTTTTTTTTTTGCAGTACGCGGGCCTGTCCCTGCCACGGCCTCTCCCGTTGCAGAGCACAGGCTCCGGACGCACAGGCCCAGCGTCCACGGCTCACGGGCCCAGCCGCTCCGCGGCATGCGGGATCCTCCCAGACCGGGGCACGAACCTGTGCCCCCTGCATCGGCAGGCGGACTCCCAACCACTGCGCCACCAGGGAAGCCCAGTAAAATTGTATTTTATACTTTTTTCCTTAACTATAGATGCTTCCTTTTGTTACATTTTTTTAAACGCTATTATAGTTACTATTTACCATGTGCTAATTGCTTTAGAAACATAAAGCATTCAACCCTCAGGCAACCCTAAAAGGAGGGTAAAACTATTATCCCCATGTTACTAATGAAGAAATGGAGGCTGAGAGACATCAAGCAACTCACTGAAGGTCACAGAGCTAGTAAATGGGAAAGGAGAGATAATAGCCCTGATCTCTCTGGCTTGAGAACCTTACTTTTAGCAGACTTTTCATGATGATTACTACTTCCCTCCTGTTCGGTATTTAGACACTGATAATTTTTTGAAGTTGTAGGAAATATCACCAGGAGGATTTCCTAAGCTGTGTAGGAGACTGGCCCTCCACTCCCATGCCTTCCTTACCCAAGGGTGACTTGGGCTGTGTAGAAAAGCCATGCCATCTCCCAAGTCCACCAAATAGGACTCCTTCTGACTTAGAGTAACTTTGATGTTCGTGTTTCCCCTAGGCCATGGAGGCAAAGTGGTGATAGCTAGACTCTGTCAAACCCTAAATTAAGGGTCTGGGTGCCATCCCATGTGATTGAATGGTGCCCAGGCAGGCAGAGCATTGCAGCAAGTCTAACCTAAGCACTCCAACTGGCCCAGGAATCTTTATTTTCTTGCCTCCTCTTCCTGGATCAAGTATCTTCCAAATGATCTCATGGAATTATTCAGGTATCGTCTCGCCTTCCCCTGCCTGCCATCTTCCTGTAATTGATCAGCTGGCCGTTGCTTCCTGGTGGAGCCAAGCTAATCAGACCGTGGGTTTGGGGTACTTGTTGGAGAAGGAAGGGTAGGCTCAGGAACCCCACCATTCAAATGGGTGGGATTCAGGATAAAACAGCATAGTTGTTTAGATATAATTGCTGGGCTAGAAAGATCTTATGTGAGGATTTACACAGACACTTATGAGGAACCTTCAGAAATGTCCAGAAGGTTGGCCAGGAGCTCAGAGGGGCTTCTCCACACCTTAACCACCATTTCAAGTCATTGGACCAAAAGTAGGTATAAAGGAAAAACCACCCTCTTGCCGTGTCTCTCCTTTACTGTCACAATACTACCACACTCACAACACTTCTGACACACATCAAGCCACTCTGCAGTACCAGCTGTAGGGTGTCCTACAATTCAATTCAATCCTGACACCACCCGGAGTTATTGTGGACCCCACAGGTTAAGGGCTCAGTCTCACAAGAACCCTGCTTCAGATGCCAATCACAAATAGTAGGTCCCAGGTTACCCACAACTTCTGTCCCACTGGGTTACAAATTGGAGGTTTCCATCACCCTCCTCCTTGGATTTGATCATTTGCTAGAAGAGCTCACAGAACTTAGGGAAACACTTAGGTTTACCAGTTTATTATATAATAAAGGATATAATAAAGGATCCAGATGAACACTCAGATGAAGAGGTACGTAGGGTGAGGTCTGGAAAGGTCCTGAGTGCAGGAGCTTCTGTCCTTGCAGAGCTGAGATGTACCACCCTCCTGATACATGGATGCGTTCACCAACCTGGAAGCTCACCAAACCCTATACTTCTGGGATTTTTATAGAGGCTTCATCACAGAGGAATAATCAATCATTAACTCAATCTCCAGCCTCTCTTCCCTTCCTGGAAGAGTGGGAGTGGCGTGGGGCTGCAAGTTCCAATCTTCTAATCATGGTTTGGTCTTTCCAGTGACCAGCCCCCATCCAGGAGCTATTCAGAAGTTGACTTATTAGAATAAAAGACACTTCTATAACCCAGGAAATTCTGAGGGTTTTAGAAGCTCTGTGCCAAGCACCGGGGACAGAGAGCTATATATACTTATATACTTTTCTATTATTTACGGTAAGCAACTTTCCTAAGACCTAAAACCCATATACATGAATGTCTCAAATGCACAGCCTCTCAAAAAGTCCAGCCCCCCCAGGTCTGTTTTTGGGCACATTTCGGAGGTGCATTGGCACTGGCTCATACCAGCTTGTTTGTCATACAACTTATCATCATATTTTCAGGAATTTTGCAAGCTAGTTGTTAAACACGGCCATTATTAAAAATTAAAGTATATAAACTTACAATTAAATAAATTAAAGAACTAATAAATACTCAAAACTCATCACTTCCTGCTTATTTTACATTTTAGTATTATCTGTGCTTTTTTTTTTTTTTTTTTTTTTTTGCGGTACGCGGGCCTCTCTCACTGTTGTGGCCTCTCCTGCTGCGGAGCACAGGCTCTGGACGCACAGTCTCAGCGGCCATGGCTCATGGGCCCAGCCGCTCCGTGGCATGTGGGATCTTCCCGGACCGGGGCACAAACCCGTGTCCCCTGCACCAGCAGGTGGACTCTCAACCACTGCGCCACCAGGGAAGCCCTATCTGTGCTTTTGAGGTCATTTATATCTATTTTATCAGTATGGTGGAATTATTATATCATCATGTGCTTCTTCTAATTTCTTCCCAACAGCATTCATGGCATCATGTTGGTAGCTTGGAATCAGTCATGGTGGGAGTATTTACACCCTAGAAATCTGCAAATACTACAAATTAGGGCTTGATTTTTTGTTTTGTTTTGTTTTGTTGATTTCCTAGACTTAAGAAAGTAATGGAGAAAATGTGAATAACGCATATGAAACTTAAAAAGTGCGTCATGTCTGTACCTGTTATACTGAGAATAGTCCAAAAAATGGAGGAAATTCTTCTAGTATTTGAAACTATTACCTGACTCAGCAAAGAAGTCACTCCTGTTGTTGATGAGCAAGTGAAGTTCTGACATCCATCTTCATCATTTCACTTTCTTTTTTCTTGTTAATGGAAAGGAAACTATCAACCAACCTTCATGCTGTAACTATACTCATTTGTCATTTGCAACCATAGGTTGACTATGGACACAGGGATTTGGCAAAAGTCAAGAAAACATTGTGTGAGTCCATTGGCTACATGGGATTTACAATAAAGGGCATTGTATAATTTATTATTGATAAAATAGCACTATACATCCTTTATACTAGTAAAATTTATATTAAATTTACATACATAGTAGATCCATATACACACACTTTTTTTCTCCTAGAGAGAAGTTGTTAAACATTTATTATCACCCCATCAACATGTTCCCAGCACTCTCTTACTGGTCACATATGAGAAATTGGGGGAGTTTCCTCTTTAGTCTGTATGCTTGAGAACACCAACTTTCTTCTTATCCTTGGTGCACTCAGTCACGGGGGCCCTGCAAATCATTAAATTCAGCCTGCTGAGGAAGGCCAAAGAACAAAAAATGACTTCTCTACAATCTGAAGACTTTCCTACAAAGAACTGTAACATAAGCAGGTAGAGGACAGAGTTAGCATTTCTTGGGTCTCCTGTAAGTGAATGTCTTGTTCATCATGAGGGCGCACTTTGGAATTTTTGCATTTACATCTATCAAAGTAACAATGACAACAAGCATCTGTATGTTTTATCATTTACAAAGCACATCCATATTTATTAACTTATTTCATACTTCTCAAGCTTTCTCTGTTTCTTTTTTAAAGAAGCTCTAGTAACTCATGTATTTATTTATCATGCTTCCCATTACAGTATTACATGTAGTTTGATGAAACAAATATTCAACACATCCACGGATTTCTCTGTTGCTAGCAATTCATGTGCAACTGGAGAGGGGGAATATTTATCACAGCTCTAGAGGCTAGCTAGTTCATTCCTCTCCACAATGTTATTGCCGCTCGGACATGATATTAAAGACGTTTACTTGCTATTTCCTACACTGTTCTAACAAATCTGCAGTGAATTCAGGGCAGGAAACAAAACCCCTTAAGGGGATATTAATGGTTCTAGTGGAAAAAGTAATCCCACCTGCCAAAAGTAAGTATGATGTAGTTGTCTTTGAATCTATTTCTCTCTTGGGGTATCAGGTGGAGAAGCGTATCGGGAATGGTAGGGGAAGGAGAGAGGAGCAAGCAGCTGTCTCAAGGATTATGGACAGAGTTCCTGACCATTTTCTAAACACTGTTACTGTTTTAGCTTTCATCACGATGGAGGAAAACACCATCCAACTTATCTTCCTTGTTGTGATCAACAGCATAGCATGTTAAGGTTTGCTCTGGAAAATTCTGCATAGAGTAAGGTATGAATTAATTCAAAAGCAGGTGGCGACTCATTTGTAATAGTTCATGCCTGTTAACAACAATTAGACGAGGTTTCTGCAGCACCCAGGGTGTTGGAAGTTTGGCTATTAGCCAGTTAACATGATTGATTTTCAGAGCTACTCAGGATCTTTCAGACCTGAAAAATGGGCATTTGGGACTAAAAGCACTGATTTGATGCTCTCTGATGATCAAACGAAATCAGATTGTTATCAGATCTTAACTCCACTTTATGCTGCATGAGCTTGGATTGTCTACAGTAGCATCCTTGGCACGCTTGGGAATGAAAAAATTCAGTTTCAAAAGTAAACACAGATGGGGCTTCCCTGCTGGCGCAGTGGTTGAGAGTCTGCCTGCCGATGCAGGGGACATGGGTTCGTGCCCCGGTCCGGGAGGATCCCACATGCCGCGGAGCGGATAGGCCCGTGAGCCATGGCCGCTGAGCCTGCGCGTCCGGAGCCTGTGCTCCTCAACGGGAGAGGCCACATCAGTGAGAGGCCCGCGTACCGCAAAAAAAAAAAAGTAAACACAGAGAACAAAAATAGTTCACAGGACAGCTTATGGTAGAACAAAGCCCAACTAATCAGGGGCAACAGATACAGCTGAAGGTGGCAGAACTGAATACACAGCAAAGGACACCAAACACATTTTTTTCACCAAGATTTGCTTTTTTCTCTTTAGTTATTGATTACCTTTGCGAAGGAGAGAATATTGACATGTGCAGAAGACCAGAACAAGTTGAAATAGTTTTAGCTAGAGTCTCTTTGGCAGGTCTTCATGTTCTGATTTAGAGTGGGAACCACTGTGGATTCTGAAATAGCTTCTATAACTGGTTTCATCACAGACCTAATCATCCAAAACATCATCCTCTATAATTTGACTGAAAAGCAGTGGGACAGCAAAAGTTTCAATTCTTGAAAAGGATTTAGCAGCCAGACAGCTTATGCTTATTAGAGACACTCTCACACTATCTCCTCCCCTCTCTCTTTACCCCAACCACGACTAAATAAATCCAGGGGCTTGAATCAAGTATGGAGGGGGGAGGGGCAGGAGAGAGGACCTGAACAGACTCCTGGGGGAAAACGGTTCTGTTAAAAAAAAAAATTAAATAAGGCTTTACTATCCTACAGAAGTTCTAGTCTCAAAAGATTGAGAACTTGAAGAGTGAGTCATTTTTTTCAGAGGATGTGCAAGGACACACCCTCAGGCCAGATTTAGAGTGGAAGGAATCCAGCTCCTGACAGGTGGGGACCCAGCTCCCTGAACCTCTTCTCCACTGTGTGACCTTTGATGAGACTCAACTTCCCTGAGTCTCTTGTTTGAGGCTGTGTCTGCTTTCAGACCTTTACACTTTTTTTCATTGTAAAATTTTCCATTTTTAGGATTAAGATCCTTTGAAGACATTGCTCTCATGCCAGGTTGTCTTAATTTTCATGCTTTGGGTTTTTAGCAAACACTATTTAGAAACTATATTGGGGATATCTGGGAAGGCTGGACGTTTCTGTAAGGAGATATAAGGAAAGTACCATCCTTCAGATAAGCCTACATTATCACAAAGTGGCCCTCATTTTGATTATGTGTGCCATGGCATTAAATTAAAAAACAAATACATACAAACTAGTATAAACACGTGACCCAAGCATCTGCTTCTCCCCTTGCATATACTAGACATACATTAGAGGTCGATTTCCTCTGACATATTGTTTTTGCCTATGCCTACGTTGACCAGTGGCCCTCCCTTAAGTCTTCACTGTTCTCTCCCCACCTTCGCACTGTCTCCTGGGACTGTCACTCATGCCTCTGTGACAGTCCAGAAAACTTGGCCTCTGTGCACCAGTGCCGAACTGAATCTCAGAGACAGTTTTGGGTGAAGTAGAAAAGAATAGCTTTATTGCTTTGCCAGGCAAAGGGGGTCACAGCAGGCTCATGTCCTCAAAATTGTGTGTCCCAACACAGGGGGTTGGGGGGGTGGAGGCAGGATTTGGTGAGGAGTTTTATAGTTGGTTCAAGGGTGGCGTTGCTGATAAGGATCCTGGTGCGTGCAGGGCCTGCATTCCTTTAATCTGGCCTCAGGTGTTCTCCTGATGAGCTTCTGTGGTTCTTCAGGTTATCAAACTGTGACCTTCTCTCTGGAATGAAGAATGCTTCATCAAGTAGTTAACATCTTCCATTCCTTGAGGGTTTTAGCTCTGCAGAAGAGCTCAAAGATATTGTTGTGTGCATCCCTTGAGGGGGAAACAGGACCCTGCCCCAAGGCTGCACTATTGTTCCTTGGCTGCTCCTCCCTTGTCTCTTCATCCCCTTGCTTCCCTGATTAGCCAACTGTTTGAACCTCCCCTTTGGAACTCAGGGAAGGTCATGAAGGCTGAAGCCTATTTCCTACAAACAAGGAATGGGGGACACTGAAATGCTTCTGTGCCCAGGAGCCCCACGGGGTCCTGCTCTGTTTCACCACCACCTCTTATTTACCAGCTTCACCCTCTGCTAGAAACAACCGTTCTTCCGTCATTACTCCAGGGCACCAGTGACAAAGCCCAGGTGGAAGCAGATTTTCCATGAGTGTTTGGAGATATTTGAGGGTGATTATGGTGCAGGATGGGGACAAGCTCAATTCAGATGTCACTGTTTTTAGAAATTTATCAGCGAACCTCCACTGTGGTGGGTATGTGGTAACTGGGGGAGAGGGAAGATGACTAAATGGAACATTTAACAACTATCCTGTCTTTCCCTCCTCTTAGGAGGTCCTGGAATTGGAGCATTAGAACAGAGATGGGGGAGGGTATTTCAGGACAGGACAAGGGAAGGGAGGGAGCTGCAGAGAGCAGGTTGCCTTATTCACGGCTTGCCTGGACCTGGCTCTGTTAGCCCTCATCCGCCAACTAGAAGAAGACCTTTCAAAATGCCTTCGACTTCCAACATCTGGTTAAGCCAGATCATAATGAAAGAAAATCTGCTTGATGAGGTTGGCCTAAGCCTCACATTTTTCACTGTTAGCTCTCTTTCCGGTCTGTCTTTGTAAAAGCTCTTTGAGGGTGTTTAAGCACCTAGTGACAGATGTGGAGATTTAACAAGTTTTAGGCCCCTTGATTTTCTTGGTGGGCTAAAGAGACTCATCGGCTGTCACTCATCTGATCCAACCTGTCTTCAGATCATGTTAAAATTCCTTTTTATCACATTCCCCAGAACATAATGAAAAGGCAGATTAGCCTGATTATCGAGGCCCATCAGCTCGATGCTCTTAGTTAAATGATACCCACCACGAGCCACGGAGAAGAGCTTTGCAGGGTTAGCTGGGTGTGTTATTACAGTGACTTATTTAATAAACTTGCTGTCAGCATCTTAATCCTTGGTCAAGTATAAGCATGAGAATCCTTGTTAGCCATGATTAGGCGACATTGATGGTTAACAACATTTTCTCATCCCGCTGGATTCATTTTCATTAAAACTCTAAATTGGTTAAAAACATTTTTTTTTCAACAAGAGCACCTGATCGATGGTGTCTGTGCATTTTCATGATGAAGCCCTGTGATACGTAAGTTCAGCTTGATTTTATATTTGGGTTCATGCTGGGATCTATTTCCTATATGGTTTCTAACCCTTCAGCCTTCTCTTCTGCCTTACCTGTACTTGGGTCCTACTCATCAGATTGGCTAGGTGTTCTTCACGTACATGTCCATTCTACTAAAGGTGCAGAATCTTCCACAGAGGGGGCAGTATCGGGAATGGTTTTCTGTCTCCTTTCTCGTCAGAGTCTGAAGTGGAGCTGGGCTGGATTCTTGGCAGTGCCCAGGGTTCTGGTTAGACTGGCAGATTCTGACCTGACTTACCTCCTTTCCCCGACCTGGCCCCTTCTGGGAGCACTGCCCTGGTGGCCACCCCACCCCATACCTAACAGCGCCAGGCACACAGTAAGCTTGCCATGGATGCTTGAGAGGTGAAAGAATAAGGGGCCGAGGGTCCCAAATTCCAAATAAACAACTATTGTCTCTCTTTCCCCGAGAGCTGTGTTCACCTGGGTCCTGATTATCGAGATCCGGGGACAGGATTAAACCTGCAAGGATGTTATTAGGGGCAACACCTATGCGAGAGAAAATGGGGGAGAACTGTCAGTCTCTGATGGAAGTCTGAGCTGAGTGGAGGAGGAGGGAAGGTTTTTGATAACGTCCTAGATGCCCACACAGGCAAAGGAAGGTTTAACCAGCCTCCTGGGGAGTCTTAGAGCCAAGCCTAGTCATAGACCTGCCATGCTCAGACACTGGCTGGGGGCAGCTGGTGGGAAGGGTGGCCTCGGTGAGAAGGTGGTACTCGTTTTCCGAGGGCAGCCCCGGGGCCCTTGGTTAATCCTGTATCCTGGAGGTGGAGGTCTATGAGTTGCCCTCCCATGGCTGCCACAGGGCTGATGGCCACAGCTGAGCCTTTTGTGGAGCTGTGGAGGTTTCCTGTCTTGGGGACGCTCTCCCGTAGGCCCCTGTGCTTCACTGCTAGGCCTAGTTGCCCACAAGGTCATTCACTGCGCAGGGCCCAGTCCCCCCACGCATTCCTGCCATCCAAGGCACCATGTTGACTCTGCCAGTGAGAGACGGGGAGTGGAGAGAGAGCCGTGGTGTCAGAGTGAAACTGCAGAGGGCCTCGGGTGCTGTGCTGAGGAGCTCAGAAGCCACCCTGAAGGCGGTGGGGAGCCACTGAAGAGTTTTAGTGTGGAGAGCCGTATGGTTGGCTTTGTGAATAGAACTCTAGCAGGCAGGGTGAATTGCTTGGGGAAGGAGGTGGCAGAGAGGAGAAGCAAGCAGAGACACTAGTTAGGAAGATGTTGCAGTTATTTGGTTAAGATGATGGTGGAATGAAACACCTGTATCACCTTCTCCATCTGTAACTTCCAGCTACCTCATCAGGGTCTTGTACTTCCTCGGCCTTTCTTCCCAGGATGCTATGCTTAGGACATCCTTTCTGGAGAGCCCCACCTAGGACTGGTCAGGACCGTAATAACTATTTTCCCCATTCCTTCCCCTGGCACCAGCTAAACGACTTAGAATAAGAGTTTTAGTGAAGACCAACTTTGTTCAGCTGTGTTATTTCAATTCTTGGTGTTTGGGGAGGAAAATCAGCCCTCTGGCTCCTGCTCTGGGAGCAGCGATGTTCGTTTGCGATTCCTCGTTGGCAGGAAGTCGGTGCGTCACGTGTCTCTTTGATCTTCTTTTTCACTGTAGTTATATTCCCTTTGCTCTTCTCTCTAACTTTTTCTCAATGTTTCTCCTCCCTTTCCTTCTGGGAGTTCTCTGTGGAAGGTAAGATCTCACTTATCCTGGGCGGTCTCAGATGGCCCTTCCTTGAGAAGGGTGTGTTTTTAGATGGCCACACACATCTTTGATTTCATGGTTCTACACCCTGCCCAGTTTTTTCTTCTAGCTCTTTCCCTTTTTCTCTTAATACACTGACACCCTAAGCTTATCAGAAGAGGGCACTCTCTACAGAAGGCAGAATTCCTGGGCCTCCCAGTTCCAACTCTTGTCTCTGGAGTTTTGTCTCCCTCTTGGTGGGCTGTTTACTGTTGTCATCACCCACTAGCTTGGGGGCTCTGTTCCCTGATTACCAAGAGAAGACACAGCTTTTTCCCTAAAGCACAGCTGAGACCAGACTGGTATGTAATTCAGACTTTACTGCAGGTTCGCTGGGGACAATGAAGCGGGTTACATGCAGAGAGCTACTTACTATGGGCTGCCAGCTGTGGCTGCAGCTGGAGCAGTTCTGTCTCTGGTGTTTTCCTTTGTAGCCCCCAACTGGTGGCCCTAGTCAAAGATAATTCCCCCATCCCATAACCCAGGAGCACCCTCAGAATCACTGTATTAGTAAGAGTCCAGCCTAAGAGGGCCAGGTCCACCAAGAGGAAGGCGGTCCCTGCTTCTTATCTCAAGCCTACCTACCGAGTTTGAATGTTCTGTTGTAGGATCATGGGCTTTGTGAAGGGTTTGTCCTTCAAAGTAGACCCTACACTGCCACTCACAGCAGTGTGGCTTCACACTGTGGTCAGACAAGGCAATCTAATCAGAACACAATTGCCCAATGACCTCCTGCATCGACATTTGCAGGAGACCTTTTAACCATGGCATGATGGTCTCCTGTCCTGTCCCTCAGTGTGCTCACACTTCAGCCTGAGCTGCCTCTTAAATGCGGATTGCTGGGGTTTTGCTCCCAGCGATTCTGTTTCAGTAGGTCTGAGATGATCCACTGATGAACCTAATACAGCTTATACCACAGTTTGGTTTCTCTAAGCTGTGTGTCAGGCTCTGTGCTTGCCTTTAGCAAGATGGGCTCAACTATGCACGAGGTTCAGCTTCCAAGGAGAAAAGTAGAGGCCAAGGTCAGGTATGAAGGACAATTGCAAATTAGAGAAAGAGACTTTGGTATCTGGATCCAAATTAAGAGAACTGGCGGCAGATCTTACCCGTTTATAGCTGCCGCTTGGGTGTCGTATTTCCCATTTAGAATCTCAATGTTAAAGTCCACAGCCTGTCAAAGAAAGGTTTAGTAGGGAGAAAAGGGAGATGGAGTGACATGGGGAAACAAAGGTGATATCTAAGTTTTAGGGTTTTGCACCGAATTCGATATTCTCTGCACTGAAAAGAACCCCTCTTTGTTGGATTGGATTGAATTTATTTGGTGCAAACACACATCCTTTAAGTACCAGTGTATTTTTTATGTTCAAATACTCTGCATGAAAGACCAATAATTATCAAGCACAGCAGCGAATAACACTGTAATCTCTTTATTGCAATTAATTAATTAGTAAATTGCTACCAATTTTAAATGAGACAAATGTGTCCATAGTTGGCATGAATATAAAGCTACTGAAGTAAAAATTTACTGTTTTCAAATTTGCATTTTGTAATGGAAAACAAATTGCTTTATGTAGAACATTTACTTAATTGTATACGCTCTAGTGGGGTCTTACCTGAATTGTCTGGCATGTGAAGAAAAGGAACTAGGTTCTAAGCTGAGAAAAAAAAATAATAGGGAGGTTTTCTACAATAATTTTCAAGGATTGCATGGAGAAGTTTCACCAGTTTTACTCTACATCCACTATACAGAGAATTTTTGAAAATGTACACCATATATGCAACAGTATGCTCTACTGGCGATTAAATCTGTGTTTTCCCTCTGTTCTAGCAAGAGACGGTGAGAAAGATACCTTGTATGTCTTAAGAAGAATCCATCTTATCTCAGGAACAAAATTTGTAACTTGACAGAAATGCATATACACAGAATGCAATGTCATTTCCTCTGTCATTTTTTGGTGTAAGTACTATAATAAAAAGTATACAGTGTCGATGATGAAAAAAAGAAAAAAAGATGGTACCTGAAGAGAACATAACATGGGGACAACCACCTGGTGAATACTTAATAAATGTAGGCTAATAATTATGCTTATAAAGAAAGAAAACACCAATTATATGACATTCTGGAAAAGTCAAAACTATAGCAATGGTAAAAAAGATCAATGGTTTCCAGGGGTCTGAGGCAGAGAGGGCATTAGGTGAGGTTTGAACACATTAAGCACCTTTTTAAGATGGTATAACTATCTGTATGATACTATAATGGAAGATATATGATAGCACACATTTGTCAAAATGTATAGAACTTTATAACATAAAGAGTGAACCTTACTGTACACAAACTAATAAAAAACCTATTTAGAGGTCAGGGTATTCCTGGATGGAATGCAGAATGTGATAAAACTAATTATATCATGAATGTATGAAATAAATATAACTATTACAAAAAAAATATTGCAGGAAGGTCAATTATGACGAATTTCTATTTGCAGCGTCAATAAAAACATACTATTCCATTGGCACACATTTTGTACCATGAAGCTCTGTACTATATTTTGTTTCAGTGATTTCTGTTTTTTTAAAACATTTTTCTAAGAGCTTCAAGAGACCATGTAAAAATACCATTATGGTTTATAACACTTAAAAATGAAAAAGTAAAGGAAATTGATTCAAAGTCATAAATTTTACTCATATTTAGGTGATTAAAACCTGTTTCCTATCAAGAAGCTAAGTTGCAACACTTATCATTTTAGTGATGGGATGGAGTAGGGAGAAGATTTAAGGAAAGGGAGGGTAAGAGTAATTGCTCTTTTTATTTTGAAAAATTTTAAAGTATGATGTTTATATTTTAAAAATTATCTCAAACTTTCAGAAAAGTTGTAAGTACAATACAAAATATGTATTTCTCCTGAACCATTTGAGACTAAGTGCTGACATGATGTCCCATTCTTCCCAAATATTGTAGTGTGTTATTTCCTACAGAGACATTCTCCCACACATTGCAATAAAACCTGAAATAAAACCATCAAAAAAAAAAAAAAAAGGGCTTCCCTGGTGGTGCAGTGGTTGAGAGTCTGCCTGCCGATGCAGGGGACACGGGTTCGTGCCCTGTTCTGGGAAGATCCCACATGCCGCAGAGCGGCTAGGCCTGTGAGCCATGGCCGCTGGACCTGCGCATCCGGAGCCTGTGCTCCTCAGCGGGAGAGGCCACAGCAGGGAGAGGCCCGCGTACAGCAAAAAAAAAAAAAAAAAAAAAAAAAAAGAATACATTTTTGAATCGCTGAAAATACCTCCTATGCCATCCCCATGCAGAGATCTGGGACCCCTGTAGACATATTAAGCAAGGTGTTAGTTCCATTTCCTAGAAAAAGGGGTGTGACTAGACATTTGGGACCAGCATCTGGGAGGAGAAATGAAGACTGTCCTGGGAGGAGGCTTCCCAGGAAGAAAAGAAGGTGCCTGGGGCTCTGAGTCCATGAGGTGGTGAAAACTGAGCTCACCTCTTTCCTGAAATCTAGGGCTGGCTTTCAGTTGAGGAAGTAGTCGAGGATGAGAGCAAATGGAGTGCTCTGATGATGGGCACCCTGCCACCTGGCACCATGTTCTTGGCTTCTCCTTCCTGCCTGCTTGGGCTGTACTCCCAGAGCTCTCTCAGGGGTCCCTGCAGACAGTGATACCCACTAACTCAGGGAGTATGGCTCAAGTGCCCATACTTTGGAGAGAAGATGAAGCATGAAAGTGCCCCCAGGGGAAATATGGGTGAGTCTGAAAGACTAGCCATCTCCCTTACATAAGGCTTAATTGTGTGGCAGTGTTTTCTGACAATGAGGGGAATTAGTCATTGAGATAGAGACCACGTGTACTTTCCTAGGGGCCGTTGACCTAGGAAAGTCTTATCTGTTTGGGACGGATCGTGGTCTTGCCTGGTGGGGAAGAGGGCACAGCGGGTGTGTGCAGGGGGATGGGGGAAGAAGGGAAGTCAAGGATACTGAAACAAGTTCACTTCCCACACTGGGATTATCTGCCTGCTCATCTCCTGAAATTGGGATGGGTGCCATCACTGTTCCTCCTTCTCCTGGTTTGCTCCAACTCCCCAGGGCATATTAAAAAATACGGAAATCGGAGCATTATCCTTTTTGCTTGGTTTCATAATAATAAATTACTGGAAAAATATGTGCTGTGATGTATCTCTTTTTATCCCACTGAGAGAGGAATCTTCGTAGCACTTTCTCTTGTGAATAGAACTCAATAGTTCTCCTTTGTGTAGTAAAATGGTATTATAGTCATGCTCGATTGTGATATTGTATGTAATTACAAGCCTGTTGAGTTCTGCATTTGAGCCCAGTCTGGGGGATGTGGAATTCAGTTTTTTTCAATCACACAGGATTAAACTTGGCATTCAGGTCTTTTGTATAAAGCCGGTGCTGGCTGGTTAATGAACATTCTGACCGCTAGTGTGAAGAAAAATTAATTCCATTCAGGGTAGTCAGCTAACATGTGCTTACCCTATTGGACCAATGTTTGTAGAAAAGGACAGTGTCCTTTCTGATGCAGGACCCATGCCCGATTGGTTTGTATCTGTGTCATACCTGCTGTCAAAATAGTTTGAATATTGCCTCTGACTTCTCTCTCTACCATTTTCACGTATTGCTTGGACTACCAAGCTATAAGCCAAGATATCTTGTCCAGCCTTGAAAATAAGTGCCAACTGACAAATCTAAAATTTATGGGTAACTGGTGAAGTGAAATGGATTTATGAGGAGCTCCCTCAAGGGCTCCATCCATCAGATGAGACAACTGGGTACTGTTGAAATAATTGTTGTATTTACAGTTCATTAAACTTCCAATGGGCAGAATTCCAAACCAGGGTTGGCCATACCTGGTTCCATAGGCCAGTAACAACCCTTACTTGTGATGGTGTCTCCCCGGGGTCCAGAGTAGTGCACATGCTCATCTGGTCCAACCATATCCTGGCTTCCATGACTCTGTGATGCGTCAGCTTGCTAGGTTTTCCATGTAGACACGTGCTTTCATATAAGAGTGTTACCGAAACTGGATTTGGGTCCCTTTGCCCAACGCACAGCAAACACAATCTATTGACACCAGGTTGTGGTGAAGGAAAGAATAGCATTTATTGCTGGGTGCCAAGCAAGGAGAATGGGCAGCTAGTGCTCAAAAGACCCAAACTCCCCTATGGCTTTCAGGGAAGGTTTTTAAAAATTAATTAATTAATTATTTTTGGCTGTGTCGGGTCTTCACTGCAGCATGCAGGATCTTTCGTTGTGGTGCGTGGGCTCTTCATTGCGGTGCGTGGGCTTCTCTCTAGTTTTGGTGCGTGGGCTTCTCTCTAGTTGTGGCGTGCAGTTTTTCTCTAGTTGTGGCATGTGGGCTCCAGAGCGTGTGGGCTCTGTAGTTTGTGGCACGGCGGGCTCTCTAGTTGAGGCTCGCGGGCTCAGTAGTTATGGCACGTAGGCTTAGTTGCCCTGCAGCATGTGGGATCTCAGTTCCCCGATCAGGTATCGAACCCATGTCCCCTGCATTGGAAGGTAGATTCTTTACTACTGGACCACCAGGGAAATCCCTCAGGGAAGGGTTTTTAAAGGCAGCATTAGGGGTGTGGGTTGCAGGATGCTTGGTCAGCTCATGGACATTTTTCTGACTGGTTGGTGGTGATAGGAGTTAACATCAACAACCTTCTGGTCCCAACTGGTCTGGGGTTTACACGCCTGTGGTCAGTAGTTTCCATTTGGTGGAAGTCTGGTTTCTGTAAAAACTTCTTAGGAATGTTCATCAGACATTTTTAACTATGTCCTTCAGGGAGGAACTAAAGGTTTTCTGACTCTGCTATATGGCTGATCTATTGTTTAAATTTTTACCAGTTTCCTGGCCAAACAGCTATTCTTTGTTGCTGTGTGTTCACATTTTCCTAATCATTAACCCTTGAGCCAACCTTCTGAGACTCAGAAGAGGCCTAAAGCAAAGACTTTTACTTCAAGAGACAGGGGATATGGGGTGGTGTGGGGGTCGTATTCCAGAGAGAGTCCTGAAGGGTGCTGCTTGGCTTCAAGAGGATGAAAGTTGACCCCCTGCTCCCCGCTGGAGTCCTTGGTTCTGAATGTTGTACCCTACATTGAATATCTGAGACTTGCTACTCTGCCTAGAAGGGCTGAGAATTGGGAGGAAGATGGGAAAAGGTAAAATGCTTTGGGATTTAGGTAAGGGCAGTAAAGATGGAGATTGCACTTCTTGTCCAATTTTCCTGAGCCGTTGTAAACTATTCTTGTCAAGCAAAGTCAGTCGTATGTTGTAGACCTGTCCTGATCTACTATTCCAAACATATAATTATTACTTAAAATAATAATAATAATAAGTAGGAAAATAGCTGTCATGTAGTAGAGCCATGGCCATGTACCAAACCCAGGGCTAGTGGGTTCACATACATTATTTCATTTAATTTTTAGAATAACAACCCTGTAAGTAGGAATTATTTCCCACCTCTTATGGATAAATAACTTGAGGCCCTGAGTGACTTAGTAACTTTCCCAAGTTTACTTAGCCTAGCTCTGCCCAGCAGCAAAGCCCACAGTCCATCCTTGCCACTGTGTGGCCTCCCAAGGAAACTCAATTGTTCCACCTGGCCAATGCATCTTCTAAAATGAGATCCAGGTAAGTGTTTTATGTGTTCCAACTTTGTATGCAAAGTTTACATTTCCTTTAAAATTCCCCTGCTCACTCCTCCAGTCAAGGTTAACTTGGACGCAGAAAGTTCTTCAAATATTCAGACCACCTGTCATCCACGGAACGTTCTGAACCTTGACAGTCTCAGAAGTGTTCCTACCCTTGCATGAAAACAGCTCTCTCTAGCTTATAATTAGAAGTGAAATAATTTTAAATAGCTTCCACATGGCTCAGCTTTCAAAGAGGTTCCAGTTACATACTCCACATAAACAGATAATCAGAGGCCAGAGCCAGAGAGCACAATTCCTGGCTCCTAACTGGCATGAAGCAGGGACATCTGCTCTGCATGAAGCCTGGGTCAGGCTGGCCTCCTCATCTGTGACCTCCTGCGGTTGCGGGGGGACTTGCCCTGGATTGCATAAAGACCTCACAGGGGCATTGAAAAATGGGATTTAATCAACATGATAATAATTTATTGAACAGAAAACCTAATTGGTTTGAATCCTTCCTTAACCACCATTAATTATTTTAGGATTGAATGCCCATCTTATAAAAAAAATGTTTTCTTTCCAGAGGTAGAATTTCTTGCCTTGGTTGCAAGTCCAAACAATTTCCCTAAAAGACTCCATCAGAGATGAATCTGAAATGATTCTACTCTCTTCCTACTGAGGATGAATTTTGCAGATTGGAGGATATGTAACACCACATATTCAGCAAGTTTCATCTCATCTTCCCCTCCATTTCTTCAACACCCCCCACCCACCCTTTATTACTACTACTATTTTTAAATTCCAAACCTGGATGGAGGTTGTGGGAATTGGACAGCAGAGCAACCTACAGGGCCTGGGGCTGAGGTCTCCCTGGAAACTGTCTCTGTTTTTCCAGAAGGCCAGTTTTTCCGAATGTACCTAGAATGGAAGGGTCCTAACTTACCTTACTCCAGAATTTTCTGAGCTCCTGAGAAGGCTGCTGAGAGCTGAATGCTCCTCTAAATGACGTCTGGGGGAACAATATGTGCTTGCAAGTGAGGCAGAGGGATATTTATTTTAGAACTTTGGTCTAGGGTTCTAGTACCCACCCCCCTCCCCCCTCAGCTGCTCATACTATCTCTCGTTCCTTAGCAAGTCTAAATCCTATCCAGCCTTTGTATGACCGTTTGGGGCCATATCTTCTCCACAGAGTCTTTCTACCAAGTCTGGTCTTCATTGATTTAATTAATTAATCAATCAATTAATTAATTAATTAAATGTTATCCATTTTAATCTAATATTGGAATGACTAGCTACTCATGCAAGGTATTGGCCTAGATGTACTTTGTGGGGTTGCAAAGATGAACCAAATTTAGATCCTACCATGAAGAGTTTACAGTCCACAAGGAGAGAAGCCAAGTATAGCTGGGGATGAGGAAGGATACAAATATGCAAGCTGTTACTCTATGGTGTCTTTTTAAAAATTAATTAATTAAAATTATTGGCTGTGTTGGGTCTTCGTTGCTGTGCGCAGGCTTTCTCTAGTTGCAGTGAGTGGGGGTCACTCTTCATTTTGTTGCACGGGCTTCTCATTGTGGTGGCTTCTCTTGTTGTGGAGCACGGGCTCTAGGCATGCAGGCTTCAGTAGTTGTGGCACGCGGGCTCAGTAGTTGTGGCTCATGGGCTTAATTGCTCCGCAGCATGTGGGATCTTCCTGGACCAGGAATCGAACCCGTGTCTCCTGAATTGGCAGGTGGATTCTTAACCACTGTGCCACGAGGGAAGTTCCCTCTATGGTGTCTTAAGGTAGAAAGCAATACAATGCAATGAGAGAAAATGTGAGGAAACGCCCCAAAGGACTCCCTCCCCTGAGGGGCAGAGAACCTCTGAAAATGTTCTCTCTAGTTTGAAGGTTCTTTGAGATACACAATGTTCACTTGAGCCAGGGGAAATCTGCTTTGGATTTTTATTTCTATTTATTTCCTAGTTGCTGGAAAGAGGACCTTCATGGAAGATGTGGATAGCAGGTTTAAAATAGGGTGGGGATTTAGTGAGCCCTACCGGTAGGAATGAAAGTGAAAGGCAGACATCCAGTGCTGTGGATGGCTTCCAGCTCAAGAAGGTATAAGAACCAACAAGCAGGGACCACAGTCAGAAGAGGCTTGTGTGCTTCCTTAAACTGGTGACTTGTCTCACATTTATTATGTCTGTTACCTCCCGCTCCCCAGTGTTACCCTCTAGGGATTTAAAGATTGAGGGTAAAGCCCTAGGTGAATGGGCTCAGTGGCCCTCTTTCTTGGGGCAGGAAGGAAGGCAGGGCCTGAGGAGATTGGGCCAGACAAGGGAGAAGAGTGGGGATCTGCTGGGTCAGAACAGGAGCAAGAGAGAAGATAAGCAAGCAAGTCCTGGGGCCAGATGGGCAGGAAAGTGACCTGGTCCTGGCATAGGAAGGCTTCTGGGGTCCCTGACACAAGCAGGAATGAGTGCCAGAGAGGTTCTGAGGAGAGAGAATTACTCTTGGCTTTGGGGATCAAGGCAGGTTGGCTCCATGGAGGAGACTGAATGTCACTGGAGCCCTGAAAGACAATCCAGATCCAGGTGCTTCCCAGTTTAAAGGAAGAGAATATGTGTAAGACAGAAAGGTACGAAAGAATGGGGTGAGGGTGTGAAACAGGAAGTCATCGGGTTTGGTTGGCAAGAAGGGAAGGGGCGGGCGTAAGGGTGGAAAGGTAGGTAGGGGCCAGATGGTGGCAGCTAAGGAGATCGGGCAGTGGGGGAGGGTCACTGGAGGCTCTGTGAGGGTGTAGAGCTGTACTTTAGGGAGATTAATCTGGCAGCGGGGTGGAGAGAGAGGTTGGAGGGGGAGAGAGGTCAGGAAGCCATTGCTGTAATATAGGAGGGGTTAAGGTAATAGGGCCTGTATCATTCAGGATTAATTTCCTCTGCCTGTATCAGTAACTTCCACAAGTTACAAGTTTCTCCCTCATGTAAAGGAGGTGGGGGTGAGCAATCAAGAACTGATATGTAAGCTCCATTGTGATCAGGGATTTAGTCTTCTATAGCTCTTTGCTTTGCCATCCCTAGGGAGCTGCCATTTTAGTCAACATTGATCCAGCAGCAAAATAGAGGAAAGGTGTAGAAAAGCATGTTTGTTTAAGAGAAACTTCCCAGAAGTGACATGGGATACTTTTACTTACTTCTCATTGGCTAGAAATTGTCATGTGGCTACACCTAATTGAAGGGGAGCCTGGGAAATGGAGTCTTTTGGCTGGGTGGTCATGTGGCTGGCTAAAACTGAGGGTTCTTTGATTAAGGAGAAAGGGGAGAAGGTGTGTAGGGGAAGGCAATTAATTTGTAGACTCTGTCTCAGAGCCTATCAATTAATTCAAGTAGCGGCAAAGAGAATGGAGAGGAAGGGCAGAACATATGAGACATTCAGTGACATAGTAACTGGGCTTGACAACTGTTTAGAAATGGCATGAAAATAGGAGAGATTTGGAGCCTGGGTAAAGTGAAGTGGTGGAAACGATAGTTATTATGTGTCAGGCACTATTCTAAGTGCTTTCATGTGGATTTTTACATTGAGTCCTCATAATAACCCTATGAGATAGGTCCTAGTATTATTATTTAAAAATATATATATATTTCCCATCACACTCTTTCAAAATCACATAATTCAATTTTTTTGTGTGTGTGGTATGCGGGCCTCTCACTATTGTGGCCTCTCCCGTTGCGGAGCACAGGCTCCAGACGCGCAGGCTCAGCAGCCATGGCTCACGGGCCCAACCGCTCCGCGGCATGTGGGATCTTCCCGGACCAGGGCACGAACCCGTGTCCCCTGCATCGGCAGGCGGACTCTCAACCACTGCGCCACCAAGGAAGCCCCCATAATTCAAATTTATATGACACATATTCTTAGTAAAATAATAGGTCCTAGCATTATTATCTCTATTTTGCAGATGAAGAAAATGGGGCCTGGGGATGGTAAGTTGCTTGCCCAAAGTGATTCAGTCAGTAGCAGAACCAGAATTTGAACCCAGGCAGCTGGTTCCAGAGCCTGTGCCCTTAACCAGTATGCTGTGGTGGCAAAGACTAGAGAGAGGAGACTCAGGAATACCTAGATTCCTACGCTCACACCATGTCTTTTCTTCACAATATTCCCCCATTCCCTTGAGCACTTTTCTCTTTGGTAGTGCTCAGTGGTAGATGGTAAAGACAACTTTTTGAGCTGATGTTTGCACGTGGGTTTGGAAGAGCACCGGAAGCGCTGACAACCTGTCCCTTGTTTTGGTCATTGACAATTTTGAGCTTTGGCCTGAGTGGGGACTGACCCCTGGCAATGCCTTGGGGGGCCTGAGGGTGGTTCTGGGGGTGGCATCTCAGGAGATTTCCCAGTCAGTCTGGAACTAGACTGCCCAGAACCCATGTTTCCAGGTCCAGATGGGGCAAGAAAGGAACGAAAAGCCAAGAAAGAAACGGTAGGGCCCAGAGCTTGGGTAGCTCAGGCCCGAGAAAGTCTGGATGGGGAGTTAGGAAGGTGGGCTCTGGACAGATTCAAAACAGGGAGCTCTTAGTATGGTTTCTGGGAATAGTGGACAGCTCTGTGCTCCAAGGGCTTGGGGATGTAGCTTTGGAAAGGACAGAAGAGATTCTTTTCATGGCCAAATGTTTGAAAACAACATTCTCTCCCTGCCCATTGCTGTTTTGCAGAAAGCATGATTGAGGTCCAGTCTGTGCCAGAGCTAAAGACCAAGAATGGAGTAATGTCTGCAGAGAGAAGGGCAATTAGCAAATTCCTTAATTAGAGTTGGGTTCCGATTTCTGTAGTCAATTCTTATCACTTGTTAGGTTTTAACTCAGCTCCTTTGGCCTGAAATGCACAGCCACAGAGTTCAGAAAATCAGGGTCCAGGGATCTTGGATAAAGTAAGTAAGACCTGGTTTCCCTTTCTGTAAAAAGATTATCACAAAAAACCTTATTTCCTGAGACTGTGAGGATCCAAAGCATTGACATGTGAAAGTGCTGACAAGCTCTCAAGTTTAGTTATCAATTACTTAGTGATAACGATGCCTTATGAGTCATTAATGCCTGCTAGTAAATGATTTGGTGCTTAAATTTCATGCTTAGTTGAATTCACTGTCTTCCGTTTCTCACCAAGGTGCTGTTCTGCCCTGGCTCCTGTAATCAAAGCTTGGAGATTTACTTAGGCACCAAAAGATTAATCTTGACAAAATTCATGAAGTTTCTATTTTTTTCTGTTTACCGAGCATTAGTTATCATCCCTGGGATTTGACACCTTCTTTTTATTTTGATGGGAATTTGTATTTAAATATATATTTAGAGAATATCTTGTGGAAAAGCTGCAGTTTGTCGACTTGTGGGAAAAGGGCTTTCCTTGAACAAAAGTCTCACACTGGAACGAGCCTCGATGTTTTGACATACAGTGCCTCCATTCTAGGTTGTTACTGAATATGTCCGTCTCCCATTCCACGCCTCCTTCCTTTCTTTCAAACAAGATTTAATTGCAAGAGACCAAACTCATATGTAATTATCTTGTTCTAAAGATGCAGACAGGAATGAGATGTAGTTCCGTCCTTAATAAGCTCACCGTCTGGGAGAGAAGACAAACTTGAAAAAAAATAATTGTAATATGGTGAGACAAATGCCATTAAATAAATATATACAGGGTACAGAGGTGGCATTTCAATAGGAAGGAGCAAATGCATCTTGGCATTTTAACAGGAGGAAAATTCATCTTGGCGTTATCCCCGTCTAAATATGCAACCCCAGAACTCAGTCATCACTCAGTGAAACTGACTCTCCTTGCTTGTGTATCATGTTAATTTAACAATCCTTTTAATTTCAGAGATTAAGAAGGAATTTGGGTCTTTATTAGTCAGCCTCTTCCTTCTTTCATCTCATTGTACTTCTTAATTCCTAATTTATGTATTTACAATGCAAAAATGCATTGGGTCATTCCTGCCATCCCCATTCTCTCCCGTGACCTCTCTATGTGTTGTTTAATTTTTCCATTATAAATCTTTCATGTGTATGTATATATTAAAAAATAAAATAAAATTCAAAAATTAAAAAAAAAAAAGCTTCAATGTGGGGGTGGGTGGGATGAATTGGAAGATTGGGATTGACATATATACACTATTGATCTATGTATAAAATAGATAACTAATGGGAACCTACTGTATCATTCAGAGTACTCTACTCAATGCTCTGTGTTGACCTAAATGGGAAGGAAATCCAAAAAGGAGGGGACGTATGTATATGTATAGCTGATTCACTTTGCTGTACAGTAGAAACTAACACAACATTGTAAAGCAGCTATACTCCAATAAAAATTAATTAAAACAATTTTAATTTGTGTAACTGTGTTCCTTTCTTTAAAATCCAAACTTGTCTCATCAGATTTGCAGAAATTTGAAAGCTTGACAATACATTTGTTGACAAGGCTGTGGGGAAGCTGGTATTCTCATACGTTGTTGATGGGAATGAAAAATGGTACAATTCCTATGGAACGAAATTTGGTAATATCTAACAAAACTATATGTGCATTTATCCTCTGATCCAGCAATCTGACTTCTAGGAATTTATCCTGATATACTTCCAACAATATGAAAACACAAATACACAAATTTACTATTGATACATTTAATGTTGAATGTTATTATATTTAAATATTACAAATATTATACAAAGTACAAATATCACAAGGTAGTGTTATTTGTAATCACAAAAACATTGGAAACCACTTCAATGTCCAAACATAGGAAATTGATTGAAAAAATTATGGTACTCACACACAATGGAGTGCTATGTGGTTATAAACAAGAATGAGGACAAGCTCTGTGGACTGACATGGAGTGATTTCTAGGAGATATTGTTAAGTGAAAAAAGCAAAGTGCAAAAGAATATATATAGTATGCTACCTTTTGTGTAAGCAAGAAGGAAAGTCAGAAAACATATATATTTTCTTATCTTTACAAAAGAAACACAAGGAAGATAAATCAGGAAACATTAAAGTAGGTCACCTACAAGAGGTGGGGGGAATAGGGCAGAAGAGATATGGTGGGAGTAATACTTCTCTGAGTGTATATCTTTTTGCGTAGTTCTGACCTTCAGAAATGTGTTAATGTTCTGCAGATTTAAAAATAAAATGAATAAGAAAAAAAAAAGAAAAAATTGAATAAGGATGGGAACGGGAAAAATCTCTAAAACTGAAAGTAAACTGAGCCAAATCACCCAATCATACTTCAAATGAATAACATAATGGAAGAGAGAGAGAAAAAAAGAAATGACTAATTCAGGTTACTTATGAACACCTCAGCCTTGGGTGGGAACATGGGGTAGTGGGGAATTGCACACAAATCCTGAACTCTTTTTAGTGGGCTTGTTTTTTGTATGGTTAGGGAAAAGCAGTTCTGAAAAAATTTTGTATGTATTATAGGATTGAACAAAGGAGTACAGGTGGCTAGAACAACACAGGTTTGAATCGCAAGCATCCACTTATATACAGATATTTTAAAAATAAATACTACAGTACTATGCAATCTGAGGTTGGTTGAATCTGTGGATGTCAAACTGCAGATATAGAGGGCTAACTACGAAGTTATATGAGGATTTTCAACTATGTGTTAGAGGTAGGCACCCCTAACCTCCCCGTGTTGTTCAGGGGTCAACTGAAAATATATTGTTGCTCTTGGGAGCCAGGGTTCTTCTTAGGGAAGAAGGGCCGTAATATGGAATGTGGGAAGGCAAAAAGAACCCTGCTGGGATGGATTGAAATTGGAGGTATCAGTGTGTACCATATTTCTAAAACATATATAGTATGTGTTTATACATGTATATACACGCATATATGTATATTTATACATATGAATGTATATACATGTGTACATTACCTAGCTTTGTCTGCTGAAAGGGCCAAGAAGCAATAACACCTCAGTTACACTGAGCACACCTAGTGCCCAGGTCTTGGTCTCTAATACCATTCCCCACTGAAAGTAGGGCTCCTGGGAGAAACAGCTGATTCCAGGGCTGGGGCAGGGTAGGTATGAGATGAGTCTAGAACACTTAGTTATGCTAGAAATTTAAAAAGTGCTAGAAAAAAAGATGGAAGCATGTCACAAGGACACAGGAGCCAGCTTGAAAGGATTCCTACTAGCTAAATCTGGGACAATTTGAATACAAAAAATTAAATAAAATGATGACTCATAAACCATTAAAAATAGGAATTCATGAGTCCCTACCAATAACAAATGAATATACTAATAATTAATATATGGGGAGGAGGGAGGGCTGTTGCATACAATTAAAGGCTGAATGTGAACTGGTAAATTGGGAGAAGGTACTAGAGCTGGAAAGTTAGCATTTTGCAACCATTATGGAAAAGATTAGATCAAGCAAGAATTATCAATACATGCTAAATTTAGGGGAAATTTAGATGAGGAACAGGATATTTGTATGGTCTTAAAGTATCTTGCACAGACTGATTACTAGTTCCAAGGGAAAAAATTAGCTATTACACAGTGGAGAAATTTGACATCTTGACTGGTCAAAATTTGCATCAGTGATGAGAGCAGATGGACATCACATGCTTCTAGATGTGATACCCTGAGAAAGATAGAACAGCACCTATGTAGTATCTGGGCCAAGATTGTGAAACCTGAATCATGAGGAAACATTAGACAAACTCCAAATGAGAAATATTTTATCGAAAATGGGGGAGAGGGGAGGTCTATACGAAAAAAATGTCATCATGGATGACCAGGAAAGACTCTGGAAGTGTTCCAGATTAAAGAAGGATAAAGAGACATGACGGCTAAGTGCAATCCTTGACCCCAGGCTGGATTCTTTACTGGGGTGAAAATGCTGTAAGGACATTATTAGATCAATTGACAAAAATGGGATATGGACAGTAGATTTTATTAAGGTATTGTTCCAATGTTAAATTTATTGAGGATGATAACCATACTATATGTATGTAAGAGAATGTCTCTATTCAGAGGAAATACAATTAATGTATTTAGGGATAAGTGGCCATGATCTATGTAATTTCCTTAAAAAAATCAAGGGAAAATATTACATGCGAAAGAGAGAGAGAGAGAGAGAGAGCAAGAGGAAATAGTAAAGCAAGCAAATAATAAAGCACATGGGTAAACTGTCAGCAATAGGTGAATCCTGGTAAAAGAAAATCAGGCATTCTTTTACTATTTTTACTGTCGTACCTTTTCTCTAAGCTTAAAGTTATTTCCAAATAGAAGGTTAAAAATTTAACCTTGCATATCCTGCTTTAATGGAGGAACATTTATCTCTACTATTCTGTTTTGGTTCTGGGGACCATGTTGAAGTCTGACCACTTGTTAGAATAGATAATATCAGTAACTAAGAACCCCCCCTCTTTTTTTTTGTAGTGAAGCCTTTTCTTTGGAAATGAAATCTTATGTGGAAAATCAAGCTGTAGAAGAGATGCAAGAGGGGCTGTTCTGATTCAAGCATGTGTGTATTTGTGGGGGATATTAGAGTCCTGTCTGCCTGTCTACTCCACCTCCAGCTCCCAGGTGGGCAGCCCGAAGGCATCTCCAGGGAAGGGAGTTTGACAACCACTGCTCTAAATTAAACTGGCCATGGTCCAACTGACCTTAGTAACCACTGAATGAGAATGACTATTCTGAGATTGGGTGAAAACCTCAGGATTACTTCACAGCAGTTGGCTTGGGCTTTTTGGATGTGTCCTAATGCATGTCTTCACTGATAAATGACCAGTTTTTTTCCTGTCTCTCCATGAGTTTATTCCATCCTTGGCCGGCGGTTCATACTTGACAGATATTCAGCAACAAGGAGCTGTTTGTCAAGCCCAGTGTGAGATTGTTTCAAAGGATTAAGTCGTTTTTGAAGAAGTATGTAGAGATAAGACTTGTATAAACAGAATCACATTTTCTCATAGCTGCTTCATGGTTGCTTGGGATTCATTTTCAAATGGCTGTGGGGTCTCACAGATGGGATTTATGTTTATCCAACCATTTTCTTCCTTTTCTTTCAGGTAGTTAAGGGTCTTGAACACATTTGGTGGCGAGGAACTTGGCACTGTAAGAAAACTTTGGCAAACCTTTTTGTAAACTGACCCAACACCCTCCAGATTAACTGCTCTGAAAGTTGGAACCTCGGTATATAGTTGACGTTTGAACAACACGGGTTTGAGCTGCGCTGGTCCACTTATACATGGATTTTTTTCAATAGTAAATATGACAGTACTACACAATCCACTGTTAGTTGAATCCTTGGGTGTAGAACCTCAGATCTGGAGGAACTGCTTGTATGGAGGACCGACTATAAGTTATACTCAAATTTTCAACTGTGCGGAGAGTCGGCACCCCTAACCACCACGGTGTTCAAGGGTCAGCTGTATTTGTATCTGCTTTAAAACTCAAACCCTAGTCAACAAAAATTTAAGAGCATTATTTATTCAACAAGCCTCGGAAGAGTGTACCTAACAAATTCATTTTGTTTAAGATGTGACCATCTTAGCGATTCACCTCAAGTCTCTGTAAGGCTTTTTGCAGGACCCAAGACTCGAGTAACTACCTGTCCCATTGTTCTTTTCATAGGAAGACAAATCCCCCCTACAGAGAAATGTTGCAAAGCTGAGGATAGAGATGACCCTTAGATTTAATCTATTGTGACAACTCCTGTTGATTGGTAGTGAGTTCCTGGATTCCTACGTTGAGAGGGATTCTGGGGCAGCATTTGGGCTTGGTGAGAATGAGTGTCATGATTGATTTGTGATGTCTGCTTGGGGTATGGAATGGGGAAGTTATCCAGGTGTATGCAACATTAGTGATGCTCTTGACCTAAAAGTAACTCCCAGGGGCCCTGTTTTGTTGGAAAGGACACATTTCCCCATTGGCCATAAGTGCTGGTCTACTTTATGTGCTTTCTTACTACAAACAAAAAAATGTTGCTCACCATTCCAGTTCTACAAGGATCAAGTCATGAGCCGCTGCAGTTGCTGACCTACAGTACACCCTGAAAAGAATTCAGGATGAAGCATTCTGTGTTTTAGATATATGAACCCCTGGATAGTTAAGATGCATATCTAAGGAAGAATTTCAATGACCCCGGATTCTTGCATCTTCCCATAGATAAGCACTAAAGTCATTAACTTGAGATTTTTTTTGTGTGTGTGTGATTAGCGATAATCTTTTACTAAGATGTGTGCTTGTACGTGTATTTCCCAACCAAAAAAATTCATATATATATATACTTGCCTCTCCCCTACCTGTTTGGAGCAGTTCCTCAGAGCTGTCTGAGAGGCTATTTCCCAGGCTATAGTCTTCAGCAAGACACTGAATAAAATTCAACTCTCAGCTCTTATGTCGTGTGTGTGTGTGTGTGTGTGTGTGTGTGTGTGTGTGTGTGTGTGTCCAGTTGACATTACTAAACAAGGAATCTTGGCTCTGGATCTCCAGATTAGATATGGGAGGAACTGGAGAAACCTCACTGAGGCTTTGAGGTGTTTCTCCTGCACACATATGGCACCCAATGCCACAAAGGAATCCTTAGTGGAGGGCATGGCAAAAGGCAGAGTTAAAAGTCTTCTATACCTTATTTGGGTTCAATTGCTTGGCCTGCTCATCTTGAGATTTTAGAGTGCCAGTCTTTCTTTTTTTAAGATTTCAGAATCCTGACATTCTTGTACTGTACAAACTCAGAGATAGTTCCTTGTTATTTAAGTGGCAAGAAAAGTCGACCCTGGCAAAGCCCAGCCTCTCTCAGAAACTTCCTCAGTACTGAGACATGAGAAACAGAACAGAGTTTAGAGACGATTCCTCTGTGGAGCTCTATGCCTGATCTTCACACACGGGTGCAATATTTTCCTTCTTTAATTCCCCGGCATTTTGTATCTCTCCTAGGGAGCTCTGTAGAGCTTCTTGACAGCCTTCCCACTGAGATCCTTCTCATCTACCGCCCTCCCACATTAGTTGCTAAGAACCTTTCAATAAACCTTTAATCAGTTAACATTTTTGAAGGCCATTTATTATGTCTTGCTTCTCTTTGTTTTTTCACGATTCCTGGCAATGATGCAAAGCTCCGGAGACCCCGTTATGCATTTGCAAAATGGATTGTTTCAAAAAGACTTGTTTGTGGAATTATTTATCAGGATAAGAATAAAAAAGCTGGCTGAGCGATGTGAAGCCTGGCAATTCGTGATAGAATTGGGCCTTCTTTCCCCCTCCTCCGTTCGGGTGTTCGGATTTGAGTTACTTTTGGAAATCCACGCAGACAGCTCCCTGAAGACCAGTACTTGGAGGTGTTCTTACCTGGAGGCAGGGTATTAAAAGCAGCACTCAGAGAAAGATTCAATGTGTGTTTTATTCACAAACAGCCCCGAATAAGGAAGACTTTGTGAAGGAAGATGTTGTCATACTTCCCAGCAACTGCGCTTGAATTAGCCAGTGTGACCCTCCCTTCCCTCCAGCAGAAAACAGCTCCCCATTCAGGCATTCCTTTCCCGCCAGACCCTGTTTACACCGACACTTGCCTGGGTCGACTCTAACTTTGGGGCCAGACAAATAAACTTGAGCACGGAGGCAAAAATACCTCCATGGAGAGAAGTCGTGGAGGGAAGTGGGTCCTCCCCCCTCCCCCATCAGGACAGAAATAGGTGTGGGGAAGTGAGAGTGGGAGGTTTAACCAGCACTGTTTAGGGGGCAAAAGGAGGATCCACTACCTGTTTCGAAAACTGTATAAAATGGCTCTTGCCTGTCTCACTCCCCGCTGCCTCCTTCCCCCATGGCTGAGGAATTTGTGAAGATCTTTTAATAAAAAGTTGAAACTAGCAAGAAAAGATACTGAAATGACATGGGTAGATAGGCTTTATTTCTTTAATGGAAAGAAATTGAAAGCACATTAAAATTCGAGTTTCAGAGAATTTTCATGTAATTCTTCAATGTATTGTCCCAACTTTATTCTCTTCTGGTAGATTGTCTTGACATGACCATGGTTTGAGATACTTTGAAGAGTCCAAGAAAATAATTTGGTTGTTGATGAGAGATGTAAAAAAAAAAAACCCCACAAAACCCTGAGGTATTTAATAATTTTGAATCCAGATAACTATGGTAACCAACGGGACTCTGAATTCTGACAGATAATTTAGAATGCAGACACCTAACTATACCTGTTACACACCTGTTTGTCCCTCGAAACTCACCTCCAGTCTCTCTCCCCCTCATTCACCAGGCTCTAGGCCTTAAACATGCTGTGCCCTTTGCCCTTTCCTATTTGAGAGTTGCCCAAGGGTGCTGTGCCCTGTCCAGGGAGGCTGTTCCCCTGAGCACCACTGCAGGCATTGGCTGACGCCTCCAGCTTAAGTCTTACCCTCTGGCAGACCTGCCGTGGTCACCCTTGTTGAGGGTGATCCATAATACAGATCTTGTTCTTTGTTTTAGCCTCCTTTTTAGATCCTTCAAAGTGTCCAACAAAATTCAAAATTATTTTATTGGTTAGTTTACTAGTGTGGGGTGTCCCCGAAATGGAATCTCCTTGAAGGCTGGGACTCTGTCCGTCTGCTTTACCAGAGTGGCCAGCCCCAGATGCTTGTTGAACAAATGAAGTCGTGAATTGTGGCAAGCCCCTAAGTGGAGCTGGCAGGAACAAATCACAAGGAGCCACTTGCTGCCAGGAGCCAGGCTGGCATGGAGAGGGCCAGGCCAGGCTAGGCGTGGGTACTGGGAGGAAGCGGAGCTTTTCACTGGAATCCTTCTGACTCCGGGTGCTCTCTCCATATTCTAGTGGCAAGGTCATGTGAGTCAGCCCAGGCGTGGGCTTGAGGCTGTGTCTTTTCTGGTAAAAGGGGGGATGTGGTTCATAGTTACTACTTTTAATATTAACAATATAGCTTGGAGTTTTTCCTGGAAAAATGTGGCCTCTCAATAGCAGACATTTAGTAGGCCATGAAAGGTGCCTTCCTGGCCAGGCATGGTGCTGGAGTCATAGCAGTTACAGGGTGGAAGGGGACAGACGGCGACTCAGTGTCCGGAGGGGAGACTGACATGTAAACGACAATAACACAGAATGACAAGTGCCGCTACTGAGGGGAGCACAGGAGGGACCGAGGGGGTGCGTGGAGGAGGCTCTCCAGTATAGTCACCCTCAGCTTGTTGCCGCCTGGCTGGTTCCTTAAAAGAGGATTTGGTGACCTCTGCTGGGGGATGACACCACCAGCCTGAACTGAGCCAGGCCTGTCCACGGAGAGAGGGGAGATTTGCACAGAACCAAGGAGGCTTTCTAAAGTAAAATATTGGCTTTAAGAGATAAAGCTTGAAGGAGACTTGATAAAAGGTGGACTTGGACCAATAGCAGACAGAAAACACTTTATGAACAAGGCCAGAGAGTGGAGAAGGCTGGAAGGGGGTAGGGATGGGGAAATGAGAGGGGAAGGCAGCTCCCCTGGATGGGTAAATGGACCTGGAGGCCTAGCTGAGTGGGTTCAGCTGGCTGGGGACTTGGATAAAGCAATTCCACCTCTAAGAATTTATTCTCAGGAGCCAATCAGATACACGTGCAAAGAACTTACATTGACGGTAAACACTAGAGTTGCTAAACACAGGGATCAATTATCAATTAAATGATTTATGGTATACCTAAAATATGATAGGGCCATTAAAAATGATGGTGCAGGGAATTCCCTGGCAGTCCAGTGGTTAGGACTCTGCACTTTCACTGCCGAGGGCGCGGGTTCAATCCCTGGTAGGGGAACTAAGAACTTGCGTGATGAAGCCAAAAAAAAAAATGATGGTGCAGTTTTATTTATATTGGGATGAAAAGACATTCAAGAGACAGTGAATAAGAACATATTCAATCCATATATTGGGATGGAAAGATATATTAAGAGATACTGATAAGTAAAAAAAACAGATTACAAAACAATACTAAAAACATATAAAAGTGCAGAAGTAAACACACAATGCTTACAGTGGTGGCAGGGGAGGTTTAAGAACCATTGTTCATTTTTTGCTTTACACTTTTATGTGTCCCCTCCATCCCCAATGAGCAGACATTAAATTTACAACCAGAAAACCAGTAAAGTTATTTCCATTTTGAAAGGAAAAATCCACAGGGTTTTAAAAGAGATGATTAGGGCTAGAATCCCAGTTGAGTAAGTGATGGCTAAGAAATGCTGCATTCCTCTTTCATAATTTTCCAAGGAGATTCTTCCATCAGGCAGAGGCTCTGGATCCTGTGGTTTAGATCTAGGTGGAGAGATGAACCCTTCTTTGGGTTTGCTCCCCAGTACTGACCTAGGGGTTGGGATGTGCTCCCTCTGTAATGCTCCACAATAGGCATGAGAAAGGAGGCACCTTCGCTGCATGTTAGAATCGCTAGGAGAGTTGACATTAACACCTGTCTGTGCCCATGTCCCACCCCTCAGACCAATTAAAGCCAGATCTCTAGGGATGAGGCCCCGTGATGCTATTCTGCAGCCAGGGTTGAGTACCTCTCGATAAGAGGATAATGCATAAAAAATAAACAGACAGCATCCTAAATTTGGACCTGGGCTTTCCGGCCCTGAGTGTTAATCTTTGAAAAAGAGATGCCTTGGTCAAGCACATGCACAAATAAAGGCTCGGGGAAGTCCCACAGTAAAGAAATCTGTTTCACTTGGTGTTTCCAATTGTACCTGCCCATGGAAACCTTTGTCTAGGGCAACCCTTTATCTTGGGTCACAGTGGACTGGCAGCAGTAGCCCTGAGTCTTTCTTGAATGCCACATAATTTGTCCACCCTGTGGGGACATTCTGCAATGTCCCTAAAACCCTAGTAAGACCAAAGGGGATCTCCAGACACAGCTGTAGAGGTGAATGGGGAGTTCCCATTCTGGAACTTTGAGGTAAGCCTATTGCCCACTAGAGCACCTGACCTGGGACAGTGGGGAGGAGACACCCTGGCTACAGATTCAGGTGTACACAGGAGGAAAATGAGGTCCAAATAGGTTCCTGAGTGCCTGTCCCAAATCACGCAGCTGGGAAGGAGCCCAAAGGGGACTAAAATCCAGACTTTCTGCTTCTCATTTGGACCCCTCCTCCCCGCCTTTACTTTAATGTCTTAAAGTAAAGACATTACTTTAAGCATTTTATGATCTTTGAATGAAGGAGCACTACCGTGATTAATGGGGAGTTTCAGCTTTCTTATCCCATTTTGTGTTCCTATCTCATCTGCTAAGAAGACACCCAGAGCTCTAAATATCATTTGGTCATAAGGAGTGTTTAGAATTGAAGAGCTGGTTTGACACAATTAAAAGCTTCCAGAAGGCTGTTATGGCGCCAAGTATTTACTTAGTGATAGCAAGCTATTTAAATTTCATTATGCAGTAGAAAATAGAAAGATAAGAACAAAATATGGTCAGGCTGACTGTGACCTCAAAACCCTTGCTCCTTTGGTTCAGAAAAGATAGCAGAAGCAGAACATTCTGATTCAAGGATCGTTTTGTTAAACCGTGCGTTCTCTCAAATAGAATTGTTTCTTAATCTCTTTGTGGGCTGCTAATGGGCCATTTATGGGGGGGTTCCAAGGCAAAAAGAATCTGGACCAAATATGGCTGCCGATTTGGGGAGGAGTCCCCTGTATTGCTGCTGGTTGAGCAAAGACTCAGTAACTCCCTGCCTTGAGCAAAATGAGGTTTACTATCGTAAAAAAAGAGTCAGAAACATCCCCCATCAACAAGGCAAAGAAAGTAAATTTCACTCCTTCATTCTCCTGCCTCCTTTTTATATACATCACTTTGATTGTTGAAGCTCTCACTCCTCTTCCCTCAGTCCCCTTTCAAGGTCATTCTCTACAATAATTTTAACCATAATATTTCCAGTGACACAGGTTCTCATTTTATTCTTCTTATGAGTAAGGAAGTGAGGGATGGAGGATATAACAGGGTGAAGGATCTGCTTCAGGGGATTGTCAAAAGGGGCACTCAACTGATACATATCTATATATTTGAGGAATAATTTACAAACAGTAAAATTCACCCTTTTTAGTGTATAATTTTATGACTTTTGACAAATGAATACTGCTTTATAACTAGTAGCACCAAGTCAACATATATCTCTCACTCCAGAAAGTTCCCTTGTGTCTCTTCCTTGTCAATTCCTTCTTTCTACTTCCAGTCCCTGGCAACCACCAATCAGTTTCTTATCTCCATAATTCTGCCTCTTTCATAAAACCATATACATGGAATCAGACAGTATGTCATCTCCTGAATCTGGCTTCTTTCCCTGCGTGTAATGCATTTAAAATTCACCCGTTTTCTGAGTAGTGTTCCACTGTGTGCATATACTGCAATTTGTTTCTCCATTCACCAGTTAGAGGACATTGGTGTTGTTTCCAGTTCTTGGCAATTATGGTTAAAGTTGCTATAAGCATTCACACATAGGTTTTTGTGTGGATATGTGTTTTCATTTCTTTTGAATAAATACCTAGGAGTGGTATTGTTGGATCATCTGGTAAGTTTACATAGAACTTTATAAGAACTTTAATTTTATCAGAGCTTTATATATTTAACTTTATAAATAATATATGTTTTTGTTTTTAATTTGTTTTTGATTTAAACAATTAAATTGAAATAAATTGATTTAATTGTTTAGAATTTTATAAAAGGGTATCATGCTGAGGTAATCTTTTTGTTTTTTGATTCTGTTTTTTTTTCACTTAGTTTCATACTTTTAAGATTTATCCATATTTTGACATCTGGCTCTAAATGTAATATTCTATCAGGTTAATATACCATCGTTTATTCATTCCTTCTCCTACTGATGGGCATTTGGCTGTTTCCAGATTTTTAAATTGTTTTGCTTTACTACTGACATTATTGTTTAGGTCTCTTGTATTAGTTATCAATTGCTACTAGTTAACAAAAACTTAGTGGCTTAAAATAACACACATTTGTCATCTTATAGTCTCTGTGAGTTGAGAGCCCAGGTATGTCTTAGCTGGGTCCTCCACTTCAAGTCCTCATAAGACTGCAGTCAAGGTGCTGTCCAGGACTCTGGTCTAATCTTAGGGCTTGACTGGGGAAGGAGTCACTTTCAAGCTCCTCTGGTTGCTGGCAGAATTCAGGTCCTTGCAGGTTGCTGGACTGAGGGGCTCAGTGTCTTGCTGGCTGTCAGCTCTTTCTCCCTTGAGCCCTCTCCAGCAGGGTCGCTTCATCAAAGCCAGCAAGGGAGAGTGCCTGCTGGCATGACAAACATTACAGTCTTATGTAACATAATCGCAAAAGTGACATACCATCACCTTTGCCATATTCTCTTGGTTTGAAGCACGTGTGGGTCCTGCCCACACTCAAGGGGAAGAGATTGCCCAGGGGTACAAGTACCAGGAGGCAGGGATAGTGGGAGTCACTTTAGAATCTGTCAGCCTCACTTGTTGCACATGTGTACAGTTTTCCCTTAGTTTATACCTGGGAGTGGAATGGCTGCATCGTAGGGAACTCTCTCTATTCTTAATATTGTTCTTTACTTAAAGACTATCTTTTCTGAAATTAATGTAGCTAAGTCAACTTTCTTCTGGTTAATATTTGCCTATGTCTTTTTCTATTTTTTGCTTTCAATCTTTGCATATTCTTATGTTTGATGTATGTCTCCTGTAAATAGCATATATCAGAATTTAAAAGGTAAATCCAATCTGTCAGCCCTTATCTTTATTTTTTTATTTTTTATTTTTAAACATCTTTATTGGAGTATAATTGCTTAACAATGGTGTGTTATTTCTGCTTTATAACAAAGTGAATCAGCTATACATATACATATATCCCCATATCTCCTCCCTCTTGCGTCTCCCTCCCACCCTCCCTGTCCCACCCCTCTAGGTGGTCACAAAGCGCTGAGCTGATCTACCTGTAAGCCCTTATCTTTAACTGGTGAGCTCAGTCCATCTACATTTGTTAGAGTAAGTGACACACATGGACCTATTTTTAATCCTCAATTTTTCAGTCTGTGACACTTTTACAAGACTTTCTTATCTTCCTTACATTTTTTTTTTTTTTTTGGCTGCACCTCATGGCTTGCAGGATCTTAGTTCCCCGACCAGGGATTGAACTTGGGCCCCGGCAATGAAAGTGCTGGGTCTTACTCATTGGACCACCAGGAAATCCCCTCCCTCACTTTTATTTCTAATGATGTTGCTCTATCTGTATCTCCCTCATTTTGTCTAAGGTGAACATGTAGGATTTCCTGCTGTCTCCTCCATCCACCCCTATCATCTTGATATAACCTAGGCTTTATTTCTAGATTGTTAGAGATGTAATTTATCTTTTTCTTTGGCCTTAGCTTGCTTTTCCTTTTTTAAGCAATAAGAAAGTTTATCAAGGTACTTGAGCATCCTTGTTCTACGAATCTCTTGTAGAAAAATCTCCTGGATTTTTCTCTCCCATAGTACGTCAACCAAAACTACTTATAGGGCTTCCCTGGTGGCACAGTGGTTGACAGTCTGCCTGTCGATGCAGGGGACGTGGGTTCGTGCCCCGGTCTGGGAGGATCGCACATGCTGCAGAGCGGCTAGGCCCGTGAGCCATGGCCACTGAGCCTGCACGTCTGGAGCCTGTGCTCCGCAACGGGAGAGGCCACAACAGTGTGAGGCCCGAGTACCGCAAAAAAAACCCCAAGCAAACAACTATTTATAATGCACATCTTTCTGCAGCATATCTTGTACACCTGAGAATATTTTTATTTGGCTCTAATATATGAATATAAATATTAGGTTTGATTGAATGTAAAATATTAGATTCTATATTCTATTCCTTCAATTCTGTGAAAACATTATTCCATCTTTTTTTTTTTGCATTTAATATTGCTGATGTCAATCTGATTCTTGTTCTTTTGTATGTGATCTGCTCTTTCTAGGATAAGCTCTTAGAACTTTAAAAAATTCTTAAATTTTATTTTATATATATACATATACATGGGTATATGTTTTCTGGAATACACACACACACACACACATACACACACACATATATATATACATTTTTGTTAATGCAGAAAAATTGATCTCCATTATGTCCTCACATATTTCTTCCTCTCCACTTTTTTTCTCTTTTAGTGGAGTTCCTATTACCTAGATGTTTGTACCTCTATGTCTATCTTCCTTATCTTTTAGCTTTCCTTTATGTTATCTATTTTTTTGCTCTATCTTCTACCTTCTGGGATATTTCTTCACTCTGGTCTCCCAATTCACTAATTTATTTTTAGGCAGAATCAATTCTGCTCTCTCTTTATTTCTATTATTATATATTTTATTACTAATATTTATTTGATTCTTTTTATATTTTCTTGCTTATTATTATTAATTCATTCTTGCATATTTTACAGGACACAGGATATAGGATACATTATTGATCAGGATGATTAAAAATACTTGGCACACACTTCCGGGTAAGATGGCGGAAGAGTAAGACGCGGAGATCACCTTCCTCCCCACAGATACACCAGAAATACAGCTACACGTGGAACAACTCCTACAGAACACCTACTGAACGCTGGCAGAAGACCCCAGACCTCCCAAAAGGCAAGAAACTCCCCACATACCTGGGTAGGGCAAAGCAGAGAGATTCCCGCACAGAGGAGCGGTGCCGAGCGGCACTCACCAGCCCGAGAGGCTTGTCTGCTCCCCCGCCGGGGCGGGCGGCGCTGGAGCTGAGGCTCGGGCTTCGGTCAGAGCGCAGGGAGAGGACTGGGGCTGGCGGCGAGAACTCAGCCTGAAGGGGGCTAATGTGCCACAGCTAGCCGGGAGGGAGTCCGGGAAAACTCTGGAGCTGCCGAAGAGGCAGGAGACTTTTTCTTCCCTCTTGGTTTCCTGGTGCGCGAGGAGAGGGGATTAAGAGCGCCGCGTAAAGGAGCTCCAGAGACGGGCGCGAGTCGCGGCTGAAAGCGCGGAGCCCAGAGACGGGCGTGGGACGCTGGGGCTGCTGCTGCCGCCGCCAAGAAGCCTGTGTGTGAGCGCAGGTCACTGTCCACACCGCCCTTCCGGGAGCCTGTGCAGCCTGCCACTGCCGGGGTCCCGGGATCCAGGGGCGGCTTCCCTGGGAGAACGCACGGCGCGCCTCGGGCTGGTGCAACGTCACGCCGACCTCTGCCGCTGCAGGCTCGCCCCGCACTCCGTGCCCCTCCCTCCCGCCCGGCCTGAGTGAGCCAGAGTCCCCGAAGAGGCTGCTCCTTTAACCCTGTCCTGTCTGAGCGAAGAACAGACACCCTCCGGCGACCTACACGCAGAGGCGGGGCCAAATCCAAAGCTGAGACCCAGGAGCTGTGAGAACAAAGAAGAGAAAGGGAAACCTCTCCCAGCAGCCTCAGAAGCAGCGGATTAAAGCTCCACAATCAACTTCATGTACCCTGCATCTGTGGAATACATGAATAGACAACAAATCATCCCAAATTGAGGAGCCAGGAGTCAGTGCTGTGCCTCTGAGGTGGGAGAGCGAACTTCAGGACACTGGTCCACAAGAGACCTCCCAGCTCCACATAATATCAAACGGCAAAAATCTTCCAGAGATCTCCATCTCAACACCAGCACCCAGCTTCACTCAACGACCAGCAAGCTACAGTGCTGGACACCCTATGCCAAACAACTAGCAAGACAGGAACACAACGCCACCCATTAGCTGAGAGGCGGCCTCAAATCATAAAACGTCCGCAAACACCCCAAAACACACCACCAGACGTGGACCTGCCCACCAGAAAGACAAGATCCAGCCTCATCCACCAGAACACAGGCAGTAGTCCCCTCCACCAAGAAGCCTACACAACCCACTAAACCAACCTTAGCCACTGGGGACAGACACCAAAAACAACGGGAACTACGAACCTGCAGCCTGCAAAAAGGAGACCCCAAACACAGTAACATAAGCAAAATGAGAAAACAGAAAAACACACAGCAGGAGAAGGAGCAAGATAAAAACCCACCAGACCTAACAAATGAAGAGGTAATAGGCAGTCTATCTGAAAAAGAATTCAGAATAATGATGGTAAAGATGATCCAAAATCTTGGAAATAGAATAGACAAAATGCAAGAAACAGTTAACAAGGACCTAGAAGAACTAAAGACGAATCAAGCAATGATTAAAAACACAATAAATGAAATAAAAAATACTCTAGATGGGATCAATAGCAGAATAACTGAGGCAGAAGAACGGATAAGTGAGGTGGAAGATAAAATAGTGGAAATAACTGCTGCACAGCAAAATAAAGAAAAAAGAATGAAAAGAACAGAGGACAGTCTCAGAGACCTCTGGGACAACATTAAACGCACCAACATTCGAATTATAGGGGTTCCAGAAGAAGAAGAGAAAAAGAAAGGGACTGAGAAAATATTTGAAGAGATTATAGTTGAAAACTTCCCTAATATGGGAAAGGAAATAGTTAATCAAGTCCAGGAGGCACAGAGAGTCCCATACAGAATAAATCCAAGGAGAAATACTCCAAGACACATATTAATCAAACTGTCAAAAATTAAACACAAAGAAATCATATTAAAAGCAGCAAGGCAAAAACAACAAATAACACACAAGGGAATCCCCATCAGGATAACAGCTGATCTCTCAGCAGAAACTCTACAAGCCAGAAGGGAGTGGCAGGACATACTTAAAGTGATGAAGGAGAAAAACCTGCAACCAAGATTACTCTACCCAGCAAGGATCTCATTCAGATTTGATGGAGAAATTAAAACCTTTACAGACAAGCAAAAGCTGAGAGAGTTCAGCACCACCAAACCAGCTTTACAACAAATGCTAAAGGAACTTCTCTAGGCAAGAAACACAACAGAAGGAAAAGAACTACAATAACGAACCCAAACCAATTAAGAAAATGGGAATAGGAACATACATATCAATAATTACCTTAAATGTAAATGGACTAAATGCTCCCACCAAAAGACACAGAGTGGCTGAATGGATACAAAAACAAGACCCATATATATGCTGTCTACAAGAGACCCACTTCAGACCTAGAGACACATACAGACTGAAAGTAAGGGGATGGAAAAAGATATTCCATGCAAATGGAAACCAAAAGAAAGCTGGAGTAGCAATTCTCATATCAGACAAAATAGACTTTAAAATAAAGACTACTAGAAGAGACAAAGAAGGACACTACATAATGATCAAGGGATCAATCCAAGAAGAAGATATAACAATTGTAAATATTTATGCACCCAACATAGGAGCACCTCAATACATAAGGCAAATACTAACAGCCATAAAAGGAGAAATCGACAGTAACACACTCATAGTAGGGGACTTTAACACCCCACTTTCACCAATGGACAGATCATCCAAAATGAAAATAAATAAGGAAACACAAGCTTTAAATGATACATTAAACAAGATGGACTTAATTGATATTTATAGGACATTCCATCCAAAAACAACAGAATACACATTTTTCTCAAGTGCTCATGGAACATTCTCCAAGATAGATCATATCTTGGGTCACAAATCAAGCCTTGGTAAATTTAAGAAAATTGAAATTGTATCAAGTATCTTTTCCGACCACAATGCTACGAGACTAGATATCAATTACAGGAAAAGAGCTGTAAAAAATACAATCACATGGAGGCTAAACAATACACTACTTAATAACGAAGTGATCACTGAAGAAATCAAAGAGGAAATTTAAAAATACCTAGAAACAAATGACAATGGAGACACGACGACCCAAAACGTATGGGATGCAGCAAAAGCAGTTCTAAGAGGGAAGTTTATGGCAATACAATCCCACCTTAAGAAACAGGAAACATCTCGAATAAACAACCTAACCTTGCACCTAAAGCAATTAGAGAAAGAAGAACAAAAACATCCCAAAGTTAGCAGAAGGAAAGAAATCATAAAAATCAGATCAGAAATAAATGAAAAAGAAATGAAGGAAACGATAGCAAAGATCAATAAAACTAAAAGCTGGTTCTTTGAGAAGATAAACAAAATTGATAAACCATTAGCCAGACTCATCAAGAAAAAAAGGGAGAAGACTCAAATCAATAGAATTAGAAATGAAAAAGGAGAAGTAACAACTGACACTGCAGAAATACAAAAGATCATGAGAGATTACTATAAGCAACTCTATGCCAATAAAATGGACAACCTGGAAGAAATGGACAAATTCTTAGAAATGCACAACCTGCCAAGACTGAATCAGGAAGAAATAGAAAATATGAACAGACCAATCACAAGCACTGAAATTGAAACTGTGATAAAAAATCTTCCAACAAACAAAAGCCCAGGACCAGATGGCTTCACAGGCGAATTCTATCAAGCATTTAGAGAAGAGCTAACACCTATCCTTCTGAAACTCTTCCAAAATATAGCAGAGGGAGGAACACTCCCAAACTCATTCTACGAGGCCACCATCACCTTGATACCAAAACCAGACAAGGATGTCACAAAGAAAGAAAACTACAGGCCAATATCACTGATGAACATAGATGCAAAAATCCTCAACAAAATACTAGCAAACAGAATTCAACAGCACATTAAAAGGATCATACACCATGATCAAGTGGGGTTTATTCCAGGAATGCAAGGATTCTTCAATATACTCAAATCAATCAATGTGATACACCATATTAACAAACTGAAGGAGAAAAACCATATGATCATCTCAATAGATGCAGAGAAAGCTTTTGACAAAATTCAACACCCATTTATGATAAAAACCCTGCAGAAAGTAGGCATAGAGGGAACTTTCCTCAACATAATAAAGGCCATATATGACAAACCCACAGCCAGCATCGTCCTCAATGGTGAAAAACTGAAACCATTTCCACTAAGATCAGGAACAAGACAAGGTTGCCCACTCTCACCACTCTTATTCAACATAGTTTTGGAAGTTTTAGCCACAGCAATCAGAGAAGAAAAGGAAATAAAAGGAATCCAAATGGGAAAAGAAGAAGTAAAGCTGTCACTGTTTGCAGATGACATGATACTATACATAGAGAATCCTAAAGATGCTACCAGAAAACTACTAGAGCTAATCAATGAATTTGGTAAAGTTGCAGGATACAAAATTAATGCACAGAAATCTCTGGCATTCCTATATACTAATGATGAAAAATCTGAAAGTGAAATCAAGGAAACACTCCCATTTACCATTGCAACAAAAAGAATAAAATATCTAGGAATAAACCTACCTAAGGAGACAAAAGACCTGTATGCAGAAAATTATAAGACACTGATGAAAGAAATTAAAGATGATACAAATAGATGGAGAGATGTACCATGTTCTTGGAATGGAAGAATCAACATTGTGAAAATGACTCTACTACCCAAAGCAATCTACAGATTCAATGCAATACCTATCAAACTACCAATGGCATTTTTCACAGAACTAGAACAAAAAATTTCACAAATTGTATGGAAACACAAAAGACCCCGAATAGCCAAAGCAATCTTGAGAACGAAAAATGGAGCTGGAGGAATCAGGCTCCCTGACTTCAGACTATACTACAAAGCTACAGTAATCAAGACAGTATGGTACTGGCACAAAAACAGAAAGATAGATCAATGGAACAGGATAGAAAGCCCAGAGATAAACCCACGGACATATGGTCACCTTATCTTTGATAAAGGAGGCAGGAATGTACAGTGGAGAAAGGACAGTCTCTTCAATAAGTGGTGCTGGGAAAACTGGACAGGGACATGTAAAAGTATGAGATTAGATCACTCCCTAACACCATACACAAAAATTAGCTCAAAATGGATTAAAGACCTAAATGTAAGGCCAGACACTATCAAACTTCTAGAGGAAAACATAGGCAGAACACTCTATGACATAAATCACAGCAAGATCCTTTTTGACCCACCTCCTAGAGAAATGGAAATAAAGACAAAAATAAACACATGGGACCTAATGAAACTTCAAAGCTTTTGCACAGCAAAGGAAACCATAAACAAGACCAAAAGACAACCCTCAGAATGGGAGAAAATATTTGCAAATGAAGCAACTGACCAAGGATTAATCTCCAAAATTTATAAGCAGCTCATGCAGCTCAATAGCAAAAAAACAAACAACCCAATCCAAAAATGGGCAGAAGACCTAAATAGACATTTCTCCACAGAAGATATACAGACTGCCAACAAACACATGAAAGGATGCTCAACATCTTTACTCATTAGAGAAATGCAAATCAAAACTACAATGAGATATCATCTCACACCAGTCAGAATGGCCATCATCAAAAAATCTAGAAACAATAAATGCTGGAGAGGGTGTGGAAAAAAGGGAACACTCTTGCACTGCTGGTGGGAATGTGAATTGGTACAGCCACTATGGAGAACGGTATGGAGGTTCCTTAAAAAACTACAAATAGAACTACCATATGACCCAGCAATCCCACTACTGGGCATATACCCTGAGAAAACCATAATTCAAAAAGAGACATGTACCAAAATGTTCATAGCAGCCCTATTTACAATAGCCCGGAGATGGAAACAACCTAAGTGTCCATCATCGGATGAATGGATAAAGAAGATGTGGCACATATATACAATGGAATATTACTCAGCCATAAAAAGAAATGAAATTGAGCTATTTGTAATGAGGTGGATGGACCTAGAGTCTGTCATACACAGTGAAGTAAGTCAGAAAGAGAAAGACAAATACTGTATTCTGACACATATATATGGAATTTAAGAAAAAAATGTCATGAAGAACATAGGGGTAAGACAGGAATAAAGACACAGACCTACTAGAGCATGGACTTGAGGATAGGGGGAGGGGGAAGGGTAAGCTGTGACAAAGTGAAAGAGCGGCATGGACATATATACACTACCAAACGTAAGGTAGATAGCTAGTGGGAAGCAGCCGCATAGCACAGGGAGATCAGCTCGGTTCTTTGTGACCGCCTGGAGGGGTGGGATAGGGAGGGTGGGAGGGAGACGCAAAAGGGAGGGGATATGGGAACATATGTATATGTATAACTGATTAAATTTGTAATAAAAAAAAAAACTTAAAAAAAAAACAACTTAAAAAAAAATACTTGGCATATATGTCTTAATATTTCTGCTTCTGTTGGAATCTGTAATCCAGGAGGTTATGTTCATTGTGAAATGGCTGTCCTCCTCAAGTATCTTGTTATTTTGTTTTGTGTGTTCTTTTTTTTTTTTTTTTTCTACTACACTGTTTACAGGCAGTACCTATGGGGAAAGGCAGACCCCCAGTGAACTCAGGGGATTAGGGTTAGATGAGCTCCAGGGTGTAGAGCTCTGACGTCAGAAAACTGCATCCGATGGCTACTCACCCCATAAAACAACTCTTCTGGTCAGGTCTTCATCCTTTGTCCCCAAGAGAGAAGCACGTTCTCAAGAGACTCAGAATTCCATGGTTCTGAATCTTGACTGTACATCAAAATCACCTGGGAAATTTTTAAAAGTCCTGTGCCCAGACCATGCACCAGACCAATTTTGTTGGAATCCCTAGAGGTAGAATCCAAGTAGAAGTGCTTTTAAAGCTCCCCAGGTGATTTCAACGTGCAGCCAAGTTTGAGGTCCTTCATCAAAACTAGATTGTAATTCTCCAGCCCTGGGTGTTTGAAGGAGAAGGGATATGGAAACAACTTTTGAGGGTCATTTTGTTTCCCCTGGTTTTTCTGCTTCTTCTGAGGCCATCTGCACCGGATTCCTATGTCTTAGCAGGAGGAGTGCAGGCTCCGTTTGCCACAAGGTGATGAGGGGAGGCTTGGGGGAAGCAGGAGCAGAATTCCACCAATTCTTCTATTTTATCCTCCCTCAACCTTGCTGGGCTGTGTCCTGCCCCAGGACAAAGCCCACTGCTCCACAAACACCAGTCCGGAACAGCCCCAGACAACTGAGAAGTTTCTCACGATGTTCTCCTCTTTACTTTTCTATTCTTGTGGGGTTGGTGGGGATGGGGCAGTAGGGAGGTGAGCATAACGCATTCATCCTAGTTCAGCATCTTGGTCTGAACTGGAGCTACGCAGGGTATGATCAATGGACCGGAAGTAGCCTCACCTGGGGGCTTGTTAGAAAATGCAGAATCTTAGGCCTCACCTTGCACCTACAGATTCAAAATCTGTGTTTGAACAATTCCCCTCAAGTAATTCCCATGCATATTAAAGTTTGAGAAGCACTGCCATATACAGTATAGATGTTGAACAAACATATTTCAGTGGAATCAGGCACCTTTTTGACCAAATACCTCAGAGTTTGCTTGGTCATGTTGTACCTGTAAAAGGTTGATTTTGGTTCTTTGATTTGTCTCTGCCCTAGGCCAGAATTCAGCAATGTTGGATTTGGCTGCTATGTAGATGGATTTGTAAGACAGAATTCTTTAGTTTAAGACAAACAGTGCTCTACTAGCACCATCTACCTCTAGGTTGTAGCACTCATCACTGTTGTACTTTTATATTTACTGGCATGAATAGTTGATTGATGTCTGGCTGCTACATGATATTGTAAAGCTCCAGAAAGACAGGAAGATGTCTGACTTTATTAGGCACTGTCTTCATAATGCCCAGCACAGTGTGTGACATACTGCAGGTGATTAATAAACATCAATTTAATAAGAGAAATGACTTGAGCACTTGTACAGGTCTACTTAATTGATGGTTGCCTATTGAATGCTCATATTAATGATTACACTTGTAAAGGGTTCTTTTGTTAAGAAAAAATATATATATATAGTTTTGGGAATATATTTCTTCCATTATTAATATTTCTTATTATTAGTATTAAATCCAAATACTTGATTTTTTAGTCTTATGTTTGTTTTAAAAAACCTTGAATGCATATTGACATTTAAATAAATGCTAACATTTAGTACTTACTGATTTCTTAATTCAGTATCTACATTTTTTCCCCCATAAAGTAAAACAAAAAATCTTGTCTTCAAGGAATCTCAGATCTCGTTGGTATTCTTTTTTTTTTTTTTTTTTTTTTTTGCGGTACGCGGGCCTCTCACTGTTGTGGCCTCTCCCGTTGTGGAGCACAGGCTCCAGACGCGCAGGCCCAGCGGCCATGGCTCACGGGCCTAGCCGCTCCACGGCATGTGGGATCCTCCCGGACTGGTGCACGAACCCGTGTCCCCGGCCTCGGCAGGCGGACTCCCAACCACTGCGCCACCAGGGAAGCCCTCGTTGGTATTCTTAGCAAAGAACAAATACATTTATTATATGGTATAAAAAAGAGAGATATGGGGATATATGTATATGTATAACTGATGCACTTTTTATAAAGCAGAAACTAACACACCATTGCAAAGCAATTATACTCCAATAAAGATGTTAAAAAAAAAAAAAAAAGGGGGTGAGGGGCCGAGACTGAAGCCCATCTGAACTGTTTCTACTACTATTCTTTTCGCCCGTTCCAGTTTGGGCCCAGGACAGCAGCCCGAGTAATTAATATTAAGTTCACTCTTTCCCCTTCTCTGTCCTTCCTGTCTGTGAGGTTTCCAAAGAGGTGCTGACCGTGAAATAGTCTGGCCTCTCATCAGCCTGAGAGGAGTGGGAAGGAATGTATGCTGGCTTAAGAAAAACATCTGACAAAAACCCAATTTTTGATTATGTAAGGCCTATAAACGTGTATTTAAATAAACACTTTATTTAATTTGAATATTAAAATGTATTGGTAACGGTAGAGCATGTGTTCCCTTATACTGGATACTGATGTCTTTTATTGTTACGGTTCCCAAAAGATATATGATTTCCCCCAAATATAATCCAGTTTATATAATTCTGTATGGGATTCTGAGTCTTTCCTGTATGTCCCCTTTTCTTTTCCTCCCTCCAGCAAGCCTGAGTACACATACATAATAATGACATGTGCAGCAGCATTAGACAATTTAAAAAATTAAGAGTTTAAAAAGCCCCTGCCCAGCTTTTCTCTGAAAATCTTGAAGTATTTTGCTTTAAACTTGGCAAAGCTAAAGACGAAAGTGGCATCTATGATCAGGGAAAGTCTGACTAAGAATTGAAGACTATTAGAAAGCTGGTAGCACAACACAGGCTTTTTGCTTGTCAAAGGTGATGAAAGATATGCAGAGGGGCAAAAGCAAGTAGCATAATGAGGGTGCCATGGAAATGATTTGGTTTTGAGGATTGGTGAATTTTAAAGCAAAGTAACATATTTCAAGTTTTTCATAAAACACTGAATTGTAAAATGTAGATGCTATTTGAAAATGTTCAATTTTTAGTCCCTAAAATGTGCATTTATCTGACAAATAAATATAAACCTTAATAAGACATTTGGGAAGTACACTTTTATTTATTCTAATTAGTCCCTACATTTCAAAATAGATGGCAAAGTCTTCATTTCATTAATGAAATATTAAAAAAATAAAAGAAAAAGAAAGAAAACAAATTATTGAGTTCCAAATAAGTTTTTTTTTCTAGAGAATAATTATTAAACACAATAAAAGCCTAGCTGAATCTCATTTCTATGCATCATTAAAGAGTTCTTGAACCACACAAACCATGATCTTTTTCTGAAGAGATTGTAAGAATGACTAGAGTAGAAAAATGATCTCTTGCTCAGGGAGGGTGTGTCACACCCTTACCTCCTCCCAACTCTCTGCTCACTTTTTTTCTTTGCAGAGTTGGGGAAAAGGACCATTTAAAAAGCCTCATTTCACCAGCAGAGGTCACAATTTCTCCTTTATCGTTTCCAATAAATGGCTTCTTAGCTGTGATTCCTTAGTTCAAGGAAATGCAGGAGTTTTCAGCTGGAAGCACAGCCAGAGGGGCTGGTGGAAATATATGCGTCATTCATACTGGCTGTATCTTCTTATGTATGCACCTTTTAAGTATGTTATCTACCTGTACTCTTTTTTTTTTTTTTCCTGCGGTACGTGGACCTCTCACTGTTGTGGCCTCTCCCGTTGCGGAGAACGGGCTCCGGACGCACAGGCTCAGCGGCCATGGCTCATGGGCCCAGCCGCTCCGCGGCACGTGGGATCCTCCCGGACCGGGGCACGAACCCGTGTCCCCTGCATTGGCAGGTGGACTCTCAACCACTGCGCCACCAGGGAAGCCCTCTACCTGTACTCTTAAATGGATAACTTGCGTACGTATGATAAGAACCTTTATGTTATACATAATAATAATCTTTAGTTAATTCATGTCATTAAGTATTATTCAGTGCTTACCGGTGCCATCTCAAATTCTGCCCAGTTCTCTGACTCATAGACCAAAGAGTAGGTTGTCATAAACCCCTAGAGGTGAACTGGCACGAACCCTTAGAAAGAAACCCCTGGTGAGTTCCTTCGGCGGAAGGAGGAAGAATTAAATAGAATGAGGATGTATTGAACGTTGACCAAGCACGGAGCCCAGTGCCAGGTATGGAAGGTGAGTTGGAGAGGAATAAATCCCAGTCCTGGCTTCTGATTTTGGTTTGGTTTTGGAAGCAAAGGCACATGTTTGTAGTTCATTTGAAGACTAACGTTGGACGATAGAATGGAATTCTAAGTGGATTGCTCATGAGTGTCCAGAGTATGGGTCAGTCAATAAGAATTATCTATAGAAGGTCAGGGGTAGGCGAGTGATGGGACTGGAATTCTCCCGTCCTGTTGCCTTGGGCTGGGGGTAGGGGTGAGGGGGAGGGGAGGTGGACATGGGAACACACTCGGCACACGTCTGGCCAAATCCAAAGACGGATTTCAGGAATTCCTTTTCTCTTCCTCTGTTTATGGAGGAAATAGGCATTTTCTTGGGGTCCCTGGGAAAGTTGGGCTTATTGGTTTCACAGTGTTGGTGAAGATCTTTCCTAAATTGAATTCCCTCCCTTCCTTCCTTTTATTTTCTTTCTTTCTGTAATGCCAACAAAAGTTCTTGTTGGCGTTTCAGAAGTTCCAAAATGCTGTGGGTTTGGGGGTTTCTCTGTGGCTTCTGCTCTTCCCTTGGGCTCTGGGTAGCACGTTTGCAGTGTCCAGGGGGTGAGGAAGTGCACTTGCTCCTTCTGAAAAGAAGCGTGGCCAAATGACCATGACGATGGACCTCCGTTAATGCACGTGAGGTGACACATCCCAGAGAAAACTGGGCCCGTGTTCTTGACATCATCCTCTGGGTTCTCCTGTTTCTGTTCACTGGGCCTCTGGCCCTCCTAGCTGGTTCTGTGCCCGGTCACCTGCTACCTGCCCATCCGGCATGCCTTGTAGTTGAAATATACTAGAGCCAACTGGTTCTGGCTTGCCAGAGACTGTGGATAAATAGGCAGGAATTCTGCAAGCTGATTTTAAAACCATTGGTAGCCTAAAAGCAGCCTTGGTGGGAGTATTTACAACACAGAAATTGGCAAACACTACAAATGAAGCTCTATCTTCTACCAGCTCATCAGTACTCCGCAACTTACATGGACCTCTTAGTACCAGTGGAAATACACATCTCCTAATTTTGACAGTGACACACTTCGGAGTTTTTTGATGCAAATGTTTACTAGGAAAGGAAAGAAAAATAGACTGACTTCCTTCTCCTCCTCCTTCAAAAACTTTGAAACAAAAGTTTTCTCTTTAATCAAGTACAGATTTCTGGTCTTAATTTTAGCCAGAGTTTGTTCAAAGGACAGGCAAGTTGTCCCAGCTTTCAGGCACAGTCTGATTCCTTTCTTTAAGCCCACACTAGCCCAAATTTCCTTTTAAAATCCCCCACTTTCCTCTTTCTGCCCCCTGTGGCTTCCCAAGGGTCACTGTGCTGACACTGTCCTTAGCCCAAGGCATCAGACTCTTCACTGGTCCTTTTTGGCTTGAGAAAGCCGTTCCAGGTCTGCAGACCCATCTGGGCTGCCTGGCCTCCTCAGGTTTGTGAGGGACGATGGCTGTTTCCTATTTCTCCACAATATCGCCCTCTTATTTCCTGACAGATCAGATCTGCACTCGATGGCATTGCACCTGTTGAGGCAACATGCAGGAGGGAGAGGAGAGTCGTCCACTCTCTGCCACCCTCACCCAGACGATGAGCACCGCTTCTCCCTGCTCTGAGGAAGGCGCCACTCTGTACGTCTGGGGGCGGTGTGTTAGCAAAAATGTTGTGGATTCTAAAACCTACCAACTACAGGTATTGTGAGGCGGTTGCCTCGCCCCTGCTGGGAACACTGTCATATTTACTGCCATAAACCCAGTGCCTGGAAAAGGAGTTAATCCCCATTTGTTGAATGATCCAGTTTGTCCCGATCCCTCAGGCAGAAACATATTAGTTACCTGGGCTGCCATAACCAGGGACCACAGACCAGGCGGCTTAAACAATTGACACATATTTTCTCACAGTTCTGGGAGTCTAGGAGTCTAAGATCAAGGTTCTGGAAAATTGGTTTCTGGTGAGACCTTTCTTCCTGGCTTGTAGAGGGCAGCCTTCGCACTGTGTCCTCACACGGCCTCTTTTCTGTGCATGCACAGAAACTCTCTGGTGTTTCTTCCTCTTATAAGGGCATCATAAGATGGGGCCTCACCCTTACAACCTCATTTAACCTTAATTACCCCCTGTCTCCAAATATAGTCACATTGAGGGATAAGGGCTTCAACCTATGAATTTTGGGGGGGGGGACACAATTCAGTCCATAACAAATGAGAATTGATTCTGTTTTAAGAATATTTACAGAAAAAAGAAGCATCCTCCCAATTTCCTTTAATCCCCTCTTTCAGGTTTAACAACTCTCTCTTCAGGAAAGTCTTCCACAGGCCTAAGTCCTGCTTGATGCAGGATGAAGGCAGTTTTTCTTCTGGCCTCTGTGGGGAGGGCAGAGAGTGAATCCTAATTTTTATATCTGTGGTTTCCATCTGTGTATCTATGCTTATCCTTCAAAACGTACCCACTCAAAATTATTTTTTTTCATTCAAATTTAAATAATAAACATGTGCAGTAATCTAAGGAGAGGTACACGGATCCAAGTCAAACAAACAGTGATGGGGTTTTACGACCCTTCTAAGTGAGAACTTTTATTTCTTAAAAACCCTAATAACACAGTGGTTTTGAAAATCACTCTGACATGATCCCTTACCCTTTTCTTCTCCTCCAGCTAACTCTTTCTCCAATCCTGTTTCTTTTGCTAGTCGTGGAGGGCATAAAATAAATCAGTGTGGAAGTCAGGCAGAATGCCTGTTTACTCCTCATTCCTATTTAGTTTTTCCTTCATAAATTTGGGTTTCATGCCTCTCTCCTGGGGTGGGGGAGTTCTTGTGAGGGCCTGGGGAGTGGCAACAAAAGCCGCTGAATGTTAGCGGTGAGAAGGTGGCACTGGGAAAAGAAGCCCAAAGGCTGAGTACACGCTACCCTTTTGTGCACGTTTGCCTTTAACAGGAAACTTCTGGAAGCAAGATGCTTGAATGCAAAGAAACCGAGTGCTTATGATGAGGGCTTTAGGCAGGTCTGTGAGAGAGATGTTTTGTTGGGTGTGTGAGGGCTTTCTTCAGATCACACCGTGTAGACAAGCGTCTGCTTCTCCCCGACTCACTGGAGAGTGTGGCCCAGAGACTGGGGGCTGGGGAGAGGGCAGGGCTGAGACTCATTTGTGGTGAAGTGTTAGAGGTATGACTATGTTTGACACACACACACACACACACACACACACACACGCTCCCTAGTCTCCCAGTGGGTTATAGCTGGATTGGAGGTTACCCTGCCCACGTGTGGCCCCAGGTGCACAGGCTCGAAGGGAGCTGGACCTGGGCCATATCAGGGGTGGGGCTGGCCGTTGGCCACCCCAGGCTGGGGCCCCCCTTCCCCCAGTGGAATCCTGAATCTCAGGACTTCGGAGCTGGGAGGCACCTTAGAAGCGCAGCGAGCGTCGTAAGCCTTTCATTTCACAGATGAAGTCACTGAGACCCCAGAAGGCTCCACCCTCTTTCTGGGCTTGTCAGATGCACTTAGGAAATACATGTCGACTTGACATGACCCACTGTGAAATAGGCGTGACAAAACTCCCCACATGGCAGCTGGATTAGGCTGCGGGCAGCTGGGAATGATTCTCCCTTTGCTGGTTAAACCTCAGTGGAGGGGGAGCAGCCGAGGGGCATTGTGGGAAGTTGGGAGGGTACAGCCTGAGTAGAGGTCGAAAGCCTCCCTTCACCAAAAACTTCCAGTTTAATAGAATGTCAGAGCTGGAAGGGAACTTATATATAAATAATGAAACTCAATGCTCTCAGGTCACAGATGAATAAACTGAGGGCCAGAGAGGGGAAGCAATTCGCTGGCACAACAAGTCTTTGAACCCAGACCCCCAGCTTCCCAGTCGATGTTCTTCCTGCTGTGCCACGGAGCCTCTCAGCAGCAAGTTGCACAGCTGAGATTGACTTTATTGCCTGGATTCAGAGACTGCGTGAACTGCAGTGGAAGGGAGTCACGTGTAGGGAAGAGGCAGGCAGAGACGCAGAGCTAGGTCTGGCGAAGCGCAGGCTGGCTTTCTTTTACACCGCCATGTTGTGACTTAAGATGGAGCCAGAGTTATTGCCCCACCAGTGAAACAGAACCGTGTAAATTAAATCTACAATGAACTGTCTATTGAAGGTGTGAACAAGGCTGATAAATCCCTAGGAGCTTTGGAAACATCTGCTCCTTTCCTCGAAGGCAGAAAGTTTACCATAAAGCAGCAAAAGCCAGAACTGGAATCTTTCACTTTCTCTGAAGGGATAAAGATTGGGCCCAACATTCAGATAAACTCCATAGCTGAGGGAGGTTTTGTGAACGATAGGCTAGCTTCTCCCTTTCTCCTTTGCTAGTCTGGAATTTTCCCACTCTGCCATGCCTATCTCAGTTCTTCAGGGATTTTGTGTTGCTGTTTTACAGTTGTAGAAGGGAATCTTGACCTGGTCAAGGTACTTTGTGCTGAGCCCCAGTGGGTAGGTGGGTAAATTTGAGTCAGTGGAGGAACGATAAGAAGGCTACCAGAAAGAACAGGAATCAGGAGTTGGGTCATGTCACCAGGCCCTGGTTAGAATCCCTGGCCAGAGGTCAGGGTCTGAGGGTAGGTATTGGGTACCGGGAAGAGGCAGATAGCGATGAAGAGCTGAGGTCAAGAATCCAGGAGAGGGCTTCCCTGGTGGCACAGTGGTTGAGAGTCCGCCTGCCGATGCAGGGGACACGGGTTCGTGCCCCGGTCCGGGAAGATCCCACATGCCGCGGAGCGGCTGGGCCCGTGAGCCATGGCCGCTGAGCCTGCGCGTCAGGAGCCTGTGCTCTGCAACGCGAGAGGCCACAGCAGTGAGAGGCCCACGTACTGCAAAAAAAAAAAAAAAAGAATCCAGGAGATCAGAACTGGATTGCTGATCTGATACAAGGAATCTTGGAACCACAAAAGTATAAGGAAGCACCATGATTTAGTCCTAACGTGAAACGTGATTTCCAGCAAGAGGAAATGGTTGTAAACTCAAGGATAGCAAACAGGTAACATTTTGCTTGCTGATTACAACTGAATGATGGTAGCCACTTGAAGTGTGGTATCTAGGAGGGTTAGAATCACTGGCTGGGTCGAAGGGTGCTGTGTCTGTTGATGATATCTGCTGTGGACAGGTCAAAGAGACTGCCTGGTGCTACATATTTTCCATTCCTACCTTAATTGATGGACTCTCCTAACTTTCCTTATTCCGTCTAACCCTGGTTTGCAGCCTATACCTATGTGCCCTGTCCACCCATACCCTTTCACTATTCTAAATAGGTGCTATGCTGCTGGTCCAAGTCATGGAACTGCCTTAGAGATGAGCAGCCTCCTTCAATTTCCCCCCTGGGGTGTGGTATAAAAGTTGTTTTCTTTATACATTATTATGTGCAATAGCAAAGGATATTGAATGTATAAAATCCTCCAGATAGAAAATAACAGGTAGTTTCAAAACTTAGGGGCTGTATTTGGATCTAGGCCACTGTCTTTGTCCTTGTGGCCATGGATCCTCTTTCTTATGTTCTCTCAGAGGAGAGTCTAGAGCCTGGGAGTCTAGTGGATGGGGATTAGTGAGGAAGCAAGGTGGTTCACACCATGCTCCTTGCTCTACCCCCGGATAAACTCTTACCTTTCCGGACTGATAAGGAGTGGACATTTAGTAAATAGTTGGTAAGTGAAATTAATTCTACTAGGAAGACCATTCCACGGCAAGTATGACCTAGTCCTTGCACGCCAGGGGCTTCTACTCTAGGGTGTAACATGGCACGGGGTGAGGGAGGATGAGCAGCAAGAATTATGTAGTTCCTGGGCCTGTGATCCTTAAGTGGCTGGTGACAAGGACCAGGGCATTGGGCGATTTCATGCTTTTGGTTGTGGTCATATGGACACAGTTGTGTTTGGCTGCAGTTGGGGGTGAGGACAGAGAGGGAAAAGTCACTATTTCTTCTCCTTCCATTTCATCTGCGCACATGAGATTGATCAGAGTTGCAAATTTGAACTTTCTGGTATTTCTCCAGGAAAAAGTGTCAAAATCCACTCATCTAGGAAGTAGTGTGTAGAGGTAAGCACCTGGGATTGGACCTGGTGCTTCTCTAATTGCTTCATAGCTTGACTCTGGGCAAATTATTCCATCTCTTTGAGCTTCAGTTTCTTCTTTTTTAATCTGTAAAAGGGGGATAATAATGTCTGCCTTGTTACCTAATAAGATTAAAAAATATTAACATGTGTGAAAGTATTTTATAATTGTAAAGCCCTATAAAAATGCAAGGGCTTATTATTATGACATTAAACATGAATAATTGCTAGGTACAAGATGCATATTTATCGCATTAAAATATGAAGAGTGGGACCCCTTTTGAATGGGATATTCTCTCTGTCTGTCTCTGTGTCTCTGTCTGTCTCTCTATAGATTTTATTTGAAGTATAGTTGATTTACAGTGTCGTGTTAGTTTCAGGTGTTCAGCACTGAATATATCTATTCTTTTCTAGATTCTTTTCCCTTATGGGTTATTACAGAATGCTGAGTAGAGTTCCCAGTGCTATACAGTAGGTCCTTGTTGATTATCTATTTTATATACAGTAGTGTGTATATGTTAATCCCAACCTCCTAATTTATCTCTCCCCCACCCCTTTCCCCTTTGGTAACCATAAGTTTGTTTTCTACATCTGTGGGTCTATTTCTGTTTCGTAAATAAGTTCATTTGCATTTTTTTGGGTTTCACCCCATATGTATTTAAAAAATTTGTTTTATTTGTTTTTTAAATTTTTGGCTGTATTGGGTCTTCGTTGCTGCGTGCGGGCTTTCTCTAGTTGTGGCGAGCAGGGGCTACACTTTGTTGTGGTATGTGGGCTTCTCATTGCGTGGTTTCTCTTGCTGCGGAGCATGGGCTCTAGGTGCACGGGCTTCAGTAGTTGCGGCACATGGGCTCAGTAGTTGTGGCACACGGGCTTAGTTGTTCCGTGGCATGTGGGATCTTCCCGGACCAGGGCTCGAACCTGTGTCCCCTGCATTGGCAGGCAGATTCTTAACCACTGCACCACCAGGGAAGCCCTTCACTCAGTGTTTTACTCACCAATATAGGAGCCAAAGTAGCATTCTCTTCTTCCACTCTTAGATGATGCTGGGCTCCCAATCAATAGTGAAAACTTTGATTTGAGCTGTTTTAGCAAAGGCGGAGAGTTTTCCTCCTTCCCTTTGATGGGCTGGTTGCTCCATGAAGAGAAGAGGCTTGCATTTTAAGGAGGATAAGCAAGTGAGAGGTGCAATCCTGGACTGAAAACTTGAGCAGAACTAGCTGGTCCACAGAGGCCTTGGTCTCTGTGTTAGTTCTTGTTAACCAACTGGGAAAACTGGACTAAGGAATGACAGATGAAACTAGGACAAGAACTGAGGTTGGTTGTTGGGAGTTTACTTTACTCCGGCACCTGACCCCCTTCCCTGTAGCTTGGTCAGTACTCAGTTTTTGTTGCTACAGACATTAGATTAGGGAGTTTCACTGCAAATTCTGTTTAGTTAATTTGGGCAGAAGAAGGTATTGCCCCATTTGAGTTCAAGGCTCTGCAGTTTGGAACAAGTGCACTTTGAGCTCAGAAGTTTAAATGCTGTGCTGGCAACTTGTTTTAACTTTCAATTCCTATAGTTAGGAAAAAAAAAAGCTTTCAGATGTCATTTGTTGTAATGATTAGCTCCAGTGAGTGAGTCTATCTCTGGTTATTTCCTTCAAAGCTTTAATGGGCTGAAGCCTGTGTATTTGATCATTAACAAAATGATCTCCTCTTTCTACCATGTTGATAATCTTGTTTAATAGGAATGCAGCTTTGATTTCTTCCTGGGCTAGGTTGCTATTTTTCTGGCATTGAGAAGTGTTGGTTTAAGATTTTGCCACATATGAGACATGGCGAAATTCCATCTTGGAAATCTCCAAGCTCAAAAAGATGAGAGTGGAAGGAATATTCTTGGCCCAACTGTGGGAAGCAGTTTGTTTGGATCAGAACTAACCAAAAATGTTGGCTTATGTGGAAACTTTATACCTGTCCCACGTGTTTTAGACATTGCTGAAAAAACAAACAGGTCCATATTTGCAATTACAAGGTCAAAAAGTCGCATGTCGGTCCCAGCGCCAATTTAGCTAACTGGGTCCTCAAGCAGTCGGCACTGATGTTGGTAAGTAAGAGTACGTTGTGGTCGCTTAACCAATCTCTGCACCCGGGAAAAATAAAAAAATACAACAAGAAATCAAAGTGAATTTGAAACCAGAGTGGGCTATCGTAACAGTGCTCAGATTCTGAGCTCCTGAGCTGTCTCTGCATCCCAGACTTGGATAGTCTGTATGCATCTGTACAGGCAGAATCTCCTTAATCCATATCTTAGGGCAGCATGAGCACTGTGCAACACCCCGTACGGACCTGGATTTCTGGAGCTGCATTCTCATGAAAGGTGTCCCACTGACCATGTCATCTTGTTCTTCCTCCTCTGTCTTAAGCCAGCTGGTTCATCTCCTGAAATTCAATATGCTCCCCCTCTTTTTTCAGATATGCCACTGCATAAAAGAGGCTCATGAAAAGAAACAGCTGCGCTGATACCAGTAGGAGCTGCTGCAGCTACAGATTCAAATCTGTGCACCTGCATGGAGCTGGGTGACTGGAGATTTGTCAGGGGAGGGAATATCCTGGAACATCAGGACTCTAAAGCCAGAGGGATGGATGGCTCTGGGGGTGGCAAACTGGATACCCCACTGCTCACCTGGAGGTCACGGGATCACACTTGACTTGAATTAGTGAAAAGGATTCCAGGATGGAGGGTTAGTTGGTTGTTTATGAATGAAATGATTAGCTGGTTGTAACAGTTCCTAATAAACAGATTGTCCATATCAATGACATCTATTCAGTGAGCCTCCAGCAAGTGACATCTCTGTAGCATCATGCAGGAAGGGGCATGATTGATGAGACTTAGGAGAATCCTGCTAAGGTGGTGTCTTCATGTAGTAGTGAGTGAGCTGGGAGTCACTGGGCAGGGCAGGGTGTTGGGGGGGAATTAAGCAGAGGAATCACGTGATCTGACGTATGTTTTAATAGACTCACTCTGATTGCTGGGTTGGGGCTAGGTAGTAAGGGGGCAGGAAAAGTAGCCAAGGTAAAAATTGTTGGTGTTTTGGAGGATGAAGGTCTTGCTGCAAGTGGTGAGAAGCTGTTGGATTCTGGGTATATTTTGGAGGTAGAGTCATAGTGTGAAAGAAAGAGAGTCAAGGATGCCTCGGAGGTTTTTGGTCTGAACAACTGGAAGGGCTGAGTTTCCCAGCCACTGGGATGGGAAAGACTTTATGTATGGAAGAACAGATTTTGGGGTGGGAGCGTATCAGGATATCAGTGTTGGTTGTGTCTATTAGACATCCAAATGGGGAGGATAAGTAGGCATTTGGATCCATGAGTCTGGAGTTCAAAGACAGGTTCTAGCTGGAGATAAAAACTTGGGAATCATCAGTGGGGGACTGAGATCTGCTGGGACTGAATGAGATCGCCAGGGGAGTGGGGCACATGGAGAAGAGAAGTGACACAAATGCTGGGCCCTGGGACCTCCAGCAGAAGAAGGTGGTGGAGATTGAGAGGAGCGCATGAAGAAAATGAGAAGGAATGGCAACAGGGTGGGAGGAGAACTGCAAGAGTGTGGTGCCCTGGAAACCAAGTGAGCAAAGTGTTCTAAGGAGAGGAAGGGAGCAGCCATGGCCGGGGATACGCAGGACGAGCGCTGAGCATTGACGATCAGACTCAGCTGCGTGGAGGTACTGGTGACTTGGAAAAGAGCAGTTTTGGGGGAGTGATGGGGTCATCCTTGGATTGGAAGGAGTATATAAGAGAAAGGAGAGAGAATTTGACAAAGGAGCATCGACAACTCTTACAAGGAGTTTTGTTCATTGGAGGGAAAGTAGAGTGAAGAAAGGTTTTCTAATTTTATTTTTTAATTAAATTTTATTTATTTATTTATTTTTTAAGATGGGAGAAATAACATGCCAGTGGGAATAAACCAGTAGAGGAGGCGACTTTTGATAACAAAGGAGAGAGAGGGGAGAGCTGGTAGAGCCATGTCCTTGAGTGGGATCCAGGGTACAGGTGGAGAAGCTGGTCTTCTACAGGGACAAGGACGGTCCATCCATAGAAAGGCGGGGAAGGCAGAGTCTATGGGAGCAGATGCCAGTGCGTGGGTAGAAGTGGAGGCGGGCAGCCGTAGCACTTCTCTTCTGAGAGCTTCGGTTTTCTCAGTGAGGCAGGAGGCAAGGTGAGCAGCTGAGAGCAGAGATGGGAGGGGAGGTGCTGGAGGCCGAGGAGAGAGGATGGCCATCTCTAGAAGGGTGGCAGGGTGAGTGGCCAGGGAATGAAGTGTGATGGCCAGGTAGCAGGAGGACCCAGAGGAGGTAATGAAGATTAATTACATGAAGACTGTGAGTGTTGGTCGTATGATTTTCTCTAGCTGAGGGGTACAGTACAGAGGTGGATTTTAGGGTTTGCTAATGGAGCTCTACAAAGCAGGTGAGGGGCACCCTGAGGATTTCTCTTTATTTTCATTAAAAAATATTACTGGTTACAGACTTACTAAACTGACTTAACAAACTAGTAATGGGTTGTGACCCAGAGGTTGAAAAATCACTGATCTAAATGGCATACCATTTTTTTTTTCCTACTTGGCTTCTTAAGGAAGAGACATAACCGCGGCCGGGATTTCTCTGAAAGTCCACCAGGCGTTTGTTCAGTATCTTCTCGGAGCTTAGCACAAATTTCAGTGCTGTTGGGGAGACAGAAGAGAGATGAGACATAGTTCCTGCCTTCAGGGTGAAGAGTTGGTGAGGATGCAAGTCAGTGGCCCCTCCCTCACCAAGCACCTGGGTCAGGTTTTACTACTCAAAGATGGTGCCACACTGTGGTGCACTACTACCTAATGTGTTAAATGGATGCCAAGTGACCAAACGTCACAGATGTCCATCATAATGTCAGTCTAAGAACACTTGTTCTCCACATGTAGTCAGATCACCTGACTCCAAGCCTGTCACCTCCTTTAACCCAAGCAGTAGACTCTATTAATGCAACCTAAGACAGTATCAACCTTTCAGGCAGCCTTGGAAAATTGTTGGCTCACACTGACCTTATGGTCAAACTTCACCCTCTGAGACTTAAAAAAAAAAAATCTTAGTTCTCATCAAGTCTTTATTATATATTTGATTTTTTAGGGGTGTGTGGGGTAAATGAAATGTTCTTTCTGTTGGAGATTGGGGACTATGTGTTTTGGAGCTGTAGATACACATCTACTGAGTGGGGATAAAGTCTGGGTGCTGGTTCGCTCAAATTTTGGTTCATCTTAGAACATATGGCCCTGCAGGAAACAGTGTGTGGGCGTCTTTGATGCAAAGGGAAAAATAACTAATTTCTTCACCTTTTTGTTCTATGTTTGGTCTTAGATTCAAAGGGAAAATGAGTTAGGACCAAGGTGTTGTATTCAACCCCATCTTCCAATCATATTTTAATTCAATATAGAAGGAGTTCCTCTCTCTCTGTGGCATTCAAGGCTTATGGTCCCAGACATGGCATTTGCATGCTGTTTAGTTTGGAATGCTTTGTGCTGACACACTTGCCACTGATGCAGTTGGGCTTGCCTTTCCAGGCAACAGTTAAACCAGCAGGAGACCACTTGTGTGTAATTTGTTGGAATGAAATCTACATTTGGGGATTAGATTACTTAGTAGTGTCATTTTGCCTTGCGTCGACTTTGTGGGTGGTCTCCAATAAACCCTGCATGTACAGCAAGTGTCAGCCCTGATTATCTCCAAGCAAGCTTGTAATGACTGCACGGCTTGGTATTTACAAGAAAAAAACAGCTTCCCTTAACTTTTAATTCAGGGAATGCGTGGGTGTGGACGAACCCCCTCCCCGCAAATCGGTGGCAAAAGGCCCAGTGGGGCCATTCTTGAAGGGGTGCAACTTAACTTTCTGTTCTTTCTGGAGATCCGGGTAATAGCCACAAACGTCACTTGGGGCTCACCAGTTAGGACATTTGTCTTTAATGATGCCTGAAGGAACCGTTTTATCTTGGAATAGAGTAGGACTAAGAGATTAGTTGAGGAGAACAGATGAGGGGAGTGAACTATATGGTTGGCTGAAGCATGAATATATACAGTAAATAACAAACAACGTTCCAGGACCACCCTTGTGTCATCCTGGTGGTAAGACTTTTCTAGGGCAATGGTTCTCAACCAAGGGTGATTTGGCCCTCCAGGGGATGTCTGGCAGTCTGGAGACATTTTTGTTGTCACAGCTGCGAGGATGCTACTGCGTCTCGCGGGTAAAGGCCAGGGATGCTCTTAACCATCCTACAATGCACAGACCACTCCCCCCTCCTCCTACAACAAAGAATTATTGTGCCCAAACATCAGTAGTGCCGAGTTGAGGTCTTGCTACAGAGTACCAGTGAACCCTTACCCCGGAGCAGTGGGGTAACACAGTTTTGCCCTTCCCATCTTCTTCTTTTTTACCCTCAGCATCCTCTGGTCCACTTTGATTCCTTGTGCATCCCTGCTTCTTTGGAACCCTCGGGATACTGGAACTAAAATATTACAGATTTACGTCGTGGAGAATGTCAGCTTTGGAGCTAGGCAGATCTGGATTAAATCCCAGCCTAACGCCTTCAGTTTGGGTGGTTTTGGGGACAAATTACTTAATCTCTCTGAGCCTGAATTTAAAAAATATCTGAAACAGTGGGGACTGTAGTCCTTACCTTACTGGATGGGAGTGAGGATTAAGTTTATGTAAATTTATCAGTACTTGGTCTGCTAGGTAGTAGATACCTCATAGCACTTTTATCATTGCACGTCCTTGCGTGCAATGACTAAAGTTCAGTTTCCCCCTCTTTAAACATTATCCCGGCAATTTATTTTTATTGTGGAAAATGTATAAAAAGGGCAAGCAAGCCAGAAGAAAAAAGTAAATCACCTGTAATCTTATGCCTCAGAGATAATCACTGTTAATGCTTTTTGTATATGTATTTTAGACTTTCCCCCCTCTCTCTCTCTTCCTCTCTCTGTGTCTGTGTGTTCTTGCTGTGTATACTGTTTAGTGGCTTGCTTTTTAGACCTAATGATGTATTAGGGACATCTCTTCATGTTGATAAACATAGATCTACATCATCTACATCATCATTTTAAAAAGCTGCCTAGTATTTTATTGTATTGATGAACCATGATTTAGTCAATCAGTCCCTTATATCCTTGGACATTTAGATCATTAGAGTTATTCTTCAAAGCCCGGAGGAGGTCTTGTCTAGGTTGTCCAAAGTTCATGGTTTGTAGTTCTAGAAAGCTAGCTCTTTCTGTGCCCACTTGCGGCCATATAAACTTCTGCAGGTAGTTCATTCAGGAGGGCAGCTCTCTGCACAAGGTACACGTCCTCTGCTCCCACTCTTCCTGGGCTGCCCTCTCCCCTGTGTGTGTGTGGATAGTTGAGCTAGGGCTCATTTCTTCTTATGACACAGCATAATATAGTGCTTCAGAGCTCAGGCTCTGGAGTCAGGCTGCCCAGGTTCAAATCCCAGCTCCCTTGCTTGGTTATGTAACCTCACCTCTCTGAGCCTCAGTTTCCACATCTGTAAAATGGTGATACCAACTGTTCCTGCATCACAGAGTTGTTCTTAGAAGTAAATGAGGTAGGATACATCAGGCATATAATGCAAGATCTGATATGTAATAAGCGCTCAATACCTTTTAAGTCCCATCAGGCAGGAACGAATGCCTGACAAGCCGAGTGCTTCCTGGAAGTCCTTCTCCTGGTACTCTGTGTACATTACCGTCTAATACTATCAAGCGTCCCCCATCCCTCCACCCCAAGGAGCAGCAGCAGCTGGAGTTTAAAGATCTCTACTTGCTGCTTCTCTGGGGGCTTTTGCTTTTAACCACTGTGTACTTGTTTCCTATTGCCGCTATAACAAATAACCACAAGCAAAGTGGCTTCACATAACACAAACTTATCTTATAGTTCTGCAGGTTAGAAGTCCAAAATCAGTTTCACTGTGCTAAAGTCAATACGTTGATGGGGCTGCATTCCTTCTGGAATGGGAGAAGGAAGGTTCTATGAGAGAACCCATTTCTTTGCCTTCTCCAGCTTATAGACGCTGCCCACGTTCCTTGGCTTGTGGCCTCGCAACACTCTGGCTTATGCTTTTGCTGTCACGTAGCTTCTGCCTCTGACCCCTGTGCCTCACTCTTATAAGGACACCTGTGATGACATTGGGCCCACCAGAAAATCCAGGATAATCTCCCCATTTCAACGTCCATAACTTTAATCACCTCTGTGAAGTCCCCCTGGCCAAGAAAGGTGGCATATTCACAGATTCCATGGATTAGGGGGAGGACATCTTTGGGAGGCCATTACTTCAGCTGACCACATGCCTCGTGTACCACGTTCATGACTCGCCCTTTTGACCTCAGACACTTCTCAGGCTCTGGGGATACCTGACATGTATGCAGCACACCTGACAGGTATCTGAGTGCTGGGATCCTCGCCTTGGACCAAGTTTAGCATCTGAGCAGTGCCTCTGCTGCAGGCAGTGGGTGAGCACGAGAGAACATTGCCCAGTGAATGGTCAGATGTCTGGGCGCTGGGCTTGTTCCATCCCTCAGCTTCTCTCCTTGACCCCCATGGTGCCTGGTTGCTCCGGAGTCTCTCCGTTTCGTGCTCTGCTGGCTGTCACACAATTCTGTTTCCTAGGGTCTGTCCCCCTGGCAGACTCCCACTGGCCTGGGACAAGCCCTCCTTCCTTTTCTTTCCCTTCACACTGCCTGGCTTGGAGCACGTCACACTCGCACTCCCCAGGATGGATTCCTGGCTGCGTTCCTTCAGGTGGTTTTGTTCTCCAGAGTGTAGTTAGAGGATCCCCGCTCACTGTCACCAGTTTGCCTCGCCTCCCCAACCGGAAGTGCCCTAAGAGTCATTCTTCCTCTACCTCGTCCAGCCTGTGTTGTCTTCTGCCCAGCTCCCAGAGGTCTCCATGCTCAGTGTGGCCCTAGGAGCTCGCTGTGCCTTGCTAGTCCACAGGAAGACCCAAGGCTCAGGCAGGGCCCTGTGGTACTCAGGCCACCACTGGACCACCCGAGGTGGGCACTCTGAGGGCAGGTATACAAGTGTCCCCCAACACCAAGCTGGGGTGGTCGGCCGGTGAGATCCCCTGGGCCCGTGGCTGGTGCAGACCTTCTCTCAGCATCTCCCTGCTAAAACCCTCTTAGATGACCTTCCAGGATGTGACCGTGGGAAAGTGGGCTCCTTTCAGGGTCCTTCTTGCTTGCCTTTCTCCCCAGTTCTCTCAGACTCCACCCACACCCAGCAGAAAGCTCTATTCTTTTCCTGTTGTTTTCCTGCCTCAATGACCTTCAAGGCCCAATTAGGGAGGATGGAATCACCCTTTAGATGACAGCCCCAAATCATTAGTAACATAAAGCTTGGCTTTCCCAAGCAGGGCCTGGTTAATTGCCTAGAAGCATGAGGCTTTGTTTTTTAAGCAGCAAGAAAACAAGTTGCATTCTGATATAAAAACCAGGTCGAGGATTCCTATCCTATAGAGATCCGACTTTCTCACCCTCAGGCAAATGAGAATGACTGGGTAGCCTCTCCCACTTCCACACATTCTTAAGTCTGTTTTTTTCTTTTAGTTTTTCAAAATTTGCTCAGCATTACAGAACCGTTAGCCAAATATAAAGACAGAAAAAATTCACCCACGATGGGACTGTCATCCCCAACAAATTTAACTATTTTTATTTTTTTTCCATGTGCCCTTCCAGTTTTTGTCCCCATGGACATATAATTGAAATAGTCGTAATCATGGTGTAGCAATCATTTTGTGTTCTGCATTTTTCCACTTAGCATTAATTATATCATAAGCATTTTTTCCATGTTGCTGCAAAGTCATTGTAATTATCATTTTTAATGACTATAAGAATTCATCAAGAGGAGAGTAGATTACTTAACCCTTGTTCTATTGTGGGACCTCCTGCGATGGTGTTCTGTTCGTCCTTTGGGGTTGCCCTTGGCATCCTGTCCCTCTGCCATCCTCGGTGAGGGAGGGAGTACTGATGGAGTGGGTAGGAGGAGAAGCGGAGTGAGTTATAAGACGCCTACTTTACACACATTCACAGTTAAGACTCCTAAAGGCGAGAGCTGGAGGGAAACCTGGCCTCTACCTCCTTCAGACCTTCACTAATGGCTAGTTTCGAGAATGACTTTGTCACTTACCTTCTGGAGCGCCTTTCAGTGCCCAGAGGAAAGGTGGCTGTAGGAAACTGATTGAGAAAACAAACATAAGCTATCAGTTTTAGCTTCACTAGTCATCAAAATCAACTCCCAAATGCTATTCTAAATTCTGAAAGTAGAGATAAAATTATCAATCACATATTTAATGCTGATTAGAGCTAACTTGATAACTTGAGAGGACTTCAACTATGATGGGGTTTCTTAAAGTTCCACAAGTTCTAGGTCCACAAGATGCTTTAAAAAACAAGGGAACCTTGACAAAAATGTTTGGAAAACAGTGATGTTGCATGCTGCATCCCCTTCTAGGGTACAACATCCATTAACATATTCAATGCTCCGAGAAAGCCTGGAGGGAGGAAACCTCCTTGACTTTCATTGGCCCAGTGTCTCCGAAGGCCATGGGACACTTTTGTCATATGGTACCTCCACCAGTCAGTGTCTCTGCTCAAGAAAATGAAATCAGCTAGGTAATCCAGAGAGCATTTGTTACTGAGACCTCATTTAAAAAGTGTTGGGAGAGCTGAAAGAGCCAAAAGATGCTGTGACTCAGAGATTCCGAACTGCAGGAAATGGCTGCAATCCAAAGGGTGAGTGTGGTGTTCCCAGAACATGGGACACACTTGTTTCTGCAACATGAGAGGTAACCCAGAGGGTGCAGAGACCAGCAAGGGGGACACAGAACCTGGTGGCCCACAGCAAGTGGTGAGACTACTGGGGAGATGCAAAGCCCTGTTTCTGGGAGGACAGAAGTGGCTTGAGCTGTGAGTGCTGGATCTGTGGAAGGACCCTGGAGTCCACAGCTATTTCCTGGAGAAAGTGTTGTCCTCTATAATAAGCAGAATTCTGGTCCCGATGATCTCTGCCACCTGGTGTCATGTCCACGAATATGTCATATTACGTGGTGAAAGGGACTTTGCCTATGTAATTAAGGTTACTAATCAGCTGACCTTATGACAGGGAGCTTATCCTGGATTACCTGGTACGGACCCAGTGTCACCTCATGAGCCCTTAAAAGTAGAAGAGGAAGCCAGAATGGGAAGTCAGAGAAATTCAAAACATGAGAGCATTCAATGTGCCATTGCTGGTTTTGAACATGGAAGAGGCCACGAGCCAAGGAATGCAGGCAGCCTCTGGAAGCTGAGAACGACCCTCAGCCTACAGCCAGCACAGAACCCTCAGGGATCTCAGCCCTAAACCTCAAAAAACGGAATTCTGCTAACAACCCTGATTCGCCTGGAAGTAGATTCTCCCACAGAGCCTCCAGAGAAGAGTTCAAGCTGGCCAACACCTTGATCTTAGCCTTATAAGACCCTAAGCAGAGAACCCAGCCAAGTCCACTGGGTTTCTGACCTACAGAACTGTGATATAATAAATGAGTGTTGCTTTAAACCACTAAATTTGTGGCAAATTGTTATGGCAGCAATAGAAAACTAATACACCCTCCCAACTTCAGATCACCTGCCATTCCCTCACATTTGCAGAATCTAACCGGAAGCCCCTTGGCAAGGAGGAAATGTACTTTGTAGGGTCCCAGCTCCTCCATAATTCAGCACAGAAGGACAGGAGTGAAAGCAAAAAGCACATGGGTGGGCAAGTCTCTGGCATCTGTTAATATTTGGTGGGATGGATATTAGGAAAACCACATTGGGGAATTCTGATTATGACACAGTAGAGTTGGACTTTTGAAATGGGTACATCGAGACTTCCCCCAAAATGAATGAAGATGATATATTCACGCTAATTTTGTAAGATTGCTAAAGGGGTGCAGTGGAGTGTCGTGGAGAGAACCCCACAAGCTGGAGATCAAGTCCCAGCTCTGCACTCACTCCTTGGTGACTGTGGGTGCCTTGCCTTCCCAGGGCCTCAGCTTCTGCTCTTGTGGAGTGAAGGAAATTGACGAAAGCACCAGTCAGGTCCTTGCAAGAATTTTATCTCTACCTGGAGAACAATTTTACTCTCGTTTAAATGATTGTGGATTCTCTATAAATGATGGTCATCATATTTATGATTGATTTGATGCTGAATTCTTGATTAGCACCAGAACCCCCAGTCGTGAGATTGTCACTAAGAGAAATTATGATCCAGCTTGCAGTTACCTGCTCACTAATGTGGGACAAATGGATTGATTCAATAATGATCATCCTTGGCCCCAAGTAAATTAAGAGGCCTCCAATGTGGGCATAAAATTGATTTTCATTGTTATAACAAGTTGTGGCCATGCTGTATTACCTCTGCACTGTGAGGGGAAGTTAGAGCAATGAATCGTAGAACTACCTGGCTTCAGGGAGCTTCTGATCTAGTTGAGGAGACAAGATGGACATGGGGAAATGATTGGATGGTGACAGGAATGAATAGAAGCATGTCTTAAATCGCATAGCAGGTTTATGTCAACTTGGTGTCATTGCACCGGGCATTTCAGAAAGGAGGTGTTTCCCTTTATCTTTCTAGATGGTAGAGAGAGACACAAATCTCTGAGCAGCAGTGGTTCAGAGCTGGCTTTTGTTGGACTTTGCATTCTTCCCTGGCTCTCACTGGGAACTGTTCCATTAAGCCGTGAGCGTCTTTGGTGACAGTTTCCTGCAGGGTATGAAATGTAGCTTGTCACCCACCTTGAGCAGGTTGTTTCCTGAAGCATTTGAAAGTAAAACAAAGTACCATGACATTAATGGAAAGCTAGAATTTTCTGTCTGCTTGTACTTCTGACAGGTTGGTTGATGCTTTCACTGGTTGTGTGTACCTTTTCAAAATGCATGTTTTTAGCCTGTTACCCCTGGGTGGATTAATTCCTAATGCTCCTCTTTGATATGCAATGATGCCATGCTCTTTATACAGTCCTCTTCTGTGGGGGTGTTGCCCACAGTGTGGAAGCAGCAGCCCTGCCTTCCAAGAACCTGCATATCTTCCCAGGTAGCTGAAGTTTTCATTTTTCACCTGGATGTTCAGGGATCATGGACATATAGCTTCTGAGCCTTCAGCATCTTTGATATTAGAAGCAGCTTTATGTGTTGTATGTACAGTGTTTCTTTTTCTTCCCTAGGGGACTGTGTGGTTTTGGAAACTTTCAAAGTGGGGCATGGAACCAACTTTGCCTTTTCAGTCATAGAGTCACTGTTTCTCTATGATAGCAAGGAACAAGCGTACGGCACCGGGAGCACTGCCTGGGATTGAGTTCTGATTCCAACATTCCTTTGCACAAGTTGCTTAACCTTTCCGAAGCTCAGTTTTCTCATATGTGAAGTGAGGGAAAAACAACCTGGTAGGGTTGCTTTGAGGATTCATAAGTGCTTAATACATGTTAGTTAACATTATAATCATCTTTATGATCATGACCATCATCACCATCACATTAGTGCCATAGTAATCCTCACCATGACAATCAGCAGCATCATCAAGATCATCATTTTTTTTAACATCTTTATTGGAGTATAATTGCTTTACAATGGTGTGTTAGTTTCTGCTTTATAACAGTGAATCATTTATGCATATACACATGTCCCCATATCTCTTCCCTCTTGTGTCTCCCTCCCTCCCGCCCTCCCTATCCCACCCCTCTAGGTGGTCACAAAGCACGAGCTAAGATCATCATTATTATCATCACCATCACCATCATCATCACCACCACCATTGTCATTATCATCATCACCATCACTATCACCATCATCATCATTACCATCAGTAGCAGCAGCAACAGCAGCAGCATCCTGCCCTCCCAAAGACTCTCACTAGGTCCCTGACGTGTAGCAGTGCCTGTGAGTGAAGCGGATCTCAGGTTCCTGCTCTGCCCTAGCCTTGGCTTGTAGCTACTGTACCTCTGAGGAAGAGTGTGAGCCCCGCCTCCCCCAACCATTATGCATAACCTCTTCTTTGCTTTCCCTCCTTGTCTAGTTCTCTACTTGGCTGGAGTCCTGAAGTCCAGCCTGGCATTGGACAGCCCTCTCTTAAGGGAGGTTGGAACTTCCCATGGTCCAGCCGCTGGTAAGAATCTGGCTGTGGAGTAGTTTTCTAAGCCTTGTGGCTGCTTCCTGATGGACTCTGGGAATTCTCTGCTTCCTCCACTCACATCACTGTGAGGGTTTCAGTCATACCTGTACTGATTTCACTTCTTTAGCCACTGGTTGTAGGGATTTCAAGGGATCAAGGAAAAAGATATGACCACAAGGTGGCAATAGCACACTCAGGCTTTATTTGGGTGATGCTTTGACAGCCTTGCAGGTGGGGGAAGTCCCTCTCAGCATGAGACCGTCTGGAGGCTGTACCATGAGGGTCACTACTCAGAAAGGGTGGGGGGCAAAGGAGCTCCTGGGGGAGAGGTGGATTGAGAGGGGTTTAGGTGTCTAGATGATGTTGCTCAGCAGCGTGGCCTGGGTCAGAGAGCCCAAAGGCAGCAGTGGCGGGGAGTCTTATAATCTATGGCTAGCAAATGCTGGGTATGCAAAGCAGGCAGGCTCTAAATGGCTAAAAATCTGCTTATTTGGTCAAAATAAATCAATTTGATGTGTTAAAATTGGAGCTTGGCACTAGTGGGCGTTTGAGCTATCACAGACTGGGTGGCTTAAACAACAAACATTAATTTCTTGCAGTTCTACTGTCTGGAAGTCCAAGATCAGGGTGCCAGCAAGGTCAAGCTCTTGGTAAGGGCTCTATTCTTGGCTTGCAGATGGCTGCCTTCTTGCTGTATCCTCATGCGGTGGAGAGTGAGAGAGGAGAGGGAGAGAGAGAGGGAGAGGGAGAGAGAGAGGAAGAGTGAGGGAGAGAGGGAGAGCTCTGGTCTCTTCTTGTAAGGGCAGTAATTCCATCATGAGGACCCCACCCTCATAACCTCATCTAAAGCTAATCACCTCCCAAAGGCTCCACCTCTAAATATTGATATAACACCATCACATTGGAGGTTAGGGCTTTAAAATATAAAGTTTGGGTGGGGGTAGGGGACACGAACATTCAGTCCATAACACTTCTAATATAGAACTTTCTTTTCCCCACCAAAGACAATACATGGAAATAATACTTTGAAAAGTGGAGAGCATTATACCAATGGAAGAAATCTTTTTTTTTTTTTTTTTTTTTTACTTCTTGAAAGGTTAACTTCCAGCTAATCACAAATGGTGTCTGATATCATGTTTCTGACAATGCAGCCAAATGATGACTTTACCCTGTCTTTCTTCCAGCCTCTCCACCGAACAATGTCAAAGAACACCAGCCGCCACAATAAAACCCACACCTTCTGTCCTCTTCCCTTCTGTCTGGCCAGAAGAGGGGTGAAATCACAGCATGTCAAGCAGGCTTTAAACATTTGAGGTGCTTTCCCTCAACTTTTGGGAGGGCTTCTTTGGGATGACAGGGGGACAAAGGGTTGCAGTGTAAATTACCATGCAAATTGCCACAGCATTTGAACTTAAGACACCTTGCCTGCTGCAGCTCAATGAACTTGAGCTTCTGCAACTCCCATGGAAGTGGAGATGTGTGGTACCTTCCAGAGCTGAGATACTGAACCACCTAAACAGCCCCATATGCTTGACTCCAACGAGCTCCTGTAAATACACTTGAGCAGCTGCTAAAATATGACAACCAAACAGAGGTTGGTCTTAAGGTGTTTCCTTGTTGACCTTTGAGCAGGTTTCCTCTTTAAAGGCCAGTCTTTGTAGGACAACTCTGAACAGTTTTGTAGTGTGATGCTCTGAGTGTGTCTTGGAGATGCAAGGATTGCCAACCACATTTTAGGTAGGGGACATAGAGGCTGTATTTTTCTTTCTTTTTCCTGGTCCCCCTCTTCCCTCCTTGTGTCTCATTCACTGGGTCAGTGAGGAAATAGCTTGCTCACGTGGGAGCTCTCCCTTCTCTCTGAGCCTGGCATGCTTGATACGTTAGTCCTGCCTGAGCCTGTGACTGAGAGGCGTGACTGTGCAGTCGTGGGCAGTCGTCTCTGACTTTGTTGGCTTCTTGCCTCCTTTCCCATGGCTACATCCACAGTGATGAAGGCTGAAGCCACATTCAGAGGCGGTGGTTTGTTCGAAGCTCTCAACTCATCTTTTATTTGTAGGAAACAACTCCATGTGGCACAACCCTCATTTAGGGCAAATAGGGGACCATAGGAAATGCCCTGAAGAATTTCTATAGCAGGTGGTAGGGCAGTTTCTAAAGAGCCGTTAGAGCTGGTCTTGGTCCTGCTCTTTCCCCTGGTCCGTTGTGGCTTAATAATAACTCATATTGGGAGGCATATTTTTTGTGTTCTAAAAACACAACCACCACAGTTAATGTTTATTAAATATTTTTCTTTTATTTCAGGTGTACAACATAATGATTTGATATTTTTATACATTATGAAATAATCACCACAATAAGTCTAGTTACCATCTGTCACTGTACAAAGTTGTTACAATATTATTGACTCTATTCCTTATGTGTACATTACATCCTTGGGACATTTATTTTGCAGCTGGAAGTTTGTACCTCATCATTACCTTTACCTATTTTGTCTGTTCGCTCAATCTCCTCCCCTCTGCCAACCACCAGCTTGTTTTCTGTATCTGTGAGTCTGTTTGTTTTGTTTAGATTCCACATATAAATAACATACAGTATTTGACTTACTCTGTCTGACTTATTTCACTTAACATAATACCCTCTAGGTCCATCCATGTTGCTACAAATGGCAAGATTTCATTCTTTTTTTATGGCCAAGTAGTATCCCATTGTATATGGATACCACCTCTTCTTTATTCATCTTTCTGTGGACACTTATGTTGCTTCCATATCTTGTCTATTGTAAATAGAGCTACAATATCTTTTCAAATTGGTGTTTTCATTTTCTTCAGATGAATACCCAGAACTGGAACTGCTGGATTACATGGCCATCCTTTTTCTGGTTTTTTGAGGAACCTCCATACCATTCTCCATAATGGCTGCACCAATTTACTTCCCCACTAAAAGAGCAGGAGGGTTCCCTTTTCTCCACATCCTTGCCAATGCTTGTTTCTTGTCTTTTTGATAATAGTCATTCTGACAGGTGTGAGGTGGTATCTCATTGTGCTGAACACTGAGTATGTTTTATCTCATTTAAACTGCTTTAAAGGTAGGTATATTTGTCAGGGTTCTCCAGAGAAACAGAACCAATAGAATGTGTATACACACACACACACACACACACACACACACACACACACACACACCCCTATATCTATCTATCTATATTTGGTAATATTTTATTTATTTATTATTTATTTATTTATTTTTGCGGTACGCGGGCCTCTCACTGTTGTGGCCTCTTCCGTTGCAGAGCACAGGCTCCAGACGTGCAGGCTCAGCGGCCATGGCTCACGGGCCCAGCCGCTCTGCGGCATGTGGGATCTTCCTGGACTGGGGCACGAACCCGTGTCCCCTGCATCGGCAGGCGGACTCTCAACCACTGCGCCACCAGTGAAGCACAATATTTTATTTTTTAATTAAAATTTTAAAATTTTTAATTGGCTCATGTGATGGTGGGGCTAGTAAGTCCAGAATCTTCAGGACAGGCTGGAAGGCTAGAGACCCAGGGAATTATTGATGTTATGGTTAGAGTCCAAAGGCAAACTAGAAGCAGAATTCCTTCTTTCTCGGATGATGTCAGTCATTTTTCTCTCAGGCCTTTGACTGATTTGATGAGGCCCACCCACATTAGGGAGGGTAATCTGCTTTACTTAGAGTCTACTGATTCAAATGTTAATCTTATTGAAAAAAGTACCTTCACAGTGACAGTTAGACTGGTATTTGACCAAATATCTGAGTACCATGGCCTAGGCAAGTTGACACACAAAAATAACCATCACAGTAGATATCATTTCCATTTCACAGGTGAGGAAATCAAGTCTCAGAGAAATTAATTCACTTGCAATGGGCTCCAAATATGTCCATGTCCCTAGAACCTGTGAATGTACCTTATATGGCAAAAGAGACTTTATACATGTGATTGAATTAAGGGTCTTGAGCTGAGGGGATCATCCTGGATCATCCAGGTGGGCCCAACATCATCACAAGGGTCCTTATAAGAGGGAGGCTGGAGGGTTGGATCCAGAGGAGAAGGTAATGTGATGACAGATGCAGAGATTGGAATGATGCTCTTTGAAGATGGTGGAAGGGGCCACAGCCAAGGAATACAGTTGACCACTAGAAGCTGGGAAAGATGAGGAAATGGCCCCCTAGAGCCTTCAGAAGGAACGACCCTGCTGACACCTTGATTTTGGCCAGTGAAGCTGCGTCTTGATTTTGGCCAGTGAAACTGAGTTTGGACTTCTTACTTCCAGAACTGTAAGAGAATAAATTTGTGTTATGTAAAGCTACTAAGTTTGTGGTGATTTGTTATAGCAGCCACAGGAAACTAACACACTTGCCACATAGTAAGCATAGTAAACAGCAGAGGTGGGATTTGAAACCAGGTCAGGCTGAGCCTCAGACATTGAACTCCGTTGTCATCATCGGTCCTCTTGATCTCTCCCAAACAATAGTTCTTGGGTCCCTCCTCACTTCTCCCCAAATCCTTGTTCAGACTTTAACCACCCTGCCCCTGAACTTATAATAATAGGGGGAAATTAGTCATATAGGAGAGAGGGACTGTGGATAGGAGGAGGAAGCGTAAAAACACAAGACTCTGCATTTATTATTACAATGTGGCAGGCACTTCATAAATATTAGGGTGTTTGTTTCTCCCAAACTCCCTGGACAGCAGGTACTATTATTTTCTGTATTTCAGAGTTGGAGAAACTGAGACCAAGAGAGGTTAAGTGACTTGGTTAAGTCACTTAACCAAGAGAGGTTAAGTGACTAGGGTCACACAGCTAGGAGGGAGCACAGCTGGGGTTGAAGCCTCTAGATCTGTCTGATGCCGTCGTTTTCCCACACTCTCTTCACCACATTCGCTTCCTGAGACTCTTCATCACAAGAGCAGCGGCAGCGGGAGAGGAAAATGTTGGCAAAAACTGTTGAAAACTGAAAACAGGCTCCCCGTGTTCTTGCTTTTCTTCCCAGAAACCTCCATCTCAGGCATACAGGCTGAAAATCCAGGGGTCCCCACCATGTCCTCTGCACCATAAGGCAGGTCATGCTCCTCCGGTGCTGGAGGAGCCGTCTGTCTGTCTGGATTTCCTTCCCCTCTGCCTTCTTGTCTTTTCCTTTTCCACCTTGGCTCTTTGGCTGCCCATAGCATCTGCTTACGTAGTATTGGGGCACCCTTCCCCCCACTTCTCTTCCATTCTCATTGCTGCCCTTTCCCTTTTACTCTTTGCTTTTGGCCACCCACAGAGGGAGGAAGAGAATAGCAGGAGGAAAGGGACCAGAGGGTGAGCCCCGTTTTCCAAAACCATCTGACCAGACTTTCTTTGACAGCTGTGGGTTAGTGTGCAAGCTCCAGGGGGAGGCCAGGCCAGGTCCCGCCACCCCATGAACTGGACATCCAGGGGCTGAAGATGACTCCTGGCAACCAGGGGTGACTGAGCAGGGATTCTGAGCAGCTGAGTCTATGACTTAACAAAACAGGTGATCAACAGCATTGGTCTAAAAATACCACGTTTATTTTTGAAATGACTTGTTTTGGTAGTTATAAATACTCTACGAAGCCCACTTAGGAGGTAGTCTAGTAGCTCTCTGACAAGTGAATAATATTTTAGATGCATACATTATTTCTATGCCAAATCCAACATGCAATGTCCAGTCAGTTCTTTGCTCTCCTGAATGATGGGAGATTGGGTGTAGATAACACCGGTGAAGAATCCATTTAGTGTGGGGTTACAGCCCAGGTTGCCAAGCTGAGACCCTTATTTTGGAAGAGATGCCACTGGAAGGCATTTTCAAGGAAGTCTCTTTGCCTGCCAGGTAACACTTTGCCCTTGGGTAGCAGAGAACTGAAGCGAATTGTCATAACTCCCTCCTTCCTTCCCTCCCTCCCACTTTCTCCCCCTTCCCCCCACTCCTCCCTCCTTCCCTTCCTTCTTTCTTCATCCATCCACCCTTCAAACAATCATTGAACACCGACTTTGTGCTTGATGAGCTGCTGGGTGCTGGGGATGGTGATAAACAAAACCAACTCGATCTGTGAACCCCTCCTCCTCAACATGCAGCTTTAGATGCACTGCGATGGTAATTACAAATGGGCAATGGAATAAATAATTACAAAATGTGATCCCTGCTCTAAGCAATAACTAGGAGAGAGGGAGAGAGGCGGGGGTGGCACCTCCTTAACTAGGACTGGATGGCTTCTTGGGGGGTTGGCATTTTAGCTGAGCCTGAAGGATGAGGAACCCGCCTGAGTGTGGAGGTGGGGATGTTCTAAAGCAGAGGAACAACTGCACTGGGGAAGGTCTGAGAAAATGTCTGGTCTGAGGAGCTGACTTGATACCTTTTTATTTATAAAATTTCTATGTAGAGCTGGAGGAGGGCTGTTTGCCTGGTGCTCTTAAGAGCTTGGCACTGATTCTTTCACTCTCTGCCTCTTTCCTTCCCTCCCCCCCTCCCTTGTTGCGGGGACTCTCTCCTCTGCTGAAAAATCCACTCCCATTGTCTCCTTCACTCGTGACTGGCACCTCACTGTCCGCAGCTCTGAGCCCACCAGCACCATTTCTGTTGCCTCCTCCAAGCCCTGGCCTCAGAGGTGCCCAGATATGCTGATGAGAAAGTGGCTTCTGCTCCCCACCAACCCTTGTCACCCCCAACGTACTGGCCATCAAGCGCTTCACCACCAGCCTCGCAGCATCATCATCAGCACTGTGCCTGTCATCATGGCTACAGTGATGTTCAGTCACCTGGCCAAGCCACCAATAGCCGTGGCCATCGTCTCTGTCCCTCCTGTACCCCTCCTGCCTGTTCTGGGTCCTCTGCCTCCCCTTTCCTGGCACAGGTGGCAACCTTCTATCACCTTTCACTTATCGCTCCGATGGCATCCCCGGTCTGCTCGGCCCGGGAGAAGCCCCAAACAGGGAAGAACCCGACTGTCTGCAACATGTTATGGTGGACTCTGGCATCAGACCTAGATTTTAGTTCCAATTTGACCAACTATTAGCTGAATGGACTTGGGAAATTCCTTGACCTTTGGGCTATAATGGTTGGTCCACAGTTATGATGAGGATTATGGATGTGATGGATGTGACTGTGCTTGGCACTTAGGAGGTGCTTAGTAAAAGGGCGATTTCTTCTCTCTCTCCATCCCCCTGGATGCTGGGGACTCACAAAATGAATCAATACACAGTCACCGGCCCCCACTGGCAGCACCTTCACTGCTGCAAAGAACTCGAGGACTCCCCAAATGCCATTCCAAAGTTTTGGTTAATGATGCTTAATATTTCTTTGAATCACACAAGTTGTACATGAATATATTCTTGTAAAAACACAAACAACAGAGAAAAGGGAAAGTTCTCCTCAATCATTACCATCTGCCCACTTTCTAGTCCCATTTTCTTCCTTAGTAGTAACTACTTTTAACTACTTTTAGTCTACAGTATAACCTTCTGAACTTTAAAAGATACATTTACATGGTGTGTGTATGTGGTTTTGTGCTTTTATTTCTTATATAACTGGCATCATAACGTAATATGCATCATAATGGAATATCATACTACAACTTGATAGTTTAAGTAAACTTACTAAGTAGTAAGTTCTTTCCTTGACAGTATGCATACAACTATGTCTTTGCATAGAACTTATATCTTTCGTTTAGGAGGTGATACTTTATTTTTAGTGTTTTATTGTGGAAAAAACTTAAATACATACAAAAGTAGACAGAATAGTATAATGAACCCTTATATACCCACTACCCAGCTTCAACGATTATCAACTCATTCAATCTGGAAAATCTAACTCCACTTACTTTTCTTTCCTTTATTATTTTAAAGCAAATCTCAACTACAGCATTCCAACTATAAATATTTCATTATGTATCTCTAAAAGATAAGGGCTATTAAAAATATAAACACAATACCATCGTCACAATGGTAAAAAATCAACAATTCCTTGATATCTGTCTTTGTCTAGTTTAAAAAATTAGTTATTTGAATCAGGATCCTAGTAAGATCCTGTATCTCTTAAGTCTCTCTTACACTATGAGTTCCCCCTCCATTTCTCTCTCTCTCTCTCTCCTTGCAATTGATCTGTTGAAAAGATCTACCTTTTTACCTGCTGCATATTATTTCTGAGTAGGGATCCATCATGGTGTATTTCCCCATTCTTCTATTAAAGGGCATTTAAGTGGTCCTCAAACTCCTACTGTCACATGTATGCTCCAGTGAACATCTTAGTGTAAGATCTTTGTGCAAATGTGCCAACATTTCTATAGTGCAACTACAAAGAAGTGGATCTGCAAAGTTGAAGGGTGTGTATTGTATTTGGCTGAACCATATAAAATTTTTATAGGTCAAAGGTAGTTGAATAAGGGCAATTTCATATGGTTCAGCCTAATAGATTTTAATTGAAATTACCTTTAAACATATTGTATTAATTTCCCCTCTTCCTAAAAGTTTATAATTGTACCCATTTCCCTATGCCATCACCACATTTAAAATAATCAGTGTTTTAAATATTCTGTGAATCTGATGGGCAAAGAATGGCTTTTATTGTGCTTCAATGCTTCTCAAGAGCCACGTGGCATATGCATTTCTGGGATTCTTTTTTTTCTGGGAGTCAGATCCCCTGGTATGGACCCACCCAAGATGGGCAGTATTGTTGCTGGGCTGTGCCCAGATAAAGTGAGTGATCCATTGGGTGGGTGAGCTGCAGGCAGAGAGAATGGATTGGCTATGTTTTCAGGTGAATTCTTTTCACTCCTTGCCCTGAGCCGTGATCCCTAAGGGGTGTTTATGACTGGTTGAAATGAAATGAAGCCATTCATCTGAAGCCCCTTGGCTCATAGCTTGTGGCTGCATAGGTAATCTTCACCCCCTGTTAAGGCACCCGCCTCTGTTGGTGAAGAGAGATGAGAGCCAAAGGCTTGGAATGATACCTGGGCTTTGCAATGACTGCATCCCTGCTGTACCACCAGCTTTGCCCATTCTGTGTCTAAGAGGTTTCTGGCACCTGTTTCCCTCGTTAACAGGTATAATGGGGAGAGAGGGACATGGGGACTGCAGGCATGAGAAGGCGGGGAACTGTGTAAGCTGGTGGAAGGAGCACAGGACTGAAAGTGGAGACATTGTTTTAGAGCCTGTTTTGCCCAGTAGAGCACTGTGACCCGCCCAGTGGGCCTATGCCATAGTTGTCCATCTGGAAAGTGGGGACATGACGGCTTGCCATACCAACTCTTTCTGGTGTCCTTGCAGTGACATGTCTGTTAAGGCATTCTGAAAGCTTCTGTGCGCTCTGCAAAAGCAAAACCCACAGACTCTGCAAACTAGAGAAATGCCCCCTTTCCTGTTAATTATTCAGTAATTATTCACATAAGAAGGATTTCATTGTTATGTTTCATATATTCGTTGCAGTTGATGGTCTTTTAATAGTGGCTTTGAGTTTGTGTACAGGAAGGTTATTCATTTTAAGATTTCTGGGCCTTAATGGTTATTTGTTTTGCTTGGGCCCCGTGCGCTATAAATTAGTGATATCCACAGAGTCTATTTGTCTTGATCCCATGGCGTATTGTCTGCTGTGAGTGCTGTTTGGCCTGGCACCATCCTGGATTTCCCCATCTGTTTCTGATGTTTACATTGTTAAAGATACCATAGACACAGAGGACACGACCACATGCAGAGAGGGAACTTTTTTCCACTCCAGTGCATCAAACAAGGTCTGAGCCTGTAATATGCACAGCTCTAAATTACACTTGAGCCTGCTAACAGCGGGCCCGGCCCCAGCAATGGGGGATTGATTGCTGAGGCCCTGGAGTATTCACTCCCAGGAATGCTTCTAGTGGGCGCGATGGCTCAATCTCAAGAAACTCATTTGCGTCTTGTATCTGAAAAGGGAGAAACACACAAACGGCTCTCCAAATGGTACTCCTGACTGGGTGACGGCAAGGAGAAGGTCATTGGCCCGCCAAAGAATCCCAGTGCCGTCTCCTGGGGGTGAATAGTTCCCGGAGGCTGGGGACCCATGAGGAACAGATGCTTTTTGTCAGCTCTGTGGAGTGGCTGGTCCTAAGCCCGGAGCGATTCTCCCACACGGTCGCCCCCAATCTGCTAAAGTAGGGCCCACATCTTTGTGTGAGGAGATCTTAAATTTTCCTCGTTGTGTGTGAGACCACAGGAAGGGGAGGAAAGAGCAGGGGGGTGAAGCGGCTGGGTGGGGAGGGGCATTTGGGGTCTGTTGAGAGCCAAGGCTTTGAGGAGAGGGGAGGTGGGGGCAGTGTCCTCTTTAACCTCCCTAAATGAACGCGTGTGTGTGTGTGTGTGTGTGTGGGTGTGGGTGTGTGTGTGAGGGGATGGAGAGAGCGAGCTTGGGTGAAGGCTGTGTGTGGTGGGGACATTGTTGATGCTTCCCAGCCTCTCATTTAGACTCCACACGGTAGCCAGAGTGATCCCCAAATTCAAATGTGACCCTGCCCCTCTCTTTCTTAAAATCCTTTGTTGGTTTCCCACTGTTCTTAGGAAAAGATAAAACTCCAGTCGTGGCTGATAGGCCCCCCGCCTGCCTCTTCAAGCTCATCTCACACCATGTCCTGCCTCAGGCTTGTTTTCCCAGTCGCTCTAGCTCTCTGGTCCTTTCATTGCATGCTCCAGGATACCCTCTGTCACAGGGCCTTTGCACATGCTTATCACCTTTTATAGCTGAGCTTTTACATTTGCAAGTGTAATTATTTGATTAATATCTGTTTCATTTACACAGTTAGACTCAGGAAGGCAGGGCTATCTCAGTTTCTGTTCACTATTGTGTCTCTACCCCTAGCATGGTACTTGGCACTCAATAAACTTTTGTTAAATAAATAAATGAAGGAAGGAAGGACAGCATACTCTGGTCAACATTTATACACTTATTTTACTGGAACATATCTGCTTTGTCATACTAACTGATAACTGCTAACATTCAGTAAGAGGAAATTTTATTTGGGCAACACTGTTCTCTGCGTTTTATTAATCAAAATCTTAACATATTAAAGAGAGTAAAGATTTGCTCCATTGTAAAAGGTTCCATATGGCCTAAGAATTAGTTTTAATAAAATGATGAATGGTTCTTCACTCCATTAGCAAATGATCATTAATTTTAATTTATATGTCTGACATCTGTTCCTGATCTTTATCCTTTCAAGTGTAATTAAAATAATTGTAAATATGCAACCCATCACTGAGAGTTACAGGTGATTGTACCATACCGTGTCTATTCCCCAGCCTGTGAGACTGATTTCCTTGAGGATGGGGTGCGTTCCAGCTGGGTGCTCAGTCAACACGGGGGAAATGGGACGTGTCATAAGGGAACAGAGATGGGGTTGGTCTGTGCGAGAGGCAACTGTTTAAAGAGATGGCTTGAAAATGGGTTTCTTTCTGATATAAACATGAAGCAGTTTTGCAAAGGATAACTCTGTTTCTGTGGTCTTTTTACTTTTGGGACCATGTTTGTTTTAAGTATCCACCCAGAAAGTGGTGACATTTCAAGGAGTTGGAAAAGTCCTCCTTCTCACTCCCACTTGCAGAAGAGTCTAATCAACTGTGCTTGAGATTCCTCTAAGAAATAAAATAGTCTTTCTCACAATTAGAAGGGCTATAAATTAACATGTGTTTGGAAGAGGAGATATTTGACTTCTCACTAAAGTGTGAATGACTGACATGAGGTCATTTCCTGAGAAGAAGTTTTGATACGGAAAGGGTCCTGAGTGCCTAGCATAAGATAAAGGACTCCCAAACGGGAGGCTTAGCAATACTCTGTCGCATGGGCATTTCCAGAACTCTTAGGTTTCATAACTTACTGTGTCCTTCCAACCTCTGGTTCAGGCAGCGTGTGGAAGGGGTTAGCTCTGGGGTCAGAAATTTGTGCTAAGGGTGTCCCTAGTCTCAGTTCTAGGATGATTCATGGGAAACCCATGAAGGGTGACCTTCTCCATGAATGCAGGAGTCCCTGATCCCCAGTGTGCCAGAAAAAACTGGCCTCCATAAACCGAGTCAGAAACTACTGCAAAGCCACTCCCTTATTAAACCTCTCATATCTCTTTCTGGGACACGGGAAAAACTACGCAAGTGAAGTGTTTTCCATATACCTGGGTCTAAATTGTTCAAGGGAAATTTTATTGTCATAGGGCCCATGATCTCAGAAACCAGGTTTTTATCCGGAAGCTATTCTACTTTTATAACCACATCAAATTGGTGGAACATACGAGCTGATGACGATTCTAATTTTCAAATCTGCGGTGTTTGTGAGGCCAATTTCTGCTCTTGACACAGATTCAGCCATGATATTGTTGTCTCTGGGGAAAGAATGGATATCTTCTTCCTCCCTCCCCCTCTTCTTTCTTCCCTTCCTCTTTCTCAAGGCATCTAACCAGAAAAAGGCTTTGCATTTTCTGGGAATCTTCTCTCTTCTTCTTGGAGATGATGGTTCTGGGAACAGAGGGAAGAAAACGTCTGTATTCCCTTCCCATCTTCCATTCTCCCTATGCTTTTATGGGGTGGTGATGAGAGTGGGTGGGAGAAATTGCTCCATTTGTTACAGCCCACTCGCAAGCAGAAGAGATGGCTGTGATGTTGTAATAACCGTGGTAGAGGAACTGGTTTGGCTGATAAGAGATACAAAGCCGAAACACCTTTTCTGTTTTCTCCTGGGCCTTTTCCTCTGTTGGATACAGTTAAGTTGTAAGTTTGTTGACTAAAACCAGCTATTTCCAAGTTAGTGACTTAGCTGTTACAGTCTTCCAAAATGGGACTTGCTCCATCAATTACTTTGCAAATATTTAATCTGAATGTTTAAAATACCATTTTTGGCTGTCTCTAGGCATGCTGCATTCAACAGAATGGGGCAATTATTTCTGGCCTTAGAATTGACTGAGGAAAAAAAAATCGACTGAATCTGAGCCTGTATTTGAATCCTCCTATAACGTCAGCACTGTAATAGATGAAGCACATTTTTTAGAGTTGGTGGGAAGAAATAAAAGTCTGTATGTGGAAAGTTGGATGGCTAGGTGGAGAAGTCACTGTATTTTTCTTTGCAAAAAAATGTATTTCAGTGTATTTCTGAAATGTTGTATGTTCTGAAAAAAGAACATAGTTTCTGTAAAAGTAAGTAATTCTGTAAGAGGTGGAGTTGGGGGAAAAATGCCACTGCCCAGAATTAACCACTGTCAATATTCTTCTAGACTTTTCCCTATACATTTATCTTTATATTTTTCAAAGGTCATCTCATATTACACACCCTACAGTCTTGTGAGCTGTTTTTTTCACGTAACAATATTCTGTGGATATGTTTCTGTAACAACAGGTAAAAATCTACACCCTATGTTTTTTTTTTTTTTTTTTTTTTGCAGTACGCAGGCCTCTCACCATTGTGGCCTCTCCCATTGTGGAGCACAGGCTCCGGACGTGCAGGCTCAGCGGCCATGGCTCACGGGCCCAGCCGCTCCGCGGCATGTGGGATCTTCCCGGACCGGGGAACAAACCCGTGTCCCCTCCATCGGCAGGCGGACTCTCAACCACTGTGCCACCAGGGAAGCCCTACACCCTATGTTTCAAATAGCTACATAGAATGCAGTTGTAAGGATACACATTAACTTACTTAACCTGTCTCGTATTGATGCTCCTTGAAGTTGTTTCCTATTTTTCACTGTTATAAATAACTGGGAATGGGTGGGTGTTTTACATCATTTTTACATCTTTTTAGAATTTGGCTGATTATTTTCATAGAATGAATCTTAGAATCCCTGGGTCAAAGATATCCACCTCGAATACATGAATATTTTTCTGTTATACAAATTCAAGGAAAATGCTCCTCCAAGCCCAGCCCCTCTCCTCCACATAGTTAGTGTGGCATATTTGCATGTGTTTGTTAAGCTGAGGTTTTACTAAAGATTAGTGAGACCCAGGAAGGATAATTTCCCATTAAAAAATAACAACATCACCAACTCCTATTAGCCATTTTCCTTCTGATTCCTCTTCTCTGGTTTCCCCATTCCTTCTCCCTTTAGTCTCCTTTACTTCCTTGATTATGCAGAGAATGTTTCCTCTTCCATTTGGAACCTGGGTGCCTACCTGTCCTTCAATCATTGAACAAGTACTCAATGAAGTACTACCCAGATCCAGTCCTGTTCTAAGCTTTAGGTATTCAGAAGGGAGACAAAGAGATCTAATATTCCTACAGAACAATTTAGGGAGAGAGGGAGAGGGAGAGAAACAGTGTGCTAACAAGTGGATACTAAGATCTATTTGTTTATTCCTGAACCTCTGCCACATTGTTTTACTTATTGCAGCTTTACAGTACATTTTAATATTGGGCAGGGCAAGACCCTTAGAACTATTTTTAAGGGGACGAGTTATACAGAGATACAGGATAAAGATCAGAAGAAAGTGGTGGGGGGGACTGGGAGGGATTTACTGGAAGTGCTAGGAAACTCCCTGCTGATTGTAAAGATTTTGGTGCCCAGTGAATTTTCCCAACTTCCGGGGTGGGAACCATGCTGACTGCACATACAGGAAACCTGGGGCATCCTAAAGTTCTGTCAAAGCAAGCTGCTTCCCTCTCTTGTCTAAAAAGAAATCGGTGACAACAGCAACATCCTTGTGACTGAAATGATAAATCCCTGGAATGGAGCAAGGACTTTAGCCAGAGTAATAATCAACCGAATTGCAACATCCTCAGTGTAGTCCATTCATGTAAAGCTGATCACGATGAGAAGAAATATCATCCAGTTCCTCAGGCAAGGACTATCCTGGTTCCCTGAATGTAACTCAAGTATGAAAGCTCACATTTCTTAAGCAGCTTTTCCTTTTAGTTTGATTCCTAGCAAGTTCTATTTCCTCTTAAAATTCAAATAAATATTGACTTTTTATTGTTGTTGTTGATGTATAATTTGTGAGGTAGCATCTTCCCATTTTTGAGTTCTAACCTACTACTGTACTTCCTAGCCTAAGCAGAAATTGATTTTAGAAAGTCAAAGGATAAAATTCTGTTGAATGGTCTTCATTTTACAATGATAGTGTAGTAGTAAATGAGGACATTAGAATAAACATCATGAGGTCCTGGCTGAGAGCATCAGTAGTGCTTTTTAAATAGCTATTCGAGTTATTGAGTTTCCCATTTTGTACAACCATTTGTGATTATGCTGGAGTGAGCAGAAAAGAGGAAGATCTGGTAATATGGATTATTTTTTGATGCATTAGGAGGCACATTGGATTCAGAATTTAAGCGTTTGGTGTTAGATACAGCCTTACTAGCTGTGTTTCCTCAGTATGCAATTTCTCTTCTGTGAATCTCAGTTGTAGTGTCTATAAAAAAGGGAAAATAAGACCTGCTTTACCCATATATTTTGGGTTGGACTTGAATGGATTCAAAAACATAATGGGGGCTTCCCTGGTGGTGCAGTGGTTAAGAATCCACCTGCCAATGCAGGGAACACGGGTTCGAACTGGTCTGGGAAGATCCCACATGCTGCGGAGCAACTAAGCCCATGCACCACAACTACTGAGCCTGCACTCTAGAGCCCGTGAGCCACAACTACTGAGCCCATGTGCCACAACTACTGAGCCTGCGATCTAGAGCCTGTGCTCCACAACAAGAGAAGCCACCGCAATGAGAAGCCTGTGCACCGCACGGAAGAGTAGCCCCTGCTCTCCACAACTAGAGAAAGCCCACGCGCAGCAACGAAGACCCAATGCAGCCAAAAATAAATAAATAAATAAATAAAGATAATGCATGGAAAGCCACTTTATAAAAGGCAAAGCATGATCAATCTTAAAATATTGTTCAGGGATTATGCCTATAAAATGCCAAGCAATTATCCAGGGATACAGAACTTTGGTCACATTCTTTCTGAGTGGAACTTTGTAAATAATTCACTTAACCCACTAATTAATTTTTGGGCCTGATTAAAACAGTCTCAGTTCATCCTACTTTATCATTTGCAGTGATGCTCATATCACGAGCAAATGTAGGCTCTTCTCTGGGTTTGTTTGTTTTTCTAAGAATAATCAATTGCCCGTTGGTGCCTGAGCATGGAGGTTCAGATGGTACAGATCAGTGATTTCTAAACCTGGATCTCCATCAGACTCCCAGGGAATTTTTTAAAATGCTGATTCCAAGTTCTCACTCCAAACCTACTGAATCAGAATCCTCAGAGCCTGCAGTCCCCCCCTCTCTTTCTAACCAGCCCTCCAGTGTTTCAGATGCACAGCAGGATTTAGGGCTATGTCAGGTGTGGAAACCAGTAGGTGAAGTTTCTAGTTCTCGCTCTGTCAGGTACTAGTTGAGTCTCTCTGGGCCTCACTTTTGTCATCAGTAAAATAACTGTGTTTTTAAGCTGTGATCAAAATCCACAAGCAGGGAGCTTCAGCTATTTCAGATCTGTGAACAATAAAACATTTAAAGGCAATCAGAAGATTTGAACTGTCCTGAGAAACCCTCATTGCTTTTGCTTAGTATTTTGGATTTTGAGAGCTTCTGTCTGCAATGAGTTCCATAGCTAAAGAAGTTTGGAACCCACTAAGCATCTTTGACCTCTACATTACCTTCTAGCTCTGACAACCTTTGGTTATACTGCCACAATTAAAATGTTCTCAGAGAAGGTGGTATAAAACTTCTTTCTTTTGTTTCATGTTCTGGTTGTTAAAAGTCAGAACAAATCTCAGCAATGTTGAGACAAGCTTTGAGGATAATTTGGATTTCTTTTTCTTTTTTTTTTTTTTTACATCTTTATTGGAGTATAATTGCTTTACAATTGTGTGTTAGTTTCTGCTTTATAACAAAGTGAATCAGTAATACATATATATATGTCCCCATATCTCTTCCCTCTTGCGTCTCCCTCCCTCCCTCCCTATCCCACCCCTCTAGGTGGTCAGAAAGCACCAAGCTGATCTCCCTGTGCTATGTGGCTGTTTCCCACTAGCTATCTATTTTACATTTGGTAGTGTATATATGTCCATGCCTCTCTCTTGCTTTGTCACAGCTTACCCTTCTCCCTCCCCATATCCTCAAGTCCATTCTCTAGTAGGTCTGTGTCTTTATTCCTGTCTTACCCCTAGGTTCTTTATGACTTTTTTTTCAAAGAACACTCCTTTGCCTCCTTGAAAAAGTTATGTTAAAGCAATTAAATGTTATTTGAAGGAAAGAAAAAGCTGCACACTGACTACTGAATAACAGGAATGGTGTTAAAAGACAAAACAATCAAAGTCAGAGAGAAGCAGAGTGATCGTGAGCAAGGGATAAGGGGAGAGGGGAAGAAAGGGAGGCATTATAATGGCTATGGCTCAATTAAAGATGTGAATGTGCACTCTGGGGATAGTCTTCTGAATTCAGAACAATAGCTGGCAACAGAAACATGAACGGCCCCATGAGAACTCCCAGTGCAAGAAACACTGGATTATGCATCTCTGCTCAGACAAGGGGCCACATAAAGGAACAAAACAAACAAGTGGACGTAATTGTTCGCCATTCAAGGGAGCCACAGACCACTCAGCATATGGTGTGGGGAGATTCTGGAATGCATGAGAGATCTCATTGGGAATGACTATTCTTGTTCCAGAGACCTGGGAGCCAGATGAGAAAGGACTCGACTGAAGGATGAGAATTGTACTCTCCATTTTTGATTTAGAATATCATTTTTCAGCTTTGTTGCCCAAGTCATTCACTAAACTTGGCTCCAGTAGACACTTATTGTTTCCAAAACTCAAATCTCTCCCACAAAGGACAAAGATATGCCATTCCTGAAGGTATTTTTAAAAACATGCTACAGAGTCTGCAGAGAACCCCCCGGAAGGAGGTGCAAAACTCCTTTGAGTAACATTGGGACTACGTGCACTGAGAGTCCCCCTGCACCAGTGGGGGTGTGTGATGCCTGGTCCTTTGCTGTCCTGATTGTGGAGCTTTCAGAAGATGGTGAAGATTGAGTTGTAGCGTGTGGGGGGTCTGCGTGAGGTAACCGCATCATAGTCTGTGGGACTTTCGGGCTTAGATGGAAGAATCCACAAAGCATCATATTCTCTGGGTGCAGAGAGAAGAAACAGGACATATTTGTTAAAAAATCGAATTCTCCAAGTCTATATGTATTGAAGGAGTTAGTTCATCAGTTCTGGGCCATGTTACAAGAGGCAGAAAGAGAAACTCTTAAGCTAAATACATCCGGGAAACAGATGAAGTAAAAAATTTTTAAGTTGTAGGACTTCTCATAACCTTTGGTATTCTAAGGAAGGGATACTGTATGCAGCATTTTCCAAGTGTATTTGCTCATGGAAACATTTATTTGCATGGCATCTCTTGAGACTAATGTTTGGTGGAACACAGATAGCAAAGAAAAGAAATCAGGTCAAAGAATCCTAGGTACTTTAGAATCTGTTTCCTCAGCTTAGAAATCAGGTTATAGATCCTGAGAGAGGAAATGATTTTACCAGGATCACACAGATGGTTTTTGGTTTACACTGGATGAGAAACCAGGGTATCATGTAGAAAGTAACAGGTCTTAGGAATCTAGCCATATCTGTTTTTACTACATCATGTGGCTCTTGTCACTGCCCCTTTGTACAGGGGTTCAATGCTATTCTCCAGGAAAGCTGCGATGAGGAAAGACAGGTCCTCAGGGGTCAGATTTTGGAAGGGTTCCCATGCCAGATACCTTTAGATTTTACCGTTGTGTTATAGTTTCATCTTATCACAATGTGTCATCATTGTTTCCAGTGGCAGATTATATTATTTTGCTCACAGTTCTTGCAGCTTTTCCCACCTATCCTATGGTGGTGGAGTCTACGTCCCTGTCCCATTGATGTTGGCTTGGCCACGTGTTATGGGCTGAACTATGTCCCCTCAAAATCCATATGTTGGAGACCTAACCCCCAGTACCTCAGAATGTGACTATATTTGGAGAGAAGGTCTTTAACGAGGTTAATAAGTAAAATGAGGTCATTAGGGTGGGCACTAATACAATATGACTGGTGTCCTTATAAAAAGAGGCAATTAGGACACAGATAAGCACAGGGGGAAGGCCATGTAAAGACGCAGAGAGTAGCCAGCTGTCTGCAAGCTAAGGAGAGGCCTCAGAAGGAGCCAACTCTGCTGATACTCTGATCGTGGACCTCTAGCCTCCAGAACTGTGAGACAATAAATTTCTGTTGTTTAAGCCACCCAGTTTGTGACACGTTGTCACAGCAGCCCTAGTCAACTGATACAATGTCTGAGGTAGGTGGTTGTCATGTGAGGAGTCATCAGGAGCTTAGAGATTTCCTATCCTGTGGCTCTGTCATCTTCAACACATTACTTCCAAGGTCAGTGTGTTTGTCTGCAAGAAGATAGTAGAGGGGGAAGAACATGGAGGAACACAGCGAATGGTTTTATCGGCTATATCCGGAAGTAGTGTATATCACTTCCATTCACTTCCCATTGGCTAGACCTCAGTCACATGGGCACACCTAACTCAAAGGACGCTGGGAACTGTAGTCTAGCCATGCACCTAGGAAGAAGAAGAAATGGATTTGGGGATTAGCCAAACAGGCTCACCATGTCTCTTAACTACCCCGTGGGGTACATAGCATAGCATGAGGAAAAGGAAATAATTTGTCTCAGATGATATGGCTAGAAATTAAATTATACCTTTATAAATGAAACTCGCACTTGTAAAAAAAAAAAGCTGTATAGAAGTGCGTAATGCAAAAAGTAACAGCCCTATTTGTGCCTCCTGTCCCAAAGCCAGTCTCCAGGGGAGACCAGAGCACTGGCCCCATGGCTTCATGTGCAACATCTTCCCATCTGCCAAGGTGATTTGGCAGACTTGAGGGAGGTGAGGATTCACTTGGAGCTCAGATCAACAACTGCACAAGGTGTGTGTCTCTTCCTTAAGACAAAACTCACCTTCCCCACACTGTGGGTGCCCTGATTGGAAAATCACTCTGGTTTCTACCACAGAGAACCTAATGGTTCTTCCATTTCTGACCAGTGTTTATTTGGTGGCCACCGACTGAGACTCAGGGAAGTTCAGGAGGTCAGAAAAGCATCAGATCATTCTGGCTGAGATGAGTTGACTTTTAGCTGGAGGAATAACCTAGACACAAACTCAGAAACAGGCATCTCATTTTTAATGTTGGTAGACTGCTCTAATTTTCTTTGCAAAATTAAAACAGAATCTTTGACAGGAACTCCAAATTTGATTTGACAGTGGTGTTTTGACTCCCTTGCTTTTCTCCTTCTACTGTAACTCAGCCCTGTTTAAGCCTGGGGCAATTTAAGGTTTTCTTTTCTCACATTAGGCAGAGAGGTGAATTTAGTTACATTATCGTCGAGTCATCTCTTATGGGGAGCATTTGTTCTATGCATAGGAATATCCCTCTGGCTTTGCTCCCTGACATTTGCAACACTCATCTTCGGTGTTTTGCTGCTCAGTTCTCCCGGGTGGCTCTTATCTCCCTGGAACACTTGCCTTGTTCAAGTGCTATTGCACTGTTAGGAAACAGGTTTTAATTCTTTTAAGGTGAAACATTTCCCTCATTTACTTTTCATTTGTTCAACAAACATTTATCAAACATCTTCTAGTACCAGGTCCCTAGAGTACAAAAACGAATAAGACAGTCCCTGCCCTCCAAAACCCAGTGTCTAGTGGGGTTGGTCCCATTGTCACAGACACTTATACTGTGTATTGTGTGAAGCCTGATTATCTTATCCTGTGTTCCAGGGGCAATTGAACACATCGAATGAAAAGACTGAATGTAATTTATTTATTTATTTATTTATTTTTGCTGCACGCGGGCCTCTCACTGCTGTGGCCTCTCCCATTGCGGAGCACAGGCTCCGGACACGCAGGCTCAGCGGCCATGGCTCATGGGCCCAGCCGCTCTGCGGCATGTGGGATCTTCCCAGACCGGGGCACGAATCCGTGTCCCCTGCATCAGCAGGCGGACTCTCAATCACTGCGCCACCAGGGAAGCCCCTGAACGTAATCTTGATTTTCTTAAAATGCTAAAAGGTGCTTTCCTAGACTTCTACGTAAATATGAATAATTGCCCTTATTATTATAAAAGGTAGTTGAACAGGAAGTGAAGATGGTATTTCTGGAAAATTATTCAAAAGGGACATGGAGTGAATCATGGACTTTTACTGTATTAGCTAGCAGCTCTCTATTAAATAAATTATTGAATTCATTAGCAAAGAGCCTGATAGGAAATAGTCTCTATTCTGCCTTTTCCTTCTGTCCTGCCTCCCCTCCCTCCATCCTCCATCCCTATTCCCTCCATCCCTTCTTCCTTTGTTAATTTAACATTTTTGGAAAACCTGCATATTCTTGGTGGTTCTATGTCTCGGATTTTCCAGTATAGACTCAATTTCATATAATTTTATTCTTTTAAAATAAGATTCTTTACGAATAGTCAACTAAATGTGATTTGATTTCTATGCCTTGCTAAACTTTTCACATAAAAGGGCCCACCAGAGGAAAAAAAAATCCTTACCAGGCCTTGGGCTTCTCTCACTGGCTTTGGACAATATGGTCCCTGGGTGTGTTTCAGGTTCAAGGAGAAGCCCTAGTGGATGGTGTGGGGACACACAGATGAGTAGGGCTCAGCCCCTCTCTGACCTAACAGGAGACAGAGGCGGAAATCCAAGTCTCTGTCATAAAGGCATGATTTGGTGAGTTCACCTCGCACCCTCATAGATTTTTCCTAGCCAGTCTTTCAGCAAGAGTGTGAAAAGTGAGGAATTACTTCATCCATTTGATTTTATCCCTGCACATTTATGTTCAAAACAATCCCTCTAGACAGTATGTTTCTTAAGAAGTGGCTTTTTGTTGATTTGATAAAATATGAGTCCCTCACCTCCTTGGGAGAGTTTCTGACTTCCTCTGAGGCATATTGCAGGGGTCAGCAAACCATGGCCATCTGTTTTTGCGGGGCCTGTGGGCTAAGAATGGATTTTACATGTTTAAGTGGTTGAAAGAAAAAAGAATATGTTGTGACTTGAGAAAATCATATGAAATTCAACTTTCTGTGTCCATAAATAAAGTTTTATTGGAACACAGCCATGCTTATTAATTGATGAATTTTCGTGGCTGCTTTTGCTATAATGGCAGAGTTGAGGAGTTGTGAGAGAGGGCATATGGCCCAGAAGTAAAGCTGGAAATATTTATCATCTGATCCTTTAAGAAGGCTTGCTAACCTCCTGATATATTGTTTTATTTGCTAGTGGAGACAAGTTTCAAAAAAAAGCATCTTCACACCTGGCCCCAGAGTCTCTTCTAGAGAAGGAATTGTCTTTGTTTAGAAAAATCCTCTGATGGACCATTTGGATGTGAAAGGAGAGACCCCAGTGTAGGTGAGGTTAGCACCCAGCTGCCCTGCACGAAAATGGAGGACCAGGCCCTAGTCCCTGTACCTCCTTGTCCAGATGGAAAGAAGATGGACTTTGGAGTAAAACATATTTACTTCTGAATCTCAGCTCTGTGTGACTTTGGGCCAGTCACTTAACCTTTCTGAGCTTCCGGTTCTTGATTTGTAATATGGGATCAATAATCAAATTGATCTCTCAGGATTCTGTGAGAATAAAACAAATTAACGTGTATAAAGCACTTAGCACAGAGCCTGGCAACCTCTTCCAGCTTTGAGTTATGATTATCATTATTATTTATAAGATATAGGAGAATTGAATGAAATAATACCTGTAAAATGCCTGGAATACTGGCTAGCAAAATCCCTTTTACAGTCCAGCAGGAGACCCACTGATGTGTAATCCTTGTTGGACCCAGGTCTGCGACCCAGTGCGCTCCACAATGTCAGAGGTGTTCAGATGCTCAGATATGCGTAGCAGCCAGGGCAGGTGACAGGGGCCCCTGGAAGGACTGGGCAGTGTGGCCCTTGGATGTGAAGGGTGCCAAGTACAAACTGGCACTTGCCATCTACCTCTACAAGGATTAAATCATGAGCCCCTGCATCTGCTGACCTTCAACGCCCCCTGAAAGGAGTTCAGGGTGGAGATCAGGAAGGAGGTACTCTGTGCTCTGGGAAAAGCTGGCAGAACAGGCCTTCAGATAGATATTTTCAGGAGAACATTTTATGAACCCAATTCTTGCATCTCCTCATATCTACAAAGGCACCAAATCATTAATGGTGATGTCTGCTCAAACGTCTGCTCAAACGTTTGTGACTAGCAGCAAACCTCTGCCAAAATGTGTGCTTGACTGCACGGAACACCCTTCACTAGAATCATATTTAACACTGACCTTCCCCCCTGCCTCTTCGGAGCAGTTTCTCAGAGTTATCTGAAATGCTTTCTCCCTGGCTATAGTCCTCATTTTGTCTCAAATAAAACTTAGCTCACAATTCTCATGTTGTGCATTTTTTTTCAGTTGACAAGGGTGAGTGTGATTCACAATGGATGTTAGCACAAGCAGTGTCCTTACATAGAGCTGACTGATTAGAGGGGCCCTGTCTCCTCAGAGTTTTGAATAGGAAGAAATGTATTAGTGGTGCAGTGTGGTGTACAATATTTAGAAATAATATGGTGATAGTGAAGGCTGTCCTCTTGATTTTCCGAGAAAGTAAGGAATTCCCAGGAAATGGGAATATTTTCCCTCACACAACAGAGGCTGGGAACATGAAGGGGCATTTTTGAATGATACTGAGTAGTTTAGATCTTTCATCCTCAGCAAAAGTTCTCTATCACCTATTAATTTAGAACAAACACTACTGGCTGGCCTATAAGCTGCATGTGAACCATATGTTAAATGGTTCACGTATTCTGTATGTGAGTAGCTGTTCAGAGCTTGGATTCTAGAGACACAATGTCCAGCCAGATTCCAATCTTGGCTCTTCCATTTATTAACAGTGACCTTGGGCAAGTGACTTCCTCTATTATTTTTTTATTAGTTTCTGCTTTATAACAAAGTGAATCAGTCATACGTATATACTTCATCTATTTTTGCCTCAACTGCCTCATTTATAAATCAGCAATAATACTACTTACCTGTGGAAGCCATCAGGCCTCCAATGATCCCCACTTACTGGTATTCACACTCTTGTGTAGGCCTTCGTACGTTGTACCAGAGTTGTCTGTGTGACCGAATACAGCAGAAGTGATGGTATATTGCTTCAATATTAGGTTATAAAAGATACTGTGGCTTCAAAGATACTGTTCCTTGTATTTCTTCTCTGTCTCTACTCTCTCTCTCTCTCTCTCTCTCTCTGCCTCTCCTTCTCTTAGGCTTGCCTAGGGGAAGCCAGATGCCATGAAAAAAGGACACTCAGGCTGTCTGTTGAAAGGCTCACGAGGGGAGAAAGAGGCCTGCTAACAACCACATGAGTGAACTTGGAAGTGGATCCTCTAGCCCCAGGTGACTGCAGCTCTGGCCAAGAGTTTGATCCTCATAAGAGACCATGAGCCAGACCACCCAGCTAAGCTTCCCCCCAAATCCTGACCCACAGAATCTGTGGGATAATAAATGTTTGTTGTTTTAAACCAATAAATAACTAACACAGTACCTTATAGGGTTGTTAATATTTATCAAGCTCTAGAACAATACCATATATGTGTTTGCCAAATACATACATTTACACATAAAACCCAGTCAAGTCTTGGCTGTTTTAAACTCAAAAGCTTCTGCTTTCTTTAAGGCAATCTTGCCTGTTTTTGCAACAATCTGAAATAAGGAAGAGACCCTGATTTATATTTCCCACAGAAGAGAAGAGAGATTGAAATGGTAAGTGCCAAAGAAATTAAAAGTCATTTTGGTTTTTCAGTTCATTACTTCTGGAAAAAATTCGAGCTCAGATTCATTACTAGCGCTCCGTTTTAGTGCTGATGATAATTGCAAAGGCAGTATTTTAAATTGGAATGTATAAGACCACGTGTAATTAACCTGTACAGAGGGGCTGAGACTTCATATTAGACTCTTAAATCAATCCCAGCAGAATCACTAATGCTGAGCAATTGGTTTGAAAATACTGTATGGTCAGAGTAAAGAAGCAGGATGCTAATTACCATCCAGAAGACTTTACCACACTCCTTGGGTATAGTTAGAGTGGCAGACTTTTTCCTCTGGCCCTTAACTCATGCAAAACTGAGAATGCAAATTAGTTCAGACTGAATACTTAAAACAACCTGGAGTTTAAGGCAAGAGCGGGTTTTTCTGCCACTCTGTGAGTGTGATGTTCATAAGGGGACTATCAGAATGTCTGGGTGCCGTCACCATTGGAGGACCTGGTTGCACGCATGTTTCAGGCTCCTGGCAGAAAGTACCAGGAAGAGTCTGGTTGCAGCATCTCCTGATGCAGTGGGCGTAAGCTGCTCCCTCTCCAACTTGCATTTTGTGTACCATTCCTTGACACGTTCCTCTCTCAACTCATCTCTATTCTCATTTCTACCCTGCAGCATCCATTTTCTTTCTTCATTCTTCTTCTTTTTTACTGAATCATTCAAGCAAGCAGCAAACACCTACTGGCTTACCTAACACAAAGAACAATAATGACAACAACAGCTTACGTTTATTGAGTTCTTGGGCAGAGAATGCAAACTGGTTATCAGGATTCAGTCCTTGCTTCTCCTACAGTAATATGGCTGTAACCAGGCATGTGGCTTAAATTACATTTCCCAGACCTTCTTGCAGTGAAGTATAATCATGTCCCTCCATGGCACTGTGGGGGTAAGTGACACGTGCTGCTTCCAGGCTGAGCCCTTTAAAAGAATGAGTATGCATCTTCATCACGCTCTCCCTTTGCTGCTGGATGCAGATGATAACATGGCTCTAGAGCCACAAGATGGATCAGTCTGGGTTCCTGAATCACCATGTAGAGTTAGATCAATGCCAACCAGGTTCACATTCCTAAGTCCACCATGTGAACAAGAAGTATTTTGTGTTTGAGGTATAAATTTCAAGGCCTACATTTGTATTCCTTTAGCTTACCCCTACTAATGTTTATATGCATTATCTCATTTAATCCTCATAACAACCCTATTAAGGGTACTATTATTATTCTATTTTACAAAAGAACAAACAAAGGCTCAGAAGATTAAATAACTTGTCTGAGAGCACCCAAATAGTAAATGACAAATCTGGGATTATTTTAACCTGGCACTGGGGAAGTGACAAAGAAGTTGTCTTGGAGTTCTAATAGTCTACAGTTATAGAGGGTTATCTTCTTTACAACCAAGAGTTAGAGTTCTTGGTCTCTAACCAAGGGATATTGATTGTTTATAGCTACCATCCATTCTAATTGGTTGGTACCTATGCCATGCTGTTGTTAAATATTTTGAATATTACTCTTGCTTAAGGCAACTGGAGCCTCTCTCCTCTGTGGTTGTTGAAGTTCTATGGGGCTCCAGAGTGAAGAGAACACTAACTGTGAAAAGCCATTCTAGTTCTTTCAATGTGTCATGATTGGGGCCAACGCTTCTGGATGTTCTTGCTGCAGTGAGGTAGATGTGAGTCTTGCTTTTTTTGAGGTATGGGGTGCGAGTGGAGGTAGGAGGGGTAGTCAGTGTCAGCCTTATACTGCTTTGGTTTGATGTTTACTTAGGCCTAATTAGGTTAAAATCAAACCAGGAACCATCACTGGCACTTTCCTCAAATCTCAGGTTGGGTTTCTTCACATGTCTTCATGTGAAGTGACTAATAGGGATGTTCTCCCAGGGAAGACAAGTAAGGGAGTGGGGGGAAGCAGGACAGGGTGAGATTTCAGGTGCTGTTCTAGCCTCAGCCTACCCTAACCTGCAGTGAGACCTGGTGTAAAAATCACCCTGCAGAGTTTGCCCTGCCTCAGGGAAGAGTACAAATAGTGGAGTAGCTATACTCATACCAGACAAACTAGACTTTAAAACAAAGACTGTAATAAAAGACAAAGACATGCATTACATAGTGATAATATGTAAATTATCATTTACATATGTATAAATGTATATGCACCCAACATAGGAGCATCAAGCTTTATAAAGCAAATATTAATGAATTTAAAGGGAGAAATTGAAAGCAATACTATAATAGTAGGGGACTTTAACACTCCCACTTTTACCAATTACAACCAAACAGAAAATTAATAAAGAAACAGTGGACTTAAACAACATGTTATACTAGATGAACTTAATAGATATATCCAGAACATTCCATCCAAAAGCAGCAGAACATACATTCTTCTCAAGTGCATGTGGAACATTCTCCAGGATTGATCATATTTCAGGTCACAAGGCAAGTCTCAATAAATTCAAGAAGACTGAAATCATATCAAACATTTTCCCTGACCACAATGGTATGAATCTAGAAATTAATCACAAGAAAAAAATCAGGAAAACCCACAAAAATGTGGAGATTAAACAACATGATACTTAATAACCAATGGGTTATTGAAGAAATCAAAGGAGAAATAAAAAAAATACCTAAAGATAAATGAGAACAGAAACATGACATACCACAATCTACAGGATGCAGCAAAACCTGCTCTGTGAAGGAAGTTCACAGCAATATGGGGCTACTTCAAGAAACAAGAAAAATGCCAAATAAGAAATCTAACTTTATACCTAAAGGAACTAGAAAAAGAAGAACAAATGAAGTCCAAAATTAGAAGAAGGAAGAAATAATAAAGATCAGAGTGGAAATAAGAAACAGAGACTAAAAAGGAGTAGAAAAGATCAGTGAAACCAAAAGCTGCTTCTATGAAAAGTTAAACAAAACTGACAAGCCATTAGCTAGACTAAATAAGAAAAAAAGAGAAGGCTCAAATAAATAAAATCAGAAATGAAAGAGGAGAAATTACAATTGATACCACAGAAATACAAAGGATCATAAGAGACTACTATGAACAATTATATTCCAACAAAATGGACAACCTAGAGGAAATGGATAAATTCCTAGAAACATACAATCTTCCAAGACTGAATTATGAAGAGCTAGAAAATCTGTATAGACTAAGTACTAATAAGGAGATTGAAACAGTAATCAAAAAGCTCCCAGCAAACAAAAGCCCAGGACCAGAGAGCTTCACTGGTTAATTCTATAAAACATTCAAAGAAGATTTAATATCTATCTTTCTGAAATTCTTCCAAAAAAATTGAAGAGGAGAGAAAACTCCCAAACGCATTTTACAAAGCCAGCATTACCCTGACACCAAAATTAGACAAGGACACAACAAAGAAAGAAAATTTCAGGCCAATATCCTTGATGATCATGAACGCAAAAATCCTCAACAAAATATTAGCAAACTGAATCCAACAATACGTTAAAAGGATCATACATCACAATCAAGTGAGATTTATTCCAGGGATGCAAGGATGGTTCAACACCTTCAAATCAATCACAGTGATACATCACATTAACAAAATGAAGAATAAAAATCACATGATCATCTTAATAGAGGCAGAAAAAAATTTGACAAAATTCAACATCCATTTATGATAAAAACTCAATAAAGTTTGCATAGAAGAAATGTACTTCAACATAGTAAAGCCCATATATGACAAACCCATAGCTAATATCATGCTCAATGGCAAAAAGCTGAAAGCCTTTCCTCTAAGATCAGGGACAAGGCAAAGGTGCTAACTCTCACCACTTTTATTCAACATACTATTGGAAGTCCCAGCCACGGTAATTAGGCAAAAAAAGGCACCCAAGTCAGAAAGGAAGGAATAAAACTGTCACTATTTGCAGATGACATGATACATAGAAAATCCTGAAGTCTTCACCAAAAACTGTTAGAGCGAATAAATTCTGTAAACTTGCAGAATACAAAATCAATATATGGAAATTGGTGGTGTTTTATGTACACTAATAATGAATTATTAAAAAGAGAAATTAGGGCCTCCCTGGTGGCGCAGTGGTTAAGAGTCCGCCTGCCGATGCAGGGGATACGGGTTCGTGCCCCGGTCTGGGAGGATCCCATATGCCGCGGAGCGGCTGGGCCCGTGAGCCATGGCCGCTGGGCCTGCGCATCCGGAGCCTGTGCTCCGCAACGGGAGAGGCCACAACAGTGAGAGGCCCACATACCGCAAAAAGAAAAAAAAAAAAAAAAGAGAAATTAAGAAAATAATCCCATTTACAATTGCATCAAAAAGAATAAGACATGTAGGAATAAATTTAACCAAGGAAGTGAAAGACCTGTACACTGAAAACTATAAGACACTGATGAAAGAAATTGAAGAAGATACCAAAAAATGGGAAGATATTCTGTGCTCATAGATTGGAAGAATTAATATTGTTAAAATATCCATACTACACAAAGCAGTCTACAGATTCAATCCCTATCAAAATGCCAATGGCATATTTCACAGAACTAGAACAAAAAATTCTAAAATTTGTATGAAACCACAAAAGACCCTGAATAGCTAAAACAATCTTGAGAAAGAAAAACAAAGGTGGAGGTATCACACTCCTTGATTTCAAACTATACTACGAAGTTATAGTAATCAAAATATTATGGTACTGGCACAAAAACAAACACATAGATAATGGAAAAGAATTGAGAGCCCAGAAATATGGACAATTAATCTATGACAAAGGAGCAAAGAACATACAATGGAGAAAGGATAATCTCTTCAATAAATGGTGTTGGGAAAACTAGATAGCCACATGCAAAAGAATAAATCTAGACCACTATCTTATACCATACACAAACATTAACTCAAAATAGATGAAAGATTTGAATGTAAGACCTAAAAACATAAAATTCCTGGAAGAAAACATAGGCAGTAACTTCACTGACATCAGTCTTAGTGATGATTTTGTGGATCTGCCTCCAAAGGCAAGGGAAATAAAAGCAAAAATAAGCAAATGGGACTATTTCAAATGAAAAAGCTTCTGCACAGCAAAGGAAACTATCATCAAAATGAAAAGGCAGGGCTTCCCTGGTGGCGCAGTGGTTGAGAGTCCGCCTGCTGATGCAGGGGACACGGGTTCGTGCCCCGGTCCAGGAGGATCCCACATGCCACGGAGCGGCTGGGCCCGTGAGCCATGGCCACTGAGCCTGTGCGTCCGGAGCCTGTGCTCTGCAACGGGAGAGGCCACAACAGTGAGAGGCCCGCGGACCGCAAAAAAAAAAAAAAAAAAGAAAAAAAGAAAAAAGAAAAGGCAACCTACTGAATGGGAGAAGATATTTGCAAATCATATATCTGATAAGGGGTTAATATTGAAAATATGTAAATATTCATACAACTCAACAACAAAACCCCAAACAACCTGATTAAAAAATAGGCAGAGGATCTGAATAGACATTTTTCCAAAGAAGACATATAGATGACCAAAAGGCACATGAAAAGATGTTTAACATCACTAGTTATCAGGGAAATGCAAATCAAAACCATAATGAGGTATCATCTCACACCTGTTAGAAGGGCTATTGAACAGATAAGGAATAACAAATGGAGAGGATGTAGAGAAAAGGGAACTCATGTGCACTGTTGGTGGGCATGTAAACCGGTGCTGCCACAGTATGGAGATTCCTCAAAAAATTAAGAATAGAACTACCATATGACCTAGCTATTCCAATTCTGGGTATTTATCCAAAGAAAATGAAAACACTAATTTGAAAAGATATATGCACCCCTGTCTTCATTGCAGCATTATTTATGATAACCAAGATACAGAAACAGCCTAAGTGTTCATCGGTGGATGAATGGGTAAAGAAGATGTGGTACATATATACAATGAATACAACTCAGCCATAAAAAAATGAAATCCTACCATTTTGTGACAACATGAATGGACCTTGAGCGTATTATATTAAGTGAAAAAGTCAGATGGAGAAAGACAGAAATCATATGATTTCACTTATACATGGAATCTTTAAAAAAAAAAAAAAACCAACACCAAAAACATCCCCAAACCAAAGAATAAACAAAATAAAACAAAAACAAACTCATAGATAAAGAGGACAGTTTAGTGGTTACCAGAGGGAAGGGAGTTGTGGGGTGGGTGAAATGGGTGAAGGGGGTCGACTGCATGGTGATGGATGGTAACTAGACTTGTGGTGGTGATCACTCTTTAGTGTATACAGATGTTGAACAATAATGCTGTATACCTGAAACTTACATAATAAAAAAATAAATTTCAAGTAAAAAAAAATTTAAAATCTGAGCCTTGGTTGAAGATTTTATAGGGAGACAGAGAGAATCAGCCTTATTCTGCTTTGATTGGAAGTTACTTAGGTCTAATTAGTTCAGGAAAATAGTGCACTCCATATGTGGAATTTATGGTCAAAGTCTCAGTAATAATAAAATGTTACTTTACTTTGTCAAAAGGGTTTTGTGTTGAGGTCTGGGTGAAGAGAATACAAATTTTCCACAAAACTCCCTGGAGTTGCCTCACTGGTTTCCCTGTGTTTTTGCCTAGATGTTTTCCTGTTTATAATTTCTGTGACATTTCATACACATTTGAAGCTGGAATGGCTCAGATGTTAATGGGTTAAATTTGGAGGCCACTGTTACTCTCTTGTATTGTCAGTAAGACACGCAGCTTTATTAATAAGGTTTAAAATGCCTTTTAGTTGTTTGCAGTTGCTTAGATCCAGCTGAGGAATGTTGCATACAAGTGCCACATTAAGGAAAAAAAGTAGGAGAAGAAAATAAAAAAAATCCTTAAATTCTTTAAAAGAGTCTGATGTTACTGTTTTTAAAACTTGGCCAAGACCCCACTGAGTTGTGCTCCATGGAGTTTGTACCATATTAGTTGATCATCTGGAAACCTTCCATGGAACTTGGAGATTTGGAGGAAGACAAATGAGAATCCCATCTGAAACTTTCAGTTAGCCCAAAGTTGCCAAGATGTCTGGGGATCAAAGTTGAGTAATTTAGTTTTCTTCCTTTGTCTGTCCAAGATTGAAAACCAAAAGTGGGGTTTAGGGATTCAAAGAGATTATCACCCAAACAGAATTTACGTTCAGTTTGTATAAACAAGTACTCTTCAGGAAATTAATGAAGCCTGTTGAGCTTTAATATCTGATAGGCCCAAATTTAATATACTTTAAGATTTATTTGGAATAGTTCTCACATTGGAGGCATGGTTATTACTGTGTTCTAACTGCCTGCTAAATTAAGAAGCCTGTTTGTGTTTGGCTGATTTAACATGTCCTCTGAGGGGGAAGGGCCACTGCAGATCGAGTATTTGGACTTAGTTAGGTACATGAGTCATGACTTAGGGGCTGTCTCAGAGTGATTTACTGAGTTCTGTTCTTCAATTTCTAGGTTACACTGTGGTTTTACACATGTTTTAGAAGACCGGGCTTCCTGCTTATTAATCCAAGTGGAGGACAAAAGCAAGACACAGGAAAATGGAGCAGTGCAGTGAAATGGGGGTGGGATGGAGAATTCCAGTTTTTTTTGCCCCTTACCTCCTCAGGCAGCAGGGGGTAGAGGCCCCATCCGAGGTAACAGGCAAATTCAGTCAAGCTTGTCGTCTAACCTTTTCAAGAGCCTATCGGTGTTGTTTCTCTTTAATCTTTCCTATTTTCTTTCCTTCTTCCCTTCCCTCTGGGTTAGTTTAACCGAGGTCTGTCTTTAAGCATGGACACTTAGATGTGTCTGGTGCGAATTACACTTTACAGCCTTGCACTTAGAGGAGAGAGGTCTCAGCAAAAGATGCGAGCTGATATCAGCCTGGGCCCCAACATTAGAGAGGCACTCACATGTTGATGCTGGTTACCAGCCTGTCCAAGTGGAGATCCTACAAGTTGGAAGAAGCCCTAAAACTGGGCTTTTGCAGATTCCTGGTCTCCTATCCATATTCTATAGAATTTAAAGAATTTCCTCTGAAATTGTAGCCTTATTATTTGGTTGCAATAACTGCCTTTAGCAAACCACATTACCTGGGATTTATTATGGCTTTGGGTACAAGGTCATACCATGCTAAGAGTGCCATATTCTTGCATTAGCCACAGGGAAAATCACGAGTGAGTATCACACGTTTGGTTTGTGGGCATGGTCATTTGCCTTCTGGGGCATGAAACCAGGAGGATTGATCCTGGCATGAGTGGTGTTAACATACCACACTGTCCTAGCTCCTTCTACCCAGTGGTCAACACCTTCTCCGGAGAAGAATCTTTATTGGTTAATGAATGAATGAATGAATGAATTTAACAATATTCATGAAGAGCCTGTTATGCCCCAGGCACTTTACTGGGCATGGTCACAGTTCAGGGGAGCAAGATGGGCATGATTTCCTTTCTCAGGGAGCTTAGAGTTGAATGGGGTGATACTCACACCAGAGTCCTGACCCCAGCAGAGAGGGGGGTCATGAAGGGCATGCACAGCGAGCCACGATCACATTCGCAGGAGGGGCTCAGAGTAGAGTGGACAAGGAAGGCCTCTCGGAGGGGTGGCATTTAACCTCTGGCCTGAAAGATAAAAAGGTACCATCGTTGAGAAAGGGAGGTCAAGGGGTGAGGGAAAGGGGCCAATGACCTCAGAGAGGAGTGGTTTGTACTTTACAAAGAATTTTTTTTTTTTTTTTTTTTTTTTTGCTGTATGCGGGCCTCTCACTGTTGTGGCCTCTCCCGTTGCGGAGCACAGGCTCCGGATGCGCAGGCTCAGTGGCCATGGCTCACGGGCCCAGCCGCTCCGCAGCGTGTGGGATGTTCCCGGACCAGGGCATGAACCCGTGTCCCCTGCATCGGCAGGCGGACTCTCAGCCACTGCGCCACCAGGGAAGCCCACAGAGAATGTTTTGATGGTGATTTATCACATCCCCCTGGTGTACTGACTGAGCCTTAGCTCTCACGGGGGATTTCCAGACTCAGTGGACTGCGGGAAGGTATTTAATTGGGGGCTGAAGGTCCTTGGGGACCACACGTCCTCTTACCATTACACGTAGGTTGAACTTAAGGGGGTCTCTTGGGAATTCTTGGACACAACCCAGATCCCAGATCCTCTAACTCCCACTCTCCAAATGAAGGCTGTTTTCAGCTCTACTGGAGAAAGGATCCAAGGAGCTTTGGGGTTGAAAGGTCTGTGCAGGTCACTTTTGCCAGGCCTGGGCTATTCAGCCACCAAAGAGCTTGACGCAAGGGGGCGGAGGCCTCCAAGTGTGCGGAGGGCAGCTGCGGAAGCGTAGGTCGTGAACCCCACCGCCGGTTCTGGTCCCCCTGAATCCCTCCGCTCCTCGTCCTGGAGTCCTCAACATAAAGACGGAGCAACTCAGCGAACCACTGAGGAAGGGGTGTGGTCCATGTGCGCGTGCGCGTGCACATCCGCACGCATGCGCGGTCCTTAACCCAGCGAGTGTGGAGCAGTCTTTCTACGGACTCTCCAAGCTCCTTTAAAAGTCTTAAGAAAATTCCTTAAAGGCTCCATTTATCTGTTAGAAGGTCAGTTTCTTTCAGAGGTGTTTTATATCAAGGTTATTTACATAGATTTTGCTGGAGGGAAGGGTATTGCTTATCCAACAGAAAGTAAATCCACGTTTCTCGTGCCTTTTTCTTTTCTTCTCAGGAGCATTTGAGACAACTCAGCATCTATCTTTTTGGAATCTGACTCTGAGTTCCAGTGCCTCACGTCCCTGATTACAGTGGCTTCTAACTCATGGCTCATCCAAATCCCTTATGTCCCAGGGTAAGCACGATTTTACTTCTTGGTCTATCCTTTGGGGACTCACAGGACATCTTATTGTAAGTAATGTCAGATGAGATTTAGGGAAAATGTCGCCAACTATAAATCAATGCCTTGGACCTTTGGGAATATTCCTTCTTGCATTTTCTCTTGGAATTATGCAGTTTAGTTCCCATGGGTGTGGTTTAGCAAGCTCTCACACTAGAAATTTATTGAAAGTAATCCGCAACATGACTCCAAACTTTCTTGAACATCTCTGTCAGCAAAAAGAATAAAGTCTAGTTTCCCCCCCCACTAATAAATGCACATACCGTCCAGTTCTCCTTCCTACCCCAATTTAGGAGAGAGTAAAGTGTTACAGCCCTAGGTTGGGGTCATTGCTATTTGTCTCTGTAAGGTCCTGGGATCCATCGCTGAACTCTGTAGGACTTGATGGGCACCTACTGTGTGCTGTGCCCTATGCTAGGCTCTGGGGATATAATGCCATTCAGGATACAGCCTCTGCCTTGGGGAAACTGAGGTCTGCCTGAGGAGAGAGACAGGTAGAGAATTAACCACAGAATGAAATGACAAAGACAAAGGGAGATATCATATATATATATATATATATATATATATACAGGAATATAGGTATATTTTTATATAATATATATTATGTATATGTATATATTATATATAGGCATATATACGTAATAGGAATATACAGATGGAAGAGGAGATCCTTCTGCAGTGGGGTGGAGGAGGCAGTGGAGTGATTTGTCCCTTGGGAGACGTGGCAACGTCTGGAGACATTTTTGATTGTCAGAATTGGATGGGGAGGGGCTCCTGGCAACTAGTAGGTAGAGGCCAGGGATGTTGCTAAGCATCCTGCAATGCTCAGGACAGTGTACTCCAAGAAAGAATGATCTGGCCCCAAATGTCAAGAGGGCCAAGGTTGAGAAACACTGCTATAGGGTGATGTTTAAGTTGGTCCTTAAAGATGACTGGAGTGTGCTAGGCAGCAACCAGGGAAGGTCTTTTCTGCTCAAAGGCTTCACTCCGTCACTAGCTTTGGGGACCCTGGAGGGGGCAAGACAGAGAAGAGATGAGGTTCTGGGTTTGAGGGGGTGGTCAGCTTAGAGTGGTGGTGTTCTTGGGTGGCTTCAGAGCCAGCCCCAGGTGGTTCCTCTACCCACCGTGGTGCAAGTCAGGGGTAGCTGGGCAGGAAAATGATATTTTCTCCTTTTGATGGCAACTCAAAAGGGAGAATTTAGGAGTTTGTCATTCTCTTGGCCCTGAATAGGGTAGGTGGCCAGAGTGCCAGGAAAGGTATCCTGGAGAGAACAAGAGCCGGGAAGATACCTCCCACAAGAAGTGACTTAACTTGGGCTTGTGATTTGCAACACAAATGTGAGGTGCTGGACCATTGAATTCTTAGCTAGAGACTTTTAGGTGCCAGCCATTAAACCTGTTCTACCCCCAAATCTGGAATGAAAGGACAGTACTATCGACTCTGCAAAATGTCTTTGGATTGATGCCGGGAAAATGTTCTTTTTTTTTTTTTTTTTTTTTTTTTGCGGTACGCGGGCCCCTCCCGCCGCGGAGCACAGGCCCCGGACGCGCACGCCCAGCGGCCACGGCTCACGGGCCCAGCCGCTCCGCAGCATGTGGGATCCTCCCGGACCGGGGCACGAACCCGTGCCCCCCGCATCGGCAGGCGGACCCCTAACCACCGCGCCACCAGGGAAGCCCCGGACAATGTTCTTAAATGAAATGAAACAGCATTATCTGAATGGTCCTGCCAGTAACCAAAAGGTTGGCCCAAATAGGTAGTATAATTAAGGAAACTGAGACTCAGAGCAATTCAGTGCTGCTCTGTCCAGAGTGCTGCTGACTGTGAGAGTGGAGAGTTGACCAAGGCTGAGCTATTCGCTGAAGTTGTCCATAGTCCTTGATTGGCTCTGCCCTTTATCCCTCTGACTGCTGTTCTCACCTGTGCTGGCCTTTGCTTGTTCTGTTCTCTCATTTATCACCACTGTGAGAACACTCCAAGGTATATGGAGAATGAGATCTCCCACAATACCTCACCCTAAGACAGTCGTTTGGTTTTGTTTCCTGCTGTTATCCATATAGATTGATTGATGCAAAAATAATATAACTGGCCATTGAGTTCTTTTTCACAGATGATGTGTTTGTCCGTGTTCTCCCATAGACCCTGTGAATCATAATAAGCCCATGTTATTTCCATCAAGGTGATGTGCTATCATTTACCTATCAGTTTCCCTCTTTGAACATTTCAGAGGCTTCCAGAATTTCAGTATCACAAATAACATTGTAGTAAGTATCTTTGTGTAAATAGATATTTTGCTCCCTTTCAAAGATTTCTTTAGGATACATTCTCAGCAGTGGGATTAATGTGTCAAAGGCTATGAATATCTTCATGGATCTCGATATGTATCGTCAAATTGCTTTCCAAGAGTGTAGCAATTTACATACCTAATATGAATAAATGAGTGTAGCAGCTTGGCAAAATATTGCCAGCATTGAATATTATTATTTTATTTTCAAGCTTATTTTGCTGACTTAATACATGTAAAAGGATCCCATTAAAGGTATGTAATCTGCCTAGCATGATGCTTGACACATGGTAGTTGTTTTTGCTAGTGTTTTCTCTTGCAGCTCATAATACCTTTCCTGATCCTTGGACTACAGCCTAGACCTTCTGTCTGTCCTACCTCCCAACTCCTACCCCCTGACCTTGATTCCCATCAGTCTCCAGTGAGTGCCTGGCCTTGGCTTGGCCCAGTGTCACGTAAATAAATGTTAGCCATTCATGAGAATATTGAGCATCTGGGTTGAGCCCGCACATAACACAGTGGTTAAAAGACGGGTCATATTCATCTCTTGTCTCCTTAGTTTATCCGCTGTGTGATCTTCGATAAGGTACCGAGTTTTTCTAAACCTGGGGTTGAGATAATGTATGTTAAGCAAGTAATATCATGCCTGGATACAGAGTAAGTAATGTTAGTGTTAATAATAATTATCTATTTTAATAAGTCATGTCAATCTTCGAGATAGGTGACATTACTATCCTCATTTTAAAGACGAGATGTTGAAGCTCTGAGGAGTTGAAGTACCTTGGCCAATATGGGGACCCTAATGCTGAGTGACCTCTAGCCCCTCCCCTCTGTGGCATGGGTGAGAGGGCCCCATGGGTGGTAGGAATATTCATGAAAACCCTTTCTACAGCATGACAGCCAGCACTAACTTACCTTTACACGGAAATGCCTTCAAACTACATATATACAGCCCTCTAAACCCAGAGTAAATGCATTTCAAGTTGCCCCTTATCCAGATTCCAGACATGCCAGCAGCCACTCCAGTGCTACCCAATCTGAGGGCAAGTATGGTGGAGGAAGAATTAGAATGGAAAGAGAGATGAATGTTAACCAACTGTGGTTCCCATGTCTTCCGAAAAATTTACAAAAACATATGACCACGTGCACTGAGTGCCTGGGGCCTTGGAAAGAGTCGGGCAACATGAGGAACCTTGAAGCTGAAGTCTCATTAGCTTCACGGTACATTAGCCACTGGTCTGATCGCTTGACTGGCAGTTAACCAGGAATCTTATGGGCTAGTTACTTTTGATGGCTTGTCGCTTTTCTCTGAATCAAAACTTTTGTCATTAGCATAGTTTCAGTCTGAGGGTTACTGCCAGGGTGGAATTACTCTAATTAAGAGGAAAAGAAAAATATGTTGCTAGTCATTCATTGTTCTTGATTAGAGGGTGACCCAGTTTGAGGTTAAGCGGAGAGGGCTGCGGTAGTCATTTAGCACTCTGGGAGGTTTGTGGAGATTTTTGTGAGCTGGAGAAGTAGCAGCTGGATCCCAAGATTGCTGTCTGATCTGAATTCTTAGCTACTTCCAAATAAATAGATGTGTAAGAGATCTTCGGGAATGGCGTGCTCATTTCTAGAATGAACGCAAGCAAGGAGAGGGTTGGAGGTCTATGAATTGAATGCGATTTACATTGCATTCAAGGGCCAATAGAGAAAGCCTTTCCTATCTTAAATGTGAAAATATTATATTTTCATGTTTTCTTGATTTGAGGAGCCAGGCCTTGACTTGTCAAATGCTGAGAGAGCAAGAAATTGCCACAGCAATTTCCTAGCACTCCCCGTCCCCCCTCCTTCATGTGGACCCTTTTTAATTCACGTAGGAGAAATGGGGCAATCAAAAGATTTGGTAGAAGAGAAGGAATGGGTCTCTAATCTGGTCTTACTGCTTCCCTAAAATCCATCCACATTATACTCCATCAGAAATGCCCCAAGAGGCCACAGAATAATGAAGGGAGTGTAGTTTTAAACAAGCTCTTCATGTGATGATTCATTCAGTAAATGTTTACTGAGCGCCTACATTCTAATTCCTGGAGTTAACGGCAGTGAAGAAAATGGACAAACATCCCTGGCTTTGGGAGCTTACAGCCGGGAATAGAGTGGAGAAAATAAACAAAAGAAATAACTGAATCATTTGTTTTAGCTGGTGATAATTGCTATGGAGAGAGTGAAGTGGGAAAGGGAGATGAGGAATGTCGGGGTACGGATGGCCGTGGGGTTGGAGGGTTGCAGTTTTAAATGGGGTGATCATTTCAGGGAAAGCCTTGCCCAGGAGGTGACATTTGTGTAACGCCTTACAGGAGATGAGAAAGTGATCCCGCTGGTATCTGGGAAAGAGCGTGTGGAGGGGACAGCCGGTGCCAGGGCCCCACAGCAGCCATGTGCTGGTGTGCTGCAGAGATGAGGTCAGGGGTCAGCCATGGGGCTGAGGGGGCAGGGCCTCGAGGGCCCATGGTGAGGACTTGGGCTTGGATGCCGAGTGAAGTGGGGAGCCCATAGTGGCTGCTGAGCGGAGCTTTTTTTTTTTTTTTTTTTGCGGTACGCGGGCCTCTCACTGTTGTGGCCTCTGCCGTTGCGGAGCACAGGCTCCGGATGCGCAGGCTCAGCGGCCATGGCTCATGGGCCCAGCCGCTCTGAGCGGAGCTTTTGTGAAGGAAGCCCACAGCCCTCTGCAGCCTCTGCTGATCTGAGCTGCACCCCGCACGGATCGTGGGGGTATGTGAAATGGGCCAAGGTATGGAGAGTTCTCCGCGTGGATGGGCCTGACGCAGAATGGACTAACAGAATGGAAGCTGTTATTACAACCGACAGTCAGACACTTTATACTGAGGTGTAAGTCATTGACATCAGGTACTCTCTTTAAAGCACATTTGAAGGGGACAGACAGAGAGAGAGAGTTTGAGTCGTTGAAGAGAGGGAGGGAGAGGGAGGGAGAAGCAGCCTCAAAGAGGGGGGCAAAGGGAAATTGGGCTGCTCCCCACCCACTCTGTTCTTACGACACATTTTCCAAGGGCAGATCCCAAGCGCCAGTTTGGATATTCGTGCTATTCAGAAGTCCTTATACTACATGCAGTATTGTATAGACCTTGATATCAAGTGTAGCCTTAATAAATCAGTGTTAAAAGAATGAATAACTGCCATCCAGTTTACAGCATCTTTACGGAGCTAGTCATGCCAGGCGCCCCCATCCCTTCCCCTGAGCCACTGAGTCACCGCTGACTGGAGGGCAGCTGGAAAAGGATTGACGGCTCCAAGATTGCGGCCGAGCACCAGGTGCTCGTGATACTGGTTATTACACCTTGGTTCTCTTTGAGTCTGAATACCTGTTGGTATCTGTCAGCTTCTAAGTTTCATTTTAAGGGCGAACCTGCAGGAGTTACAAGATGTGGAGGCACCTCTGGGCTGCAGGGAAGGGCTGCCCAGGCCCCCAGGGACCGCACACCTTCCTCTTTCATCTGCGAAGGCTCCCTTGGCCCCGGAGACCATGCACATTTTGGAGAGATGCAACTTGATAATTTTTTTATGGTCCATGGCTGAGTTTAAGGAAGAGGTGGTGGCTTGTAAAATTTTTATTTATGGCATGATTTTCAGAATTCAGTGTTTGCAAATACTGGCAAGGTTGGATTTATGAAAGTGGAGGCTATTTTAATACGTTCCCCACACAGTTTAACATGTTGCCCCAAGGAAGGTCTTAGAATTTGGCTGCAGCGAACGGCATCCTGGGAGCTGCTTGTCCTTAGTGAGCACTTTCTAGAAACCATTAGGCCTTGCAGTTGAAAGGCTGAATGCATGCATTCAACTTGTAACTCACATAGAGATTTCAGTTTGGCTGAAGAAAGTTTTGTTTTCCTGGGTCTATTCTTACTTAGTAATTCGATTCGGGTTTAATTAACATCGCCTAGTGATTGTTTTTGCCTCCTTAGCATTCTTTAACCTATTAGCTTTGAAATTTGAAGTAGTTATCTCAAGTGGATAAAGAATAATCTTTTTTCTTAAAGACAGTTTCTTACATGGGCAAGATGATAATTCACAGTTATTTGCAGTTGGTATCAACGGGTGGAACACGGGCCAGGGGTTGGAGCAGAAACGGTAAGGGTGGGTGCTACACCGGTTCCCCCGAGGCCCCTGCCTGCCGGTGCAAATGCAGGGTTGGGCTGACTCATTAAACCAAAGTCTTGATCCAGTGTGTGAACATAAAAACCTTCCTGGTGTATTTTTTGAAACTTGAGCTGCCCTTTGCAAAAGAGGTCTTGCACTTATATTTTTAAGAGAAAGGCTGAGTATCTATGAGGCATAGATATGGTGGATCATCTTAGAGAGATTCTGTGTGACAAGAGAAAAAGACTGTCGTACATTCAAGCTTTTCAGAAATGTGTAGAGAAACCCAGTGATAGAAATAATCAGTAGTTCCTGGGTCGGGAACTGGTGTTCTTTAAAATGGGGTGTATTGGAAAACAGGAACCTAGGAAAAAAATTCATTGGCCTGATGATGGATTTCCCCAGTGTGAGCCCCAGTGTAGCAGAAGTGTTGGAAGAAAAGCAACTCCTAAGAGGAAACAGGCTGTCCCAGTTGTCCAGGGCCTCTTAGGAGACATTCTCAGAGGCCTTCCTTCAGGAAGCAGAGGTCAGTGATATACACTTGAGCTTGGGCCCAAGCAGCTGCGTCACAGATGATCTCCTTGCTCTGGCAGGTCTTAATGATCTGGTGAGGAGCTCAGATGTGGGTCGGAATCCCGGCTTCAGCACTGACTGATCATATGACCTTGGACAAGTCATTCAGTCTCTCTAAATCTGTGAAATGGGGATAACGGCCATGCATCGCTCTCAAGTGGTTGTTGAGACCGTGTGTGTTCAGTGCCCCAGGTGGTGGCTCTTGGTTCCCTCCTAGCTTCAGCCACTCAGAGCACAGCGAGTCAGCCTCTCATTCACAAAGAGAAGAAGGGTCATTCTCAAGAGAGATAGGATAAGTCAGCCTGCCTTGGAGACCCTCATTCTTAACTTAGAGGTGTTTGTCCTGGAAAGGCCCCTCTGTCTTCCCTCTGGCAGAACTGGGCATCTTGTGATCACAAGGAGAGCCTTGGGCTTGGGCTTTGTGGAGCATCCTGGCACTCAGCTTCCTCCTCTGTGTCCAGCAGACAAGTCTTCATGTTTCCCTAGGGCCTGGGAGACGAACTGGGAAAGGTGAACCATTCTGAGACCAGAAGTGCGCGGGCGATTACTGAGACCCTGGGCAGCTCTGTAGGGTGTGGGTGGAACATGGCTGAATCCAGGTGCTGCATCTGCATGAGCCAGACAGAGAACGCTCCCCCACCTCTCCCTGAGCGGTGCCTCTTGTCTCCTCAGTTCTGCTTGAGGGATTAGGAGCCGCCTTTAAAGGCATCATTAACTCTCCCTGGCGGAGGTGTGATCATCTGTCATATCCTACTGGTGCTTTAGCATCACCCCCGCTCCCCCACCTGCAAGGGGGTCGTGGGCTGCATCTTGCTTAGTAGTGAGTGACATGACAGTACAGTGAGGAGTGGAAGTGTGAGCAGCAAAGAAGGAACCAAGAGTCAAATATTTAAAGGTTTAATTTTAAATTATTGTTAAAGGCAGGGAGTCGGTGATGAGCTGTATACTGTTGAGTTCTGGGTTGATTTTCCTTCTGTGCCCTTTGTTCTTCACTCCTGTTGGTAACAAGAGGCAAACCACTTATTGGGTCCTTTCCATTTTTTTCTGATTTCATCTCCCCATGCATTTAGCTTTTTATTTCCAAAAGCAAACAGTGAGTCTGAGGTGGGGTACAGACTGTGTTCAGAAGTTTATGTGTGTCTCTCCTTTCCCACAAAATGGGTGAAAACGGGAGTCCCCAAACCAGGTTCTATTCGTGTAAAGTCTACCAAGAAGGGCAAAAAGAAGGCAGGACTAAGAGTAGTGCTCTTCCCTTTCCACCTTTGCTCTCAAAGGTCCCCCTTTCCAAGATGCGCTCAGGGCACAGCAAATCACAGCCGTCTCCATCCTGTTCCACACAAACGTAAGGAAAAGGGCAAAGGACAGGGGAGCAGAACAAGAGCTGATGGTGAGTGATTGGCTCATGTCCCTCCGCCCACCAGATCCCGCTCCTCTGCATCCAGGAGGGCCTGTTTGAGGCCTGGGCAGTGGGGAGCACGGGGTCTATGGCACTTGAAGCCTTCATGTTCAGAAGCTTAGTTTTGTCTTTTGAAAGTGGGGAAATGGTTTCAAAAGAAGTCACACTTTTGTCAGGGTCAGACTGGAGAGCCTACAACCTTAACAGAACTTTAGACTTTCAGAGCCGAATGGATTTGTCCAATTTCATTTTTCCAAGGGGGAATGGAAGGCCCAGGGAGGTGCAGTGACTTCCTGTGTGTCCTACAGCACCCACCTTATGCTAAATCTGGAGATAACAGTGAGGATCCCAGGTGTGGGCTGTAGAGAAACAAAAGGGGGCAGACCCAGAACCAGAACTTTTTGTTCCTTTTGGAAGGAGGGGATTGCTGTTGTTTTACTTACGCATCATCTTGTATGTGGGAAAAAGTCTTTAAAGACCAAATTTGATCATTCATAGCTGAGTCTCCATTGCCTACTTAGTGGAGGAAATCAATGCAGTATGATAGAAAAAGTTCTGAGGCTGGGAGTGGGATGGGGACGGGTCAGAAGACCCAGGTCAAGCCCCAGATATGTGATGAGGCAGTCATTCTCTCTTCTTGGTCACTAAATCCTCATTTGTACTATGAACGGTTGGACTGGATACTTTCTAGATTAGATGGTAAGACTAAAGTTCTGGAACTTTATGATTGTACAAGCAGCATTAGTTAGGACATAGTTTCTGCTGTGTGTGATAGAAGTAAAAGAATAACAGTGGTGTAAACAGGGTAGACCTGTATATATTTCTTACATAAAAGGTCAAGCTGTTATGGTGGCTCTGCTCTCTGACATCATCAGGGGCCCAGGCACCTTCTATATTGTTGCTCTGCCAACCTTCTACTGTTCCCTCATCCTCATAGTCCAAGACGCCTGGCCACCATGTCCATGTCCACATTCTAAGCAGCAGAATGAAGGATGGAGGAAGAGGAGAGGGAGAACCCCCTCCCTTTACAAGCATGGCTCAAGAGTTGCACTTTTGCTCAAACCCTGTTGGCCAGAATGTAGTCCCATGGCCGTACCTAGATGCAAGGGAGGCTAAGAAGTGTTACCTTTATTCTGGCTGGCCATCTTCCTAACTACAAGTTCTAGTTTTATAGAAGAAGAGATAGATATTGGGGATAATTATGTCATGCATCATGCTTGAGACAGTATAGAATACAGGATCCTCTATTGCCTCCATCAATGCTCCATGAGGCATGGGAGGACTCAGGTGGGAATGTCCCTGATATTCTTGACAAAAGTCCAACTTGGAGGAATAATTGTGGGTCTCAGAGACCTTGCTGCTGAAACTCTGTTATTCACATAAATGGGCAATGGTCGGAAACTCCTTTTGGGAGAATCTGCCCAGTTCCTGATGCTCACCTTTCTCTGAGCTTTACTTCTTGTTGCCCACCATGGCAGGTGATGGCAGCCATGTTTGTACTTGATGTCCTACCCATCAGTGGCCACAGACTGAAACAGGTATGGACATCTGACCTATGCTAGGCCCTCATATCCTTTCTCCTGGGTATTCAGAGCTGTGACTGAGAGAGTCATGTTAATTGGGGGCCATTTGCTTGAACTTGAGTGTTATAAACTCAGAAGTGGGGGCACCATCTTTTTCACGCATGTGGGGATTCAGAGGAAGCTGGTCCTTGGACAGAGAAGGAGGAAGCAGGTGTTTGGAGAGAGCAGCTCCTGGGCGCTGTGGGGCCTGAGAGGGGGCTGCTGATTCCTGCTGGCTCCACAGATAGTAATTCAGTTTCACATAAGGCTAGAGGCATTCACTCCTATTAAATGTATTGAACGTACATCATGTATATATAGAGAGAGCTTTTTTTTTTTTTAAAAAAAGAAAGAACTCCTAACCTGACCAGTTTTCTTTTTCTCTCTTTTTTTATTAAAAACAAATCTTAAAATCTTATGTACCATCTTAACAGCGAATGGCTTGCAAATTTCAATTTTCTGCTTGTCACTAAGAGTGACAACTCAGAACAGACTATATAAATTGATTCGCCTAGCCAAACTTATCCAAAGAAGGGGTGCTAAATAGGTCGGTCAGTGGAAACCAAAAACCACAGTGTCTTTTCCCAGATAAAACAGCAAGAAATGCACATAGGAAGGGATGAAATGCAATGCAGTTGTTCAGAAGGGAGACTGAAAACAACTCCTCTTCATTTTAAAATATCTCCCTCTAACTTCAGCGAACATGTGGATTTGAAAAAAGATCATACGTTGGTATTAGAGGACAGAACTCACTATACATTTATAACTTGACTTCAGAGGGAAAAAAATAGAGAGGCAGGTCATCAACTTGCTTAAATAAAATTTAAGAGTGGAGATTCTGATGAGGAATAGAGTCCATGCTGTGAAACTCCCATGTGAAATATGAAATCCACTAAAAAGAATATGCTAGAGTAGGACTTCAATTAACTGGAACCTAATTAATCAGAGCTTTCAATGATTATTGTACTTAAACCTACTTAATTCAGGGATATAATAGTGCAAATCCAGTCCTTGGGAGTGTCCTAGCTCTAGGCTTAAGAATTGTTTTTCCCTCTAGTACTTATCTCGAGCCATAGAATTGACCAAATACTTGGATTTTAGAGTGAGTAAAGACCTTAAAGGCGGTCAAGTGCATGGGTTTTCATCCTTGGCTGCATATTACAGCCACGTGGGGAACTTTTAAAGATCTGGATGTCCAGGCTATACCCCATACCAATTAAATGTGAATCTCTGGCGGGTGGGACCTGGGTGTCCATAGTTAAAACAAAATTCCCAGTTGATTGCAATGGGCAGTCAACTTGGAAAACCAGGGATCTTCTTCTGTAGCTGTCCCCAGAAGTGAAGTGACCGAGTCAGATTGCCAGCTGGTACAGAACCAGGACTGTAATCTAGGACTTTCCAAACCAGTGCGACCTCTTCCCCATTGAGCCACACAGGCTCCCAGCTACACAGCGTCAGCATGCGGCACCCCGCTCTGACCCCTAAGCCAGTGCTCCTGCGACTTTGATGTGTCTCCCAGTCACCGGAGATCTTATTAAATCCAGGTGATGCTGATGCTGCTGGTCTGGGTACCACACTTGGAGAACCACTGCTCTAAGCTATTGTAGGGCTCTCCCTTCACCCACAAGCACACCTGCTCAGCACCCAGGGCAGAGATTTGGACTCTTATCATCTTCACTGAAGGACACAATTGCTGTATGTTGCAGTATCTTCGTGTTTCTCCAAAAGCCTGTGCAGCTACTCTGTTCACATAGAACCTAAGAACCATCCACAGATGAAGTGTCCTTTCACACTGAAGGATTCCATAGCTGTTGTACTTTGCTGAATTGCAACATTTGGCTGCATCATTCCAGAGCAGGGTTTTTTCCTTTTTTTAGCTTATCCCTGAGAGAGTGAAAGATGTGCTTCATCATGGGCAATGCCAAGGAGGTTAAAGTTCATTGACAAGGACCATTCGTTAGGCAGGATGAGTGAGCTCCGCTCATCAGCCTACACATGTGGCCCGTGATGGAAAAACTGACAGGCAGTAGAATGAAACCTGGGCACCTGTGGAAACCAGGCCTAATCCCATCCCATAAAACAAAGTGGAAGATTAGTGAAAATGGTTGAAACCTGAAAGCAGATGGCTGAGTTCCTTCACATTGGGCTGTAAAGGGGAACCTTTGTGACAGTGTATTTATGGGTTTGGGGAAACCTGACAAGGTGTTGCTGTAAATGCCAAGAAATACACAGAATGGTGATTTTGTTATTTGAACACATCTCATGATGACTGCAGCTTTAGGAGGATAGAGAAAGATAGCTGCTGTGTGTGTGTGTGTGAGTGTGTGTGTATGTTAGTTTACCTCACACTGCTATAAGCAAGACTGACTTGGTGGATGCGGGAAAGGGCTGCCGAGGGAAATTTCCTGCAAATGCTTTAGCAGGGGCAAGCTGACCATTTATTTGGTCACTGAGGGACTCGATGTTGGGGTTTGGGAATGGGGGCTGGGGAGTTTGGGCTTCAGTGTTCTCCTTAAAGAGCTGCCCAAACCAAAAATGGGTCCAAAAGCCACCGACTAAAGCAAGTGTATCTTTGGCTATCCCTGTTCCAGGCCATTCCCCTGCTCTATGAGACCATGATCTGTTTGCACTATGCATTTTAGCATCAGTACCTAGAGCGACGCTGCCTTCTTTGTATAGGTATCAAGCAGTGATTAACATCTTTCACTGGTCAACCGATAATTCCTCATCTTTTAAGGTTCTATCCTTGCTCCTGGCCTGACCCACAGAATCCTTTTGATAGATAAAAAGAATTTCTTAATATGCAAAGGAGTAGCTAACTGGACCTTTGAAAGCTCTTCTCTCTGAAAAAAAAAAAAGTCCCATATGTATTATTTAGAAATCCATGTTTAAAATCCTAAGAGCCCTTTCTAATTGTAGTCCTGAAACAAGCCTGCAGAACTGTGGCTGGGGGGAGGGGCGGCCCTTTTGTCTCCGATCCGAAGAACATGTGCTCTCCGTTTCAAAGTGGATGCATCAAGCAGGAAGATTTTCAATTGTAGTTTAAACTGAGTGAACCCCTCAGATTTTCCTGGAGCTTGTCGGAATTCTATTTCTGGGAAGCTGCATTGTGATAGAGAAAGACAGGGGAGCGGGGAGAGAGGAATCAGAATGAGAAACATGCAAAGGGAAAACAGATGTCTCGAAGTCACATGCCGGGCCCCTCATCCACAGTGTTCGGGTAAACAGGGCCGAGTCTGGAGAAGCAGCTTTGGATGTGAATAGTCAGCGTGCAAGGGAAAGACGCAGTGGCCCTGGAGCCCCACTGTAGGGCTGCTCCACCTGCCAGGTCCCAGACTTCAGACAACAACCGGAGCTGCCCTGTGGCCTGGGGACGGTGGCAGGGCTAGCAGTGTGCCCTCTGGAAGGAAGGGAGTGAAGGACCCCTCACTTCCCACCCGATTCCCTGTGGAGTTCTTCCAGGCCCCAGGATTTGCTGGCACTGGCAGGTCCGCCCAAGGGACTCGGCTCCCTGCTGGGCACTGCCCCTCCCCCCAGGCTACCTTTCCAGCTTCCACCGTCGAAATTCACAGCTCCAGTGTCTGGTCCCTTCAGTAGCTGCTCCCTGCCAGACGACAGATGCCAGGGTCAATGAAGCCAGCAGTGACTCTCTGTGCAGGTCCATGGTTCTCAACAAGTGGTCGTTGGGAACTTGCAGAAATGTAAATTCTCAGGCCCTGGCCCAGATCTACTCAGCAGGTGGGACCAACCCCTTGTGATTTTGCAAGCCCTTCAGGTAACCTGTGCTGAGGTTTGAGAGCCACCGATGCAGACTTTTAGGAGCCATACTGGTTTGGAGCAGAGAAGGTCATTTGTGGACAGAGGCGAATTTCTCAGTGGGAATTTGGGGGCACGGTGGCAAGTCAGTGGAGGGGGTAAAACTTAGGGGAGCAGCTGGGCCTCTTTTCAGGCCTCTGGGTGACTCCCTGTTTTGCCCGTGTGGGAAACCCACTCTTGGCCATGTTTAGTGGAGTTGGCCTTGAGTAGGTGATGTCGCTGCTGATAACAGGGTTATTCTAGCCTTAAGAGGGTTTCCCAGGGAGCAGGGGGCACAGCCCACCCCATTGCCAACACCCCCTTCCCATCACTCTTTATTTTCCCGCAGGGTTTGGATGCATCTTCTCTTGGGGCTGTCTTCTTTGGAGTGGTTCTCACTCTTCCTCCACACGTCCCAACACACACACACACACACACACACACACACACACACACACACACGCAAGTCAAGGACACAGAGGGCATCCCTACATGCTTTCTCTTTCTTCTCTCCTGGTAAATGAGCCCAAGAGAGGCAGGCAGCAGAGTTTCTTTGATGAAAACTGTGTAAAATGTTGCTCACGGAGTTGCTTTCCACATGTTTTGGCTGTAGAATTTCCAGTTGCAGATTAAATAGCGCATGTGTCTACTTAACTCCTTGCCTCAATCCTGAGTCAACTGTACCGTATTGCTGACGCTCGCCTGCTGCCTGGATGCGGATGCTGATTTAAGAGGGCATATTTAGCTGAGTCTTTGGCTGGACCAGCTGGCCCACGGTGATCTCTCCTTCTTTGGGACTTGGGATTGGGGTTTGGCTTTTGGGTTGTAAGGGCCAAACTTCCCTTGGGTCACCCACACGTTCTGGGCCTTCTTATAAGTGTAACTAGAGGAAGCTGACTACACCCTCT